>NC_082645.1:39445578-40066114 GCF_028023285.1 Balaenoptera ricei | reverse complement strand
TTGATCTTTTAGTTTACAATTTTAATTATGTGAGCATGTTGTCTTTTAGGTTTGATAATTTCTTCTTTGGATCATTGATTCCTTGGGAAATTCTGATGTCCAGGAGCAAATCCCAGCCACATTGCCTTCCCTCCTGCTTCTTGGTGGTAGCACCCATTCCCCTTTTAACAGCCTAAGGACATGATCATTATGGTCAGCTCTACCACACACGTCCCTCTTAAAAGTTTGTCTTCTAGGTGGAGGAATTTTTCTAAGCAGTATTCCATTTTGGACAGTGCATAAAGTAATAAGATTTAAAGCGAGACAGAGAGAATATGACTCACACCCAAATCCTGTTTTCAGGGTCTGCCTTTGGGAAAACAATGATAACAGTTATAAACTGCAAAGAGGGATGTATCTGTTAAATCACTTTGCGCATCTGACGCTCCACTAGACTCAGCTCTCTGGGGACAGGGAATGTGTTTATATTTCTGGCACCTTCCATATCCTGATTCTTTTCAGATTCTTAAATATTTGTTGATTAATGAGGTACCCAAACATGTCCATTTAAGCTATCAAATTTTCTTTCTTAGAAGCAACATGCTCAGTTTATTGGGTAAAAGCAAAGTGACAATAGCTGGTGACAGCTATTGTAGCCAACGAAAAGTGGTACCTACTTCATAAAGAGACATCCACTTAGCTTTTATCATAATGAGGAGTAAAGAGGACCTCACAGTGTAAGCCTGCCAAGAGTTCACAGAGGGATTATCCAGCACACGCACATAGTCGCATGACAACTCCCAGTGCTGTGCAAGGCAACACCAATACCAAACATCCAGGAAGGGACACGACACAACCAAGGCAAATTCCTTTCCATTCCACACAAAAACTCAACAGGGACTTCCCTGGTGGTGCAGTGGTTAAGAATCTGCCTGCCAATGCAGGAGACACGGGTTCCATCCCTGGTCTGGGAAGATCCCACATGCCGCGGAGCAACTAAGCCCGTGCACCACAACTACTGCGCCTGTGCTCTAGAGTCCACGAGCCACAACTACTGAGCCCACATGCCACAACTACTGAAGCCTGTGCGTCCTAGAGCCCATGCTCTGCAACAAGAGAAGCCATCGCAATGAGAAGCCCGCGCACCTCAACGAAGAGTAGCCCCTGCTCACAGCAACTAGAGAAAGCCTGCGTGCAGCAATGAAGACCCAACACAGCCAAAAATTAATAAAATTTTTAGAAAAACACCTCAACAAATCCCATTCACGCTGGTGACACAGTGTTTGAACACCGCACAGTCTAGCAGGACTGCCTTCTTAATCGACTGGCTGTTGCCAGAGTGGAGAAATATCCTGAGACTCAGCGCTGAAAGGCAATAAAAAGCTCCAAACCTAATGATCATCCCTTCCTTCTCCCCTAATTTTTGCATCTTCCCGTCTCTACCACTCCCCCAAATTAACTACATCTGTCAAAGTATGCCTCCATATCAATGTATTCTTGGTTTTTAAGGCTTAGCTAACACTATTTTTTATATAATTATTTTTTAGCTTAGTGGACCATAAGGTACCATAAGAGTCAGGGGTGGGGTCTCTTGAATGAAGTGGACATTCCTATTGTCATCCTGAGATGAGGCAGCTTCTGGGGCAGGCAGGAACGCAGGCCTGGGAGACAGACTAAACCACAAGGGGAAAGAAACGCCTGCCTTTCCCTGTACCAGGTACAGATGGACCCTCCAATAACTAAAGCATTTAAGATGCCCGGTGGAGGTGTGGTGGCTGCAGAAGTTGTGGGCAAGGCAGGGAATGGCTGATGGTGGTGAGCTCGCTGCCCGCACAGGAAGGCAGGCCCCATGGAGCGACCCTGGGCAGCCACTTCAAGTGTCAGCGTCAGTTGTCGTGCGGCGTACTTCCTCTCCAAAATCACCTAACCTGCGATGAAGTTTTGTTCCAATTTGACAGTATGGGCTCAGCTATGGAGGGTTGAGGGAGAGGATTCATGTAGGGGAGGCCGTGCTCTGCCCTCTAAGTACTGAATGGTGTGAAGAGAGGCAGGCAGTAGGAAAGCAGAAGGGAGTTCATCATGGGGCGTGTGTGTAATAGAGCAGAAGGGCTTGGAGAACCAGCTCCTACAGAAAATGGCACTTTGGGGAAGTTTTTAAGAACAACTAAAATTGCTCTTTGATTGTTGTCCCCACGTCTCCTCAAAGTGGGTGTGCTGAGCATTTCATGGATGTCTTTGGTTACATGCAGTTATATCTATTTGTTCTGCATGATGATATGGGCGTCATCTTACCCAAGAGATCCCCTCTGTAGCAGACCAGCTAGAAGTGACTGCTCGCTCTCTCTCTTGAGTATCCACTGCAAATAGTGTCCAGACACTTCTCATCTCCAATTATTTGGCAGGAAAAAACAAATACCATATATTGATTACAGTGCTGGTTCACTGCAAAGACTCAGGTTAATGATTTGTTCATTTAAACTAGTATGATGTGTTTATATTAATCATTAGGGTCTAGGAGCAAATATTAAGGAATTTGAATTTTCAAACATCTACTTGAATTTCTCCTTGACCTTGGCATTTGAAAACGTAATTCATCAGTCTGTGAATTCTTTACTGCCATTTTGACATCAGCTTGTTGGACTTTGCCTTTTAATATAAATCTGTTAGGGTTAATCAGTGGGTATTAAATTCTAATCCTCCACATCAGTTTCTAGAGGGCCTTTCTCCACACCAACCAACACAAACCTTACACATAGATTATTGAAATGCATGGAAATTTGAATATTGAATGAGAATGTTTCTGAAAATTTGAACTTGGAGTACTTTCCTGAAACCAGCTCTTATACACTGATATTCAAAATCTCTTGACCTTCAGGGAACAGGAGAGACAACCCTTTAGCCAGCCCTTGGCCTAATTCAGCTGAGTCCCAGAGCTGACATTATTTATGGAAACATAAGCAGTTGGTTGAATGAATGCCCAGGGGCCTTGGCATTGTAGGTACTGAAATAAATCAAATGATCCAGAAAACTGGTATTATGGGAGACCTCCACTTGAACTGCCACCTCCCCCCTACCCACTGGCAAATCCAAAGGGCAGGGAGGACCCTCATCCGGTATGAGGGGTGGGGACAGAATGAGGGGAGAGAGCCCAGTCAGGCATGCCCAGTGATTAGTGACATGGAGACCTTGTAATATCGGGGGGCGGGGCGGGTAGAAAGAGATCATGCCCCCTAGAAATGAGAAACACTGCTTACATCGTTTCTGGTGCAGACGTGGCTTCTAGAATCCAGGCTGTTCCTCGGGACCTCTACGGAGGCTTTACTGAAGCGTAAGCCACAGGGCCAAGCAGAAGCTAGAAATCACATTTTTACTCAGGTCCTAGTTTTCATTATTTCTATCATTTTACTAAACACCTTTATCCCTGTGGCTTGTTTTTCAAAAATCTGGTTATCTTACAGTGACAGACATTTCTCAGAAATTCTCCCCCAGGAAAACAAAATCCTCCTTGAGCATTATAAGGAAATGCAACCCCACCATCTAAATATTCAGGATAAAGACAGAAAGGTCTAATTGAATATTGACCAAATAAAGCCACCTTGTTTATTCCTAACTTAAATGTTCTTTCTTGAAGCAAACCTTATCAGTCTGGCCTCTGGTCTGTCAGACAGACCAGCAAGATCAGCAGGAAATTGGAAAAGCTGCATTTAAGATATTTAGGTCATAAGTCTCCCAAAGTGGAACCACATTTACCTCCTGATTGAGTGTGGTTACTTGGAGAGACTGATGAATGTTACGTCAATTAGCACACCAGCAACACCAGCAAACATGCAGTGAGTTACAGCTTGAATGCATTCCAGATGGACTTCACCTTCATGAAATTTAATTAAATGCTATGTGTATAAATAATCTCGTACGTTCTAATTCCCTATCCCAGTCAGAGTAGCCCTGGACTTGCAGCCTCTTTCTCTGCTGCATGACTACGTGTTGATTTGAAAACTCAGAGCAGCTAATGAGAGAGGGTCAAGCCCATAGGAAAAGCAGGCATTCTGGGCTGTCACCTCTATCACCTTCATTGTGTCACTGTGGATTTTATCCTTTTATAAACATAGCTCCAACTGCCCGGAACACTGGAACACAGAATGTACTTCTCTTCAAAATTGTAAGCCCCAGAAAATGTGATAGCTGGCCAGTCATGGCCTTCTTAAATGGAATGCAAATGCTGAAGGAATAGATTTGATGTTGAGGAAGGTTGGGATGTGGAAGGGAGAAGAGAGATCATGAGAGGAAGATGCCTCTATCTTGTCCCATTTAGCTTTAAAAGGACCCTCAAAGGTGTGTCCTACCTTATTATTTAGGGTCCTGATCCATTATAGTACCTAGCTGGCTCATCACCGCTTAGGAGGTGCCCTGCGTGGCTGCCTCGCACAGGGGAGAGTCAGGTCCTCCCCGCTGTTGGACCACACTCCCTGGACCAGGGGTTGGAAAAAGGCCTGGGGTGGAAATGACTTCCAAAGCAAGGAAGTGCTGAGCAGCTCACACTGTGCAGCAGGAGTGAATGCAGAAAGGTCGTGAGGCAGAGAAGTGACGGGAGCCCAAGGAGCCAGAGTCAGGAAGGATTCAAGTGCCTGAATAAGCAGAAGCTACACGACAGAGAGAGGGTCAGGGAGCCAGTTCTTAGGAGGCATAAAAAGAGAAGACATCAGGGGCTTCCCTGGTGGCGCAGTGGTTGAGAATCCGCCTGCCAATGCAGGGGACACGGGTTTGAGCCCTGGTCTGGGAAGATCCCACATGCCACGGACCAAAACTGGGCCTGTGAGCCACAACTACTGAGCCTGAGCGTCTGGAGCCTCTGCTCCGCAACAAGAGAGGCTGCGATAGTGAGAGGCCCGCGCGCCGCGATGAAGAGTGGCCCCCGCTTGCCGCAACTGGAGAAAGCCCTCGCGCAGAAACGAAGACCCAACACAGCCAAAAATAAAAATAATAAATAAATAATAAATAAAAAATTAAAAAAAAAAAAAAGAAGACATCAAAAAGAGGCGTAATTGGGAAGTCATGGTAAAGGCAATACAGTAGAGAGAAGATCCAGGCTCCTTTGCTTTACAAGGGTCTTGAACCCCAGTGGGCCTGTAGTTCCAGTCTTAGAACAGGCCAAATCAGGTTCTGTTCTGCCCAGGAGGCCTGCTTCCTCCCCTGCCTTGTATCTGAATTTCTCCCCTCCCCTGACCCCCACCCAGCATATAAAAACTAAGATGCAGATAAGCTGGGCTAATGCTTTTCTGGTGGGCATATTAAAGTCTCCTTATGTGACAAGCATCAAGGGCAGTGTAGGAAAACTGTGATGAATTTTCTTTTAACTGTCAAGTGCAATAGAATGTTACCTATCAGCATCTTGAGATGCAGGCAAAAAAAAAAAAAAAAAGAAAAGGATAATTAAAACCCAGCCTTTGAAATAAGCATTGTGGCAAAGGTTACAAAACACTGCAGTGTTGGCAAACTTCGTGAAATCAATTTCCATTTAGTTGCACTGTATGTGTCATGCAAAGATTGCTGAAACCAACAAAATGAAAAGCATTAATAATTGGTATTAATAGCTTGTATAAATTAATTTGCTTATTTGTCTAAAAGAAAATTAGCCAATCCATTAAATGGAAGCTCTGCACTTTATGTAATATAGGGCAGATCCCTCCTATTTTTTTTTTTTTTAAAAAAATCTTTATTGGAGTATAATTGCTTTACAATGGTGTGTTAGTTTCTGCCTTATAACAAACTGAATCAGATATACATATACATATATCCCCATATCTCTTTGCTTTTGCATCTCCCTTCCTCCCACCATTCCTATCCCACCCCTCTAGGTGGTCACAAAGCACTGAGCTGATCTCCCTGTGCTATGGGACTGCTTCCCACTAGCTATCGGTTTTACATTTGGTAGTGCATATATGTCCATGCCACTCTCTCACTTTTTCCCAGCTTACCCTTCCCCCTCCCTGTGTCCTCAAGTCCATTCTCTAGTAGGTCTGCGTCTTTATTCCTGTCCTGCCCCTAGGTTCTTCATGACCTTTTTTTTTTTTTTTTTTTTTGATTCCATATATATGTGTTAACATACAGTATTTGTTTTTCTCTTTCTGACTTACTTCACTCTGTATGACAGACTCTGGGTCCATCCACCTCACTACAAATTACTCAATTTCTTTTCTTTTCATGGCTGAGCAATATTCCATTGCATATATATGCCACATCTTCTTTATCCATTCATCTGTCGACAGATACTTACTTACGTTGCTTCCATGTCCTGGCTATTGTAAATAGAGCTGCAATGAACATTGTGGTACATGACTCTTTTTGAATTATGGTTTTCTCAGGGTATATGCCCAGGAGTGGGATTGCTGGGTCATATGGTAGTTCTATTTTTAGTATTCTAAGAAACCTCCATACTGTTCTCCATTGTGGCTATATCAATTTATATTCCCACCAACAGTGCAAGAGGGTTCCCTTTTCTCCACACCCTCTCCAGCATTTATTGTTTGTAGATTTTTTGATGATGGCCATTCTGACTGGTGTGAGGTGATACCTCATTGTAGTTTGATTTGCATTTCTCTAATGATTAATGATGTTGAGCATTCTTTCATGTGTTTGTTCGCAATTTGTATATCTTCCCTGGAGAAATGTCTATTTAGGTCTTCTGCCCATTTTTGGATTGGGTTGTTTGTTTTTTTGATATTGAGCTGCATGAGCTGCTTGTAAATTTTGGAGATTAATCCTTTGTCAGTTGCTTCACTTGCAAATATTTTCTCCCATTCTGAGGGTTGTCTTTTCGTCTTGTTTATGGTTTCCTTTGCTGTGCAAAAGATTTTAAGTTTCATTAGGTCCCATTTGTTTATTTTTGTTTTTATTTCCATTTCTATAGGAGGTGGGTCAGAAAGGATCTTGCTGTGATTTATGTCATAGAGTGTTCTGCCTATGTATTCCTCTAAGAGTTTTATAGTGTCTGGACTTACATTTGGGTCATTTTGAGTTTATTTTGAGTTTATTTTTGTGTACGGTGTTAGGGAGGGTTCTAATTTCATTCTTTACATGTAGCTGTGCAATTTTCCCAGCACCACTTATTGAAGAGGCTGTCTTTTCTCCATTGTATATTCTTGCCTCCTTTATCAAAAATAAGGTGACCATATGTACATGGGTTTATCTCTGGGTTTTCTATCCTGTTCCATTGATCTATATTTCTGTTTTTGGGCCAGTACTATACTGTCTTGATTACTGTAGCTTTGTAGTATAGTCTGAAGTCAGGGAGCCTGATTCCTCTAGCTCCGTTTCTCTTTCTCAAGATTGCTTTGGCTATTCAGGGTCTTTTGTGTTTCCATATACATTGTGAAATTTTTTGTTCTAGTTCTGTGAAAAATGCCATTGGTAGTTTGATAGGGATTGCATTGAATCTGTAGATTGCTTTGGGTAGTATAGTCATTTTCACAATGTTGATTCTTCCAATCCAAGAACATGGTATATCTCTCCATCTGTTTGTATCATCTTTAATTTCTTTCATCAGTCTTATAGTTTTCTGCATACAGGTCTTTTGTCTCCTTAGATAGGTTTATTCCTAGGTTTTTTATTCTTTCTGTTGCAGTGGTAAATGGGAGTGTTTCCTTAATTTCTCTTTCAGATTTTTCATCATTAGTATATAGGGATGCAAGAGATTTCTGTGCGTTAATTTTGTATCCTGCAACTTCACCAAATTCATTGATTAGCTCTAGGAGTTTTCTGGTAGCATCTTTAGGATTCTCTATGTATAGTATCATGTCATCTGCAAAAAGTGACAGCTTTATTTCAACTTTTCTGATTTGGAGTCTTTTTATTTCTTTTTCTTCTCTGATTGCTGTGGCTAAAACTTCCAAAACAATGTTGAATAATAGTAATGATAGTGGGCAACCTTGTCTTGTTCCTGATCTTAGTGGAAAGGGTTTCAGTTTTTCACCACTGAAGACGATGTTGGCTATGGGTTTATCATATATGGCCTTTATTATGTTGAGAAAAGTTCCCTCTGTGCCTCCTTTCTGGAGGGTTTTTATCATAAATAGGTGTTGAATTTTGTCAAAAGCTTTTTCTGCATCTTTTGAGGTGATCATATGATTTTTATTCTTCAATTTGTTAATATGGTGTATCACATTGATTGATTTACGTATATTGAAGAATCCTTGCATCCCTGGGATAAATCCCACTTGATCATGGTGTATGAGCCTTTTAGTGTGCTGTTGGATTCTGTTTGCTAGTATTTTGTTGAGGATTTTTGCATCTATGTTCATCAGGGATATTGGCCTGTAGTTTTCTTTCTTTGTGACATCTTTTTCTGGTTTTGGTGTCAGGGTAATGGTCGCCTCGTAGAATGAGTTTGGGAGTGTTCCTCCCTCTGCTATATTTTGGAAGAGTTTGAGAAGGATGGGTGTTAACTCTTCTCTAAATGTTTGATAGAACTCACCTGTGAAGCCATCTGGTCCTGGGCTTTTGTTTGTTGGAAGATTTTTAATCACAGTTTCAATTTCAGTGCTTGTGATTGGTCTATTTATATTTTCTGTTTCTTCCTGGTTCAGTCTCGGAAGGTTGTGCTTTTCTAAGAATTTGTCCATTTCTTCCAGGTTGTCCATTTTATTGGCATATAGTTGCTTGTAGTAATCTCTCATGATCCTTTGTATTTCTGCAGTGTCAGTTGTTACTTCTCCTTTTTCTTTTCTAATTCTATTGATTTCAGTCTTCTCCCTTTTTTTGTTGATGAGTCTGGCTAATGGTTTATCAATTTTGTTTATCGTCTTAAAAAACAGCTTTTAATTTTATTGATCTTTGCTATTGTTTCCTTCATTTCTTATTCATTTATTTCTGATCTGATCTTTATGGTTTCTTTCCTTCTGCTAACTTTGGGTTTTTTTGTTCTTCTTTCTCTAATAGCTTTAGGTGTATGGTTAGGTTGTTTATTTGAGATGTTTCTTGTTTCTGGAGGTAGGATTTTATTGAGATAAACTTCCCTCTTAGAACTGCTTTTGCTGCGTCCATAGGTTTTGGGTCATCGTGTTTTCATTGTCATTTGCTTCTACATGTTTTTTGATTTCCTCTTTGATTTCTGCAGTGATCTCTTGGTTATTAAGTAGTGTATTGTTTAGCCTCCATGTGTTTGTATTTTTTACAGATTTTTTCCTGTAATTGGTATCTAGTCTCATAGCATTGTGGTCGGAAAAGATACTTGATACGATTTCAATTTTCTTAAATTTACTGAGGCTTGATTTGTGACCCAAGATATGATGTATCCTGGAGAATGTTCCATGAGCACTTGAGAAGAAAGTGTATTCTGTTGTTTTTGGATGGAATGTCCTATAAATATCAATTAAGTCCATCTTGTTTAATGTATCATTTAAAGCTTGTGTTTCTTTATTAATTTTCACTTTGGATGATCTGTCCATTGGTGAAAGTGTGGTGTTAAAGTCCCCTACTATGATTGTGTTACTGTTGATTTCCCCTTTTATGGCTGTTAGTATTTGCCTTATGTATAGAGGTGCTCCTATGTTGGGTGCATAAAAATTGTTATATCTTCTTCTTGGATTGATCCCTTGATCATTATGTAGTGTCCTTCTTTGTCTCTTGTAATAGTCTTTGTTTTTAAGTTTATTTTGTCTGATATGAGAATTGCTACTCCAGCTTTCTTTTGATTTCCATTTGCATGGAATATCTTTTTCCATCCCCTCACTTTCAGTCTGTAGTTGTCCCTAGGTCTGAAGTGGGTCTCTTGTAGGCAGCATATATACGGGTCTTGTTTTTGTATTCATTCAGCCAATCTATGTCTTTTGGTTGGAGCATTTAATCCATTTACGTTTAAGATAATTATGGATATGTATGTTCCTATTGCCATTTTCTTAATTGTTTTGGGTTTGTTATTGTAGGTCTTTTCCTTTCTTGTGTTTACTGCCTAGAGAAGTTCCTTTAGCATTTGTTTTAAACCTGGTTTGTTGGTGCTGAATTCTCTTAGCTTTTGCTTGTCTGTAAAGGTTTTAATTTCTCTGTCGAATCTGAATGAGATCTTTGCTGGGTAGAGTAATCTTGGTTGTACGTTTTCCCCTTTCATCACTTTAAATATGTCCTGCCACTCCCTTCTGGCTTGCAGAGTTGCTGCTGAATGATCAGGTGTTAACCTTATGGGGATTCCCTTGTATGTTATTTGTTGTTTTTCCCTTGTTGCTTTTAATATTTTTTCTTTGTATTTACTTTTTGATAGTTTGATTAATATATGTATTGGCGTGCTTCTCCTTGGATTTATCCTATATGGGACTCTCTGTGCTTCCTGGACTTGATTGACTATTTCCTTTCCCATATTAGGGAAGTTTTAAACTATAATCTCTTCAAATATTTTCTCAGTCCCTTTATTTTCCTCTTCTTCTTCTGGGACCCCTATAATTCGAATGTTGGTGCGTTTAATGTTGTCCCAGAGGTTTCTGAGACTGTCCTCAATTCTTTTCATTCTTTTTTCTTTATTCTGCTCTGTGGTAGTTATTTCCACTATTTTATCTTCCAGGTCACTTAACCTTTCTTCTCCCTCAGTTATTCTGCTATTGATTCCTTCTAGAGAATTTTTAATTTCATTTATTGTGTTGATCATCATTGTTTGTTTGATCTTTAGTTCTTGTAGGTTCTTGTTAAACGTTTCTTGTATTTTCTCCATTCTATTTCCAAGATTTTGGATCATCTTTACTTTCATTACTCTGAATTCTTTTTCAGGTAGACTATTTCCTCTTCATTTGTTTTGTCTGGTGGGTTTTCACCTTGCTCCTTCATCTGCTGTCTGTTTCTCTGTCTTCTCATTTTGCTTAATTTACTGTGTTTGGTTCTCCTTTTCGCAGGCTGCAGGTTCGTAGTTCCCGTTGTTTTTGGTGTCTGCCCTCAGTGGCTAAGGTTGGTTCAGTGGGTTGTGTAGGCTTCCTGGTGGAGGGGACTAGTGCCTGTGTTCTGGTGGATGAGGCTGGATCTTGTCTTTCTGGTGAACAGGTCCTCATCTGGTGGTGTGTTTGGTGTGTCTGTGACCTTATTATGATTTCAGGCAGCCTCTCTGCTAATGGGTGGGGTCGTGTTCATATCTTGCTTGTTGTTTGGCATAGGGTGTCTAGCACTGTAGCTTGCTGGTCATTGAGTGGAGCTGGGTCTTGGCAACGAGAAGGAGATCTCTGGGAGATTGTTGCCATTTGTTATCACGTGGAGCTGGGAGGTCTCTTGTGGACCAGTGTCCTGAACTCGGCTCTCCCACCTCAGAGGCGCAGGCTTGACACCTGGCCGGAGCACCAAGACCCTGTCATCCACACGGCTCTGAATAAAAGAGAGAAAGAAAGAAAGAAAGAAAGAAGAGAGAAAGAGAGAAAGAAGAAAGAAAGAAAAGAAAATTGAATAAAGTTATTAAAATAAAAAATTAAAAATAATTATTAAAAATAAAAAAAATTTTAAAGTAATAAACAGAAAGAAGGAAAGAAAGAAGAGAGCAACCAAACCAAAAAACAAATCCACCATTGATAACAAGCGCTAAAAACTATACTAAAAAAAAAAAAAACGGACAAACAGAACCCTAGGACAAATGGTGAAAGCAAAGCTATACAGACAAAATCACACACAGAAGTATATACATACACACTCACAAAAAGAAAAAAGGAAAAAAATATAGATATATTGTTGCTCCCAAAGTCCACTGCCTCAATTTTGGGATGATTCATTGTCTATTCAGGTATTCCACAGATGCAGGGTACATCAAGTTGATTGTGGAGATTTAATCCGCTGCTCCTGAGGCTGCTGGGAGAGATTTCCCTTTCTCTTCTTTGTTCGCACAGCTCCTGGGGTTCAGCTTTGGATTTGGTCGCACCTCTGCGTGTAGGTTGCCTGAGGGCATCTGTTCCCCTCTCAGACAGGACGGGGTTAAAGGAGCAGCTGATTCGGGGGCTCTGGCTCACTCAGGCCGGGGGGAGGTAGGGGTACAGAGTGTGGGGCAAGCCTGCGGCAGCAGAGGCCTATGTGACGTTGCACCAGCCTGAGGTGCGCCGTGTGTTCTCCCAGGGAAGTTGTCCCTGTATCACGGGACCCTGGCAGTGGCGGACTGCACAGGCTTCCAGGAGGGGAGGTGTGGATAGTGACCTGTGCTTGCACACAGGCTTCTTGGTGGCTGCAGCAGCAGCCTTAGCGTCTCATGCCCATCTCTGGGGTCTGCGCTGATAGCTGCGGTTCACGCCCGTCTCTGGAGCTCGTTCAGGTGGCGCTCTGAATCCCCTCTCCTCGAGCACCATGAAACAGAGGCAAGAAAAAGTCTCTTGCCTCTTCAGCAGCTCTAGACCTTTTCCCAGACTCCCTCCCGGCTAGCTGTGGCGCACTAGCCCTCTTCAGGCTGTGTTCACGCAGCCAACCCCAGTCCTCTCCCCGGGATCCGACTTCCACAGCTGGAGCCTCAGCTCCCAGCTCCCCACCCACCCCAGCGGGTGAGCAAACAAGCCTCTCAGGTTGGTGAGTGCTGGTTGGCACTGATCCTCCCTGCGGGAATCTCTCCACTTTGCCCTCTGCACCCCTGTTGCTGCGCTCTCCTCCGTGGCTATGAAGCTTCCCCCCTCTGCCACCCGCAGTCTCCACCCACAAAGGGGCTTCCTAGTGTGTGGAAACCTTTCCTCCTTCACAACTCCCTCCCACTGGTGCAGGCCCCGTCCCTACTCTTTTGTCTCTGTTTTTTCTTTTTTCTTTTGCCCTACCCATGTACGTGGGGAGTTTCTTGCCTTTGGGGAGGGCTGAGTTCTTCTGCCAGCGTTCAGTAGGTGTTCTGTAAGGGTTGTTCCAAATGTAGATGTATTCTCATGTATTTGTGGGGAGGAAGGTGATCTCCACGTCTTACTCTTCCACCATCTTGAAGCTCCTCCCCCCTTCTATTGTTTTAAAAAATGTGGCATTTGAAGTTTGAGGAAATCTAACCAATTAATGAAAACTAAATGAGAATCCCTTTGTCAGTAAAATGAAGTCAATTCCATGGGTGCAGAAGGGCATCTTAATGACTTCAAAACCACAGAAAATATAAAGGGTGGCACATAGCATATAACTGATCGACATGACATAAAATGGAGATAATTTAAGTTCATATTTGTTTCCAGCACTTGCTGACTACCAGTACCTAAGAGTAATTACTTGATTCTTCTGCAGTGCCTAGGAGGTGGATGGGGAATAAATCATAAACACAAGTGGGACATCAAATGCTGGTGAGGTTAACAACTTTGTGAAAAATATTTCATGGGTTCATTTCAACAGGTACTCCTCAATGGGCGAAGCCTTGGTTTACCTGCCATTGGCCCAGTTATAGGAATCGATGTTGGGTGTGATGGCACAGGGATTCCTCAACTTCCTGCCCCTCCCCAGTTTTTCGTTTATAATCATATCTCTTTTCACATTCAGCTCTTCAAGGGCTAAGTTACAAGCTTTGAAGACTGTTAGGATCGACTTTTCTCAATTCTTCCTCCCTTCTCGCCTGTTCATTTTTAGTAAGCGTCCCACCAGAACTTGGTTTATAACTGCTCCCTACAAAGGACGAATACATCAAAAGTTGGCTACAATTTCAGGGTTTTAGAAATTTATCATAAAAACGGTCAGGAGTTTATGCACATGGAGCAAAACAGGTTGGGAAGAATCTGAGTCTCAAATGGGATAATATATTAGCTTGCTAAGCCATTCCCTGATCCCATTTTACAAATAATTTGCCTTCACACCTATTGACCTGCCAATGTCATCCACCCATCCCCCATCCAAGAGAAGCACAGGAAATAAGAGCCATCCTCATTCAACCAGCTGGTCCTGAGTGCCTTAGGATGTTAGGGCGTAAGTCATTCAAATCCTGCCTGCTTATAAAGCTCAACTCTCAGAACAGAGCTGTAATGGCTGAAGCTCCCATAGGGTAACCTGTTAGGCCAGGCTTGCCCCCTACTGCAGTTAAGGTACCATTGAACCCCAGCAGATTCCAAGAGAGTAAGCACTGCAAAACCCCTCCACACGTGTGGTTTTCCTACTCGTCTGTGCAAATCTCAGATTACACTTCCCCGCAAGACACTGCAGGCTTCTCCGAGTAAAAAAAATTAAATGCTTATTAGGATTCTGCACGTGCTCCCTGTAAACTGCACCCCACATACTATGGTGCTGTCCTTGCCTCGTTAGCACAGACACTTACCCATGGCTGACTAGGGACATCAAACCACTTCAGGTAATTGCATTTCCAGAGCAGTTGATGGTGAAATGGGGAAGATTTGGCCTTGCCCCTTGCCTTGATCAAAAAGTAGATAAGATCTAGCATTCTTGATTTTTAAAAAATAATCAGTCAAGAAAGTTTTGCCTCAAACTCTTTGACTGTTTCCTCCCTAACCATGAACTCTAAGCTTTTACCATGTCCTTTGTTTGCAATATGTGCTTCGTTATTTTATTTAATCACGGACTGTCTTTCCACTTAATTAAACTCACTTGTCACTTTGAAACATTGCACTGAAAAGAAAAATATAGATGTCATGTAGAATTATTTCACTAATCTATTTTATCAGTCAAATAATTGCTCCCTGCCCCCAGGTAGTTAAAGATGACACATTGTTGCAACTATGATCAAAATCTTTCTCTTTTCTTTTTTCAAATTCCACAATTTTTAAGGCCAGGTAAGTATAAAAGAGTCAGATCCTGAATACTGCCAAGAAAACATCTTCCAAAATCAGACATTTGGATTTCTGATTAATTACAAAAAAAGATCCACCAAAAGAAATGGATTAGGGAAAATACTGTAGTGTTCCTTTACTGTTCAACTTAGTTATGTCTTCATTTTCTTTTTTTTTAATTTAATTTTTATTTTATATAGTGGTATAGTTGATTTACAATGCTGTGTTAGTTTCAGGTGTACAGTAAAGTGATTCAGTTATACATATACATATATCCATTCTTTTTCAGATTCTTTTCCCATATAGGTTATTACAGAATATTGAGTGGAGTTCCCTGTGCTACACAGTAGGCCCTTGTTGGTTATCTATTTTATATACAGTAGTGTGTATATGTCAATCCCAATCCCCCAATTTATCCTTCCCCCACTTCCCTTTCTGTAACCATAAGCTTGTTTCCGAAGTCTGTGAGTCTATTTCTGTTTTGTAAATAAGTTCATTTGTATCATCTTTTTAGATTCCACATATAAGTGATATCATATGATATTTCTTCCACTGTCTGACTTACTTCCGTTAGTATGATGATCTCTAGGTCCATCCATGTTGCAAATGGCATTAATATTCCATTGTATATATATACCACATCTTCTTTATCCGTTGCTCTGTTGATGGACATTTAGGTTGCTTCTGTGTCTTGGCAATCGTAAACAGTGCTGCAATGAATATTGAGGTGCATGTATCTTTTCAAATTATGGTTTTCTCTAGATATGTGCCCAGGAGTGGGATTGCTGAAACATATGTAGTCCTATGTTTAGTTTTTTAAGGAACCTCCATACTGTTCTCCACAGTGGTTGTACCAATTTACATCCCCACCAACAGTGTAGGAGGGTTCCCTTTTGCCACACCTACTCCAGCATTTATTGTCTACAACTTTTCGATGATGGCCATTCTGACCGGTGTGAGGAAGTACCTCATTGTAGTTTTGATTTGCATTTCTCTAATAATGAGCAATGTTGAGCATCTTTTCATGTGCCTATTGGCCATATGTATGTCTTCTTTGGAGAAATGTCTGTTTAGGTGTTCTGCCCATTTTTTGATTACATTGTTTGTTTTTTTGCTATTGAGCTGCATGAGATGTTTGTAGATTTTGGAGATTAATCCTTTGTTGGTCGCATTGTTTGCAAATGTTTTCTCCCATTCTGTGAGTTGTCTTTTCGTTCTGTTTAGGGTTTCCTTTGCTGTGCAAAAGCTTTTGAGTTTCATTAGGTCCCATTTGTTTATTTTTGTTTTTATTTTCTTTACTCTAGGAAGTAGATCCAGAAAGATATTGCTGCAATTTATGTCAAAGAGTGTTCTGCCTATGTTTTCCTCTAAGACATATTCATAGTATCCAGTCTTACATTTAGGTCTTTAATCCATTTTGAGTTTTGTGTGTGGTGTTAGAGAATGTTCTAATTTCATTCTTTTACATGTAGCTGTCCAGTTTCCCCAGCACCACTTATTGAAGAGACTGTCTTTTGTCCATTGTATATTCTTGCCTCCTTTGTTGTAATTAATTGACCATGGATGCATGGGTTTATTTCTGGGCTCTCTATCCTGTTCCATTAATCTACATTTCTGTTTTTGTGCCAGTACCATACTGCTTTGATTACTGTAGCTTTGTCGTATAGTTTGAAGTCAGGGAGCTTGATTCCTCCAGCTCCGTTTTTCTTTCTCAAGTTTGCTTTGGCTATTCGGGGTATTTTGTGTTTCCATATGAATTAAAAAAGTTTTTGTTCTAGTTCTGTGAAAAATGCCATCAGTAATTTGATAGGGATTGCATGGAATCTGTAGATTGCTTTGGGTAGTATAGTCATTTTCACAATAGTGATTCTTCCAATCCAGGAACATGGTGTATCTTTCCATTTGTGTCCTCTTCGATTTCTTTTATCACGTCTTACAGTTCTCAGAGTACAGGTCTTTTGCCTCTTTAGGTAGCTTTATTCCAAGGTATTTTATTCTTTTTAATGAGATGGTAAATGGGATTGTTTCTGTAATTTCTCTTTCAGATCTTTTGTTGTTCGTGTGTAGGAATGCAAGAGATTTCTGTGTATTAATTTTGTATCTTGCAACTCTACCAAATTCATTGATGAGCTCTAGTAGTTTTCTGGTAGCAGCTTTAGTATTCTCTATGTATAATATCATGTCATCTGCAAACAGTGACAGTTTTACTTCTTCTTTTTCAATTTGGATTCCTTTTATTTCTTTTTCTTCTCTGATTGCCATGGCTGGGACTTACAAAACTATGTTGAATAAAAGTGGTGAGAGTGGACATCCTTCTCTTGTTCCTCATCTTAGAGGAAATGCTTTCAACTACTCACTGTTGAATATGATGTTAGATGGGGGTTTGTCATATATGTCCTTGATTATGTTGAGGACATAATCCCACTTTCTGGAGAGTTTTTATTATCATTGGGTGTTGAAATTCATCAGAAGCTTTTTCTGCATTTATTGAGATGATCATATGGTTTTTATACTTCAATTTATTAATGTCATGTATCACACTGATTGATTTGCAGATATTGAAAAATCCTTGCATCCCTGAGATAAATCCCACTTGATCATGGTGTATGATCCTTTTAGTGTATTGTTGGATGTGATTTGCTTGTATTTTGTTGAGGATTTTTGCATCTGTGTTCATCAGTGATATTGACCTGTAATTTTCCTTTTTTGTGGTATCTTTGTCTGGCTTTGGTATCGGGGTGATGGTGGCCTCGTAGAATGAGTTTGGGAGTGTTCCTTTCTCTGCAATTTTTTGGAATAGTTTCAGAAGGATAGGTGTTAACTGTTCTCTAAATGTTTGATAGAATTCACCTGTGAAGCCATCTGTTCTGAACTTTGTTGGAAGTTTTTAAATCAAAGTTTCAATTTCGTTACTTGTGATTGGTCTGTTCATATTTTTTATTTCTTCCTGGTTCAGTCTTGGAAGATTGTACCTGTCTAAGAATTTGTCCATTTCTTCTAGGTTGTCCATTTTTTTGGGCATATAGTTGCTTGTAGTAGGCTCTTACGATCCTTTGTATTTCTGTGGTGTCGATTGTAACTTCTCCTTTTTCATTTCTAACTTTACTGATTTGAGCCCTCTCTCTTTTTTCTTGAAGAGTCTGGCTAAAGGTGTATACATTTTGTTTATCTTCTCAAAGAACCAGCTTTTAGTTTCATTGATTTTTTTCTACTGTTCTGTCTCTATTTTATTTATTTCAGCTCTGATCTTTATGATCAGAAAGTATTCTTTCCTTCTAACCTTGGGTTTTGTTTGTTGTCCTTTCTCTAGCTGTTTTAGGTGTAAGGTTAGGTTGTTTGAGATTTTTCTTGTTTCCCGAGGTAAGATTGTATGACTATATGCTTCCCTTTTAGAACTGCTTTGCTAAATCCCAAAGGTTTTGGATCATTGTGTTTTCTTTTTCATATGTCTCTAGGTATTTTGGGGGTATTAGTGCATTTTATTTTATTATTATTTTTTAACATCTTTATTGGGGTATAATTGCTCTACAATGGCGTGTTAGTTTCTGCTTTATAACAAAGTGAATCAGCTATACATGTACATATATACCCATTCTCCTCCTCCTTGCGTCTCCCTCCCACCTTCCCAATCCCACCCCTCTAGGTGGTCACAAAGCACTGAACTGATCTCCCTGTGCTATGCAGCTGCTTCCCACTAGGTATCTATTTTACGTTTGGTAGTGTATATATGTCGATGCCACTCTCTCACTTTGTCCCAGCTTACCCTTCCCCCTCCCCGTGTCCTCAAGTCCATTCTCTACAACTGCAGCTTTATTCCTGTCCTGCACCAAGGTTCTTCATGACCTTTTTTTTTAGATTCCATATATATGTGTTAGCGTACGGTATTTGTTTTTCTCTTTCTGACTGACTTCACTCTGTATGACAGACTCTAGGTCCATCCATCTCACTACAAATAACTCAATTTTGTTTCTTTTCATGGCTGAGCAATATTCCATTCTATATATGTGCCACATCTTCTTTATCCATTCATCTGTTGATGGACACTTACGTTGCTTCCATGTCCTGGCTATTGTAAATAGAGTTGCAGTGAACATTGTGATACATGACTCTTTTTGAATTATGGTTTTCTCAGGGTATATGCCCAGTAGTGGGATTGCTGGGTCATATGGTAGTTCTATTTTTAGTTTTTTAAGGAACCTCTATACTGTTCTCCATAGTGGCTGTATCAGTTTACATTCACACTAACAGTGCAAGAGGGTTCCCTTTTCTCCACACCCTCTCCAGCATTTATTGTTTGTAGATTTTTTGATGATGGCCATTCTGACTGGTGTGAGGTGATACCTCATTGTAGTTTGATTTGCATTTCTTTAATGATTAGTGCTGTTGAGCGTTCTTTCATGTGTTTGTTGGCAATCAGTATATCTTCTTTGGAGAAATGTCTATTTAGGTCTTCTGCCCATTTTTGGATTGGGTTGTTTTTTTGATATTGAGCTGCATGAGCTGCTTGTAAATTTTGGAGATTAATCCTTTGTCAGTTGCTTCACTTGCAAATATTTTCTCCCATTCTGACGGTTGTCTTTTCGTCTTGTTTATGGTTTCCTTTACTGTGCAAAAGCTTTTAAGTTTCATTAGGTCCCATTTGTTTATTTTTGTTTTTATTTCCATTTCTATAGGAGGTGGGTCAAAAAAGATCTTGCTGTGATTTATGTCATAGAGTGTTCTGCCTATGTATTCCTCTAAGAGTTTTATAGTGTCTGGACTTATATTTGGGTCATTTTGAGTTTATTTTGAGTTTATTTTTGTGTATGGTGTTAGGGAGGGTTCTAATTTCATTCTTTACATGTAGCTGTGCAATTTTCCCAGCACCACTTATTGAAGAGGCTGTCTTTTCTCCATTGTATATTCTTGCCTCCTTTATCAAAAATAAGGTAACCATATGTACATGGGTTTATCTCTGGGTTTTCTATCCTGTTCCATTGATCTATATTTCTGTTTTTGGGCCAGTACTATACTGTCTTGATTACTGTAGCTTTGTAGTATAGTCTGAAGTCAGGGAGCCTGATTCCTCCAGCTCCGTTTTTCTTTCTCAAGATTGCTTTGGCTATTCAGGGTCTTTTGTGTTTCCATACAAATTGTGAAATTTTTTGTTCTAGTTCTGTGAAAAATGCCATTGGTAGTTTGATAGGGATTGCATTGAATCTGTAGATTGCTTTGGGTAGTATAGTCATTTTCACAATATTCATTATTCCAATCCAAGAACATGGTATTTCTCTCCATCTGTTTGTATCATCCTTAATTTCTTTCATCAGTGTCTTATAGTTTTATGCATACAGGTCTTTTGTCTCCTTAGGTCGGTTTATTCCTAGGTATTTTATTCTTTTTGTTGCAGTGGTAAATGGGAGTGTTTCCTTAATTTCTCTTTCAGATTTTTCATCATTAGTGTATAGGAATGCAAGAGATTTCTATGCATTAATTTTGCATCCTGCTACTTTACCATATTCATTGATTAGCTCTAGTAGTTTTCTGGTAGCATCTTTACGATTGTCTATGTATAATATCATGTCACCTGCAAACAGTGACAGCTTTAATTCTTCTTGTCCTATTTGGATTCCTTTTATTTCTTTTTCTTCTCTGATTGCTGTGGCTAAAACTTCCAAAACTATGTTGAATAATAGTGGTGAGGGTAGACAACCTTGACTTGTTCCTGATCTGAGGAAATGGTTTCTGTTTTTCACCATTGAGAATGATGTGTGCTCTGGTTTTGTCATATGTGGCCTTTATTATGTTGAGGTAAGTTCCCTCTATGCCTACTTTCTGGAGGGTTTTTATCATAAACGGGTGTTGAACTTCGTCAAAAGCTTTTTCTGCATCTATTGCGGTGATCATGTGGTTTTTCTTATTCAATTTGCTAAGATAGTATATCGCATTGATTGGTTTGCGTATATGGAAGAATCCTTGCGTTCCTGGGATAAACCCCACTTGATCTTGGTGTATGATCCTTTTAATGTGCTGTTGGATTCTGTTTGCTAGTATTATTTTGTTGAGGATTTTTGCATCTATGTTCATCAGTGATATTGGCCTGTAGTTTTCTTTCTTTGTGACATCTTTGTCTGGTTTTGGTATCAGGGTGATGGTGGCCTCGTAGAATGAGTTTGGGAGTGTTCCTCCCTCTGCAATATTTTGGAATAGTTTGAGAAGGATAGGTGTTAGCTCTCCTCTAAATGTTTGAAAGAATTCACCTGTGAAGCCATCTGGTCCTGGGCTTTTGTTTGTTGGAAGATTTTTAATCACAGTTTCAATTTCAGTGCTTGTGACTGGTCTGCTTGTATTTTCTATTTCTGCCTGGTTCAGTCTCGGAAGGTTGTGCTTTGCTAAGAATTTGTCCATTTCTTCCAGGTTGTCCATTTTATTGGCATACAGTTGTTTGTAGTAATCTCTCATGATCCTTTGTATTTCTCAGTGCCAGTTGTTACTTCTCCTTTTTCATTTCTAATTCTATTGATTTGAGTGTTCTCACTTTTTTTCTTGATGAGTCTGGCTAATGGTTTATCAATTTTGTTTGTTTTCTCAAAGAACCAGCTTTTAGTTTTATTGATCTTTGCTATTGTTTCCTTCATTTCTTTTTCATTTATTTCTGATCTGATTTTTATGATTTCTTTCCTTCTGCTAACTTTGGGTTTTTTTGGTTCTTCTTTCTCTAATAGCTTTAGGTGTATGGTTAGGTTGTTTTTTGAGATGTTTCTTGTTCCTTGAGGTAGGATTGTATTGCTGTAAACTTCCCCCTTAGAACTGCTTTTCCTGCATTCCATAAGTCGTTCTGTTTTCATTGTCACTTGTTTGTAGGTAATTTTTGATTTCCTCTTTGATTTCTTCAGTGATCTCTTGGTTATTTAGTAGTGTATTGTTTAGCCTCCATGTGTTTCTATTTTTTACAGATTTTTTCCTGTAATTGATATCTAGTCTGATAGCATTGTGGTCAGAAAAGATACTTGATACAATTTCAATTTTCTTAAATTTACCAAGGCTTGTTTTTTGACCCAAGATATGATCTGTCCTGGAGAATGTTTCATGAGCACTTGAGAAGAAAGTGTATTCTGTTGTTTTGGGATGGAATGTCCTATAAATACCAATTAAGTCCATCTTGTTTAATATGTCATTTAAAGCTTGTGTTTCCTTATTTATTTTCATTTTGGATGATCTGTCCATTGGTGAAAGACGGGTGTTAATATCTCCTACTATAATTGTGTTACTGTCGATTTCCCCTTTTATGGCTGTTAGCATTTGCCTTATGTATTGAGGTGCTCCTCTGTTGGGTGCATAAATATTTACAATTGTTATATCTCCTTCTTGGATGGATTCCTTGATCATTATGTAGTGTCCTTCTTTGACTCTTGTAATAGTCTTTGTTTTAAAGTCTATTTTGTCTGATATGAGAATTGCTACTCCAGCTTTCTTTAGATTTCCATTTGCATGGAATATCTTCTTCCAGCCGCTCACTTTCAGTCTGTACTTGTCCCTAGGTCTGAAGTGGGTCTCTTGTAGACAGCATATATATGGGTCTTGTTTTTGTATTCATTCAGCCAATCTGTGTCTTTTGGTTGGAGCATTTAATCCATTTACGTTTAAGATAATTATTGATATGTATGTTCCTATTACCATTTTCTTAATTGTTTTGGGTTTGTTATTGTAGGTCTTTTCCTTCTCTTGTGTTTCCTGCCTAGAGAGTTCCTTTAGCATTTGTTTTAAAGCTGGTTTGGTGGTGCTGAATTCTCTTAACTTTTGCTTGTCTGTAAAGCTTTTAATTTCTCTGTTGAATCTGAGTGAGATCTGTGCTGGGTAGAGTAATCTTGATTGTAGCTTTTTCCCTTTCATCACTTTAAATATGTCCTGCCACTCCCTTCTGGCTTGCAGAGTTTCTGCTGAAAGATCAGCTGTTAACCTTATGGGGATTCCCTTATGTGTTATTTGTTGTTTTTCCCTTGCTGCTTTTAATATGTCTTCTTTATATTTAATTTTTGATAGTTTGATTAATATGTGTCTTGGCGTGTTTCTCCTTGGATTTATCCTGTATGGGACTCTCTGTGCTTCCAGGACTTGATTAACTATTTCCTTTCCCATATTAGGGAAGTTTTCAACTATAATCTCTTCAAATATTTTCTCAGTCCCTTTCTTTTTCTCTTCTTCTTCTGGGACCCCTATAATTCGAATGTTGGTGCGTTTAATGTTGTCCCAGAGGTCTCTGAGACTGTCCTCAGTTCTTTTCATTCTTTTTTCTTTATCCTGCTCTGCTGTAGTTATTTCCACCATTTTATCTTCCAGGTCACTTATCCGTTCTTCTGCCTCAGTTATTCTGCTATTGATCCCATCTAGAGTATTTTTAATTTCATTTATTGTGTTTTTCATCATTGCTTGGTTCCTCTTTAGTTCTTCTACGTCCTTGTTAAACGTTTCTTGTATTTTCTCCATTCTATTTCCAAGATTTTGGATCATCTTTACTATCATTACTCAGAATTCTTTTTCAGGTAGACTGTCTATTTCCTCTTCATTTGTTTGCTCTGGTGGGTTTTTACCTTGCTCCTTCATCTTCTGTTTGTTTTTCTGTCCTCTCATTTTTCTTAACTTACTGTGTTTGGGGTCTCCTTTTCGCAGGCTGCAGGTTCGTAGTTCCCGTTGTTTTTGGTGTCTGCCCCCAGTGGCTACGGTTGGTTCAGTGGGTTGTGTAGGCTTCCATGTGGAGGGGACTGGTGCCTGTGTTTTGGTGGATGAGCCTGGATCTTGTCTTTCCAGTGAGCAGGACCGGATCTGGTAATGTTTTGGGGTTTCTGTGACCTTATTATGATTTTAGGCAGACTCTCTGCTAATGGGTGGTGTTGTGTTCATGTCTTGCTAGTTGTTTGGCCTAGGGTGTCTAGCACTGTAGCTTGCTGGTCGTTGAGTGGAGCTGGGTCTTAGCACTGAGCTGGAGATCTCTGGGAGAGCTTTTGCTGTTTGATATTACATGGAGCTGGGAGGTCTCTGGTGGGCCAGTGTGCTGAACTCGGCTCTCCCACCTCAGAGGCACAGGCCTGACACCCAGCTGGAGCACCAAGACCCTGTCAGCCACACAGCTCAGAAGAAAAGGGAGAAAAAAAGAAAGAAAGAAAAATAAAATCAAATAAAGTTATTAAAATAAAAAAAATTATTAAATATAAAAAAATTAGAAAGTAATAAAAATGATAAAGAAAGAAGAGAGCAACCAAACCAAAAAACAAATCCACCAATGATAACAAGCATTAAAAACTATACTAAAAACAAAACAAACAAACAAACAAAACGGACAGACAGAACCCAAGGACAAATGGTAAAAGCAAAGCTATGCAGACTAACTCACACAAAGAAGCATACACATACACACTCACAAAAATTGAAAAAAAAAATTTATATATATATATTTTTTAAAAAGGAAGAGAGCAACCCAATCAACAAACAAATCTAACAATGATAATAAACTCTAAATACTAAACTAAGATAAACATAAAACTAGAAACAAATTATTTGCAGAAAGCACACCCCATGTCTACAGTTACTCCCGAAGTCCACTGCCTCAATTTTGGGATGATTTGATGTCTATTCAGGTATTCCACAGATGCAGGGTACATCAAGTTGATTGTGGAGATTAATCCGCTGCTCCTGAGGCTGCTGGGAGGAATTTCCCTTTCTCTTCTTTGTTCACAAAGCTCCTGGGGCTCAGCTTTGGATTTGGCCCTGCCTCTGCGTGTAGGTCACCTGAGGGTGTCTGTTCCCTGCCCAGACAGGACAGGGTTAAAGGAGCAGCTGATTAGGGTCTCTGGCTCACTCAGGCCGAGGGGAGGGAGGGGTACAGAATCCAGGGCGAGCCTATGGTGGCAGAGGCCAGTGTGACATTGCAACTACCTGAAGCATGCCATGTGTTCTCCCGGGGAAGTTGTCCGTGGATCACAGGACCCTGGAAGTGGTGGGCTGCACAGGCTCCTGTGAGGGAAGGTGTGGTTAGTGACCTGTGTTTGCACACAGGGTTCTTGGTGGCTGCAGCAGCAGCCTTAATGTTTCATGCCCGTCTCTGGTTGCCGCACTAATAGCCATGGCTTGCGCCCATCTCTGGAGCTCATTTAGGCGGTGCTCTGAATCCCCTCACCTCACACACCCTGAAACTGTGGTCTCTTGCCTCTTAGGCAGTTCCAGACTTTTTCCCAGACTCCCTCCCAGCTAGCTGTGGCACACTAGCCCCCTTCAGGCTGTGTTCACACAGCCAACCCCAGTTCTCTTCCTGGGGTCTGACCTCCAAAGCCAGAGCCTCAGTTCCCAGCCCCCACCCACCCCAGCGGGTGAGCAGGCAAGCCTCTCATGCTGGTGAGTTCTCGTTGGCACCAATTCTCTGTGTGGCAGTCTCTGTACTTTGCCTTCTGCACCCCTGTTGCTGCACCCCTCCATGGCTCCAAATCTTCCCCCCTGCCCACCCCCTGTCTCTGTCAGTGAAGGGGCTTTCTAGTGTGTGTAAACTTTTCCTCCTTCACAGCTCCCTCCCCAAGGTGCAGGTCCTGTCCCTATTCTTTTGTCTCTGTTTTTTCTTTTTTTCTTTTGCCCTACCCATGTACTTGGGGAGTTTCTTGCCTTTTGGGAAGTCTGAGGTCTTCTGCCAGCATTCAGTAGGTGTTCTGTAGGAGTTGTTCCGTATGTAGATGTATTTCTGATGTATTTGTGGGGAGGAAGAGGATCTCCACGTCTTACTCCTCCTCCATCTTGAAGGTCTCTCTCTAGGTATTTTTTGATTTCCTCTTTGATTTCTTTGGTGATTGGTTGATTTCTTTGGTGATTGGTTGGTTGTATAGTAACATATTGTTTAGCCTCCACGAGTTTGTGTTTTTTACAGTTTTTTTCTTGTACTTGATTTCTAATCTCATAGCACTGTGGTCGGAAATGATGCTTGATATTATTTCAGTTTTCTTAAATTTCCCAAGGTTTGCTTTGTGGCCCAGCATATGATCTACCCTGGAGAATGTTCCACATGCACTTGAAAGAATGTATTTTGCTGCTTCCAGATGGAATGCTCTATAAATATCAATTAAGTCCATCTGGTCTAATGTGTCATTTAAGGCCTGTGTTTCCTTATTGATCTTCTGTCTGGATGATCTGTCCATTGATGTAAGTGGGGTGCTAAAATCCCCCACTACTTTAGTGTTATTGTCAATATCTCCTTTTATGGTTACTAGCATTTGCCTTATGTATTGAAGTGCTCCTGCGTAGGGTGCATATATATTTATAATTGTTATATCTTCTTCTTGGGTTGATCCATTATTAGGTAGTGTCCATCTTTGTCTCTTGTAACAGTCTTTATTTTGAAGTCTGTTTTGTCTGATATGAGTATTGCTACTCCAGCTTTCATTTGATTTCCATTTGCATGGAGTACCTTTTTCCATCCCTTCCCTTTTAGTCTGTATGTGTTCCTAGATCTGAAGTGGGTCTCTTGTAGATAGCATATATACAAGTCTTGTTTTTGTATCCATTCAGCCAGTCTCTGTCTTTTGGTTGGAGCATTTAATCCATTTACATTTAAGATAAGTATTGATATGTATGTTCTTACTGCCATTTTGTTAATTGTTAGGATTTGTTTTTGTAGGTCATTTTTCTTCCCTTCCTCTTTTGTTCTCTTGTGATTTGATGACTATCTTTAGAGTTGTGTTTGGATTGCTTTTTCTTTTTTGCATGTGTGTTTATTGTAGATTTTTGGTTTGTGGTTACCATGAGGTTTTGATATAGAAGTCTATACCTATACACGATTGTTTTAAGTTGCTGGTCTCTCAATTTCAGATGCATTTCCAATATCCTGCATTTGTACTCTCCTCAACAGTTTCTAGTTTTGATATCATATTTGTTTGTGGATGATTTCCTACCTTTATGTTTGCCTTTACTGGTGAGCTTTCTCATTTGTAATTTTCTTGTTTCTAGTTGTGTCCTTTTCTTTTCCACCTAGAGAAATTCCTTTAGCATTTGTTTCAAAGCTGGTTTGGTGGTGCTGAATTCTTTTAGCTTTTGCTTGTCTGTAAAGCTTTTGATTTCTCCATCAAATGCGAACGAGAGCCTTGCTGGGTAAAGTATTCTTGGTTGTAGGTTTTTCCCTTTCATCACTTTAAATATATCATGCCACTCCCATCTGGCTTGCAGAGTTTCTGCTGAGAAATCAACTGATAACTGTATGGGGATTCTGTTGTATGTTATTTGTTGCTTTTCCCTTGTGCTTTTTAATATTTTTTGTCTTAATTTTTGTCAGTTTGATCAATATGTGTCTTGGTGTCTTTCTCCTTGGGTTTATTCTGCATGGGACTCTCTGTTCTTCCTGGACTTGAGTGTTTCCTTTCCCATGTTAGGGAAGTTTTCAGCTATTATCTCTTCAAATGTTTTCTCAGGCTCTTTCTCTCTCTTCTCCTTCTGGGACCTCTATAATGCAAATGTTGGTGCATTTAATATTCTCCCAGAGATGTCTTAGGCTGTCCTTATTTCTTTTCATTCATTTTTCTTTATTCTGTTCTGCAGCAGTGATTTCCACCAGTCAGTCTTCCAGCTCACTTATTCATTCTTCTGCCACATTTATTCTGCTGTTGATTCCTTCTAGTGTGTTTTCATTTCAGTTATTGTATTGTTCATCTCTGTTTGTTCTTTAGTTCTTTTGGGTCTTTGTTTAACATTTCTTGAATCTCCTTGATCTATGTTTCCATTCTTTTTACAAGATCTTGGATCATCTTTACTATCATTACTCTAAATTCTTTTTCAGGCAGATTGCCTATCTCCACTTCACTTAGTTGTTGTTCTGGGATTTTATCTTGTTCCTTTGTCTGGAATATATTTCTTTGCTGTCCCATTTTATCTAGCTTTCTGTGTTTGTGGTCTGTTTCTCAGGCTGCAGATTTGTAGTCTGGTGTCTACCCCTTCGTGGGTGAAGTTGGTCCAGGGGCTTGTGAAGGCTTCCTGGTGGGAGGGACTGGTGCCTGCCTACTGATGGGTGGAACTGGGTCCTGTCCCTCTGGTGGGCAGGGCTGTGTCAAGGGGTGTGTTTAGAAGTAGCTGTGTGCTCAGGATGACTTCAGGCAGCCTGTCTGCTCATGGGTCGGGCTGTATCCCACCCTGTTGGTTGTTTGGCCTGAGGCATTCCAGCAATGGATCCTGCAGGCTGTTGGGTGAGGGCAGGTCTTGGTGCCAAATTGGTGAACTCCAGGAGAGCTAACACTGATGAACATTCACTGGGGCCTCTGCCACCAGTGTCCTTGCCCACACAGTGAGCTATAGCCAACCCTTTCTCCCCCAGAGACCCTCCAAGACCCACAGGTACATCTGTCCCAGGCTCCTATGGAGTCACTGCTTTGCCCTGGTCCCAGTGCACATGAAATCTCATGTGCCTCCTCCAAGAGTGGAGTCTCTGTTTCCCCCAATCCTGTGGAGCTCCTGTACTCAAACCCTGCTGCCCTTCAAAGCCACATGTTCTGGGGGCTTCTCTTCCCAATGCCAGACCCCCAGGCTGGGGAGCCTGATTTGGGGCTCAGAACTCCTACTCCTATGAGAGAACCTCTGTGGTATAATTATTTTCCAGCCTGTGGGTCACCTACCTGGCAGGTATGGGATTTGATTATATTGTGAAAGCACCTCTCCTACCATCTCTTTGTGGCTTCTTCTTTGTCTTTGGATGTAGAATATCTTTTTTGGTAGGTTACCGTCTTTTTTGTCGATGGTGTTTCAGGAGTTGTGATTTTGGTGTTTTCTTGAGAGGAGGTGAGCTCAAGTCCTTCTACTCCACCATCTTGTCTCCTCCCTTCACCTGAGCAAGTGGCCACAGGTGCAAGTTAAGGCATCATAGTGGATGGACACCACTGTTGACACGTGGGCAGAGCTTTGTGGCCAGTGGGAAGAGGTTTATGGTAAAAGATGCTTAGGCAAGGCTGTGGGAAGGGGTGTGAGCTCCCTTGCCCTCTCTGAGCCTCCGTGTGTTCACCAACCTGGGAGATCCTATCTTCATTTTCTTTTGTTGGATGAGATACAGAAGGACTTTCCTTGAGAGTATGTCCACATCTCTGACAAAAATGTATCTTCAGCCTATTAGTAAATTCTGGTCTAAATTCATTAGTTAAAATAAGAATAAGTACTTAGTATTCAGAACCCATCTCTGACTAAAGATTAATTTCATAATAAATCTAAAAATATTTAAAATAACAAGTGACTACTTCAGATAATTCTTCAAAGGGCATATGGAAAGAGAGGAATACATAATCCTCAGAAAACAGTGCCTTCCAGGTTGATTTACAGTTGAGTCCTAAGGAGTAGCGGGCCCTTCAGACCTAGACAAAAATGCCATGAGTGGGATCAAAATTAGTTCAGGACACTGATAGGTCAACAACATGAGAACAGAATTTTTTTTTTAAGCATTTTGCCCTTTTTTAAGGCAGTGTCTTAGTTTTCTGCCTTTGCTCACCTACGGATAATGGACACAAGTCTATATAGAATGGAGCCCGAGCTCTTGGAGCAGTATTTCTGAAGGAGTCAAGGTTTGTGTACTCAGCATGTGTTCACCCACCACCTAGGATATACCACTTATTTTAGGGGTCAGTTCCATACCCATCCCCCGAGTTCTGCAGCTTTCCCCCCTATATTTCTCTACATTTGCAAAGTGGTGTTGGCTTAACAGAGTGTGTTCTATGGAACTCAGATGCGTGAGAAAGAAAAGCTTCTCTTGCAGAATAGTTTGGGAAGTGCTGAATACTCTCTCCACTCCTTGCAGATTTACAACATACATTAATCAGAAGAGAACTTGGTGGAAATTGCAGTAGGCAGCAGAGTTTCTCTGTCTGGGTCTGCTACCAACTAGCTGTGGAGTTAGGGCAAGTCCGTACAGCTTCAGAGGGCTTGGCTGGCTTCTCTCTAACACATGAGCACTTTCTCAGCCACCTTAACAACTGCCTCCTGACACGGCCTCAGACTGTGTGAATCTGGAGCAGACATTTCTGGCTGCCCTCCCAGATCCATTTCTTCCTTCCTCCTCTTTAATTCCTATTTTGCTCAGCTATCTACTTTCTGCCATGCACCACACATGCCTCAGGGGACAGAGATCTCCCTTCAGCTGTACTAAGCCAAGGGTAACCACATCTTCCTTGGCTTCCTTTGTGATTTGCTGGGAGCCTGGGTGAAGACTTTCACTTCCTGGCATGTGTCCAGTAGTATCCCTCTGTCTTTTCCCCGGATGCTGGCTGGGACATATGGGATAGCTGTGCCATCTCCTTACCAGAGGACATGGGGGAGATGGAGCCAAAAGAACAGCAGAGAATGGAGCTAGAACCACCGAGTTAAGTCCACCCTGAATCCCACTCTCCCTCTGGACTTCTAGTTGTGTGAGCCAACATATTTATTTATGCCAATTTGATGGGGCCTCTCTGTTATTTGTAGTTGAAGTCATCCGGATGGATACATCCCTCTCTAAAAGGTACTCTCCTTGGGGACCCTCAACAACCTAGACAGAGTCTGTCTCCAGGACCTGCTTGCCCCCTGTTGCTTATCCTCCTTTAAAGACTATTTGAGTTGGATCTGGGTTTTCACCTCTGCTTAGCCTCTGTGGACAGGCTCCATTGCCCTTGGCTTCGTGTTGCTCCTACTACTCACACAGCCATGACTTGCAGGGAGTCCAGTCAGTGGGCAGAACCCTGGACATCCTGCTTGGCTGGAAGAGGTACAGGTTTCCTGGAGGTCCCGCTTGTCCAGGCCTCCCAGGACCATCCCCAACAGGGCAGCTCTGCCAAGCCACGGTGTCCTCCAGTTGCTCCTAGCCCCTTCACTGGGACCAATTTTCATAGACCAAAAAAGTACAGATATGGAGGTTTAGGAGTTGCATGGTGGAGGCTCTCACTAAAGCCTCTACAGCCTTATACTGAGGCCCTGCATTATTGTTTGTAAAGACTACCAATATCAGAATCACCAGATTCATGTACCAGATAGATGCTTGTTCAAAATGCAGATTCCCGGACTCCTTGAATAGTATTCTTGGGATCGAGCTGTGAAGGCCCTATTTTTCACAGCCTACACTCTGAATAGCTCACATTCTGGATTACCCCCTAGATAGCTCAGCTCCTAGCCTCAGCATCTGATAAAAGAGGCCAAGGCAATGAGGGAGGGGGGATGGGGGAGGAGACAGAACTATGAAGGCCAAAGGAGAAGTGGGAGGTGTGATAGGAAGATGCTAGACTGTTTCGGGTGCACAGCCGTGGAGCTATGCCTAAAGGCAGACTCAAATTACGACAGCCATTTTCTCTCCAGTTTCTACAACTTTCACCTTTGTGCATCCACTATTCACCTTTGTCCTCTGGCATGCTTTGTCCCCCAACATATCCAGCATCACAGTGAAACCCTCCACAAATCAAAGAGTCAGTGACAAAGAACTAGGTGAAAAATAAAATGTCCAAGATCCAAAGGTCAGAGCAAAGTTTTATAAGATGGCAATTGACGTCACAAAAATTGTGCATTAGAGTTAGTAATTTCTCACATGTGAAATATTTCCCAATTCCCAAGTCCATGCCGGTTCATACTGCTTTTTTCACGCTTTGCACAGCTTTATAAGTTTTCTCCCAGTGAGAAAGGGAAACTGACCCACCTCCTTCCCTTTTCTTATGAGATGTATTTTACACAGTGACTGACACAGCAGAATGCAGACTGTATGGAAAACAATACCTGTAATTTCTGGCTGCTAACTTCACTCAGAGTTGGATTTAGGGAGGGTTTAGACACAGCAAGGAAAAGATGTGTTCTATACCTTTTTTTTTTTTTTCTTTTTCAGAAAGTGATTGATGGATGGGAATTCAGTTTATTCTAGAATGTAGATCTATTCAAAGTGGACCTTTGACAGGTCATTCCCTCACACGCTCCTCATATTCATAGCTAATCCCCTTGTCTCTTTTATAAGAACAAATCTACATACCCTCATGCCCTCACTACTCCAGTTTTCATTGGACATTTTGACAAAGTACTTTTCATCTTCTTGCTCATTAGGGGCAAATGAAATTAATCTGAGGTCTGGAACACTTGGCCATTCTAAGTCACTATGCAATGGACTAAAAAAATCCATGCAATGGACTCTGATTTTTGGATTCTAGTTTTAAAACAATTACATTGGAGACATCACACAGAGTCCATTTATAACGCAGAGGGCTTTCAAGGTCAGGTGTTAAAAGTTTGGGCCTTCTGGTCAGTAACGTCACCGCCATCTCTCATTCTCTAGTTTAGTGGCTTCCAAAATGGCTATGTATCAGAATCACTTGAGGAATTTATAAAAATACAGATTTTCTGACTCAGCCCCAACAAAAAGAATCTGACTTTCTGGATTTGGGGCCTGATTTTCTTTTCTTTTTTTTAAAAATATAAGTTCCCTGAGTGATTTTCATGCAGCCACCAAGGACGCATTTACAGAAGACATTTAGGAAGCACTTCTCTGGTCCAGTGGTTCTTGAACTTGAGTGTGCATCAGAAGCACCTGGAAACCTTATTAAAACACAGATTGAACCCTCAGAATTTCTGATTCAGTGGGCCTGGAATGGAGGCTGAGCATTTGCATTTCTAGCAAGTTCCCAGGTGATGCAGACACTGCGGGTCCGGAGACCACAGTGAGAACCACAGCTCCAACCCAGGTTACTCGTGAGCATATTTATTATTCATTAGCACTTCTATTATGTGGCCAAAGGCTGGGCTTCAGAAAAAGGAATAAACCTCTCAGGTCAAGGGTAACACACCTGGCTGAGCATCATAATCATCTGGGAGCTTTTTCTTTAACATTTAATTATTGGGGTTAGGCTTGGGCTCCATCCCAGATCTACTGAGTCAATGTCTCCAGGATGCCCTGGGAATGTGTATTGTTTTGAAGTTACCCAGAAGATTCTGATTACAGGGACTTGAAAACATTGCCTTAAATGAGGCACACTTACGAGTTCATGAATAACTTATACTAAAAAATTGTTGTTTATCTGAAACTCCAATTTAATGGGGCATCCCATGCTCTTAAATATTTGCAAATCTGGCATCCCTACTCACTCAGCTGCCTTTGCAGGAGTTTGTTTCCTCTGTGTGTTCTCTCTTTTGCTCAGCGTAGCCCTATCTTAAATGCTCAGTGGAGCAGTGGTAAGGAGGGCAATCCATGAAAACAAAATGTGTGGGGTGAAGAAGAGAAAATTAAGATGTTTCCTCAGGAAAGAAAAAAAAAGGAAAGATCATTAATCTAGAAAGCAGCAACAAAATCAGAAAAAAATACTGGCTGCTAATGGTTTTTTAACCAGACAATTCGTCAACTGCACAGACGAATAAAAATACACCCACCAAAGATGCTATTCAAATGTTCCAACTGAAGCCATATATAATTAATTTCAAACAAGCATAAGCGATAAAAACTCAAATACTTCAAGGTGTGCTGAGTGAAAGGCAGGATAAATCTACATCGGGCTTCAAAACGGATGCTTCCAGGTGAGTCTGGGGTTCAGCGAGAGACAGGGAGGTAACGATGTCTGCTTCCTCCCTGTTGTACTGGAAGCTAAAGAGCCTTAAGATGAGACTCTCCCAGTGTGTCAAGGATGAGAAGAAACAGATGGCTCGGCACCTGACAACAGCACGTAACTAAGAGACTGAATCAAAGGAGTGGAACAAACAATCAAAACAAAGAAGAAAAATTCATGGATGCATCTAAGGAAAGTGATCTGGCAAAAAACCACTGCAGAGGCTGAGGAACCCCCGTGAGCACCACGGTCCCTGTAAAGCAAGCAGCTTTCTCCCAATGCACTTCTGCCATTTCAGAGGTTAGGGGTCGGCACACTTTTCCTGTAGAAGGCAAAGTAGTAAATCTTTTAGATTTCGTAGGCCAGATGCTCTTTGCTGCATCTACTCATCCTCGGTGTTGGAGCAGGAAAGAAGCTTGCAGACAATACGTAAATGAATAGGCACGGCTGTGTTCCAGTAACACTGTGTTCACAAAAATAGGTAGTTGCTATAGAGTGAGCATCTGTCTCCCCCAAATTCATGTGTTGGAGCCTAAATCCCAGATGTGATGGTATTTGGATGTGGGGCCTCTGGGAGATGGCTAGGTCATGCACGTGGAGCCCTAATGAACACGATTAGTACCCTTATGCTCACTCTCTGCACGCTGCCCTGAGAGGATATGAGAAAACCACAGTCTGCAAACCTGGAAGAGGGCTCTCACCAGACAGTGGATCTGCTGGCACCTTGATCTTGCATTTCCCAGCCTCCAGAACTGTGAGGATTACATGTTTTAGTTGAAGCCACCTGGTCAACAGCCTATTTGTTACAGCAGATGGGCAGGCAGTGGGATGTATTTGTCCCATGGCCCATAGTGTGCCAACCCCCATCGTAGATGAGCCCGCGTGGCAAGGACAGCATCATTAGTGGATTCTGTGGCGCACTCAGTATTCTAATGGTAGATGCTCAATTAAAAAAGAACAAACGCTTCATTAACTCCTGACTATACATACAAGGGCAGAGTGTTTAAAGGTCACCCCGAAGTGTAAAGGCAGGAAATTAAGGATTCTAGAAACAGAAGTTGTTCATTTGAAATTCTGGGACTGTGTTATAAGAAGGAAAGAGAAGACAAGGGGACCAAACATTTTAGCATGTGTTTAGAAAGGTTCTCTTAGTGGCCCTGACATTCAGAGACAAGTTGACTGGGAGAGGGACACTGGTGCCGGTTTCTCTGTCTTTAAGCTGCTACTTTTGAGGGTCCATCACATGATAAGGTATCATCTTCCTTGATCAGGGAGGTTTCCTCACCTTCTCAATTCACTAATTTTGCATTTAGCATCCTAAGAAGGGTCCTTCACCCAAAAGAAAAAGCTAAGTAAGTCACAGTGGCATAGAATTTTATACTTTAAGCTAGAATATATCACCTGTGGTGCATGAACACATAACTTCAATTGGCCTCCTTTATGACACTGGTTAATGTTTCACCTGAGGTCTCCACATCAGCCAAGAAACACGTAAGCATGCATTTTACATTGTATAATTTAAAAGTTTTATTTCCCCCCACAATTAGCAAATGGGTTTCATATTAGTTCAACTGGAAGTTTTCTTCCTGTAGTTGCCCTTCTCATTGACTACACCGTTGGTGGGGAAATTGCTTTCTTATTGGGGAAGGGTTATATTTCATAGAGGTGCTCTGAGCTAATCACGGAAAAGAGAGGGTCTGATCCAGCAGCCCCTGAAGGAGTTGATCAGGTCAAGGAGTCCTTTCTGCTACAGGCCTGGTCAGGTGGGGACAATACAGGCTACTGAACCTGCCCGTAGTAGATGCTGGCAAGACTCTCCTTGCAGAAGTGACAAAATGCAGCCCCTTTGATCAAGAAATATAAACTCCACATAATCCCTCAGTCCCTGCCAAGTCCCCTTCCTCAGTGGCCTCGTGCAGGAGCATTTTAGCTAAGCAACAACTGGCTTCTGCTTTGGGGTCCAATGAGCATTCTTCACCAAGTGCAAGATTGGTCTTCACTCCAACTGTTTATACAGTTATATATATCCAACTATCCAACTGTATATCCAGTTGTACTGGAACTTCACTTCACTGTTTATACAGTTGTTGGCTTGTGCTTTAGAGGGCTGATCTCTGCCTCTCCCAGGAATGGTGGTATCACATCAACAACAGCACGAAGGCCCAGGCCAGCAGTAGTAGGTGGAGCGCAGGGGCACAGCTGCCAGACGTCCTCTGAGCATGCATCACAGCAAAGACCGCATTGGTGTGGTTGGTGGGTAACTCTACATTGCAGATCATCCCTTCACAGCAAGACCTACACTCCTGTTACCCAAGGAAGAGGAGAAGGAAAGAGCAAGTGAATAAAGGGAAGAAGAGGGAAGGGTCAAATGAAGAAAAACAAAAGCCTTCTTCAGCTCTGAGGACAGAGTTTTTTTTTTTATCTTTTATGAGTATATAAATTTTTATTTCAATTTAAAAATTTTCTAAAATATAATGGCATACGAGAGAAAAATGCTATCTTATTTTTTAAATGTTTGAGACTTAATACAAATTATGAACTTGAAAATATACCTTCTTCCTATCAAATTGACAAAGATTTCCAAAATGTACATGAGCCTGGGTCCATGATATGGCAGTAATTTTGATATTCTCAAACACTGCTACTGAGAATATAATTGCTTCAGTTTTTCTGGGGAGTAATTTGGCAATCTTTATCAAGAGCTTCAAGATTATTTATATAAATCAATCCAGTAATATGCACCAAAATCACAAAGATTATGTGGGGCTTTTATAGAATAGAGAAATATTAAAAGCTGCCTAGTATTTTTAATAAGGAATTAGATAAATTATAGTACAAACACATATTTTAATATTATGTAGCCATTAAGAATATTTCTGAAGAATAGTTAATAGGTAAGTTTTCTTTAAAAATATTTTTATTTTATATTGGAGTATAGTTGATGTTAGTTTCAGGTGTCCAGCACCTGAACAGTTATACATAGACATGTATCTCTTCTTTTTCAAATTCTTTTCCCATATAAGTTATTGTAGAATATTGAGCAGAGTTCCCTGTGCTATACAGTAGGTCCTTGCTGGTTATCTATTTAAAATATAGTAGTGTGTAAATATCAACCCCAAACTCCCAATTTATCCCTCTACCCCACCTTTCCCCTTTGGTAACCATAAGTTTGTTTTCAAAGTCTGTGAGTCTGTTTCTGTTTTGTAAATAAGTTCATTTGTATCATCTTTTTTTTTTGTAAAGATTCAGCATATAAGTGATATATATTTATCATACTGAGTCAGAAAGAGAAAGACAATCTCCAGGTCATCCATGTTGCTGCAAATGGCATTATTTCATTCTTTTTAATGGCTGAGTAATATTCCATTGTATATATGTACCACATCTTCTTTATCCATTCATCTCTCAATGGACATTTAGGTTACTTCCATGTCTTGGCTATTGTAAACAGTGCTGCAGTGAACACTGGGGTGCATGTATCCTTTCAAACCATGGTTATATGCCCAGGAGTGGGATTGCTGGGTCATATGGTAGTTCTGTTTTTAGTTTTTTAAGGAACCTCCATACTGTTCTCCATAGTGGCTGTACCAGTTTACATTCCCACCAACAGTGTAGGAGGTTCCTCTTTTCTCCACACCCTCTCCAGCATTTATTGTTTGTAGACTTTTTGATGATGGCCATTCTAACTGGTGTGAGGTGATATCTCGTTATAGTTTTGATTTGCATTTCTCTAATAATTAGTGGTGTTGAGCCTTTTCATGTGCCTCTAGGCCATCTGTATGTCTTCTTTGGAGAAATGTCTATTTAGGCCTTCTGCCCATTTTTTGATTGGGTTGTTTGTTTTTTTGATATTGAGCTGCATGAGCTGCTTGTAAATTTTGGAGATTAATCCCTTGTTGGTTGCTTCATTTGCAAATATTTTCTCCCATTCTGTGGGTTGTCTTTTCATTTTGTTTATGGTTTCCTTTGCTGTACAAAAGCTCTTGAGTTTAATTAGGCCCATTTTTTTGTTTTGTTTGCTTGTTTTATTTCCATTATTCTAGGAGATGGATCAAAAAAGATATTGCTGTGATTTATGCCAGAGTGTTCTGCCTATGTTTTCCTCTAAGAGTTTTAGAGTATCAGGCCTTACATTTAGGTCTTTAATCCATTTGGAGTTTATTTTTGTGTATGGTGTTAGGGAGTGTTCTAATTTCATTCTTTTACATGTAGCTGTCCAGTTTTCCCAGCACCATTTATTGAAGAGACTGTCTTTTCTCCATTGTGTAGTCTTGCCTCGTTTGTCATAGATTAATTGACCATAGGTGTGTGGGTTTATCTCTGGGCTTTCTATCCTGTTCCATGGATCTATATTTCTGTTTTTGTGCCAGTACCATACTGTTTTGGTTACTGTAGCTCTTTGTAAGTGCTACAGTCTGAAGTCAGGGAGCCTGATTCCTCCAACTCAGTTTTTCTTTCTCAGGATTGCTTTGGCTATTTGGGGTCTTTCGTGTCTCCATACAAATTTTAAAACTTTTTGTTTTAGTTCTGTGAAAAACGCCGCTGGTAATTTGATAGAGATTGCATTGAATCTGTAGATTGCTTTGGGTAGTATAGTCATTTTGACAACATTGATTCTTCCATTTCAAGAATATGGTATTTCAAGAATATGGTATAGCTCTCCATTTGTTTGTGTCATCTTTGATTTCTTTCATCAGCATCTTATAGTTTTCTGAGTACAGGTCTTTTGCCTCCTTAGGTAGGTTTATTCCTAGGTATTTTGTTCTTTTTGATGCAGTGGTAATTGGGATTATTTCTTTGATTTCTCTTTTTGATCTTTCATTGTTAGCATATAGGAATGCAAGAGATTTCTGTATCCCACAACTTTACCAAATTCATTGATGAGCTCTGGTTGTTTTCTGGTAGCATCTTTAGGGTTTTCTATGTATAGTATCATGTCATCTGCAAACAGTAACAGTTTTACTTCTTTTTCAATTTGGATTCCTTTTATTTCTTTTTCTTCTCTGGTTGCCATGGCTGGGACATCCAAAACTATGTTGAGTAGAAGTGGCAAGAGTGGACATCCTTGTCTTGTTCCTGATGTTAGAGGAAATGCTTTCAGCTTTTCACTGTTGAATATGATGTTAGCTGTGGGTTTGTCATATATGGCCTTGATTAGGTTGAGGTTGGTTCCCTCTATGCCCACATTCTGGAGAGTTTTTATCATAAATGGGTGGTGAATTTTGTCAAAAGCTTTTTCTGCATCTATTGAGATGATCATATGGTTTTTGTTCTTCAATTTGTTGATATGGTGTACCACATTGATTGATCTGCGTATATCAAAGGAGGTTGGTCCAGGGGCTTAAGCAGGCTTTTTGGTGGGTGGAGCTGGGTCATGTCCCTCTGGTGGGCAGGGCCGTGTCAGGAGGTATATTTAGCTGGTAGCTGTGTGCTCAGGAAGACTTTAAGCAGCCTGTCTGTTGATGGGTGGGGCTGTGTTCCCACCCCGTTGGTTGTTTGGCCTGAGGTGTCCCAGCACAGGAGCCTACAGGCTGTTGGGTGGGGCCAGGTCTTGGTGAGAAAATGGCGGGCTCCCAGAGAGCTCATGCCAATGAGAACTTCCCAGAACTACCACTGCCAGTGTCTTTGTCCCTGCAGTGAGCCACACCCCGCCTTCACAGGAGACCCTCCAATACCAGCAGGTAGGTCTGGCCCAGACTCTTACGAGGTCCCTGCTTTTCTCCCTGGGTCCTAGTCACACAAGACCTTGTGTGTGCCCTCTAAGAGTGGAGTTTGTTTCCTCCAGTCCTGTGGAATTCCTGTGACAAACCCCAGTGGCCTTCAAAGCCAGATTCTCTGGGGGCTCCTCCTCCCATTGCCAGACCCCCCAGGCTGGGGAGCTTGATGTGGGGCTCAGAACTTTCACTCCTGTGGGTGAACTTCTGTGACAGAATTATTTTCCAGTTTGTGGGTTGCCCACTGGGCCGGTATGGGATTTGATTTTATCACAGTTGCACCCCTTCTACCATCTCCTTGTGGCTCTTTGTCTTTGGATGTAGGATATCTTTTTTGGTAGGTTTCAGCCTTTTTCTCGTCGATGGTTGTTCAGCAGTTAGCTGTGACTTTGGTGTTTTCTTAAGGGAAGATGAGCTCGTGTCCTTCTACTCTGCCATCTTTTCTCCCAATAGGTAACTTTTTTTTTTTTTATAAGCAGATATTCATTTTTTAATTATTATTTATTTTTGGCTGTGTTGGGTCTTTGTTTCTGTGTGAGGGCTTTCTCCAGTTGTGGCAAGCAGGGGCCTCTCACTATCGTGGCCTCTCTTGTTGCGGAGCACAGGCTCAGCAGTTGTGGCTCACGGGCCTAGTTGCTCCGCGGCATGTGGGATCTTCCCAGACCAGGGCTCGAACCCGTGTCCCCTGCATTGGCAGGCAGATTCTCAACCACTGTGCCACCAGGGAAGCCCTAGGTAACTTTTCATACTGTAATTTTTCTAAGTGGAAACGTTTCTTTGAGGTGGGAATTCAGGAAGGGCCTGGCTGGGCAGTTCTGGCTTGGGGTCTCTTAAGTGGCTGCAGTGAGACAGTAACTGAAGTGCAAACATTTAGGAGGTTAAAGACCTCTCTGGGGACAGAATTGAGTTGGCTTTTAGTCTGTGAGTCATCCAGGCCCTTGGGCACCCTTCCCCCCACTTACCTCAAAGTAAAAACCATCTTGAGAGTCTTTTCATTTTAAGTGTGATTTACCTGCATCAACCCTAGCATAAGCAAGAGAAAGGCAAACTGAATAAGACTGCTTAACTGAGTCAACAACTCTTCTGAAGGTTTGTAAGCAGAAACACTGAAACAAAAATAAAAGCTAGGAACCTTTTGGATTGGTCATTGATCTTCTTTCTCAGTACTACTTGTTAGGGGATAATTATCACTCTGTTGTCTGTACTAACACTGATTCCTATCTTTACAGTGGCAATGGCATGCTCCCTTACAGCACAAGGTGTTCTCAAGGGAAGCACTCCCTGTCATGATATCGGATACAACGCCTCAACCTGATAAACCTGGACATTCACAGAGGCTTTCAGGATAAATTATCTATATCAAATGGCTTCCAGGATGGCCAGGTAAGATAAAGTATCTACCTCAGTGGTTCTCAATCCTGGCTGCACATCAAAATCACCTTGGGGAACTTAAAAAAAAAAAATTCCTGAGGCCCAGATCTCACTCTGAAGTTGCTTCAATTGGTCTGGGATGCCCACCCCCCACCAAAGCCCACAAAAGCTCCCCAGCAGATTCTCCTTTGTAGCTGGAGCTAAAAGCCAGTGGTGTCAGCAACTGAACTTATCTATGAAACAGAAACAGACTCACAGACATAGAGAACCGACTTGTGGTTGCCAAGGGGGAGAGGGGTGGGGGAGGGAAGGATTGGGAGTTTGGGGTTAGCAGATGCAAACTGTTATATATAGGATGGATAACCAACAAGGTCCTACTGCATAGCACAGGGAACTATATTCAATATCCTGTGATAAACCATAATGGAAAAGAATATATATATGTATAACTGAGTCATTTTGGTGTACAGCAGAAATTAACACAACATTTTAAATCAACCATACTAAACTAAATTTTTTTAAAAAGCCACTGGTGTCAGGACCATTTTCTTTATGTATAGGCTAAATTGAATTCTAAGATCTCATGAAATTAACATACCTTCAAGTAATTTTTTCTCAACCATTTCAGGATTCCAGGCATGTAAAAGAGTAAAATGCTCATTTAGAATGGTAGAATGAGAAAACTGAAGAGATAGAGTTATCTAAAATGTATCTATCGCTCATTTTAATAAGCTGGAGTTAACCTCTCAGATTCTCACTTCCTCGTCTAAGCAGAGGCAGTAAGTAAGACAAGGTTTCCTTTGTAAAAGTTTGTCACCATTTTCCTCTTTCCACCCTCTCAGTGCAGTGCTCTTGGTGATTTCTAGCCATAAACAAAATATGTAAGCTGGGCTCTATAGTGTTGGTCATCCTCTCGTGCGTGGATTGTTTGCTTTTGGGGCTTCCAGAGTTGACTTCAGACAACTCACCCAAAGTCCAAGGTCTAGACCCCGGGGTCTAGCTCTGGAATCTGAGAATTATCATTTGTTTTTAGTAATATTATTGTTTGATGGACAGAAAGGCTTCTTCTTTCATCTCCATTGTATCAGTGTAAGGGAGTCTCTCGAAGTATACGTATGTTTGACATTATTTATCCTTCCTGCCTCTTTATATACAACCAGCCATCATCATCAAGAAACCACAGGACAATAACTTTACACACACACACGCTCCTTACCGTGTGTTGAGAATCTCGGCTGTGGTGGCAGCCAACAAAATGACATTCGCTTGTGGAGGCACACTTTTTGGTGATGGATGTACTCCTGCCATGACTGGTAAAGTGATGTACTGTCAAACAGTACTGTGTATCTAGGCAGAAAAAAGCAACTTATTTTTTTTGCAATGTAAAAAACTAACTTTCAACAGTCACTTCAGAAATGACTAAAATTCAGGATGATCCTTAAGTTTCTAGGCAAGAAATTTAATGGCCGTGGACTCAAGTTTCTAGGTGGTGTTGCTGAACAGGCATTAGCTTCTAAAGCACATGTCTATTTTTAAAATGAATATAAATGGGCACTTATTCTTTGGTGCCAGGTAAAGCTGAGAAAAAAACTGGACAAGCTTTTCATCAAAACCATAGGTCCAAGAAGTAGGGGATATGGGGACATAGGTATGCATATAGCTGATTCACTTTGTTGTACAACAGAAACTAACACAGTATTGTGAAGCAATTATACTCCAATAAAGGAGTATAACGCCAAAAAAATAGGTCTGCTCATTTCATAAGAGTCAGTATGTCTGTGTTTCTCCCTCTGAAGCACATGTTCTGTAACTCTAAAATAAAATGAAAACTATATATGTAAAATGCAGTGGGTCATAGCACTTGTTGCATTATTCCGCATATGTTTCTTTATATACTAATAGGCCATGTGGCAACCTGGACTGAGAAGCAGGTGCTTCAAATTACACACCAAGAGCACCTTGCTTACTCAACTAATTCTTCTCCGGGCTCTAATCCTCCCAGCGTGTTTGACTTTTCCCCAAAGTATTTCCAGCTTTTCTCCTCCTCTTTAGTTAACTCTTACCTTCTCTGCCCCCTCCCGCTCCGCGGGGCTAGTTCATTTCCACACAGATTACCCCTTATACCTTTAACCATTCACCTTTTATTCTTAGGGTTCTTTCAAGAACGTGATTTCATTCACTAACCTAGGACATTCCACTTTAGTTCTGTGCCTCTTACTCTTTAGTTATCTCAGGCCAATGCAATGCTGCTTAGTTTATTGAGAAGGGACTACGGCAGCAATGCCCTACAAGTGGGGGCAGGGAGCAGGAAAACGCGAGAGTTGAGAAGACGGGCTTAGGGAAGCCTCTGTCACAAGTGAAGAAGCTACGTGAGAGCCTTTGAGCTCATGTTCGTTTCAGTAAAATTATAAGCGCCCAGGTGTTTGACAGGGCAAGCTCTACGTAATGTTAACAATAGCAAATGCCTAGTAAGTGCGTACCACCAACCAGGCTCTCTTCTAACATGTATTCACTCATTCAATCCTCACCGTAGGCCTTAAGTCATATTAACATCCCCATTTCACAGATAAAAAAACTGAGGCTTACGGTCACATAGGTGGAAAGTGGTGGAAGGTAAGACTGTCACGGAGGCAGTGTTCCAGGGTTTGTGCTCTTCACCAGCACACTACCGTGCCTCTTAGTACACTCAGCATGGAACTGGGCGTGAGCAGAGCCCTCTGCAAGAGCGGCTGACTGGGACCCTGCAGGACAGGGAACCACTACCTGTTCTGAAAGGCATCCCAATCTGTACTCCAGACAAAGAAGAACTGAAAACTGGTAGCTGCCTGTGTTCATAGAGACTGTCACACATGCTAAAGCAGCCCTACAAAGTCAAAGAGTAAAAGCCGGGGTAAATAATAAGAAATAAGAAATGTCATTCTTGTCATATCCTGTTACCTAGAGAACCTCGTTTAACAACCCTGGCAGACCACAGAAGCAGAGCTATAAAGTGAAAAGGAAACCTGAGATGACAAAGAACCATAGCCACAGGCCTGTGTGCCCCAAGAAATGGTTGACTATCACCCCCCTCAATAATGACAAGGTGAAAAGTAAGCAATTACAGCCTCAGAATTCCAGATGGTTAGTATCTTTGGGGCTTGGCTGGTGTACAATCAAGAATGTACTGTTACACACGCTGGAATGCAGGGGGCATTCCGTGTCCATCTCTCTACGAGTCAGGCTTTCAGGGTGGATGGGGAAGAGCTGGCTCTCCCCTCCCTGACATTTTCTTGTTGGCAAAAAGCTGCAGCACCCCTCTTTTGCTCCCATGTTTCAACAGAGATGAAATTCTAAAACCCAGAAATTTCCATGCATGTTCCCATTAAAAGTGGCTTCGATTAGTGAGAGACAAATTGGAATGTGCACAGACCTAGTAGGAACAGCCTTTGGTAAAATTCAAAAGAATAATGCCAGCCATAAAGATAAGGATAAGAAAAATGCCAGCCAGTGTCCATAAAGAGGCTGGGCATCAATGCCGCAATCGACCACTGTTCTAAACTCTTCCCATCCAGATCTTGGGAGAATTTAAAGCAAATGGTTAAAGAATGATACCCACCCTCTGACACAAGCTAGTTAAAGAGAGGCATCCGCCAACCTCAGAAACATTGAAATTAATGTTTGTGAAAAATGTAGAAACAAATCCCCAAAAGCATACATGCACTCACAAGCACAATTCAGTCAACCACTCTTCAGAACTGTAAAATAATCTCAAGAAAAAAATATTTTGATAATTATTCTTGAAAAGAAATAATGAAAAATACTATCCATGTAAATGTCACAGCCATCTGTGCTAATGTACAGCGTAAGATTCTCAGGCCCAGTAGAGGTCTCCAGTGTATACTATTTCTTGGTTCCACACTTTGGCATCATCTGGAAGAGGTAAGGCTATTCCACTGCCATAATGTGATATAGAAATTTCCAAAAGATTCAAGGTAATAGTAGACCAAAACTGGTAATCTCTAAGTATGTTTTTGTTGGCCTTTTACATCTGAAAACCTAAAAAACAGTGCATCCTATAATCCAAATAGCCTGATCTTCTTATAGTTCCGAGTTTTTCAATTACAAATCATCCATCAGCACGTCCTGTCTGCTTTACCTCCAAGTTTATATGTATTATTAAATCATTCTTGCCCCCTACATTCCTGCCACATTAGTCCAAGTCACCATCTTCTCCTGCCCCAAAACAATGAAAGACCCCATTTGGTGTCCCCTTCTTCTCTTGTTCCCAACCATCCATTCTGCACTCGGCAGCCAGAGCAATATTTTAGAACACACCTAGCATCTTGTACTCCATGGCTTAAACACCCTACTCCCTTCGCTTCACATTTACAATGAAATCCAAACTTCTTATCAGAACAGATAAGATACTGCACATCCCAGTCCTTAATCTCGATCAGATCCTTTCTCCATCTCCTACTACGCCTCACCAGCCAGCCTTCTTCCTGTTCACAGAGGAAGCCAAATCTTACTTTGCATTTGCTGTTCCCTCTTCCTGGCATGCTCTTCCTACAGATGTCCACGCAGCTGACTTGTTTTGGTCATTTGGTTCTCAGTTCAAATGTATATATTCCTCAAAGGAGATTTCCTGACTACCTAGTCAAAGGCATCCCTTCATTCTGTCAATATTTACTGAGCTCCTAATATGGTCTAGGCACTGGATTAGGCACTGGGGATCTACCAGGGGCTAAACAAACTAAAAAGATGCTCAAATGTTTGTTGAATAAATGAATGAGTTTCTCAAGCATCAGTGTATCTCAAGAGTACAAAAACCTTCCTTTGCTTTAGCAAGTAAGTAGGACTTCTCTAGCGGTATCATCAAGCATTCCTGACATTCTTAGAATGCCCTAGTCAACACTGTGGTCTATTTGTTCTCCCTGGTAAATATTAATTAAGAAATTCTTCCTCAAAGCACATACAACTACAAATTGAGGCTATGCATCAGTTTCCATGTACCCTCAGAGTAGTCTGATGTCTGGATAGTCTCGTCAAAAAAATCTCTGATTTCTATAGAACATCATCGGCCTGCTGGTTTGCTAATCTCATCACATAAGATGCCTCTGCTCAGGGCCAGTTAAGAGAGATCTAAATGAGGTCTGATCACCAAAGAGTTCCAAACTCAGCACACTTACTTTGTGGGCACCATTTGTCTTCCGCCCATCGATTGCAGTTATAATTATCCCCTGCATTTTCACAGGTAAAACACTTGAAGCTGTTTGGAAATGGTGTCGCTTTAAAAAAAAAAATGCAAAGGGAAAGAGTATGGTTAAAATTTTTTTTCAAACATCAAATATGGCATAAAATTAGCAACTTTCACTAGATCAAATGAAAGTTACAAGTCATTATCCTTACAACTTCTGTTTCTATGGAGCTGGGCTTAACTGCCACACTTTGGGGAATTTTCTTTATTCCCTTTTCTTTGAATATTTCATCTATGAATATCTACTACAGAGTAATGCAAATGATTCCATGAGCCACTTTAAAATATCCATGGTATTGTTCTATTATAATTTATAACTTGGGGATAAGTGAGGGTTGAGTGGACAGGCAAAGATGGTGGCAATATTGGGACCAATACTTTGATATAGTATCGGCCCTGAAAAGAACTGGAGTCACATAAACCTAAGCTTGAATTCTGCGCTTCTCACTAATTAGTTGTATGATTTTTTAACCTCTAAGAAATAATAATAGTTACAATAATAGTGACAGTGAAGATCCCCATGACTTGCAGAGATAAAGATTAAACAGCAGGTTGCAAGAAAAATACCTAGTAGAGTCCCTGGCACATCAAACCAGGTTGGTTTCCATCCATGTGTACTTGCATTACAGCTACATTTAACTTCAAACAAGTAATCTCATTTGATATATGTCAGTTATCCCAACATTAGACCTCTATCAGGAATGTAACATTTAATAGAAGGATGATAGTAACTCTCAGGCCCTTGTACTCAGGCAAGAGTGTTACTGAAAGGAGGAATTACGAGCTGCCGGCAGTCTGGATTGAGAACAACTAGTATGTTCTTTTTGTCTTTATGCTTTCTTTTTCCTGCCTTGTATCTTGTTATTTTGTTGGGTGAGAAGTCAAAAGTAGAATAAATTTGACATTTCTCTATAGGCCAGAGTATAAAGCCCTGTATGAAACTTTCAGTTCTCCTATTTCTGGAGAATGAAACAGACACAGATCAAGGTAACCCAAACCATCCCTAAGTTGGGATGATAATTAGAAAGCAGTGGGTATTTCACATACAGGGGAGGATATATCGATGCATAAAACAAGAGCAAAATATCAAAAGCTAAAGTTCAGAGGACATGAAATTAGTTCTTGCAGTACATTTCAGTTTTGCCTATGCCTAAAAGTGAATTAGGTAAGTAAATAAATAATGAAATGCATTTTCACCTATTAATTCAGCACAGTTTAAAAAATACTAAAACTCAGTGCCGGTGGGTAAATAGTTAATGTATAAACTGGCACAACCTTTTTGATTTAGTAATTCCAAGCATCTATTCTAAGGTCATTAGCCAATTGAAGAGGAAACTGCATTTAAAAAGATTTTCAATGAAGCGTTAACATTTAGCTTGCTTGTGAGAGTGTGTGTGCGCGCGCGCGCGCACTCGTGGGGGGCCAGTATAAAGCATGGGGAAATAGTTTACTCACATAGCCAGCTATGTGAGTAAAAAAAATTTTAATGTAAGACATTAAGCTACTGCAAAATTAAATTTGTGTGATCTCTGTCCTGAAGTTAAATACACATACAGAGTAAGAACAGTGGAAGGAAACACAGTTGACCCTTGAACAACGTGGGGGTCAGGGGTGCCAACCCGCCATGCAGTTGAAAATCCTCATGTAATTTATAGTCGGCCCTGCATATGGCCCTCTGCAGACCATGTAGTACTAGAGTATGGACGATGGGGAAAAAATCCACATGTCAGTGGACCCAGGCAGTTCAAACCCGCGTTGTTCAAGGGTCAGCTGTATTCAAAAATGTGAAGAAGAGCTCACTCTGAATCTTGGGATTATGAATAAATTTTATTTTCTTCTACATATTTCCTGTCTCTTTGGAATTTTCTATAGTAATCAAATATTACTTTTTTCTCTTTAATAATTTTTTCTTATAAAAGGTTAAAAATTTGTCAATAACGTACATTAAGCTATCAGTATATGATCACTATCAATTTAGAAATTTGTAATAAATGATAGTTCAAGATGTGTGTGGGCTATTATTCATGTGTATATGTATATGGTTGTGTAGTATATACATGCATACACATACACCTACTAATGACTGAATGTCCTAAAAAACAAAACACAAAATGCAGAATGGTAATCATATAGGAGTATGGAGTATGAGTACTCCTCCTTTAGGAGTATAAAGACAGTGGTTCCCAAACCTGGCTGTGCATCAACAGCATCAGGAGAACTTTTTTAAAAAGAAGAGGGGGAAAAGGGGAAAAAAATATTCTGCATACCACCCTCCTGACTACTGAATCTCGGGAGAAGGGACCCAGGAATATGTAGTTTTAAACGCTTTTATTGCAATTCCGATACTCTTACAGATGTGGGAACCACTGGCATTCACATTTCCATGAAACAATTTTTATCTATAACAAATTCTCTATAAAGTATATCAGAGAAGTTTTACTTGTCTGGAGAGAAAGGAGGTGAGATTATATATATGTTAATGCTTCATTAGAAGTCTTTTTAAATGCATTTTCCTCTTCAAATGGCTAAGGACCTTAGAATAGATTCTTAGAATTACTAAATATATATATATATATATATATTTATATATGTATATATAGTGACTGTGCGTAATATTAATGAAAATCTAAGTAGTATTCCCCTCCAAATTTCAAACATGCTAATCTGTTTTCAAAATTGTTAATGGCCATTTGAAAGTATATAGAATTTATGCAGAAGCTTCCTACAGTCAATATCCTTCTCCAAGGAAGAGATCAACAAAGAACACTGAATTTCTCTGGCTGAGCCATTCTTATGGACAGTGTTCAGAAGATTATTTTAAACAAGAACCCTTTTGAGACTTCAGCAGGAAGCCAAACCATTTTAAAGAAATTGAGAAAATTTCTGTCACCATGTGTTACCCTTACTCATGGAAGTAGTGAAGACTTTCCGATTTATGCTGGGTATAAACCAAACGTTCCAGAAAAGGCAAAGTTACTATAAGGAAACAGGGACTTCAAACAGTTACTCTGACCCCCCATCACCAATGATGGTGACAACCACTACTTACGGTCAAGAGGAGGCCGCACGTTATAGAAGTTGATGTTCTTGGCAAATGCCCGGTTTTCTGAGAAGATAAAGGTCTGGGCCACAGCTACAGTGAGGGCATGACAGAGGAGCAGCATTCTGACCCTGGGTGTGGAAAAGTCCAAAACTCATATACCTACGGTGAAAAGAGACTGGTTGAGTTTATTTGCATTTTATACATCACTAGGAGTACGTTTTGCTTCTGTTTGGAAAGCTTGATTATTCAAATATATTCAACAATCTACTTGTTCTGTAGCGCCAGCACCTGTGAGTAAACTGCATTCTTCCCCATCAGATGAAAGTTAAGCAATTGCTGCCTTTTACTGGGCAGGCCTCTGCACTCTGCAGGACGCCCAGCGGCCTGGGTTCCTGGAGATCAAGCAGCATTCCTGGCCTGGCCGTGCCCCGTTCCACTGCTGCCTCAGTGGGCTGGCTTACTTCGTGCTGAATCATCTGATCTTTGAACAACCACGGATCGGTTCAGAGGCATGCTCGGCTGAAGTTACAGAACCACCTGTCTGAAATTCCATCCCCTGAGTTAAATACCTATGGTTGATGAATTTTGCAACTCTTTCAAAACTTGGAAGAAACAATAAAAGTTGGAGCAGTAGGAAGGACACTGAGTAAAAGGGCAACCAGTTTGAGAAACAAAGTCTCTGCTGGATCCCAGAACACACAAGACACCAAGAAGAGAAATAAGGGTAACCGGGAAATGCCGTCCCCACCTGTTTCCGTCACATGGGGAGCAAGGAGAAGCAGCCAGGAGGTTCTCAAGGAAACAGCATAACAGTTGTTTGAAAACCATACATATAACATTAGTCCTGGCCCACAGTTACTGCTTATCACTTTCAGCCACTTAAAGTCAGCAGGGCCAGAACCCAGTGAAACAACAGATGTGCACACAGCACTGCATAAGATGTTCCATCTTAAGCCCCACAGGTTCCACCCTCTAGCAGCAGACCTGCCAGTAAGGAAATCTTCAGGAGAGATGCTTGGAACCTGGAATATCACCACCAACACGTTCTCTTTGAGAAGGGAGAGGTGTGGGCCAGCAGAAAAAGTAAGTAACTTGGAGTCCGAAGACTTTGGTTCAGGTGCTAGCTCTGCTATTTATTAGTGGCCTGACCTTGGGCAAGCTCTTTGAACTCTATTAACCTCAATTTCTTCATCTGTAAAGTGGCTTAATAACACCCGCCCTGCCCACACATTTGGGTAACTGTGAGCATCAAGCAGAGGCTCGGGTAGGATCACATAGAACTGCTTGCATAAGAGCACTTGTAATACAAGTTCTGTGAAAATGTCGGAAACTTAGGGTTCAAAAATATTGGCTAGGGACTCCCCTGGCGGTCCAGTGGCTAAGATTCCATGCTTCCACTGCCGGGGGCATGGGTTTGATCCCTGGTTGGGGAACTAGGATCCCACATGCCTCGTGGCATGGCCAACAATAAATAAATAGTTTAAAAATATATATATATATATATATGCTGAACCTGTTTTCTTCTTGCTGAATCAATAGGTCTCAGTGGGTTTAGGGAGTCTTCCAAAGAAAAAAAGTTTGATGTCCACAAATCCAACCATAATCCTTCACATGGATACTTTCTTTGAAGCCAGGGTAAGAATGCATAAGTTCTAGGGATTTTATGCCCCCCCCTCTTGTGTTGTGAGTATACTGGTTTTGTATGGGTGGTTTATAATGCCTACCTATAAAGAATGAGCTGAAAATCAGACAGAATGTACCCACAACATCATATCATCCCTACAGATGGCTTTTGCTACTGAGAGAACTGAGTCCCTAAGGATTCAGGGTGAAAAACCTGGTAAGTTTCACAAAACAATAGTGCTAAACTTTGTACACTTCATTTCAGCTCAGTACAGAATCAGACCTAGTGATACACCAATATATTTCTAATTCTGTCCTTGTTCATTTTAGAAACGAAAATTGACCTTTCACAGTTATCAAGTTTCTAAATCCTATTGTTAGGCTCTTTCTGAAGAAATGAACATTTAACCAACTCTATTATTCCTTACAGACCAGTGGTTATACTGACACAAATTCTGCTTCCCTATTCACTTCTCTGAGTTGGACTGTTCTGTATTCGTTACGAATCTGTAGCCAAGTAATTGATACCCCTTCTTGACACCAGTGGAGACCCTTTGAATGAGGGAGACTAATCCCTCTCTCACAAGCCTGAAAATGACTGTTTCAAGAGCCACCCACAAGTGCTCTTGTAACATGGAGAGGATGCCTGAGATCAGAGCATTCATATTATCTACATTCAAGTCCCTTTTGCATCACTAAGCGACTATGGAAATTGAGACAAGTTGCTTAAGCTTTCCAAGCCTCAGCTTCCCCATCTGCAGAACAGGCATAATGACAGTCCCTATTACATAGTGTGGAGCTGAGGACTGAGTGACACCATGCATACAAAGCGCTCAGCCAGTGCTGAGCACAAGGTCAAAGGTGTATTTATTGAGCACTCTCTGTTCAGTGGTAAAGAGCATTGGCTCATGTACCTGCCTTCAAACCTACTATCTGTATAGCTTCGTGCAAGTTCCTTAACTTCCCTGTACCACAATTTTTGCATCTATAAAATGGGAGTAATAACAATAATATCTACCTCATAGGGTTATAGGAATTAAATTAGTTAATACATATAAAGCACTTGAACTACCTAATTCGCTATGTGCTCAGCATTTTGCTAATTCTTACATAAGCATTTATCATGATGAACAAATCCCCAAATACTTTGGGATCACAATTCAGAACGCCTGATTTTCCTCACATAATCTCAGTGAGACAAAAGCCCATTCATTCATTCAACATACCATTATTGACACCTTGTACATAACATGTTTTTACCACTAGATCCCCAACAAGGTCTTTGCTCTCAAGCAGTCTGCGTTTTAGAGGGAGAAGACAGCCAATAAATATGGAAAAGACCATAATTTCTGATCGTCATAAACTCTGTGGAGGAAACATAATAAGGTGATATGTTAGTGAATAGCAGGACCTGCTTTATATTTATGGTGGGCCTGGTACATCTGAGTAGGTGACATGCGCACAGGTGAATTAAATGTTGAGAAGAAAGCGTCCAAGCAAAGAATCAAGGGAAAAGAAACCAAGGTCCTCAGATGGGAAGAAGTGTGCCTCGTCGGGGGGACTCAGAAAGCAGCCAGTGCGACCAGAGTATGAGAAAGGGGGAAAGAGACAAAGCCAGAGCCAGTGGGGTCAGGCCACACACGCACTTAGCAGGCCATGGCAAGGATTTCAGGTCCTGCAAAGTCAAGAAATTGTTCGAATTTACATTATCTAGTTTTGAAAAATACTCTCCAGAAAGCTTTGTCTCTGGAGAGTAGTAATTGGTCCCAAACACCTAGCCTTATTTCTAGCTCCTGGAAGAAAGGAAGGCAAGTAAGAGTGCATTCCTTTCTTCCAGGAGGAATACAGAGCTCAGATACACCACAAAGGTTCTTCTGAATGGATGACAGAAGTCTTAAAAAACGACTGAATGAACAACAAACCGAAGAATTAGACTTGTGTTTTGGTTTCTCCTTTCCTGGAAAAAGCGCTGTAGGGCGTATAGTCTCATTACTATTATATAACAGGACGGTGTGGGGGGGGCCGGGGTGGTGGTTCAGGGGCAGTACGTGCCGAGATCCCTGCATGGCCTGAAACACAGCATCCCCTCAAAACATGTCCGCACACCTTGTTCTAGCACAGAAGTTGAAAATAGTGAAAAACAGACCACAAGAATATTGCTTCCATATAGACTAGATGTATTTTCATTTCCATTTTTAGTTAAAACAGCATAGCCTTATTCTATCAAAATCCTCCAAAACTGCAAAGGTTTTACCTGTCAAATGAAGAAAGCGCTAAATAACAGTATCTCACATTTTCCAGAGCATGCTTTATAATCTATCACTACATACAGCTTTTCTCCCAAGCACCTATATTTATCTGTTTTTCAGTATATAGGTTTGTGTTAACATGACTGCTTTATTTTTTCACAACCAAAAGACATTAGGATAATGAAAAAGCAAATGACTAAATTATAGTATCTGAAAATTGTTTTACATTTGGAATCATTTCACGGAGACTCTGAACTAAAAATTATCTGCTGAAACTTTGCTGAGTTGGCTCTTGTTGCAATCTTTCTAGCAGAACAAGGTTATAGCAGAGCTTGTATTCTGCTCCAGAAGGAAAAAAAATCTTTAATACAAGCTAGACTAAACCATTCTGGTATTTTCTCTAGGACCATCACATAGAGCAGAGTTCTTCATATGGGGGAGAGGGGACCTGTGAGCTTCTTAAGGTTATTTGCAAAATTGTGTCCATACATATTTTCCCCCTGGGTTGAGTCTCTCAAAGGAATCTGAGACCTCCATAATGGTTAAGAACAGCTGCTTGCTGACTCAGAATATGGCCGTTATGATTTGGCCTCCTGTAACTTAGATGTTTTCTTATATTGACACTAAGAAAGCTCCACATCCAGGTTAGGTATCTGGTCCACACTTCTCAAACTCAAGGGTACCTCACAACATTCCTCTCCAGACACAGCTCATTACCATCATCCATCTTTCCCAGAGAGTAGACCTTGTCAGAAGACCCTCATCTATGGTGCTGGTCTTAATGAGTCCTCTCTTTGGAAAGTATATTAATTTTTGTTCCAGAATGCAGTGTGCTTCTTTGCTGAGAGAGAAGGGATTTCTGCAAGGCGCATTTGTAGGGATTACAACAGGGGTAGGCAACTCTCAGGCATTCCAGGGAACAGCAGGTAGCCAGATTCGTAAATTTAGGAAACCCCATGTGAGACTGGCCCGCTACTGCCCGGAGTCAAGGACCTACGTGCCACTTGGTCCACAAGCATGACTATTTCCCAGGTCTGAGCCATGGGCATCATCTCCTCCTATATGTGGCATTTTTAAGCTTCCTTGGGGAATGTGCGGGCCTGAGGAAGTGACACATCCTTGACCTCAAAATCTTTTGAGGTAGGAAGAGGACTACATTACTTTTTATATTCCCTACGCCCATACTCAGCACATGGTAGATATTCAATAAATACATTTGGGACTAGAACCAACATCATTAGCTGTGACCTATAAGGAGCACCTTTCTTAGCAAGTAAGACAAAGGCTGTGGGCAGTAAGGAGCTGCCAGAGCATCCAAAGATGATAAAGAAATGATGGAATCAAAAGGAGATGTGGAACAGAAGAGGCCAAGCAGAGGTGGTAAATACTGGCACTTCTTGCACAATTGCTAATAATGAGTCAGCAAGCACCAGGCCAACCTCCACTGCCAATAAAACAAATGAAGTACATAATTTAAGGGGAGCAGCTCTCCTAAGTCCAACATGCCTATCAACACTCGCATTCACACCTTCCTGCAAGCATCACTTATCCCGCAGTAAGACACTTTAATGACAACCTAATAGGCCTGGCTTCCCTGTAAAAAGAATAGAAGGCAAAAAGGAGATTCAAAATGAGTGCTGGAATTTTACTCAGAAACAGTGGAAAAGATGAAAACACTCTCTGAAAAGGAGAAATTTGATGGAAAACTTTACCATCCATTCCAAGGGTGGTACTACTTGCTTCTGGCTTTTAGGAGAGGTTAGCCAATGGAGATATTCTGGTTCTCATTAAATTCGGGAAGAGCATTCACAGGATCTAGGCTGAGACTCTGCTCTAGCTCTCTTCCTTGAGGGGAACCTCGCCTGGGCACTGAGAGCCCAGCTCCTGCGGCTCAGCTTTTACCTTCTCTGACAGATTCTCTGCTCTGGTACATGAAGAGTTCCTTTTCCCTGCTAAGTTTAAATATTAATTTTAAAGATGTTTAATTTAGCATTTCTATGTGCCTGAAGCAAAATACGAGAGAGAATTTTAGCTTATGCTCAGTCCATCATGTTTATCTGAAAATACAAAAATCTCCATGGAGTACCATGGATTCTGCTCTTGCATAATAACATTCAGTAGGGAAAAACAGAATCATGATTCAACCTCTCAGTACTGCTTGTCCAAATCTTGAAAGCAGCATGATCATAAGTCAAGCATTCATACTAGGTACTGTGCTGAGCACTTAGTATACAACAGTGAATAAGAGAGACACACTGCCTGTGCTGTCACACGTTATTGGAGCCCAAAAGTCGACGTGAACCACTAGTGAGCTGTGACTGTCAAGAGTTAATACAATCATCTTTGAGGGGGGAAAACAATGGACTTTTGATTCAAGTAGTAGGATAAAATTCTGGTTCTACATTTAGTAATCAGGCGACCGCGGAGTTAAGAAGTATTGTCCCCATTTGCCACTAAGACAAGCGAGGCTTAGAGTCGTGTAGGTAAAATTTCCAAACTGTGTGGATTGAGTGCAATTACATAGCTAATGTACATTTTACTTAGACGATGTTGAAGACATGTTTTCCCCCTTCCCTCCCTCCCCCCAGGCTTTTTCAGGTAACATTAGCAGGAGAATAGAGATCAGATCAAGGGATATAACTGTCCAATTCCATTCCACACCAGCTGGACCAAATCTAGTAAACTGTGTTGAGTTCTATGCACTCATTTCTTAAGAAGATTCAGAAGTTCTCCCTATTGCAACCAAGTGAGAAGTTGGAATGAATGACTGCCAAGGTTCCTTCCACTTCTAATATTCTATGATTTTAGGGGAAGGATATTAATGAAGACTTCAGTTATGCCATAAAAAGTCATAAATGTAATATATATCATCATATTTCAGATTTCTGCTATACTCTTTTAAAGTAAAACTTTAAAAAAAAATCTCATAATGCACAGGATCAAAGACTCACAGAACTGAGTATCTCATTTCTAAACATAAAGCTGTGCATTTTGCAGTGCTAAAGATAGGAGTTTTTCCTACTACATGCAACATGATACAAGATAATGTCTAGGGGGCTTCCCTGGTGGTGCAGTGGTTGAGAATCTGCCTGCCAATGCAGGGGATATGGGTTCAAGCCCTGGTCTGGGAGGATCCCACATGACGCGGAGCAACTAGGCCCATGAGCCACAACTACTGAGCCTGCGTGTCTGGAGCCTGTGCTCCGCAACAAGAGAGGCCGCGACAGTGAGAGGCCCACGCACCGCGATGAAGAGTGGCCCCTGCTCGCCACAACTAGAGAAAGTCCTCGCACAGAAACGAAGACCCAACACAGCCAAAAATGAATAAATAAATAAATTTTTAAAAAGATAATGTCTAAAACAGTGCTATTATTAAAATAATTTCATTATGCAAATCAATCGTGAATTAATACAGGGCCCATAAGTGTGTAATTTGGGTGAAGAAATAGTCTAATCAATTTTAAAGACATCTTTTTAAGCGTGATTCAAATTTTAAGAAAAAGCTAAAAGACACTTCCAAAGTAGTAGCTTTTCAGCTGCATTTTTAAAAAATAAATTATTTTATTTACTTATTTTTGGCTGCGTTGGGTCTTCGTTGCTGAGCGCAGGCTTTCTCTAGTTGAGCGAGCAGTGGCTTACTCTTTGTGCGGTGCACAGGCTTCTTATTGCGGTGGCTTCTCTTGTTGCAGAGCACAGCCTGTAGGCGTGTGGGCTTCAGTAGTTATGGCATGCGGGCCCAGTAGTTGTGGCTCGCGGGCTCTAGAGTGCAGGCTCAGTCGTTGTGGCGCATGGACTTAGTTGCTCCACGGCATGTGGGATCTTCCTGGACCAGGGCTCGAACCCATGTCCCCTGCATTGGCAGGCAGATTCTTAACCACTGCGCCACCAGGGAAGTCCTGCATTTTTGTCAAAGATACAATTTTACATCTTTTTGAGAAGGCTCTCATGACACAGGAGACTAAGAAGGTAAGAACTCCATGTGAACAAGATTAGATGTTTAGGAGTTAGAAACAGGACCCCTTTTAAAAAGAATCAAGATTGGTTTGTCATATTGTATTGAACTATGTGGACAAATGGTAGGAATCTAATAAAACTATGTTAACTGATTATATTTGAGAGTATCCTTCACATAAGTGGAATAATTTTTACCCAGTTTGCTTCCATAAATGATTTTTAGGAGGCTTATGCCAAGTCACTTATGCATTAAACCTCTCAAAATATGGAGTCAAAACTATATTGGATGAGAGGAAAGTAAAGATCCTAACCCGTTCTATGAATGGTGTTCCTCTGCTGTATGTCACGCTTTGCTCTGTACTTCCCAGGAGCCGAGAGAGACACACATGGAACACACATTCTCATTATTTGTAAAAAGAAAACTCCCCCTGATCCTTAATTCTCAAATTAGTGGGCCCTATGCATGTTTATACAGAGAGCAGCAAACAACACATGGATAACGCCTGAAATTTGTTTTGAAGGGCTTCAGATGCATCCCTCATTTGGCCGTTTCTTTAAAAAAGCCAAAGGCATAATTTTAAGAGGTAATTTTGCAAAGATGTTTCTACTGTCAGGCAGGCAAATGAGAGAGATTATTTTCTTTTCTGTGTGAGAGGGGTGTTTTTAAATTTGAGAGGAAGATACAATAACTGGACAGAAGTTCTGCAGGAGAGCTGCAGGCACACAGGTGTTGGTGCTGTTAATGGGGGATTCTACCGGCAGAACTGCACGGATATAAACTGAGTGGCAACAGAGGCTGGGCATGGAAAACATTGTTTTTATGTTCCCTATCCTTGCTTGCTGTACTGAACTCATTTCTTTTAATAACCAATCAAAGTTCTCATAATAGAAATCTAGGCTGAAATGTCCAACAGCTGGCTAAGGATCCATTACTCTATAATTGTTGAGTGGAGGAGAACCATCCCAAAGATGCATTCTCAAACACATGGCACTCGTGTGAAAACAGCACTCGTGCGTGAAAATAGAACTCAACTGAGAAAATAGCTTTCAAGGTCACTAGACGTGCAGGTGATGACTAGCACTTTTGACTTCATTTAGTCTCAGCTGAGGTAAATAAAGTGTAACAAAAATAAACAAAAATAAAGTGTATACACACAGATGTGTCTCTCATTTGAATCTCTCTGTATATACTCTAATATGATGGAATATCTGTACCAAAGCAGAAATCTTAGATAACAAGTTCATCTGGATATGTGTGTGTGTATATGTATGTGTATGTGCATCTGCATACACACACACATACCTGTATCTTATTGAATGAATTAACTGCTTAAGCACTATGTGCCAGGTGATAAAGTATCCCTAGAACTCTGCTTAAGAGACTGTATTACCAATCACGTCAAATGCTTTCAGCACCTGCACGGTTATCTTTCATTTGGGAGAGCTTTAGGCTGCAGAACTGTTACTATGCATTTGTCCTGTTGTCCTTCTTCTGTGCTGAGGCTTTATGTCACTGACCACTGTTTATAACACTAGCTCAAATTATTCCTGATTCTATATCTAAAAATGTATTATACAAGAACATGCTCATGGCTATCATTCTGAAACAGAAGGGCACTTAAAAACCAACAATAAACTACATGCAATGGCAAAAGACTATCGTGCTGACTTTTGCACAGTCACAAAATCCAGAACAGATTATTCAAAGAACTCTCTGGAAGCTGACAAGCTTATAAAAGCAATCCTAATAAAAAATTTCTGCATTCTACATACATAACAAAGTTACAGCATGTCACTTGCTCTATAAATTGTCACTATTACCACTTGGAGCAGAAGGAAATGTACATATATAAAGATATATATGTGCATAATTTTTTATTCCCAGAGGAAACTGAAAAATTATGTGCATTAAATAGTGTTTTAATTGCAACATGAAAAACGACGTTTAAGCAATGGTTCACAGTCCCACAAGGGTAAAGTCAAGTGTAAATGCTGCCTAGTATAATGGGGGGAGAATGGACGGGGCACTCAGGCCTGGGAGCAAATTCTGATCCTGTCACTAGTTGGATCTATTACTTCTGGCTGATCCCTCTACAGCTCTGAGGTTCAGTTTCCTATCAGTAAAATAGAGATATTAAATATCTATTTTGCAGAGAGTTGTGGGAATTAAAGGAGAAGGAATAAGTCCCTACCCATTGCTGCTTTTTCAAATTATTAAATAAATTTAAAAGCTAAAAATAGAGATTTATGGTTCCTCAATGAATAACATACCAGCCACTATCATTAAGATTATGCTGTATCTGGCTAGATTTAAGACTGAAATTCAATACACATATTTTCAGCTCTCAAATACTATGATTATCTGAGCATATATGAGAGAAGAATGTAAAACTCCTCTGAAGACAAATTTTAAGAAAACTACTCTAGAATATATGTGGGCACAATATTTAGGCCTCAGTGGAGCATTTTCATTTATCTGCTTTCTGATAAATCTATACTCTTTGTCTATGCTCATAAATAAAAGGCAGTTCTCATAAAGTGTGCTTGAGAAAGCAACGGGCTCTGTGCTCTCACATGTGTCATTACCTTGTATTTCTCACTCTTTAAAGGCCCAGTTTCAATATTTTTCCCTCATGAAAACTTTCTGTGTCTACTCCACCCCATGGAATAGTCCCCACCCTGAAAAAAGCTTGGGGTTCGTTTGGGGACACAAGACTGCCCTCCTTGCTGAGCACTGGGGTGGGCACGGCAGCGCCAGTCCTCGCTTAGAGATGGGCTAAAGATCTCTAAAGGGGGCTTCCCTGGTGGCGCAGTGGTTGAGAGTCTGCCTGCTAATGCAGGAGACATGGGTTCGAGCCCTGGTCTGGGAAGATCCCACATGCCGCGGAGCAACTAAGCCCGTGTGCCACAATTACTGAGCCTGCGTGTCTGGAGCTTGTGCTCCGCAACAAGAGAGGCCGCGATAGTGAGAGGCCCGCGCACCGCGATGAAGAGTGGCCCCCGCTTGCCGCAACTAGAGAAAGCCCTCGCACAGAAACAAAGACCCAACATAGCAATCAATCAATCAATAAATAAATAAAAAAGTGTACAGTGGTTTTAAAAAAAAAAAAAGGTCTCTAAAGGACTCACACACTTGCAGGCCTTACCTTTAAGAAAAAAAATAAAGCTTTTCCATCTTTTCCAGCAACAGAATTTCCATGTTCACTGTTCATTTAGATTTTAGGTGAACGATGTGAAGATTGTGAGAACTCTATTTTCAACAACTGAAGTTCTGCCCACCCGATGGCCTATTCGCATGTGGTTCAATACACACTAGGCTAGGCCTTAAATATGCTACGACCACACGATCTTCCCAAGCTATCCTAAAAGGGTGAAAGGAGGTGAACCCTGCTGGGCTTTCACCTCTTGCTCCTGTAGCCCCACCCTCCAACCTTGTCCACCCTGCTCTGTGCCCTGGGAAGCCAAGCTATGAAGACCAGGCACACAGCTCCCTTTCCCACTGGCTTTCAGCTTTATTTGGCCAATGGCAGAAACTGGCAGATCAGAGGGTGGGCAGAGAGTGAGACTGGGGCATTTACTCCCCTGACTCACTCCCTGCCAGGCTGTCGTCATGTCCCTCAGCTCCCATCAGGTCCCTGACTCCACAGCTACCTTCTCCTGGGTTCTGGTAACCACTTATCCTTTAGGCCTGTAGGATAGAAATGGCTTCTCTCTGTTGCCAGCTTTGAAGACTAGGTTTAGGTGGATTTCCCTAAATCGAACCCACACCATTGTAAACAGCCCCTTATTCATTCTCTTAAATAACACCAGTCTGAATATGCCGTCTCATTCCTGCCAGGACCCTGACTAAGCCTTGAATCCAGTCTCAAAACACACCAGGAGAAGAGCGACACTGAACCAAAGCATCAGGACTTGCTGTTACAGCAGGTATTATACGAACAGCTGCAGTGACTAAACAGTAGTCACCGGGAGAATAGTTACCGGGAGAGTATAAGAACAGTTGTTACTCTTATGTCATAAAAAGCCAACAATTGGATTTATGCTACAAACCAATCAAGGTGAGACTGAAGGGTTTGAAAAGAAAATGAGAATATCAACAAGAAAAATCTAGCTGAAAAATATTCTATAATCCCATGCAAATATCACAAGCCCACCAAAATGCAGCTTTTTCTGCTGCTACCATCACTGAAGAACATCATTAAATAAGGAGAAGGGTGGGAGGCAAGATTCCTGAACCTCAATAAAAGAGCTGAGAAAAATGAACACATATTTTTATGAACATAGCACTGAAGCCCACGGAAGCTTTCGTGTATTCAAGGCTGCACTCTTGCTGCATCATAGAACCTAACACGTATCTACACAGAGATGTAAGTTTATTTAAATATAAAAAATTCACAGAGGGGAGGGGCCAAGATGGGGGAGTAGAAAGACCCTGAGCTCACCTCCTCTCATGAGCACACCAAAACAACATCTGCAGAACAACCATCCATAAAAAAAAGACTAGAACCTACCAGAAGAGATCTTCTCCAACTAAAGACATAAAGAAGGAACCACAACAAGACAAGTAGGAAGGGCAGACTCAAGATACAATCAAATCCCATACCCCAGGGTGGGTGACCCACAAACTGGAGAATTATATTGCAGAGGTTCTTCCACAGGCATGAGAGTTCTGGGCCCCCTGTCAGGCTCCCCAGCCTGTGGGGTCCTGTATCAGGAAGATGATACCCTAGAGCATTTGGCTTTGAAGGCCAAGGGGTTAATTTCGGGAGCCTCACAGGAACTCAGGGAAATAGAGATTTCATTCTTAAAGGGCCTACACAAAATCTCACACATAGCAGAACCCAAGGCAAAAACAGTAATTTGATAGGACCCTGGGCCAGACCTACCTGCTTGTCTGGGAGAGTCTCCTGGAGAGGTGAGGGGTGACTGCGGCTCACCCAGGGGACATAGACAATGGTGGCAGCCATACTGGGGAACATTCTACCCATGAACACTGCTGATGGCAGCTGCCATCTTGGCTCATTAGCACCAAGACCTGGCCCCACCCAACAGCCTTTAGGCACCAGTACTGGGATGCCTCAGGCCAAACAACTAACTGGACAGAGACACATCCCTATCCATCAACAGATGACAGGCTGCCTTAAGATTTCCTGAGCTCATAGCTGCCTCTAAAAACACCCTAGATACAGCCCTGCCCACCAAAGGGCCAAGACACAGCTCCACCCACCAGTGGGCAGGCACTGGCCCTTCTCTCCAGGAAGCATGCAAAAGCATCTAGACCAGCCTCATCCACCAGGGGGCAGACACCAGAAGCAAGAAAACGACAATCCCACAGCCTGCAGATCCTGCTCACAGCAGGCCAGATCTTAACCTGGGAACAGCTGGGCCCAGGCCCTGGCCCTGTCCACGAGCAGGCCGATGCAAAGTTCGGGACACCACAGACCCCATACCCAACTGTGTCAGGAACACCACCCCCAAACAATCTGAAACGAGTTCTGAGATCCCTGGGCCCTGCAGCCAGACTACAGGAAACAGCTCTGTCTACCAGTGGTCCAGCACTAACTCCAGGACCTGGCTTCACCCACCAGTGGGTGGCCAACAGCCCTGGAGTCTTCAGGACCCTGACTCTGGCCATCAGTGAGCCAAAACTAGCCCTGGGACCCCTGGGGTTCTGCAGCCAGCCTCCTCATGACCAGGCCCTGCTAACCAGTAGCCAATAATCATGAGGGCCTGCAGAGTACAAATGCAGAGTTTTAAAAATGCATTTGAAATTAAGAGATTGGCAACTTAAAACAATATATATATAGACTGCTATACAAAAACCTCATGATAACCACAAACCAAAAATCCATAATAGACATACATACAAGAAAGAAAAAGGAATCCAAACTTAATACTAAAGATAGTCATCAAATCACAGGAGAATAAAAGAAGAAGAAAGGGCGGGAAAGACCTGTAAAAACAAATACAAAACAATTAACAAAAGGGCAATAAGAACATACATATTGATAATTACCTTAAATGTAGTCAGGTTAAATACTCCAACCAAAGGACATAGAGTGGCTGAATGGATACAAGAACAAGACTCATATATATGCTGCCTAGAGAGACTCAATTCAGATCTAGAGACACATATAGACGGAAAGTGAGGGGATGGAAAAAAGTATTCCATACAAATGGAAATCAAAGAAAGCCAGAGTAGCAATACATGTATCAGGCAAAATAGACTTTAAAATAAAGACTGTTACAAGAGACAAAGCAACACACTACGTAATGATCAAAGGATCAATCCCAGAAGATATAACAATTGTAAATATATATATGCACCCAACACAGAAGCACCTAAATATTTAAGGCATATATTAACAGACATAAAAGGAGAAATCAACAATAATACAATACGGTAGGGGACTTTAACACCCTACTTACATCAATGGACAGATCACCGAAGCAGAAAATCGGTAAGGAAACACAGGCCTTAAAAACCACATTAGACTAAATGGAATTACTTGATATATAGAGAGCATTCCATCTGAAAGCAGCAGAATATACATTCTTTTAAGGAGCACATTGAACATTCTCCAGGATAGATCACATGCTAGGCCACAAAACAAGCATTGGTAGATTTAAGAAAACTGAAGTCAAATCATGCACCTTTTTGACCACAATGTTATGAGATTAGAAATCAACTACAATAAAAAAAACTGCAGAAAACACAAACACATGGAGGTTAAACAATATGCTACTAAACAACCGATGGATCATTGAAGAAATCAGAGGAAATCAAAAAATACCTAGAGACAAATGAAAATGAAAACACAACAATCAAATACCCATGGGACACAGCAAAAGGTTCTAAGAAGGAAGTTTATAACAATACAAGCATACCTCAGAGAACAAGAAAAATCTCATAAATACCCTAATCTTAACATCTAAAGGAACTAGAAAAAGAAGAATGAACAAAACCCAAAGTTATTAGAAGGAAAGAAATCATAAAGATCAGAGCAGAAGTCAGTGAAATAGAGACCAAAAAAAACAAAAGATCAATGAAACTAAGAGCTGGTTCTTTGAAAAGATAAACAAAATTGATAAACCTTTAGCCAGACTCATCAAGAAAAAATGAAGAGGGCCCAAATCAATAAAATCAGAAATGAAAAAGGAGAAGTTACAACTGACACCACAGAAATACAAAAGATCGTAAGAGACTACTACAGGCTACTATACGCCAATAAAATGGACAACCTAGAAGAAATGGACAAATTCTTAGAAAGGTACAATCTCCCAAAACTGAACCAGGAGTAGAAAATATGAAAAGACCAATTACCAGTAATGAAACTGAATCAGTAATTTAAAAACCTCAACAAACAAAAGTCCAGGTCCAGATGACTTCACAGGTGAATTTCACCAAACATTTAGAGAAGAATTAATGCTTACCCTTCTGAAACTATTCCAAAAAACTGCAGAGGAAGGAACACTTCTGAACTCATTCTATGAGGCCACCATCACCAAAACCAAAAAGAGATAACCACCCCACCCCCGCAAAAAATTACAGGCCAGTATCACTGATGAACATAGACACAAAAATCCTCAACAAAATACTAGCAAACCAAATCCAACAATGCATTAAAAGGATCATACACCATGATCAAGTGGGATTTATCCCAGGGATGCAAGGAATTATCAATAACCACAAATCAATTAGTGTGATACACCACATTAACAAATTGAAGAATTTGTTCTTCAAAAGCCATACGATCATCTCAAAAGATGTAGAAAAAGCTATAAAATTCAACATCCATTTATAATAAAAACTCTTCAGAAAGTGGGCATAGAGGGAACCTACCTCAACATAATAAAGGCAAACCCACAGCTAAAATCATACTCAACAGTGAAAAGCTGAAAGCATTTCCTCTAAGATCAGGAACAAGACAAGGATGCCCACTCTCACCACTTTTATTCAACATAGTTTTGTAAGTCCTAGCCACAGGAATCAGTGAAGAAAAACAAAGTAACCAAATTAGAAAGGAAGACTTAAAACTGTTACTGTTTGCAGATGACATGACACTATACATAGAAAATCCTGAAGACACTACCAGAAAACTACTAGAGCTCATTAATGAATTCAATAATGTTGCAGGATACAAAATTAATATACAGAAATCTGCTGCATTTCTCTACATTAATATTGAAGTATCAATATCGAAAGGGAAATTAAGGAAACAATCCCATTTACCATAGCATCAGAAAGAATAAAATACCTGGGAATAAATATACTTAAGGAGGCAAAAAGACCTGTACTCTGAAAACTGTAAGGCACTGATGGAATAAATTGAAGACTACACAAACAGGTAGAAAGATATATACCATGTTCTTGTATTGGAAGAATAAATATTGTTTATATGACTATACTGCCCAAGGCACTCTACAGACTCAATGCAATCCTTATCAAATTATCAAATTAGCAGAGAGAGGAACACTCCCAAACTCATTCTATGAGGCCACCATCACCCTGATACCAAAACCAGACAAAGATGTCACAAAAAAAAACTACAGGCCAATATCACTGATGAACATAGATGCAAAAATCCTCAACAAAATACTAGCAAACAGAATCCAACAGCACATTAAAAGAATCATACACCATGATCAAGTGGGGTTTATCCCAGGGATGCAGGGATTCTTCAATATACGCAAATCAATCAATGTGATACACCATATTAACAAATTGAAGAATAAAAACCATATGATCATCTCAATAGATGCAGAAAAAGCTTTTGACAAAATTCAACACCCATTTATGATAAAAACCCTCCAAAAAGTAGGCATAGAGGGAACTTACCTCAACATAATAAAGGCCATATATGACAAACCCACAGCCAACATCGTTCTCAATAGTGAAAAACTGAAACCATTTCCTCTAAGATCAGGAACAAGAAAAGGTTGTCCAATCTCACCACTATTATTCAACATAGTTTTGCCACAGCAATGAGAGAAGAAAAAGAAATAAAAGGAATCCAAATTGGAAAAGAAGAAGTAAAGCTGTTACTGTTTGCAGATAACATGATACTATACATAGAGAATCCTAAAGATGCTACCAGAAAACTACTAGAGCTAAACAATGAATATGTTAAAGTAGCAGGATACAAAATTAATGCACAGAAATCCCTTGCATTCCTATACACTAATGATGAAAAATCTGAAATTGTAATTAAGAAAACACGCCCATTTACCATTACAACAAAAAGAACAAAATACCTAGGAATAAACCTACCTAAGGAGACAAAAGAGCTGTATGCAGAAAACTATAAGACACTGATGAAAGAAATTAAAGATGATACAAACAGGTGGAGAGATATACCCTGTTCTTGGATTGGAAGAATCAACACTGTTAAAATGATCATACTACCCAAGGCAATCTACAGATTGAATGCAATCCCTATCAAACTACCAATGGCATTTTTCACAGAACTAGAACAAAAAAATTTACAATTTGTATGGAAACACAAAAGACCCTGAATAGCAAAAACAATCTTGAGAAAGAAGAACAGAGCTAGAGGAATCACACTCCCTGACTTCAGGCTATACTACAAAGCTACAGTAATCAAAATAGTGTGGCACTAGCACAAAAACAGACACATAGATCAGAACAGGATAGAAAACCCAGAAATAAACCCACACACTTATAGTCAAACTATGATAAAGGTGGCAAAAATATACAATGGAGAAAAGACAGTTTCTTCAGTAAGTGGTGCTGGGAAAACTGGACAGCTACATGTAAAACAATGAAATTAGAACATTCCCTCATACCATATACAAAAATAAACTCAAACTGGATTAAAGACCTAAAAGTAAGACCAAAACCATAAAACTCTTAGAGGAAAACATAGAACACTCTTTGATATAAATCGCAGTGATATTTTTTTGGATCTGTCTCCTAAATTAAAGGAGATAAAAGCAAAAATAAGCAAATGGAACCTAATTAAACTTAAAAGATTTTGCACAGCACAGGAACAACTGACAAAATGAAAAGACAACCTATTGAATGGGAGAAAATATTTGCAAATGATATGACTGATAAGTGATTAATATCCAACATATATAAATAGCTCATAGAACTCAACATCAAAAAATAAACAACCCAATTAAAAAATGAGAAGAACTCGACAGACATTTTTCCAAAGAGGACATGCAGATGGCCAATAGGCACATGAAAAGAAGCTCCACATTGCTAATTATTAGAGAAATGCATATAAAAACCACAATGAGATGTCATCTCACACCTGTAAAAATGACTATCATCAATAAGAACACAAATAAGAAATGTTGGCAAGGATGTGGAGAAAAAGGAACCCTTGTACACTGCTGGTGGGAATGTAAATTGGTGCAGCCACTGTGGAAAAGAGTATGAAGGTTTCTCAAAAGCTAAAAATAGAGCTACCATATGACCCACAATTCCACTCCTGGGTATATATCAGAAAAAAACAAAAACACTAATTCAATAAGATGCACGCACCCCAATGTTCACATCAGCATTATTTACAATTGCCAAGATATGGAAGCAATCTAAGTGTCCATCAGCAGATGAACAGATAAAGAAGAAGTGGTACAGATATACAATGGAATACTACTCAGCCATAAAAAAATGAAATTTTGCCATTTTTAGCAACATGGATGGATTTGGAGGGCATCATGCTAAGTGAAATATGTCAGAAAAAGAAAGAAATACTGCATGATATCACTTATATGTGGAGTCTAAAAAATAAACTAGTGAATGTAACAAAAAAGAAGCAGACTCACAGATGTAGAGAACGAACTAGTGGTTTCCAGTGGGGGTTGGATGGAAGGGACAATATAGGGGTGGAGGAGTGGGAGGTACAAACTATTGTGTTTAAAATAGGCTCAAGAGACTTCCCTGGTGGTGCAGTGGTTAAGAATCTGCCTGCCAATGCAGGGGACATGGGTTTGAGCCCTGGTCTGGGAAGATCCCACATGCCGCGGAGCAACTAAGCCCATGTGCCACAACTACTGAGCCTGTGCTCTAGAGCCCGTGAGCCACAACTACTGAGCCCATGTACCACAACTACTAAAGCTCGTGTGCCTAGAGCCCATGCTCCGCAACAGAGAAGCCACCACAATGAGAAGCCTGTGCATTGCAACGAAGAGTAGCCCCCACTCACTGCAACTAGAGAAAGCCCACATGCAGCAATGAAGACCCCATGCAGCCAAAAAATAAATTTAAAAAAATAATAAATAAAATGGTAAATTTTTAATAAATAAATAAATAAAATAGGCTCAAGGATGTATTGTACAACACAGGAAATATAGCCAATATTTTGTAATAACTATAAATGCAAAGTAACCTTTAAAAATTGTATGAATTTTTTTAATAAAATAAAAATAAATTCACTGAAAACCAGAATTTCATATTAACACAATGGTGCTTTGCCCTATTCTCCTTTCTTAAAATCTTGTATTTCAAGAAACAACACTATTTTTACATGACAATGGGCTTGTCACTTAAATTAAGGACCTTTTCCTGAACTGCCTCTCATTATTCTCTGGTTACCTCTCACCTTCCACAGTCCCAAACCTTCCTATTGGGATAATGGTCTTAGCAGCCTCATTTGCCCAGAGAAGCCCTTTACTTCACCTTCCAAATTTACTCATACTCACCTTTCTTAATTTTCTTTTCTCCTCCTCTTTCACTCCCTGCTACCCTCACTCAAGGACACCTGAAAAAAAAAAAAATAGAGTTCAGCTTAAAATGTACATTGAGATCTCATCCATATTCTGTACCAATTTCCAGACCATAAAACTCCTTATTGGCAGAGAAAGTGTTCTGTGATAACGCCTAAAATAGTCCCTTTTACCTTGTGCTTAAAATAAAACACACCTTGATCGTACTCTGTAAAGCAGCAGCATGCAACAACAGAAGACAAAGAGGCCAAAAGAGGGGTCTCTTTTCTCTTCCCCTTTTGTTAATGAACACAAAGATTCTTTTCACTGCAAACACCTAAGAGAGAAGACTAGCTTAGGGGTTTGGTAAGGTTGGCATCTGGAAAGTGAGGGGACTGAGGGAGCGCTGATCACCCTTCTTATTATTCAGGGTATGCTGGAATGTGGAGCCGACTACAACTGACGCCCAGCTCACGTCGTTGATGGCAAAGATGACTTCTCGTCCACAGAGTCACAATTCCAGGTCTTCCAGTGTGGCTAACAGACACCCCAGCAATGCCTGCACCTCAGGGCCATCACTCCTCACTAACCTCCTCCTGCCCCCATCATGGCTGCCCGTTACCACTTGAGTAAGGAATCGTTGAATATGCCCGAACAAGGCTGACTTCACCCATTCATTCAGTCTGCAAAGTCCACTCCCCTGACTCTGATGATGACCAATTTCCATTTACCCTCTGGTGTCTGTGTTTGGGCAGCAGGCAACTCCTGGCTGTGCAGCCTCAAATTAGCACTCTCACTACACCACATGACTCAGCAGCAAAGAACTTGCCCATCTGAAACTAATTAATCTTCCCCACATCCCTGTGAGGTAAGCAGGTGTGCTCACCTGCAGGTTATAAGGAGGAAATTGGGGATGAGGAGGTTAGGAGCTGTGCCACGGGTTATTAAGGGTGTCTGCCGGGGATGAAGTCATTCTGTAGTCATCCCCGTTCAGTCTCCACCCGCTCCGGATCCAGGCCTTTTCCCCGTGCTTTGACCACCTTACCATTCTCTGGGCTTTTGTGAAGGCGCAGACAGAGTCCAGCAGATACATGCATTTCAAAAGGATAAAAGGTATTATGATTTGCCCCTGCTAAATGCTTTAGATGTCTCTCCCACGATAACTCGTGCCAGAAGTCCTCTCTCTCAGACCTTTTCCAGTAAAGGTATCTTGTTAGGTAGAACTAATACTGTCTCCTGGAAAGAGGGCTCAGAGTAATACAGCTTCATCCTTTTCCTGGGAAAGGCCTGGAGAGGTTCACTCTCGCACCTTCAGAGGCACAAGCCAGCACCCAGGCAGCCCTGGAGTTCAGGGTTATTGGCTGCCCAGGCCTGTGAACTGCCCAGAGCACAGTGATGGCACAGCCACCTCCACACACTTCATCCGGGCCCTCTCGGCTCTGCAGCGTGCTTTGCGTCTCTGATTGGTTCCCTAGGGCAGGTACACAGTCAACACTGCAACTTTCTCTACCGTAGGCCTTTCTGACTTTGCCAAAGAGAACCAGGATTGGCTACTTCCAAGGGAGAAGCATGCTTCAACCACCAAAACCATGTCCTTTTTCCTTTGCTGGTTCTGCTTTCTCCTCCCACCTCCAGATGAGGACCTGCCCCAGGTTTCAAGTTTTATGTTATGACTATTTACTTTCCTATAGTGTTATTACTCTTACTTTCCTTAGGGACCACATTTATGCTCACACATTCTACTCCCACTCCTTGTTGATTTCTAAATCACCAGACCAGATCTGATGAGGCTGGACTATAAACTATAATTTTCTGCCATTTTTAAATAGCATAAATTGGAGTAGATGACTTACTATTTCATTTAGGGAATGACTAGTCCTGAAAGACATTAAAACATTCTCTAATGCCACAGTAATTAAAACAGTATAGTAGTAACATTTGAGTAGACAGACAAATGGAACAATAGAAAGTCTGGAAATAGACTCAAATACACATGGGAATTTGTTATATGGTAAAGGTGGCATCTCAAACCAGTAAGGTAAGAATACACTTTAAGAAGCTGAGTTGGGACAACAGGGTAGCCAGGAAAAAAATAAGGTTGGTACACACCTCATACTGTACACATAGAAAACAAAGCCATAAAAGTTCCAGAAAAGAAAATGTGAACACAGAATAGTATTGGATAATCTTAAGGAATTATTGGTATAATAATGTTATAGAAGTTATGTTCTAAAAAGTTCTTACATGTTATTGATATATATTGATATACTTATAAAGAAAATATAATGTCTGGGGTTTGCTTTAAATATTCTCAAAATGGATGGGAGGATAAGATAAAACAAGATTGGCAAAATACCCCTAATTGTTGAAGCTGGATGACGTGTAGTTGGGGTTTATTATACTATTTTCTCTAATTTGTGTATGCTTAAAATTTTCTGTAATAAAATGGGTTCTTAAAAATACAAGAAAATTCCTGTGCCACAACTACTGAGCCTGTGCTCTAGAGCCCGTAAGCCACAGATACTGAATCCTGCGCGCCTAGAGCCCGTGCTCCGCAACAAGAGAAGCCAGCGCAATGAGAAGCCCGTGCACCGTAACAGAGTAGCCCCCGCTCGCCACAACTAGAGAAAGCCCGCGTGCAGCAACAAAGACCCAATGCAGCCAAAAATGAAATTAAATAATTAAAAAAACAAACAAGGTCCTACTGTATAGCACAGGGAACTATATTCAATATCCTGTGATAAACCCATAATGGAAAAGAATATGAAAAAGAATGTATATATATGTGTAACTGAATCACTTTGCTGTACAGCAGAAATTAACACAACATTGTAAATCAACTATACTTCAACAAAATAAATTTTTTTAAAAAAGGGAAAAAAATACAAGAAAATATGAGTGACTTCCTGGGAGTGGGGAAAGGCCATTCTGACTATGATTAAAAACCCAGAAAGTATAAAATTAAAGTTTAATTAATTCAATTACATCAAACAACAATAACTTCTGTATGCCAAAAAAAAAAATTATAAGCAAAGTAAAAAAAAACAAATAACCTGGGGGAAATATTTTCAACTCATGTCACAGAGAAAACAATGGATAATCTCGCTCATATGGAAAGAGCTACTAAAAATCGGTAAGAAAATTATCAGTAACCCAACAGAAAAAGTAGCAGAGAACATTAATAGACATTTCATAGAAAAATGAACAAAATGGCCTTTAAACAACATGAGAAAAGTTGAGCATCTTTTCAAATAGGAGAAATGTAAATTAAAAGTACACTTCATAAATTCCAGATTTTGACTAGTCTGATAGATAAAAATGTTTTCTAATACTCTTTTGAGGAGGTCATGGGAAATCAGTCATTTTCATATATTGCTGGTGGGAATGTGACTCCAAAGGGCAATTTGGTAACATTATTAAAATTACAAATGTATTTACCCTTGACCCAAAATCTCACTTCTGGGAATTTTTTCTACAGATGGTCTGCTTTCATGCAAAATAATATATTGCCATGACAGTCACTGCAGCACTGTTTACAATAGCAAATGATTGGAAAAAACCCAAGTGTCCATCAAAAGACTATGTGTGTGGGGGTTGTGTGTGTACACACATATATATATATATACACACCTACATATACACAACAGAATCTGATGCAGCCATTAAAAAAATGGAATTTCCCTGGCGGTCCAGTGGTTAAGACCCCACATGTCCACTGTAGGGGGCACGGGTTCGATCCCTGGTCGGGGAACTAAGATCCCGCATGCTGTGTGGCAAGGCCAAAAAAAAAAAAAAATGAGGATGCTCCCTATATTCTGCTGTGAAAAAAGTCCTAGGATATATATATATATATAAAATATACATATTTATATTATATATATTATAAATGGAGATAGCTATAAATATATGAATATCATGTCTTTTTTTGTGTTAAGGAAGGAAAAAAATACTATCTACTTATATGCATAAATACACTCAGGAACAGTACACAGGAAACTAATAAAAGTGATGACCTGTAGGTGGAGGGACAGGGGTAAATAATACACTATAAGGGGACAGAAGTGGGAAGGAGACTTCTCAGAATATACCTCATTTCATTGTTTTGATTTTTGATCCGTATGAATGCATAACTCATTCAAAAGTTAAAAGAGCTCGATTGGCTCTATAGTTTATGGTTAAGCACCTACTATATAGCTAAAGCTCAACAGTTCTCTCTAAATGGACCAGGGGCTTGGAAAATCCAAAGAGTAGATGATATAAAATAGCATTTTTATTTGGCTTTGAAATGTATCATTTGGTGGTAGGGATGGGAGTCCCAGACAATTCACCATCCTAATTACATTTTGCAAATTCCATTGGTAGAGCCCCCGAGAGCTTAGTAAGAACATAGTCACAGCTGTCTGCAACACAACAGTGGATTAAGAATGCAAGTAAGGAAGATAACCTGCAGGATAGGGGTGTTCTATCCATCTGAGTATACTGTGATTGTTGACTATTAGTAACACATCCCTCTCTCACGGCAGGCCAATAGGTGCTAATTTTTTCATCCCTAAGGTCCAGACCCCAGATTCCACATTTAGAAGGATTTCTCTAAACTGTATGTAGAAGATAATTCGTTACCCATTTTTAAGATGAAAAGCAAAAGGCACAAGTGCCATGAAAAGTGTCTGACCCACACAAAATAAACTATTACATTAACATGATATATATAATTTGACACACACACGCAAAAAAGCTTTTATACACTCATTAGCCCACATTGTTTTACTGCCCCTAAATGAGCAATTTCCTGTAGGCTCTTTGAAATATGACAAGCAGCTCATGTCCCAGGACTCCATTTGAGGTTCTGAAATCCCGATTTCAAGCTTTCGAGTAGACAAGAGGAAGTGGCCTGGGAAGCCTTTCTCTTTGCCCCTAGCATGCAGGCTTCATAGGTAAGAGCTATAACCCACTCCCACAGGAAAGGATACAATGGTTCCTTGTGCACATAGAGTAAGGGGGGAAATTGCTATTTAGCTGAGTGACGAGCTGAATATTTTGCCACACGTGGGCTATTTCTCAGCACTTCAGTTTCCTTACATGTTGAATCAAGTGCCAAGAGTTAGTGCTAACATTGGGCAAGTCATTTGACCTCCCTGTGCCTCAGTTTCCTCATTGTAAAAGGAGAGAATAAACAATAACGACCTCAAGGGAGTGAGTTAATATGTCACAATCACTTAGAATAATGTCTGAAGACAGCATACACTCAATCAGTATTAGCTACCCACATGTAACATCTTAGAGTTGAGTATGTTGAAAACTCTGTCTTTGGAGTCAGACTTCCAGGGCTGCCTGAGAAGTTACAGAATACATCTTCTGTCACCATTTCCCTCAGAGGAATTAGCTCTGGTACAAATGGAAATTATTTACTTTCATAACTTCAGCTTTACTAGTGTTGAGTGATTTACACAATCCTGTAGCTATGAGGTCCCAGAACTGCATTCCTTTCTTTGGCAAATGTGTACGTCTTCCTTCAAAGGCAGTATTCGTTCATCACGTCCGAGAGAAATGACTGCAGGCGAGGGTTAGGCAGAGAATGTCAATCCCTTTCCCCACCCTCTGTCTGTTCCAGGCCTGAAACACAGGGAGCAGACGAAGGCGCTGCACACAGACAAGGGGAGAACCCACCAGCCCACGGCTTCCCCGGGGAGTTTAGAAGAGACCCCAGGTGGGGCCGGTTTACAAATGGGAGAACAGAGATGCAGTTGGACTCCGGCATCTGGCACCTCCAAGCTTCTCTTTTCCATCACAAGGGGAAGTTAAATTGTCATGATTTGGAAGCAAATAGGAGAAAAGAATGTTTTTAATCAGTCGTTTAAACGTGTGCTTGTCTCTCCCCTACAGTGTCTCTTCTTAACATCACGCAAGCAGGACAGGACAGGAGCTGGGAATGCTGCAGCCAGGAGGACCCCATCCAGATCGTTACAAACAGCTCCCCCAGATCATTTGATCTTAGGGAAGAAAAGGGAATCAAACCCTGTGCCCCTGACGGGAAATGACAGGATGAACATTTTCCTGGCTAAAAGTCTGAAATATACACCTTTGCCACACACAAAATTTTCACCCATTATTTCTTTCCTTATACTTTCCTCATTTAAAATGTACAATTTCATAGAATAATCCAATTTATACACCCTAAATGCATGAAACCCATTTTTTCAGTTATTCAGTCAGTATTTATGGAGCACCTAACACGTGCCAGGCATCGCTTCGTTCACTGCCAAGGCTTCAGTCCCTAAAACAAAGTTGCTGCTCTCAGAGTTCTGACTTCCCAATGCTTTGCTAATGGTTTCCTGCATGAGCCCTCACAAAGAACACCTTCCTTTTTTAAGGTAACATTTTTTGAGGGTTTATGCGTGTCAGGCACTGAACACCATTAATTCATTTAATTCTCACAGCACCCCTGTGAGGTGGTACGATTTCTATCCCCTCTTTACAGATGAAGAATTTGAAATTTAAAGACAGGATAAGTAACTTACCCAAGGCTACAAAGCTAGTAAATCACAGATAGGATTAAAATGTAGGTCCAGTTCCAAACTCCTCCATCTTAATCCCTACACTAAACTGCCTTCAAAACTTCTTAAATATAGTTGCTATGATGGACATATTTGGTTTAGAGTGGTCTCTTCTGCGTTTTCTTTGTTTGGTTTGCTGTGATTCTCATCTTCTGTACAATGCCTTTCTAGCATCTACAAAATGATCATTTAAAAGCAATTGTATCGAGTCATGGGACCATGGCAGAGCAGGCTAAAACATGACAGCCATTTGTACATAAATATTTAAATAGGGGCTTCCCTGGTGGCGCAGTGGTTGGGAGTCTGCCTGCCAGTGCAGGGGACACGGGTTCAAGCCCTGGTCTGGGAGGATCCCACATGCCGCGGAGCAGCTGGGCCCGTGAGCCACAATTACTGAGCCTGCGCGTCTGGAGCCTGTGCTCCGCAACAAGAGAGGCCGCGATAGTGAGAGGCCCGCGCACCGTGATGGGGAGTGGCCCCCGCTCGCTGCAACTGGAGAAGGCCCTTGCATAGAAACGAAGACCCAACACAGCCAAGGATAAAAATAGAAATAAATTAATTAATTAAAAAAAAATTTAAATATATGCACTACACTCCATTTAGTGCATTATTCAAATTGTGGGCTTACATTAAAAAGGTTTCCAGAACTTACCAGCTGCTTCCTTTTGTGATCTCAATAATGCTCACCCAAACAGGACTCAAAGGACCCATTGTCCAAATCGGCTTCCTTATATTTACACCTGTCACTGATGTCATTTGCTTTCTTTTCTGCCAACCCCAAACTGACTAGGGAGGAGGATCAATTTGAATTCTTTCTAACTGCTTCCTTTCCCTTTCCCCAAACCTTGCATTTTTTCCCTAAAACCCCCTAAAGCCAAAACCATAGTTCAGTGAAGTGAGTGTGATTAAGCAAATTATGAACCAGCTCAGGGAGTTGCTCTAATTGCTCTAATCAGGGATACTTTCCTGGCTCTGCTGGCAGGAGGCCTGGCCAGCCTAGAACACCCCCTCCCTGTCGGTGGGCAGTGTGTCAGCAGATGGCAATCACTGCTGCTATTTTTTCAGGTAATGTGAGATTAGAGTCTGAAGCCCCAATCTTGAACAATTATTCTCAATGATTTCTTTATTCGTTCCACTGATAAACCGTGCCTTTAACCCCTGAATGCCCCAGCAGCAACCATTCATCAGATGTTAGATTCTTCAATGGGAAGAAGAAGGTGTGCACACAGGCAGGGGTCTGTTTCCCTCTCTCATCATATTCAAGCCCCCTGAAGGCAGAGTAGTCTTTCGTCTCCAGCAATGCGACTGGTACAGAGCAGGGGCCCAAATGTTTGCTGAGTATTGTGGGATGAAGAAAGGAGATATAAAAGTACAGTCACATTTTCTTTTCAAGAGCACTTGATGGGACAATGGATTTAATAATAAAATACTTGCAAAAGGGATATGCATATCACATACAACACTTAAAGGAGGATGTTTTCCTTAAAGAACTAAAAATAGAGCTACCACATAATCCAGCAATCCCACTCCTGGGCATATAACTGGAAAAGACGAAAACTCTAATTTGAAAAGGTACATGCACCCAATGTTCATAGCAATACTATTTACAATAGCCAAGACATGGAAGCAACCTAAGTGTCTGTTGACAGACGAATGGATAAAGAAGAGGTGGGAGATATACACAATGGAATATTACTCAGCCCTAAAAAAGAATGAAATAATGCTATTTGCAGCAACATGGATGGACCTAGAAATCATCGTACTAAGTAAGGCAGAAAGAAAAAAAGACAATTATCATATGATATGATTTATACGTGGAATCTAAAAAAAAGGATACAAATTAAGTGAATTATAGAACAGAAACAGACTGACAGACATAGAAAACAAACAGCATTGTCAAAGGGGAAAGGGGCAGGAGAGATAAATTGGGTATTTGGGATTAACAGATACTGTGTAAAACATAAACAACAAGGACCTACCATATAGCACAGGGGACTATATTCAATATCTTGTAATAACCTATAATGGAAAAGAATTGGAAAAAGAACATATATATATATGTATATATATAAAACGTTGAGAAGACATGGCTAGTTCTTAGTACATATTTTACAGCAAAGATTAGCTGATTTCTCACCATTATCTCAAAACAGTTAAAGGCTGCAAGTCTGTATAAGAAAGAGAGGTTGAAGTACAGAAGAAGAGTATCAAATGGACATCAAATCAGGAGCTTCCATTGGAAAAACAGCAGCAGCAGCAATAATCAATACTCTAACAAGCTTGATGTGGTTATGAAATCCTTCAAGGAAAATTCCAGAACCTTAGGAACTTAATACCTTACTGAGGCCTACGAGGTGGTTGTACATTAAAATACTGCCAGCCCTGCTTAGGCTTTTACTTAACTCTGTGTACCTTTTGGCAATGGTAGTTCATGAAGGAGAGTTGAGAGCGCACTGTCACTAGAATTCCTCTGGGCCTGGGCTCACTGGGTCCTGCAGGACATCCAAGAAGACTTGCCAACGTCCTGCAGCTGCTGCCCAGTCACACCATGTAGTCCCTGGATTTCGCTTCCTTTTGTGTGGGTGATTATGTCGAGCGCTGCATTAGAAATGTCATGTTCAGCGTCATCCATCCAAATTTACCTCTGGCGTTTTTTTCTAGCTAAGTAGTAATAAACTTTTAAATTGGAAAATGCATACACACACACACACACATATATATATATATACCTCTTTTTCATTTAACAAGCATTCTTGAACATCTACTATGTACTATATGAGGAACTAGAAATAAAAATTTAAGTAAGACGTGGTCCATGCCCTACAGTTTGAATACAGTGATGAAGGCAGTCCGTGTACAAATGGCAAATACGTGAAAGTTGCTCTAGATACACTGGATTGTGGAGTGTTACTGACTGCTCCATTTACTTTTCTAAAATGCTAGTGACTCCTGTAGCTTGTAGTAGGTAGGGAAGGGTATTATTTATGCTGAAATCATGTAGGGAGGCGCCTAGAAATAAGCAAATCTGCAAAGAACAAATTTACACACATTTAGTTCGGCTAAATAGAGGAAACGTCTCAAGAAAAAAATATTTTTCTTAAAAAAGAGAAAGAAGCATGCTGGCTGAGACTTTCCACAGATAACAATCACCAGAATAAATGCATGGGGGTAGACACACTTAGATCTGTAGCACTGGCCAGGATCGTGTTGAGGCTCTGTATCCTGAACTAGGGATTGGGTAGTCTGGTACACTGATGATTTTCAGCAAACTTCATAGCTCCCATGTCCCCATTCTTGGTTCAGAAATTTCACCCTTACAACAAACTTCAATTCTTCCAGAAGCAGAAGGTACACTAGACACGTCAAGCTTGGAGGGGGGAAAATCAAGTTTTACTGATTACCAGCTTACTCATTGCAAATTAAACCTCCAGGGTAGTGTACCCAGCATGCCCCTGCCACCCAAAGGAAAGTCTATCACAACAGGTTCACCTTATTCTCCTGAAGGTTCACCTTATTTTAGATATCTTTTTAAAAATGGTATATTTCTGTATGATTTAAAATAAATTTTCACTTACATGAAGTATTTGCCTTCCCCTTACTGAGGCACTAAGAGCACTGACTCTTACAATGGACATAATACAAGAACCTATTTCCTATTTCGACTAGGAGAAAGTTGGAAGTAAATTCGTGTGGACTGCTAAAATGTGTCATCAGCTGAAGCCAGCAAAGGGTCTTCTGCTATTTCAGACTGAAGCAGCCTTCTCAGTGAAACCTGGTGTAGTTCTGATAGTCTGGGTGGCATCCTCACTTACTGGGACTTTCTCCCTGTCCATTGTGAGCATCCACAGAGTCTTTTGGTGCTTTTTTTGTTTATTTGTTTTTCATGATATCACTTATATGTGGAATCTAAAAGAATGATACAGATGAACTTATCTACAAAACAGAAGCAGACTCACAGACATAGAAAACAAACTTACGGTTACCAAAGAGGAAAGGGGTCGGGGAGGGATAAATTAGGAGTTTGGGATTAACATATACATACGACTTATATAAAATACATAACCAACAAGGACCTACTGCATAGCACAGGGAACTATAGTAACATCCACAGAGTTTGTACAAGGCTACAGTGAGGATTGACTACCAGACTCATTACAACTGATCCAAGAACTGAATTCTGCCTTTAGTTCATTTTCAAGAGAATGACTCACCCAAACAACTTATTTACCCTGCTTCTAAGGTCTGCCACATCCATTTTATATCCTTAGAATTTCTATCTTGCTTTGGGAAAATGCCAGAAATTCAAGTATCTATCTGATAATTAAACAACCAACCACCACTGAAGCACAACCAAAACGGTAGGTTCTTGGGAGATATCAGAGATCAAAATTCTATTAAATCCATATGAAGTACCTGCTGTGTGGTCAGTACTGTGATGACCACTGCAGAGTTGTACTGGAGTTACACTTTAAATACATGAAAAATCTTCGACCTAAAGAACTAGTGAGACTAGGTATCACACATGAAATGACTGCAGTGAGTACAGGGCAGAGTAGGATTAATAATTAAAGCAAGTGCTTTAGGGTACAGTAAGTGATAATAGAGTGCATTCACATACAACAGTTCTCGTGATTCTTACGACCACATGGTGAGGTAGGCAAGGGAGATACTGTATTATTAACCTCATTTTACAGATGAGGAAACTGTGAGGTCAAAGGCAGCCAAGGGCACCTTGCAAATAAATAAGTGGCAGAATTTGAGGACAGGAGTACTAGCGTTATCTCCCTGTTCTGTAATCTTGCTGCCACATCACGCTGCCTCCTTGCTAAGTACCATGGAAGATGAAGAGGGAGCATGAAAGGATGTGAAGGGTGAGCTGTAAAGGGTACTGGTAGGCAACAAAAAGGATATGGGGTCTTCATGGGGAAAGGAAGAGACAGAAATGGGCAAAGAGCATGACCATGGGCTTGGAGGCAGAGAACTGGGAGGGAAGGACTTCCTGAAGTGGGATGTGTGTTAGAAGGAAGTGGGAAATAGGGTTTGACAGGAAAATTAAATAATCATGGAACTTGCAGACAAAGTCAGGAGTTGAGTTTTGATCTTTCAAGCAATGAGACTATTTTTTGCCAGGAGACTGACACGATCAATAAGAAAGGTGATATGGTATTCCAGTAGCAGGGGGGTTAAAGGGGTGGGGGTGGGGCAAAGAGTCTGAGTTTCTGGAAGCCAGGAGCGCCTGGCATAGTTCTGAAATGTCGAGGTGGGTATGCTTTACAGAATTCATCACCCAATTCATTTGCACATCACTTGAACAACAGCAAAGCTTTAAAAAATACTCTGGTTACAAGAAAAGGGCATATAAAAGAAGGATAATTAGTGCTTACAAATTTATGATGGATTAAGCCATTTTAGGTTGGTTGACTTAAAACTGTAAAATATGCTGTCTCCAGGATTCAGGGTTGACAAAGGTAAAATCACCTGCATTTTCAGGCTTTGGTTTGACTTCCTGACAACCAGTCAGCTTGCTATCAGGCTGAACTGGTAACAAGCTGTTGGAGTTCCAACAGATGAAGGGGATTTGAGTGGGGTGGGAGGTATTCTGGATCCCTCACCCACACTTAAATGAGAATAGGTCTGATTTTATAAAACTGCTTGTATTAGGATATTTCACAAAATTTCCTTTGGGTAAAGAGTTCCATAGCTTAAAACATCTGAAAAGCCACTGATCTAGTCCAATCCTAGCCACAGACATACGAGGAAGCAGGACAGAGAGGTACAGGGCCTGGTCCACGGTCACAGGGCAAGTGAGGCCACTTGAGAGGCATTTACAACTACTTTAAATTGGGAACTAAAAAGGCTTTTGTACAGCAAGGGAAACAATCAACAAAATGAAAAGGCAACCTACGGAATAGGAGAAAATATTTGCAAACCAATATCTGATAAGGGATATCTAAAATATATAAGGAACATATACAACTCAATAGCAAAAAACCAAATAATCCAATTTAAAAATGGACAAAGTGGGGGCTTCCCTGGTGGTGCAGTGGTTGAGAATCTGCCTGCCAATGCAGGGGACACGGGTTTGATCCCTGGTCCAGGAAGATCCCACATGCCGCGGAGCAACTGGGCCCATGCACTGCAACTACTGAGCCTGCGCTCTAGAGCCCGTGAGCCACAACTACTGAAGTCTGTGTGCCTAGAGCCCGGGCTCCGCAACAGGAGAAGCCACTGCAATGAGAAGCCCGCGCACCACAACAAGGAGTGGCCCCCGTTCACCGCAACTAGAGAAAGCCCGTGCGCAGCAACAAAGACCCAACACAGCCAATAAATAAATAGATAGATAGATAGATAGATAGATAGATAGATAGATAGATAAAATGGACAAAGGACCCAAATAGACATTTTTCCAAAGAAGACACACAAATGGCCAACAGGTACATGAAAAGATGCTAAGTAACACTAATCATCAGGGAAATGCAAATCAAAACTACAATGAGATATCACCTCACACCTGTTAGAATGGCTATCAATCAAAAACACAAGAGATAAAAAGTGTCGGTGAGGATGTGAAGAAAAAGGAACCCTGTCCACTGTTGGTGGGAATGTAAACTGGTGCAACTACTATGGAAAACAGTATGGAGGTTCCTCAGAAAGTAACAATAGAACTCCCATATGATGCAGCAATCTTACTTCTGGGTATATATTCAAAGGAAATAAAATCAGTATCCCTAAGACATGTCTGCACCCCAATGTTTACTGCAGCATTATTCACAATAGTCAAGATATGAAAACAATCTAAGTGTCCGTCAACAGATGAATGAATTCTTTCTAAATGTGGTATATGTTTTCTTGGTACAAGTGTGAGGAATATTATTCAGACATGAAAAAAAGAAGATCCTGCCATTTGTGACAACATGGATGAAGCTGTTATGCTAAGTGAAATGAGCCAGACAAAGAAAGACAAATAGTGTATTACTATCACTTAAAAGTGGAATCTAAAAAAAGTCAAAATCATAAACCAGAGAGTAGAATGGTGGTTGCCAGGGGCTGGGGGTGGAAGCAATGGGAGGTGCTGGTCAAAGGACACAAACTTTTAGTTATAAGATGAATAAGCTCTGGGGATCTAATGGTCAGCATGGTGACTACAGTTAATAATACTGTATTGCATACTTGACATTATCTAAGAAAGCAAATTTTAAGTGTTTTCACCATAAAAAAAAAAAGGTAACTGTGAGGTAATGGAGGCGTTAATTAACTTAATTGTGGTAATCATTTCACATTGTATATGCATATCAAATCACATGCTATATACCTTAACACAATTTTGTCAATTTGATACACAATTTTGTCAATTTTACCTCAATAAAGCTTGGAGTGGCTGGTGGAGGGATTGGGCAACTGAGAGCTCAGAAAACAAAAATCATTTAACATCCATTGAAGGCCAGGATCCCTCCAGGCCCTTTACTGTGCCTGTGGCCTAAGCCGACTCCCTAAGCCAATGCCCTAAGTCCACCGGCAGAGGTGGCAGGAAATGTGATGCAGCCCCTGGACATGCTCAGCCGGGCTGGGCCTCAGAACAGCGGGAGTGGTGCCCACTTGAGCTTGTTTCCATGTTAAGCCTCCTGCCAACAAATACAACTTAGGGAGCTTCTAATAAGGGGAGGGTGTGGTAAATGCTTTCCTCTGACTCATTCATATTTCAACACTTGCTTATTTCTTTTTTTCCTCATTATAGTCTTTTTGGAGACTAAGGCAAAACAAAACAAAACCCCACCTTACGAAAAGAAATGTGTGTGCCCTGGGGAAGATAAAGGAGTACTGCAGGTTTGAGTTTCTCGCTGTTACCAAAGAATTATGACCCAGAAGCAGGGAATCATTAAATCTGTTGGTTTCACTCGTATAACAGCATATAACCTTGTACCTGCTCCTGCATCACCCGCTGAATCACAAGTTTAGGGAGAAAAGCCCAGCAGAGCCCCTAGTAAATCTGTCTTTTGGTATTCCAATCATAAAAAAGTATTCCCCTCACTTTTTCACACAGGGCCTACTGTCACCTTAACCGTGTTTATCGAGACAGAGAAAGTGTCTTTGCCAAAGCTAGACATTTCTCTTCTTTGACAGCAAACACTGATTAAATCTACCCAGAGAGGGCTTCCCTGGTGGCGCAGTGGTTGAGAATCTGCCTGCCAATGCAGGGGACACGGGTTCGAGCCCTGGTCTGGGAAGATCCCACATGCCGCGGAGCAACTAGGCCCGTGAGCCACAACTACTGAGCCTGCGCGTCTGGAGCCTGTGCTCCGCAACAAGAGAGGCCGCAACAAGAGAGGCCGCAACAGTGAGAGGCCCGCGCACCGCGATGAAGAGTGGCCCCCGCTCGCCGCAACTGGAGAAAGCCCTCGCATAGAAACGAAGACCCAACACAGCCAAAAATAAATAAATAAATAACTTTTAAAAAAAATCTACCCAGAGAAAATTTAGGCAGACCAGAACCCACCTTCTTGCCAGTTACTAAGGGACAGACTTTCAATTCTGGTATTTCCTTTCCTCATTGTCAAGAAAAATAAATAAAAGTGATAAAATGTTACGGAAAATTTCTACTGAAGATACAGCTGTTTCCATTTTAACTTAGGTTGAAAGATTCCTTACCAGTTTTGTGAGTTATCTCATCTAACTAAAAAAATCTCCTAAACTAACTAGGCTACTGACTGTAAATTTAGGAAAACTGGAGTGAATACAGATGATATACAAACCAACAGTGCAAGCTGAGCTCTCCCCTGGCAGGACTGGACCTGACCATTTCAGGATGAAGGATTCTGAGGGGATTGTGACTTTGCTTGCAATGACATTAGTGGCAAGAGACATTTCCAAAAGGGACTGTAAGTTACGAATTAATGACAGCTCTCTGTGAACTAACTCGTCCATATTCAGAATGCCCAGTTTACAAAATAACAAATCAAAATGACCTTTCCAGCACTCACCAACACTGCAAACAGAAATATATCTCAGTTAGAAACCTGCGGGAAAAAGTTACGTCTGTGGTCTATGTGCTGATCTGAGCAATAGAGCCTGTTTTTTAATCACCCCTGCCAGAAATATAAAATCTCCTTAAAATAGGTTACCCAGCTCTCTGTGCTTCACGAGCAATTCACCAACACGAAAGCTCCCGATTTTACAACAGCACTGGCACTGTCAGCTAGCTGCTGGGTTACTGAGATGGCTGGACTTGGTTTGAGCGGTAAAATATCTCATGTTGCCTTTGAAAGTCATCTGCATGATTGCAGAGCTTTCTAATCCCCATAGAAGACCCATAACTATGTCAAGAGAAACTGAGGCTCTCTGATCCCCTGTCTGGTAACTGGATGCACAAACTTCCCTTTTGATTATTCCTGAACGACGGCACTTAAGCATCGTTGTGGGAAAGGAAAGCAGGCCTCCCAGGATGCACTCCTCTCTCTTGCCTGCCACTCGTCAGTGATTCTGAGATCACAGAGTACAGCTGGAACTTTCCTTCCTCGCCCCTGAACTTGGGTATTTACAAATTGGCTAATGAAGGAACAATAAGTAATCTCCTGACTACTGTAGTAGGCAGGCGAGAATGAAAACTGATAGATGTACACTTTTATTCTTGAGCTGGATAAGATAAGGAATTTCCGCCCTACCGAGCTCTAAAGAGTTGCCTTTCATCCCATCGGGGAAGGTGTAAAACATGCTTTGTGCAGACCGGCCTGGACTTTGGCAGATTTACTGACAAGACCTACTGGCTAGAGTAAGTGCAGGGATACACCATTTGCTGAGAAAGAGAATGAATACCATCAACAGGCTTGCAAGGCCTCATAAACCAGTTGTTTGGCTTAGAAGATCATGTCTGCAATGCATTATTATCAGGAGGAAAGCATTAAGGGCATTTCTCAAGTTTAAAGGAAAACAAAATTTGAAAAGCAAGGTGAGTCAGCTGCCAGTGTCTGTCTGAAGTTGTAAATTCAGAGCTCTTTAATTTTGACAGACTCTGCTCTGCGAACAGGGCATAGCTTCTGCATAGTTTCAGTCACTTCTATTGTTTGTCACGGACTAAAAGGACAGGACATCCAGCTTGCACTATTTGGATTCATTTGGGAAGGGTGGGAGAGGGTACAGTGATAGAAAAATGAGTTACTTTTACACTGACCTCTAGATCACAGCAGTGACAAGATTCTGTCGTTAAAATATCTTACAACTTCGATAAAGCTCTGACATTACTGGATGGCAATAAAAGAAAGAATATGTCATTGTCTATATGTCACATTCTATATAAAAAAGCTGTGCTGGAAGCTCAGTTACATCTCAACCTGAGTATTTACATCTCTAGCCACCCTCAGAACACAAGTTTTTCTCAAGGTTTAGTGTCCTGGATTTAATTGGAGTCAGTGAAACCTTGTTTAGATCCTGAACTCAGGCTCTGATCATCACTGCCAGGAAACGATTAACTTGAGCAAGTTGCTTAACTTCTTTGAGTCTCAGTTTCCTCATCTATAAGTCAGGACAGTGAAATTTCAATTTCAGGACCGTGGTGAGAAGTAAATAAGAAACGGTGAGAATTCAGTGAATTAACTATAAAGTATTTTTCACAACGCCTGGCATACAGTAAGTACTCAACAAATGTTAGTCCCCTTTCAGGTTTTGTAGCTTTCGATTGTAGCAAAGGAACAGGGCCAGGTAGTGTAAGAAGTTGACCCTGTGTGAGCTGTCTTGTTCGGGCAGCAGACATAGCTAAACCACTATCAGTCCTGTAAGCAGGCTCTGAGTACCACCTGCTGGAGTAGGTCGTTGCAGGGAAGTAACAAAGTGCCCCACAGGCATGAGATTTGTTCACGGAGCATTAGCCATCTCTCCCAACCCCCTGCATCCCTCACGGCAAAGCTTCCTGCTGTTGACTCTCAAAACGTCTGCCCTCTAAGCCAAAAAGCAATTCATGAGCTGTCTCACGGCCCTTGGTCATTTATGTCCCTCTTCTATATAAAAAGCAACACTACGGGCTCCCAGAGAAACAAGGTGAAGGGGAGTAAGAATCAGGAGGAAATGGCCAGATGGAAGAACAGCTAAGGCTCCCAATTATAACAAACATCTCTTTCCTGCCAGGACACTAAAAACAGAATCCCAGCCAGCTTTTCGAGTTGCTATCTTAGCCAATTGGCTACATGTTTGATCGAAACAGAGGTCCAACATGGAAAAATAAAAGCTCTTCCTTAGCAAATGAGGAATGATTGAAAATGCATTTGAAGAAAACACCATTGTGGTGTTCCAGGTTTATTCTCTCTGTGCAGCATGAACTGAATTTATTCAGCTCCTGTGCTTGGGGGCAGTTTCTCTAACTACCGATGCTGCCAATTCCACCTGCAATCTAAAAAACTGGGCTGTACAATTGGTTCCTCAATTGCCGCATGTAATCACTTAAACACCCTTTTTTTTTTTTTTTTTTTTTTTTTTTGACTGAGTTGGGTCTTCATTGCTGCGCACGGGTTTTCTCCAGTTGCGGCAAGCAGGGGCTATTCTTCATTGCAGTGCGTGGGCTTCTCCTTGCAGTTGCTTCTCTTGTTGCGGAGCACGGGCTGTAGGCACGCGGGCTTCAGTAGTTGTGGGCTTAGTTGCTCCGCAGCATGTGGGATCTTCCCGGACCAGGGCTCAAAACCGTGTCCCCTGCATTGGCAGGTGGATTCTTAACCACTGTGCCACCAGGGAAGTCCTGAAACACCATTTTTCATGCTCTAGAAAATGCAAACACAGCTGAATTGACCCACTTCCAAATCTTCTCAAACAATTCAACTAAGGATGAAAGGAGATGAGATATTTCAAAGTAAAGGTGGTTGGATGTCCTGAGGCATGCGGATAGTGGGTGTGTGCATAGGAGAAGGTCTCTTTTCAGTGGAATTACTGGTTTAAAATATAGGTGCTACCCTAATTTTAAAGTCTGTCAGTCTATATGGTTGCATGTGACATCTTTTAGCATCATAATACCACTGCTTTCCATAGTATCTATGGGGTGGCTGTCATACTAGGATGTAGGTGGCCACGAGACAGGTCCTGTCAATTGTCTGTAGTCACCTGATTATTGATTATTATCCTAAATGCTTCATCAAAGCCAAAAAAACAGACTTCGTTTAGAAGTCTGTAAGTCAAATAGTTAAGGAAAGAGCAAAAAAACCCAGTAGTTAACATGACCAAGTGCAAGCCACAGGTCGGGAGTCTGGAGGTCACAGTGGCAGGGAGAAGGGCCTAGGCAGGCCAGGGTCTGGAATCTAGGCACAGGCCACTTATCCTTGGAGGCCTTATTCCTTTCTTTGAATGCCTTCCATCCTTTCCAAAACTAATCATCAACTCCTTATTCTGCAGTCCCAGCTCAAATCGTACTCGTCCATTATCTCACCACCAGGCAGGGTCGGCTCTCTTAGACATACCTTTACTAAGTGTTACTTACTGTACTGTGTTTATAAAACTCCATCTTTATTATACAAGTAATATAAATACCATACACACATGTGTATATTACCAACAGAGTATTATAACTATGTATCTCTTTCCTTCACTAGACTGTAAACTTTTTGAAGGCAAGAACCATGTCCCATATACTGAGTACTATACTAGACACTGAAGATTCACAAATAAACATCTCTTTGAATCTGAATAAATGAAGGTGCAGATTAGTAAACAGTTGGTTTGTGAACAAGTAGAAAAGAAAGAAGTGATTAGTAAGGTCTAGGATGGTAATCTAACGTAAAATATAGCCAAACAAATCTCTCCTCTTTCATGATATGGTTACCAGGCTATTAAATCAGTAAAATTCCATACATGACCTGAATTTTGGCAAGGCAGTACATAAAATTTTTTATCCTTGTGGGAACAACAGCAAATCACGAGCTGCCAAATAATATTTTTTTTGAACATCTTTACTGGAGTATAATTGTTATACAATGTTGTGTTAGTTGCTGCTGTACAACAAAGTGAATCAGCTATACATACACATATATCCCCATATCTCCTCCTTCTTGCGTCTCCCTCCCACCCTCCCTATCCCACCCCTCTAGGTGGTCACAAAGAACCGAGCTGATCTCCCTGTGCTATGCAGCTGCTTCCCACTAGCTATCTATTTTACATTTGGTAGTGTATATATGTCCATGCCACTCTCTCACTTAGTCCCAACTTCCCCCCCTCCCCCGCCACCATGTCAAGTCCATTCTTTTTTTTTTTTTTATACAAACTCACTTTATTTTAGATATGTAGGCTCATACTGTTCTTCATCTTTTTTTTTTAATTAATTAATTAATTTATTTATTTATTTTTAGCTGTGTTGGGTCTTCGTTTCTGTGCTACGGCTTTCTCTAGTTGCGGTAAGCAGGGGCCACTCTTCATCGCAGTGCGTGGGCCTCTCACTGTCGTGGCCTCTCTTGTTGCGGAGCACAGGCTCCAGACGCGCAGGCTCAGTAGTTGTGGCTCACGGGCCTAGTTGCTCCGCGGCATGTGGGATCTTCCCAGACCAGGGCTCGAACCCATGTCCCCTCCATTGGCAGGCAGATTCTCAACCACTGCGCCACCAGGGAAGCCCTAGGTCCATTCTTTATGTCTGCGTCTTTATTCCTGTCCTGCTCCTAGGTTCTTCAGAACCTTTTTTTTTTTTTTAGATTCCATATATATGTGTTAGCATACGGTATTTGTTTTTCTCATTCTGACTTACTTCACTCTGTGTGACAGACTCTAAGCCCATCCACCTCACTAAAATAACTCAATTTTGTTTCTTTTTATGGCTGAGTAATATTCCATTGTATATATGTGCCACATCTTCTTTATCCATTCATCTGTTGATGGACACTTAGGTTGCTCCATGTCCTGGCTATTGTAAATAGAGCTGCAATGAACATCGTGGTACATGACTCTTTTTGAATTATGGTTTTCTCAGGATATATGCCCAGTAGTGGGATTGCTGGGCCATACGGTAGTTCTATTTTTAGTATTCTAAGGAACCTCCATAGTGGCTGTATCAATTTACATTCCCACCAACAGTGCAAGAGGGTTTCCTTTTCTCCACACCCTCTCCAGCATTTATTGTTCGTAGATTTTTTGATGATGGCTGTTCTGACTGGTGTGAGGTGATACCTCACTGTAGTCTTGATCTTTTTTTTTTAATTTTGTTTTTTTCTTTTTGAATTATTATTATTATTTTACATTTATTTATTTATTTTTGGCTGTGTTAGGTCTTCGTTTCTGTGCGAGGGCTTTCTCTAGTTGCGGCAAGTGGGGGCCACTCTTCATCGTGGTGCACGGGCCTCTCACTATTGCGGCCTCTCTTGTTGCGGAGCACAGGCTCCAGACGCGCAGGCTCAGTAGTTGTGGCTCACGGGCCTAGTTGCTCCGCGGCATGTGGGATCTTCCTAGACCAGGGCTCGAACCCGTGTCCCCTGAATTGGTAGGTAGATTCTCAACCACTGCGCCACCAGGGAAGCCCTGTAGTCTTGATTTGCATTTCTCTAATGATTAGTGATGTTGAGCATCCTTTCATGTGTTTGTTGGCAATCTGTATATCTTCTTTGGAGAAATGTCTATTTAGGTCTTCTGCCCATTTTTGGATTGGGTTGTTTGTTTTTTTGATATTGAGCTGTATGAGCTGCTTGTAAATTTTGGAGATTAATCCTTTGTCAGTTGCTTCATTTGTAAATATTTTCTCCCATTCTGAGGGTTGTCTTTTGGTCTTGTTTATGGTTTCCTTTGCTGTGCAAAAGCTTTTAAGTTTCATTAGGTCCCATTTGTTTATTTTTGTTTTTATTTCCATTACTCTGGGAGGTGGGTCAAAAAAGATCTTGCTGTGATTTATGTCATAGAGTGTTCTGCCTATGTTTTCCTCTAAGAGTTTGATAGTGTCTAGCCTTACATTTAGGTCTTAAATCCATTTTGAGTTTATTTTTGTGTATGGTGTTAGGGAGGGTTCTAATTTCATACTTTTACATGTACCTGTCCAGTTTTCCCAGCACCACTTATTCAAGAGGCTGTCTTTTCTCCACTGTATATGCTTGCCTCCTTTATCAAAGATAAGGTGACCATATGTGTGTGGGTTTATCTCTGGGCTTTCTATCCTGTTCCATTGATCTATATTTCTGTTTTTGTGCCAGTACCATACTGTCTTGATTACTGTAGCTTTGTAGTATAGTCTGAAGTCAGGGAGCCTGATTCCTCCAGCTCCGTTTTTCTTTCTCAAGATTGCTTTGGCTATTTGGGGCCTTTTGTGTTTCCATACACATTGTGAAATTTTTTGTTCTAGTTCTGTGAAAAATGCCAGTGGTAGTTTGATAGGGATTGCACTGAATCTGTAGATTGCTTTGGGTAGTAGAGTCATTTTCACAATGTTGATTCTTCCAATCTAAGAACATGATATATCTCTCCATCTGTTTGTATCATCTTTAATTTCTTTCATCAGTGTCTTATAGTTTTCTGCATACAGGTCTTTTGTCTCCCTAGGTAAGTTTATTCCTAGGTATTTTATTCTTTTTGTTGCAATGGTAAATGGGAGTGTTTCCTTAATTTCTCTTTCAGATTTTTCATCATTAGTGTATAGGAATGCAAGAGATTTCTGTGCATTAATTTTGTATCCTGCTACTTCACCAAATTCATTGATTAGCTCTAGGAGTTTTCTGGTACAGTCTTTACGATTCTCTATGTATAGTATCATGTCATCTGCAAACAGTAACAGCTTTACTTCTTCTTTTCTGATTTGGATTCCTTTTATTTCTTTTTCTTCTCTCACTGCCGTGGCTAAAACTTCCAAAACTATGTTGAGTAATAGCAGTGAGAGTGGGCAATCTTGTCTCGTTCCTGATCTTAGTGGAAATGCTTTCAGTTTTTCACCATTGAGAACGATGTTGGCTGTGGGTTTGTCATATATAGCCTTTATTATGTTGAGGGAAGTTCCCTCTATGCCTACTTTCCGGAGGGTTTTTATCATAAATGGGTGTTGAATTTTGTCGAAAGCTTTCTCTGCATCTATTGAGATGATCATATGGTTTTTCTCCTTCAATTTGTTAATATGGTGTATCACATTGATTGATTTGCATATATTGAAGAATCCTTGCATTCCTGGGATAAACCCCACTTGACCATGATATATGATCCTTTTAATGTGCTGTTGGATTCTGTTTGCTAGTATTTTGTTGAGGATTTTTGTATCTATGTTCATCAGTGATATTGGCCTGTAGTTTTCTTTTTTTGTGACATCTTTGTCTGGTTTTGGTATCAGGGTGATGGTGGCCTCGTAGAATGAGTTTGGGAGTGTTCTTCCCTCTGCTATATTTTGGAATAGTTTGAGAAGGATAGGTGTTAGCTCTTCTCTAAATGTTTGAAAGAATTCACCTGTGAAGCCATCTGGTCCTGGGCTTTTGTTTGTTGGAAGATTTTTAATCACAGTTTCAATTTCAGTGTTGTGACTGGTCTGCTTATATTTTCTACGTCTCCCTGGTTCAGTCTCGGAAGGTTGTGCTTTTCTAAGAATTTGTCCATTTCTTCCAGGTTGTCCATTTTATTGGCATACAGTTGCTTGTAGTAATCTCTCATGATATTTTGTATTTCTCCAGTGTCAGTTGTTACTTCTCCTTTTTCATTTCTAATTCTATTGATTTGAGTGTTCTCCCTTTTTTTCTTGATGAGTCTGGCTAATGGTTTATCAATTTTGTTTATTTTCTCAAAGAACCAGCTTTTAGTTTTATTGATCTTTGCTATTGTTTCCTTCATTTGTTTTTCATTTATTTCTGATCTGATCTTTATGATTTCTTTCCTTCTGCTAACTTTGGGGATTTTTTGTTCTTCTTTCTCTAATTGCTTTAGGTGTAAGGTTAGGTTGTTTATTTGAGATGTTTCTTGTTTCTTGAGGTAGGATTTTATTGCTGTAAACTTCACTCTTAGAACTGCTTTTGCTTCATCACATAGGTTTTGGGTCGTTCTGTTTTCATTGTCTCTTGTTTCTAGGTAATTTTTGATTTCCTCTTTGATTTCTTCAGTGATCTCTTGCTTATTTAGTAGTGTATTGTTTAGCCTCCATGTGTTTGTATATTTTACAGATTTTTTCCTGTAATTGATATCTAATCTCATAGTGTTGTGGTCAGAAAAGATACTTGATACAATTTCAATTTTCTTAAATTTACCAAGGCTTGATTTGTGACCCAAGGTATGATGTATCCTGGAGAATGTTCCATGAGCACTCGAGAAGAAAGTGTATTCTGTTGTTTTTGGATGGAATGTCCTATAAACATCAATTAAGTCCATCTTGTTTAATGTATCATTTAAAGCTCGTGTTTCCTTATCCAAATAATATTTTTTAATAGATGAGACTCAACTCTAAACATTCTAGTCGGATGCTGCAGAATTATGTCTTTATTTATGCCATTTAACATTTTTATCAACTACTTGAATGAAGATAAGAAGATTTCCTATGAAACCTACTGAGGGCATGGAGCCAGGAAAGACAGCTACTATGATTCATAACAGAAAAAAAGACTTGACAGATTATAGCATCAAGCTGAAACCTACAGGATGCTAAATAAAAAGTTATGTATTTTGGTTCAGATTATCAACAGCACAGGCACAGAATTACCAAAACCTTACTATACAGAAAGTATTTTATATGAATTTTATAGTAATTAAAAACACCCTGTCATCTCTCTCTATATATACATACATACAGACACAATTTTATATATATATATATATTTCTGCTGCCTAAAGAAGCTAGCACAACAGCGCCTCATCTTTAGATCACAACATCTGGGTCAAGCAAAATTCCTCTTCATGAGTCTCGATCACCTTTGGAACACAACCACCACTTCTAATTAGGAGGCCTGCAGAACCAGATATCCAGGATGGTGAGAGGTCTAAAAATTCTGCCTAAATTATAGTCTTTGAGAGAGCTACACTTGTTTGCCCAGAGAAATGAAAACTTTGGTGGAGGGAGGGAGAGACTGAGAGTTAAACCTTGACTAATAACTTTTCAAATCGTTGGAGAGGAGAAAGTTACTTCAGAAGACAACTTCATAAAAGATGCAGGGAGACCCATTTGGGGTCAAGTTTTGAAATGCCTGACAAGGGAATGGGCTGCCTAAGAGTGAGGAGCACCCTGCCAATGGAATTAGTCAAGGAGAGGATGGAGGTGCAGCCATCAATAGGGATGCTGTCGAATGCACTTCTGTACTTGGAGATCAGGATCCTTAAGGGAAAAGACCCCCAACACCCTTTCAATTCTATGGTCTTCATTAAAGCTGATGGTGAAGGGACCAGAGGGGCAGAAGACAGACATCTCAGATCACTGAGTTGCACCACTGAACTTGACACAATCTCATACTGCATCAACTCAGCTGACAATCACCTGAGAACAGCTTTGTCCTGCTAAATCCACACAGGTGTCCAAGTAGCTTTTGTGGCTCATGATGACTGGGCTGAGTGAGTGTCCTGCTGTTGACACCTTAATAGAAGGAGGCATATGGAAAATGAGGCAGAAATGAGCAAAAAAAAAAGACAAAGAGCAGAAAAACACTGAGCCTATGTGAGCTGTAAAGCAGGAAGCTTGGGGTGAAGACATACAATTCAGAATGGAGAGGGGTAATCACAATGCTGTGGGTTCATCAGTTTTTGTTGTAGATCCTGGGAAAGAAACCACAGAGAAAATTTCAGTAGTATTTTCCTCCTAAGCCAGCACAGCCACTTCTTCACGGCCAAAGGCTCCAAAATTCCCACAGTGGAGAACGGCACTGAAAAAAATATCTGTTCTTATTCAAAACCTCTCCCTGCCATCCATGTGTCCCTGCAAACACGTGGCCTTCAGTCCCCCTCTCCCTATTCCCCTGCACCTCACACCACACACAACAGCAACAACAGGCTGGGGACATAGGACCGAAAAAGAAAAAAAATCCTCAGACTAAAAAAAAAAATCTTTACATAAAGAAGGAGAAAAACAGAATTCCTATCCCTGCATTATAAAAACTGAAAGGTAAGGGGAATTTTTTAGACCCAGGAACTGATGAAATGAAGAGAAAGACATCAAGTCTACCCAAAAGGTGATAAAATATTTTATTTGTTTTTTGGTTGTGAAAAGAAAATAAATCATTGAAATGACTGTCTGACGGGCTCCAGGATAAGGACACTGAATAGGGCTTGGCTATAAATGTTGGAGAGGGTAATAAAAGAGTTGGTTTTGTTTCCTCAGCATTTGTCTGGGCTGAGCCCTCCTATTTCAACACAGGAATCATGGGCAATGGTAAAAGCCAACCCGCCACGGGGCCTGCATTAATGCCTTCCTTGCAGGCCCGTCCAAGAGTCCCAGAGCAGCTGCTCCCCACCTGCACCCAGGTTTCTATCCAACGCTGACCCTACAGGACACGCCATCAAACTACTGGGGCTTCAGGATCGCAATGTGTCTTATTTCCATGGTTACTAGTTCATATATACCTGCTTATAAAAGAGGCATTTTTTTTTCAGTCCTTATTTTTCTCAGTCCTAGGAATTTAAGATGAAGAAGGCAAGGTTCCTGCCCCAAGCAGCTCAGTCTACAGTCTAAAGGGCCTTGGATTAATTCTGATGTTGTTTAGTGATATATTTCAAGTGCCTGAAGATAGAGAAAGGTGACAGAATTGCTGTTGTAAAAGCAACTGCTGATTTTATTTAAACCCAGGAAGGATTAGTTAAGAATCTGTGAAAGAGGTAGGATTTTCAACTAACCCACAAACTTGCAACCAGCATTTGCCTTTTTCTTTTCTACGTGTCAAGCTCTCCCATGAACATGTGATACCTCAACTCAGTCTTAAAAGACGGCTCCCCCTCAAAACTAAGTTTCTCTAGGTCTGTGATGAACATAAACATTAAGAACTTGGAAATAAACTGAACTTTGGAATGAACTGGAACTAAACACACGTGCCAATCAATATTGATCTCTACAATTACGCGTACATCCAAATTTGACCCGAGACAATTTAGTCTCAGATTTGTCATCCAAATCATATACAATAGGACCCAAGAATAGTACTGAGGACAGTGGCATGACAAGGGACAGGTAGTAAAATGGAAACCAGCTTCCTTTCAGTGTACCTGTATCTCTTAGTACCATCACAAGGACAAGGCCTTCAAGGGGCTTTACTAAGATCCCCACTGAATACTCAGTGGTCAACCTGCAGCACTTCTGAGAAGGTACAGGCTCGAGGTGCTCCCAAATTGCCATTCATTTTCATAGCCATATCTTTGCCCTTTAGATCATCACCAGGCAGGCTGGAGGGTCCGGTTGCTTATACAATCATTCTACGCTGACCACTAAGATGGCCACTTAGACCATACCAGACAACACAATTCCTCAAATAGACACATAGCTAAAGACCTGAATCTATACAGTATCTTTCCAGAATGAGCCATGGCTCCGTGTCCAAGGCATGTTTCTGTAATTCATATGACTACACAGGTACCTTGGCCTTAGAGTCCACGGCCTGAAGATTCTTACTCGGTTGAAACCAACAGGAGCCAGCCGGGATGACTCAGGGGGAATGGTAATGATGGGATGAGTAATCCCTCTCTTGAAGTCACCAGTTAGGATAAAAGCAGTTGTTGATTACCTGACGGGACAGGTTTCTCAGGCTGGCTGAGAACAGAACAAATAAATCAATGTCACTTTCCTCCCTAACATCTTAAAACTATATTTAAAGCCTGTATTTCAGCTCACAATTCAAGGAAAGCTGTCCACAGAACTATCCATTAGGCCTCTGGTGATCACAGGGATGGAGGAAGACACGGGAGAAATGGCAGTAAGAACATTTGTAACCTTAGTGGAGAGAAATCCTATAGGAACTGGCTCTCTGCTTGTGGTCACTGCCTTGGCTATTTTGGGAATCCTTTATATAAAACTAATCCAATGTCTTATTCTAATAGGGTAAACACATGCGGACAAGTCAAGGCAAAAGCCTCTAACATGACAGCTCATTTTAAAGACTGGAAAACTGAAAACCTTTCCCTTTCAGAGTTATAACCAATCTCAGAAGAAAATCCATGAATGCATTAGGGATTCTCACTTCCTAATTAATCTGAATCTCCCCACTATTTTCCATATTGCTTTACTCGAATTTACCCTTTTGGGGGAGATATGTTAAAATACGGTTTACTTGAAACTAGTAGACAAATAAGCACAGTATAGTGAATAAAGACAACAATACTGTATTATAATCATCAAACTTGCTAAGAGACTAGATCTTAATTATTCCAACCACTAAAAAGGGTTGATAATTTTGTGACATGATAGAGGTGCTATAGCTACAATGGCAATCATGTTATAATATATAAATGTATCAAATCAGCATGTTGTACGCCTTAAATTTACAGTTATATGTCAAATATATTCAATTAAAATTCTGAAATATAGTTTAATTACAAATGAGGTGCTACTAAAAATATACAGAAAATAATTTAATAGATGGCTAAGTAACCACCTACATTACTGCCTCATATTAGAGTTCTGTTGGATAAAAGCCAAATAGGTTTATACCATATGTGATTTTGGCAACAATCTGATTGGATACATTGCTGAGGCTCCAAAGTAACCTTAAGTGAAAAGGCTTGACCACGTACTTGATCAAAGTATACCTGAAGTTTAAATGCAAAAGAGAAGCTAGGCCCCTGTGACCAGAGTGTGTGCTGCAGGTGACATCACTGTCCAAACACGTTTATTCACCATCCATCTGGTGGCACTACCCGGGGTGGTTAGCACAGATCTGCCATCCCAGAGTCACCAGCTTTGCCCTTTTTATCCCAGCATGGATCCACATTCAGCTAATGGGAGAAACACAGCTATTAAGTAGACAGGACTCAATGTTCCCAGCTTAAATATGGAAAGCGACTGTGGTGAGAACAGAATCGTGCATGGGTTTGTCATGTGCAGACCCAGAGGAAGTTTTCATCTCTATTATAGAAAGACTTCCTAAAGATGAAATTTCAAGAGCCACTTAAGGTTAAGTTTGAAATGCTGTCCTTTGGTTGGATTACTGATACCTACCTTTCAAGAAAGAGCCACTGAGGATGGTAAGAAAGTTGCTAAAGAGCCCGTGACTGTGGGGTGTGTAAATATGCATCCTAACTACCTAGAAACTGCCTTTCCCAGCTCAGCTTTCCTGCCAAGAGCCAGCCTAGAGCAAAGTTGTTTTTTTTTTTAACTCCCTTTCTGTGTTTACTGTTGAGCAATCATCTTCACTGCTAGAAAAAAAAAAAAAAAAAAAGGAGGGGCTTACTCAAACTTTCAGGGGTTACCTTCCTACAACATCGGTCATAAAACCAACCAGAAAGGGGAATGATGAAACCTAGCAATCCTAGGGTGAGTCAAAACTGCAGTAAATTCAAGGAAATACCACGCCTGAAGTGTCTTCTATGGGGATAAGGTGAATAACCTCCCCTTCTGGAGGATGAGGACTTCTGCGTGCACTCAAGAGCACCGCGATGGACCCTGGTTTGCTAAGCGCACGGTCTCGTCCTGCTCATCACTGCGCCAGGCGGCCCAGCTGCCTCTCACCTGCCTCCCCTCACACACACGCTCACATCCTTCTCCTGGGTACCGCCAGTCCCCAAAATAGGCAACGTCAGCAAGAGCCAAAGGCATCCAATGTTACTCCACCCAGTCCACCGACAAAGGTGCAGGCTTTGGTAGTCCAGACTGACCAGACAGGAGGGAACTAGAGGAATACCGCTCTGTTGGACAGATCCACCCAGGAAGCAATTAGGTTTATAGTCAGGAAAGAACAGCCCCAAAGGCCTCAGAAACAAAAGCCGCTTCCAGCCTGTGTTCTGTTCTCTCATTCCATGTGGTGTCGTAAAGGCAGGCTGAGCTATTCGGCTGCAATCTCTGACAGTCAAGCACTGTTTGGAGAATCTCTCCTGTAGAGACCTGCCTGTCAGGGTTTCATTTCTGTGCTAGGGCATCAACTGTCCCAGCTAGTTTGAATAACAAAAAAGGGATGTAAGCGTCCAAAAGGGAAAAATACTTAATGCAAAACAGGATTATAATAAACTCTCCAAGATTAGCTGAAGGAAAAGATTATAAAGGTAACAGAGGTTCCACTACTATGGGGAAGGCATCCCTAGGATTTTGAACTTGACAGTCAAGGAGTTCTTGGGGTGGGAAGGTGAGAGGTGCTGGAAGAGGAGGAGCAGCCAGCAGCGCAGGTCTCCCCAGTCCGACCCCATGTCCTTCCCACTCCGGTGGGCTGTGCACATCCAGATTGCCTAGCTTCCCACTCAGATTCTACTCGAGTCCATCAGGGTGAACATGCAGGTTCTCATGTACGCAGAAGATGCAGCAAATACCTCTCAGGAGTGGGAACAGTCACTGATGCTAACCTGAGTCAATGTAGGAGGACCAGGACATCAGGAGGAGGAGGCTGGTTGTGCAGTCAGGAGACAACAATGGGGTTTGATGAAGAGGAGATGCTAGAAGGCTGAAATGACTGCTCTTAAGTCTTAGACCGGTGGTCTCGCCCCCATTCTAGCGCTCAACGCAAAGTGAGAAATGACCACTTTGAGACTCAAGTCTAATCCTGGCTCTGAAACCTGCCCCACACCTACACCTCTCACACCGAGGAGAGGCTGCAGGCCCATTACAAAGATACGGGTGCTGTGGACCACTTAATCCATGGCTGCGAGGACGGTCTTAGAAATTCAGCAAAATGTGTCATTCTCCTTAGATAAACCACCTGGTATCACCTGGAGATGGACAAATACTGTATAAAAAAAGGTTGTTAACCCACCCTCTCCCTGGGGTAGTCCTTAAACAAAACGCTAAATAAACACAACGTTCTTTTCTTTGGAGTTGAGGCTTTCTGATTACCTGAATCTAAGAAAAAGAGGCTATCCAAAAAGCTAACAAGGACATTATTAAATATTCTCATTCTTCAATCACTTTCCCAGCAACAGAGCAGAGCGACACCATGACCAGACACCCCACACATACACACCCAGGAGAATTACTCTCTGTTCCATGGGGTCTAGTGTCTTTATTATCTCCAATTAGGGTCTCCTACAATGTGACTAGACCCATTTCTGGCCAGATGGGTATACCCAGAAAGACCTAGTGTCCCTCTCCAAATAGCCAATCCCCCTGTCTCTAGAAAAACTACATGGTCCAAGAAAGAACTCTAAGAGTCAGGAAGGTTTAGTTTCCATTAACTTGAGAGGAACTCTGGAGCCAGACCACCTGGGGTAAAATCCCAGTTCTGCCACTTAGTAGCCTTATGACATTGGGGGAAGTTAACTTCTCTGTGCCTCAGTTTTCTTGCCTATAAAATGGGGATAAAGTAATACTCACTCTTAAGAGTCTCTAATGACCAAATGCGTTACAATATGTAAAGGACTTAAAACAGTGCTTGGCATATAGTAATAACAATATTAATGTTTGCTGTTATTATCATTATCTTTGCTGTTATACTCTTGGGTATGTTACAGAAGATCTCTGTTTTTCAGATTTCTCTCCTCTCAGATGGGCTGACGACACCATCTCTACTCCAGGATGATTTAAAGTCAAATAAAATAATTTTAATTTCAGAATGCTTTCATATCAAAATTAAGAGCCTAGATACAATTTAAATGGCCATGAATTCTTTGCAGCTATTCCCACTAAGGGGTAGAGTCTATTTTCAACACCTTCCCCTTGACTCTGGGCTGGCCCTATGACTTTCTTTGGCCAAAAGAATGTGCAGCTTCAGTGCTTACCCTCTTACCAGACACTTCTGTCATGTGAAGGAGCCTGAGCTAGCCTGCTGGAGGATGAGACCACATGACAGAGATGAATCATCCCAGCTGAGGCCCCCATATCAACCCCCTCCCGGCACCAGCTGAGTATGTGGCATGAGTGACCCCAGGGGAGACTAACAGACCCACCAGTCAGCTGAGCCCAGCCCAACTTGCTGGCCCACAGAATCATGAGCAAATAAAATGGTTGTTGTTTTAAGCCACTGAGTTTGGGGTGGTTTATTACTACGCAATAGATGACAGATACAAAGGCCTAAACAAAAGAGGCTTTATTATCAATGACATTTCAAACACAAACAGACACATGAAGCCATGCCACTTGTCTATTTGCCAGCAGATTTACCAAGCACCACATGGTGCTTCCAAGCTCTCATCCCACCCACGTGAGGCCAGTGAGGGCACTGCACTCAGCACATTAGCTTGGGAAAAGCTAAGGCCAAGTAATGATCATATCTGGGGAGATGAAGGCAAGCTTTCTGCACCAAGGTAGATACCAAATAGGTCTTTTCGAGGAGGGTGGTAGGAACTCAAACTTTTGTTCCTTTTAGTCTGTGATAGAATATAGGGCCGAAAATGGCAAGATTTGGCTTCCTTGGAAGCAGCTTTATTCCAGGAGTCTTGGCTATTGTATGATGACGTGGATAGATGCCTTCAAGGCATGAGCAAACCAATTCAAGGTTAGTATCACCAGGTGAGAATCAGGGGGAGCCAGTCAGAACAAACCATGTAATCCCCATGGGTCCAGACATGCGGCTCTAAGGAAAGCAGGAAGCCCCAAATGCCCTTATTTTTCCTGCTGGTCAAAATGAGAGAATGATTACATTCTAGGCTGTGATTTTGCTGTGATCTAAACAAAAATCTATCTCACCTTACCATACAGGGGAAAAAATACAAAGTCCCACAAATCATTGTTCTTTCTTCTGTAACATGAGGGAAGCACTGATAATCAACTTTGTAGGGAAATTGTTCTGAAAGATGCTATGAGAGACTCTGTAAGCTTAAGTCCCTATTTATTACAAATAAAATCATCACATCTAAATGAAACAATCTTACTCATTAATTTGATCAAGTAAGTCAGCCATTGGGCTAAAGATTCTTAAACGAAGACTAATAGCATTTGTACGGACATATGTTCATTTGCTCAACCTCTATTTGTTGACCACAGACTTTGTACTATCTGTTCTGTGGGTGTGTAGGCCAGGGGGAAAAGTTGGCAGGGTTGGGGCACAGAAGTGGGAATGGCAAGAATTAAACTGAAGTAGCTAAGACACTTCACCTTCCAAGAGCCCACAGGTCTGGTCATCTCGAAAAACAAAATTTCCTGCTTGAAGCAACTCAGCATAACCCAGCTAAGCCCTACCAGAATTGCTGCAGCAATTGGAACGGACTGGGTTATAAATCAAGAGCGTTCAGAAAACTCCTGATTTCGTGCAGTTACAGCGCTGACTAGATGTAAGTGGTCCACAGATGAAGACGCTAAGATGAAGTAATTTACCCAAAGGACTTGCAGCTAGTTTCAATGCAGAGCCTAATCTGGGTGTCTTGAGCTATAGGCCAGCAGGACTCCTGCCAAACCCCATAGAGACCCCTTTCAAGATACAAGGTATTTACAGTGTGAGGGGGCATAGACACCCCACAATTCCAGCCCTACTGTCAGCAGACAGAAATGAGCTATCCATATGGTGAGGAGAGGCCTGCACCTGTCACATAGGAGAAACTCAAAGAAACAACTTCCTGTGGCATAGACTTAAGAGCCCTCTAACCATATGCACTTAATAGAGGGCTCAGCAGCCATTAAAATAGGCTTATGAGAACAAAGGCACAAGAAAATACTTATGTTAAACTTAAAATTCAAAACTTCAATACAGAATAACTATGTGAACAAACTATTCACAAGAGGAAAAGCCATAGCAAAACACAGTCACGTGCTTGTGACTATAGAGTGGGGATCTTTTAAAACTGGGTGTTTTTTTTTCGAATTTTATTTTATTTACCTTTTTTAATACAGCAGGTTCTTATTAGTTATCTATTTTATACATAGTAGTGTATACATGTCAATACCAGTCTCCCAATTCATCAAAACTGGGTGATTTTTATTCCTCATTCTTTCTGCTGTTCCCTATAGGCTGAATATTCTTTAACAATCTTGAACTATTTATATATTTTTGAATGTTTTGGCTACCTCAGTGCAGAAGACACAACATGTCAACAGTAGGTGGAGGTCAGAGGGCAAAAGGCAGGTGAGCAGGGGCAAGTGTGAAAGCCAAGAGGAGTGCTGGCCACAACACCTGCACGCGGGTCAAAGCTGCAGCGAGGCTGGACCCCGTTCTGTGCGGTCCGGAGGGTTACATCCTGTTCTGCCACTTTGGGGCTTGGCTGTCTAACTTTGGGCCACTTATCTCTTTAAACCCCAGTTTGCTCAACTGTAAAAAGTAGATGTTAATAGGACCTTCCTCACAGGAATACTGTGCAGATGGAGAGAATGCAAATCAAATGCTTAGCCTAGGGCCTGGTAGAAAGTAGGAGCCAACAAATGTTAGCTGTCGTGATGGTAGTGATAGAGATAGTTAATATTAGAGTTATTTTTTATTGCCATTATAATCATTATTATGATTATCACGATCATTATTATAATGTTCCTAACACTGTGGAATCTGTGACTGAAAAGAAATTAAATTTTCTAAGTTTTCTTGCTTTGGGAGATAACCCAATAGTCTCTGTTTGTCTCATTGCTGGACCATCACTTCTCTGATCTCCATATTCTTCAGATTAATAGCAGACTCTTAAGTTCAAGTAACAGCTTGCACACCACCCAATATGCCCTGGGGGAAACAGTGATGATGATATGTAGATTCCTACTTGTCTTCTTGAACTTAATTAGGGTAGTACAATGTCATTCTTTTAAACAGGCAAGAAGTAAAGCATCTTAATAGATATTTGAGAGAATTTTGCTTTGTACTTGACACATATAATTATCATTAACAAACACGAGCACTAATAATTCAATATGCTCTTTAGACAAGAAACAGAAAGGTACACATGGCCCTGGCCCATCAGTTCACAATCTCAGACAACTCCCTTTGGAGGCTGCCTCCCTCACCCATCGGATGCAAGGTGGGAAGTCTGGTTGCAAGGCAGAGGGCCTCTGGGCTGGGAGCTGACAGCCCAACCAGGCAGATGACTACTTAGCAGGCCAGGCTCAGGTCCCTGAAGCCTCAAGAAGATATTCCTTGGCCTTGGCAGCCTGACCTCAGAAAACCAGACGTCAGATTCAGCTTTTTCCACTAAGAAAATGGAGACAGGTCTAACAATCGATACTGGTTGGCCTGTGTATTAAGCACCACACCTAAAACCAAAAGGGCCAAATGAATGAGATAGAGAGCAACCATCAGTGAAACACACAACTTTAACATGCTCACATGGATGCTGCCACCTTTTCTTGGTTGGGGAAATACTCTCGTCCTGTTTTGGATCAGGAAATATCTTCTAATCCTGCACGTATAAATGTCCTATAATTACAAAGGCTCAAGAATAGTAAGCGAGTACCCTTAGTAAGTAGAGTTAGCAATGTATTTCCCTTGATGTGAACACTTTTGAGCATCACTCCTACACCCCACATGTTCCCACACCCATCCCTGGGATAGTTACTCTGGAAGGTTCTCTTTTAATTGACCAAATTAGTCCATCATGTAGGAAGCAGAGAAGTCTCACCACTAACCGTTCCCTAGGCATGGGCACTCCCTCTTTGGGTTCATCAGAAATATAATTAACTTAAGCCAAAACCAGGCTTCTGAATCCCAGGACAGCAGTGAGAAGCAAAGGATTAGGATGGAATAGATAACCTGGCAAACTGCTGAGGAGATGGACAAAGACAGAGGCCCAAGATGTTCAGGAGTCCACGAGGATCCTGACCTAACCCAGTGCTCCCAAACAAGAAGCCGACGGTTGTCCATAATCACTTGATTCTTACCTTAAGAGAGCAAGCGAGGTTGTCAGGCTCTCCAACAGTGAAGAGGTCTGCACCCAAACAAAGTAACAAGCCTCCCAAAGATAAAGAGATAATAAGATCCACCTCTAAGGATGAGTTACATTCCTGAACAACTGGAATGTTTCCTAACAAAAGGCAGGTCCCCGGATGTCTGAAGACTTTTCAGAACAGAATAGCAGCAATATAATCAACTGAACAATATCAAACGCATGAAAGCCCTGGAATCAAGCTAGGTGGGGCTGTTAAAGTTACAGAGAGGGTGAGCTAAGGTTTTATGCACACACACCTGGGCCCCGGCTAATTAGAAATGGTAATAATTGGTGAAATCATACACTTCATCAGGTCCCTCCAGAAAAACGGCTGTTTACCAAGGAGCTAGCAGAACTCCGCATAACACCGACATGTATCAGGGTATGTTGGCAGGTCAGAGCATTCACACATCCACACACAATGAAGACTCTATGCAATTTAACCAATGCTGCTTTGGAAGAAAGCCCTGGCAGCTGATGAAATAATGACATGAGACTTGAACCTAGATGAGGAGATGGGAGGGAGTCAGAATATTTTTCTACATGCACTCAAATAAGCGAGTATAGAAGACAAATAACAATTATGCCAAATTTTAAGGAAATTCTATTATATATTTATATCCCTATCTGTGATGGTTAATTTTATGTGTTTAACCAACTTGGCTGGGCTATGATGTCAAACACCAGTCTCCATATTGCTGTGAAGGTATTTTTTAGATATGATTAACATTTAAATGAGGGAGATCAGCCAAGATGGCTGAGTAGAAAGACACTGAACTCACCTCCTCTTGTGAGCACACCAAAATCACAACTATCTGCAGAACAACCATCAATGAAAAAAATCAGAACCTACCAGAAAAGATCTTCTACAACTAAAGAAACAAAGAAGGAATCATAAGGAGATGGGTAAGGAGGTGAAACAGGAGGGAAGGGGGCAGGGCACAACCTTTGAAAGAATGACATAGCCCAAGGACATGACATAAACGGATTAGAACCAAATGGGTCCAAGATGATGGACAAGTCGACTTCCACTAGACCTTGAGCCTCAGTATACGCTCATTGTAACATATCAGCAAGCTAAATGACACACCCACAGGTGCCATAACAGTTCTAAGGCTGACCATAAGGATCAAAAAGTGGGCAGTGGCCCAACTCGTGGAAATCCCTGCCCCTTCCCAAAATAACTGGAATACTCCTCCCACTCATTAGCCTATAAAATTACCCACCACTATAAAAACTGACAACCCCATACTCTAGTGCCTTTTCTCACCTTCTGAGATGGCCCACACTCTGTCTGTGGAGCGTGTTTCTCTCTAAATAAATCCACTTCTCACCTATCACTTTGTCTCTCACTGAATTCTTCCTGTGATGAGACATCAAGAACCTGAGCTTCATTAAGTCCTGAAACCAGGTGTGTGATCTCAGTTGGGAGACTGTGGGTTTTGGCCGGGTTCAAGTCCCAGCCGAGTGGGTTCAAGTCCCAGCTGCATGGGTTCAAGTTCCAATCAGGGTTTTGGCCAGGTTTGAGTCCCAGCCTCGTGGGTTTAAGTCCCAATCAGGGTTTTGGCCAGGTTTGAATCCCAGCCTGGTGGGTTTAAGTCCCAATCTGAGTTTTGGCCAGGTTCAAGTCCCAGCTGCATGGGTTTGAGTCCCAATTAGGGTTTTGGCCAGGTTTGAGTCCTGGCCATGTGGGTTCAAGTCCCAATCTGGGTTTAGGCTGGGTTCAAGTCCTGGCACGTGGGTTCAAGTCCCAATCTGAGGTGCACGGTTTCACTTCTACCACATGGACACTGGTGCTGGTGGGCACCATTTTGGAATCCTCCCTATAGGTTATTATTCCCAGGACCCAGCCCTCCCTAACTCAACAGCCTCTAGGCACCAGTGCTGGGCTGTCTCAGGCCAAGCAACTAACTGGGTGGGGATGCAGACCCACCTGTCAGCAGACAGGCTGCCTTAAGACTCCCTGAGCCCACAGCTGTCTCTGGACACAGCCCTGACCACCAGAGGGCCCAGGACCCAGCTCCACCCACCAGTGGGCAGGCACCAGCCCCAGAATCCACTGGGCCCTGGCCCCACTCTCCAGGAAGCTGGCTCTAGCCTCTGGACCAGCCTCATCCACCAGGGGGCAGACACCAAATGCAAGAAAACACAATCCTGCAGCCTGCAGACTCAGCTTGCCCACCAGCAGGCCAGACCCTGCCCTGGGACCAGATGAGCTATGGCCCTGCCCACTAGCAGGCCAAAACAAGCTTCAGAACACTCTGGACTCTGTATGCAACTGTGTCAGGAACTGTGCCCCCCTCCCAGCCCCCCCAGAAATCTGACACCAGCTCTGGGATCCCTGGCTCTGCAACCAGATTCCAGAACCTGGCTCTACCAGCAGTAGTCTAGCACTCACCCCAGTACCGGGCTTCACCCAACAGTGGGCAAGCAATAGCACCAGAGTCTTCTGGACCCTGACTTCGCCCACCAGTAAGCCAGCACTAGCCCCAGGGTCCCCCCAACCCCCAGTTCCACAGTCATCCGCCTCATGACCTAGTCCAGCCAACCAGAAGCCAACAGCCTCTGCACAAGGCAGGGCATGGCAAGTTTCTGGGCTGGGGGCCAACCAAGCCTACCAGACTGCCCACGTAGTCAGCCCACTACAACAGAAGAACTCATGCAGCCCTCATAGGGGGAACTCCTAGAGCATACAGCTTGGGTGACAAGAGTGGAGTATGCTTCTGGGATGCATAGGACATCTCCTACAAAAGGCCACTTCTTCAAGGTCAGGAAACATAACTAACCTAAGAGATATATAAAAATACAAACATCAACTTAGGCAAAATGAGGTGACAGAGGAACATGCTCCAGATGAGGGAACAAGATAAAACCCCAGAAGAAGAGCTAAGTGAAGTGGAGACAGGCAAGCACGAGTTAAGGGTAGTAATTGTAAAGATGATCAAAGAACTCGGGAGAAGAATGGACACACAGAATGAGAAGTTAGAAATCTTAAACAAAGAGATAGAAAATATAAAGAACCACCAAACAGAGATGAAGAATATAATAACAAATGAAAAATACACTAGAAGCAATCAACAGTAGACTAAATGATACAGAGGAATGGATCAATGAGCTGAAAGGCAGAGTAGTGGAAATCTCTGAAACTGAACAGACAGAAGAATGAAAAGAAATGAGGACCATTTAAGAGACTATTAGGACGTCAAGCACACTGATATTTGCATTATAGGGGGTCCCAGAAGAAGAGAGAGAGAAAGGGGCTGAGAACATATCTGAAGACATAATAGCTGAAAACGTCCCTAACTTGGGAAAGGAAACAGTCACCCAAGTGCAGAAAGCACAGAGAGTCCCATACAGGATTAACCCAAAGAGGAACACAGTAAGACACACTGTAATTAAAATGGCAAAAATTAAAGAAAAAGAGAGAATATTAAAAGCAGCAAGAGAAAAGCAACAAATTACAAGGGAACACCCATAATGCTATCAGCTGACTTCTCAGCAGAAACTCTATAGGCCAGAAGGGACTAGGATGATATATTTAAAGTGATGAAAGGGAAAAACCTATAACTAAGAATACTCTACACAGCAAGACTCTCAACCAGATTTGGTGGAGAGATCAAAAGCTTTACAGACAAGTAAAAGCTTAAAGAGTTCAGCACCACCAAACCAGATTTACAAGAAATGTTAAAGGACCTTCTGTAAGTGAAAAAGAAAAGGCCACAACTAGAAACATGAAAATTACAAAATGAAAAAGCTCATCAGTTAAGGTAAACATACAGTAAAGGTAGAAAATCATCCACACCCAAAGCTAGTAGGGAGGTTAAAAGACAAAAGTAGTAAAATCATCTATATCCTCAATAACCAGTAAAGGCATATGCAAAACAATTAGATGTAAAATATTCTATCAAAAACAGTAATCATGAGGGGAGGAGAGTACAAATGCAGGGTTTTTAAAATGCATTTGAAATCAAGAGATCAATTACTCACAACAATCACATATGTATATGGACTGCTATACAAAAACCTCATAGTAACCACATCCCAAAAATCTGTAATAGGTGCACATAAAAAAAAAGAAAAAGGAATCCAAACTTAACACTAAAGATAGTCATAAAATCAAAAGAGAATAAAAGAAGAAGGAAGGGGAAATAAAAAGACCTACAGAAACAAATCCAAAACAATTAACAAAATGGCAATAAAAACACACATATCAGGCTTCCCTGTGGCGTAGTGGTTGAGAATCTGCCTGCCAATGCAGGGGACATGGGTTCGAGCCCTGGTCTGGGAAGATCCCACATGCCACAGAGCAACTAGGCCTGTGAGCCACAACTACTGAGCCTGCGCGTCTGGAGCCTGTGCTCCACAACAAGAGAGGCCGCGATAGTGAGAGGCCCGTGCACCACAATGAAGAGTGGCCCCGCTTGCCGCAACTAGAGAAAGCCCTCGCACAGAAACGAAGACCCAACACAGCCAAAAATAAATAAATTAATTAATTTAAAAAACAAAAACAAACAAAAAACACACATATCAATAATTACCTTAAATGTAATTGGGCTAATTACTCCAACCAAAAGACACAGACTGGCTGAATGGATACAAAAACAAGACTCATATATAGGCTGCCTACAAGAGACTCAATTCAGAGTTAACAACATATACAGACACAAAGTAAGAGGATGTAAAAAGATATTCCATGCAAATGGAAATCAAAAGAAAGCTCAGGTAGCAATACTTATATCAGACAAAATAGACTTTAAAATAAAGACTGTTACAAGAGACAAAAAGGGGCACTACATAATGACCAAGGGATCAATCCAAGAAGAAGATCTAACAATTTTAAATATATAAGTACCCAACATAAAAGCACCTAAATACATAAAGCAAATATTAAGGGAATAAAGGGAGAAACCAACAGTAACACAATAATAGTAGGGGTCTTTAACACTCCACCTACATCAATGGACATATCACCCAGACAGAAAATCAATAAAAAAAAAAAAAACTGGCCTGAAACAACACATTAGACCAATGGACTTAATAGATATATAGAGCATTCTATCCAAAAGCAGTAGAATACGCATTCTTTTCAGGAGCACATTGAATATTCTCCAGGATAGATCACATGTTAGGCCACAAAACAAGCTTTGGTAATTTTAAGAAAACTGAAATCATATCAAGCATCTTTTCTGACCACAATGCTCTGAGGCTAGAAAGCATCCTCAAGAAAAAAACTACAAAAAATACAAGCCCATAGAGGCTAAACAATATGCTACTAAGCAACCCATGGATCATGGAAGAAATCAAAGAGGAAATCGAAAAATAACTACAGACAAATAAAATAAAGAAAATAAAAACAAGATGATCCAAAACCTATGGGATGCAGCAAAAGCAGTTCTAAGAGGGAAGTTTATAACGATACAAGCTTACCTCAGGAAACAAGAAAAATCTCAAATAAACAACCTAACCCTACACCTAAAGCAACTACAGAAAGAAAAACAAACAAAACCCAAAGTTAGTAGCAGGAAAGAAATCATAAAGATGAGAGCAGAAATATAGACAAAAAAAAAAAAAAAAGAAAGAAAGGATCAATGAAACTAAAACCTGGTTCTTTGAAAAGATAAACAAAATTGATAAACCTTTAGCCAGACTCATCAAGAATAAGAGAGTGCCCAAATCAATAAAATCAGAAATGAAAAAGGAGAAGTTACAACTGACACCACAGAAATACAAAGGATCATAAGAGACTACTATGAACAACTACATGTCAATAAGATGGACAACCTAGAAGAAATGAACAAATTCTTAGAAAGGTACAATCTCCCAAGGCTGAACCAGGAATAAATAGAAAATATGAACAGAAGAATTGCCATTAATGAAATTGAATCAGTAATTTTAAAACTCCCAACAAACAAAAGTCCAGGACCAGATGGCTTCACAGGCAAATTCTACCAGACATTTAGAGAAGAGTTAGTGTCCACCCTTCTGAAACTATTCCAAAAAATTGCAGAGGAAGGAACACTCCCAAACCCTTTCTATGAGACCACCATCACCCTGATACTGAAACCAGACAAAGACACCACAAAAAAAGAAAATTACAGGTCAATATCACTGATGAACGCAGATGCAAAAAATCCTCAACAGAATAAGCAAACCAAATCCAATAATATATTTAAAGGATCATACACCATGATCAAGTGGGATTTATCCCAGGGATGCAAGGATTTTTCAATATCTGCAAGTCAACATGATACACATTAACAAACTAAAGAATAAAAACCATGTGATCATCTCAAAAGATGGAGAAAAAGCTTTTGACAAAATTCAACATCCATTTATGGTTTAAAAAAAAAAAAACCCTCCAGGAAGTGGGCATAGAGGGGACATAGTTCAACATAATAAAGGCCATATAGGACAAACTCACAGGTAACATCATACACAATGATGAAAAGCGGAAAGCATTCCCTCTAAGGTTAGGAACAAGACAAGGATGCCCATGCTGGCCACTTTAATTCAACACAGTATTGGAAATCCTAGCCACAGCAATCAGAGAAGAAAAAGAAATAAAAGGAATCCAAATTGGAAAGGAAGAGGTAAAACTGTCACAATTTGCAGATGACATGATACTATATGTAGAAAATCCTAAAGACGTCACCAGAAAACCACTAGAGCTCATCAATGAATTCAGTAAAGTTGCAGGATACAAAACTAACATAGAAATCTGGTGCATTTCTATACACTAAGATCAGAAAGAGAAATTAAGGAAACAATCCCATTTACCACTCCATCAAAAAAAAATAAAATACATAGGAATAAACCTACCTAAGGAGGCAAAAGACCTGTACTCCAAAAACGATATGACATTGATAAAAGAAATTGAAGACCACACAAACATATGGAAAGATATACCATGTTCTTGGATTGGAAGAATTAATATCATTCAAATGACCACATTACCCAAGGCAATCTACAGATTCAATGCAATCCCTATCAAAATACCAATGGCATTTTTCACAGAATGAGAACAATAATTTTAAATCTGTATGGAAACATAAAAGACCCCAAATAGCCAAAACAATCTGGAGAAAGAAGAACAGAGCTGGAGGAATCATGCTCCATGACTTCACCCATACTACAAAGATACAGTAATCAAAACAGTATGGTACTGACACAAAAACAGACACATAGATTGATGAAACAGATAAGAGAGCCCATAAATAAACACAGGCACTTGTGGTCAATTAATCTACAACAAAGGAGGCAAGAATACAGAGTTGAAAAAAGACAGTCTCTTAAGTAATTGGTGCTGGGAACTGGACAGCATTCTCCAATACCATATATAAAAACAAACTTAAAATGGATCAAACACCTAAATGTAAGACCAGAAACCATAAAACTCCTAGAGGAAAACATAGGCAGAACACTTTTTGACATAAATTGTAGCAATATTTTTTGGATCTCTCTCCAAAAGCAAAGGAAATAAAAGCAAAGATAAACAAATGGGACCTAATTAAAATCTTTTACACAGCAAAGGAAACCACTGACCAAATGAAAAGACAACTTACTGAATGGGAGACAATATTTGCAAATGATACAACTGGTAAAGGGTTAATATCAAAAATATATAAACATCTAATATAACTCAACATCAAAAAACTAACAACCTGATTAAAAAATTGGCAGAAGAACCGAATAGACATTTTCCCAAAGAGGACATGGAGAAGGCCAACAGGTACTTGAAAAGATGCTCAACATCACTAAGCATTGGGGGAAATACAAATCAAAACCACAGTGAGCTTTCACCTCATGCCTGTCAGAATGACTTGTCAAAAAGAACACAAACAACAAATGTTGGTGAGGATATGGAAAAAAGAGAACCCTCCTGTACTGTTCATAGGAGTGTAAACAGGTGCAGCCACTGTGGAAAACAGTATACAGGCTAATCAAAAAACTTAAAATAAAACTACCATATGACCCACCAATTCCACTCCTGGGTATATATCCAATAAAAACCAAAACAATAATTCGAAAAGACACAAGCACCACAATGTTCATTGCAGCATTATTTACAATTGCCAGGATATGGAATCAACCTAAGAGTCCATCAACAGATGGACAGATAAAGAAGATGTGGTATACACACACACACACACACACACACACACACACACACACACACACAACGGAATACTACTCAGCCCTAAAAAAGAATACAAATTTGCCATTTACAAAAACATGGATGACTTGGAGGGTATTAAATAAACTAAGTGAAATAAGTTAGACAGAGAAAGACAAATACTTTATGACATCACTTATTTGGAATCTAAAACAAACTAGTGAGTACAACAAAAAGAAACAGACTCACAGATATAGAGAACTAGTGGTTATCAGTGGGGAGAAGGAAGTAGGGAGGGGCAATATAGGGGTAGGGAATTAAGAGGTACAAACTATTATGTATAAAATAAGCTACAAGGATAGACTGTACCACACAGGGAATATAGCCAATATTTTACAGTAACTATAAATGGAGTATAACCTTTAAAAATTGTGACTCACTATACTGTACACCTGTAACTTATATAATATTGTACATAGCCTATACTTTAATCAAAATTAAATCAGTGGACTTTTAGTAAAGCAGATTACCTTTCATAATGTGGGAGGGCCTCATCCAATCAGTTGAGGCCTTAAGAGAAAAGCCTTAGGTCCCGCAAGGAAGAAGGAATTCTGCCTCTAGACAGCCTGTGGACTCAAGACTGTGGCATCAACTCTTCCCTGGGTCTTCAGTCTGCTGGCCTGTCCTGCAGATTTTGGGCTTGCCAGTCTCCACAGTCATGTGAGTCAATTCCTTAAAAATCAATCAATCAATCAATATGTCTCTCTCTTTTCTTCTCTACACACACACACACCCTCCTTTTGGTCACAGTTCTCTGCAGAACCCCAAGACACCATCTAATGTCAACAAAGGATGAAATGACTAATAAAATATGTTCACTATGTTAAGAAGACAACATAAAAAGAGGCTTGAAGAGCATGAGGAAAAGTTAGTCCACAGAAACATATTTTTGTAAACTACTAAACTATTACTTGGTGTGGTTCATATATTAGGTTCTGAGCATCCTAGTGGCCAAAGCAAAGAAGAAAACAGGTACAAGATAATCACATTGATTCTAAGGGAAAATACAGTGTACATACCCCCAGAGTGTTAGTTTTTCTTATCATTGAGGAATTTCTCCCAAGGTGTTAACCTTCCCTTCCTTGGGTAAATTCTTATAAAGTATCTTTTATCATCCACACTGGGGGGTTGGGGAAGCAAAGTAATCAATTAATAGTGCCTCTAGGTACATACAGTAGGGGGTCTCCTTTAATGCTTCCTATTGCATCCCTCAATGCAAGAGAGGAGACCAAAGCACAATTCACCGTACTGACTTGGCAAAGCCAAAAAGGAGTCCAAGCAGATAGCAATCTGATCATCTGGCTTGAGCTAAGGAGAAAAACTAGAATTGCTGGAGGAGTTAATGGACTCCATATCCTCTGAGATAGTTCCCAGAAATAATATTAATTCTCCCAACAAAAAGCTGGATGGGAACTGGGCTACAACTGTCTGAGGCTGTGGTCTCTGCCAAGAGCCTGGAGTAAAGGTTTTCTCTATTGCTGATTAAGGGCAGAACCAGAGCAAAACCCTCCTCAGACAGGTTTATAAACTCAGGTAATATATCTCTGCCTCCATCTTCACATGCCCTTCCCCTTGTGTCTCTGTGTCAAATCTCCCTCTCCTTTCTCTTATAAGACCACCAGTCAGTGGATCTAAGGCCCACCCTAAACCCAAGGTGAACTCATCCCTAGATCCTTAATTACATTTACAAAGACCCTATTTCCAAATAAGGTCACATTCACAGGCACTAGGGATTAGGACTTAGATATATCTAGTTTGGGAGATACTATTCAATCTACTACAATGTCCAAAACCAGACACGTCATCTTTACCACAAAACCACATCCTCTTCCCAATGCTCTTCTTCTTATTAATGGAACCACTTCCTGGTCACGGTTCAGGCTAAATTACTTGAGTCATCTTCAAGGACTCTCACCCACCTGCTCCCCAGTACCAATCCATAATCCACAGTCAGAAAGTATAGCAAATCAATTCTACCCTACAAAACTGCTCACGCCTGACCTCTCTCTTCCATGCCTGCTGCCTGACCCCCCTGGTCCCAGCTTGAACCACCTGTCTTGGACCAGATCGTTACTTCTTCCTACCTGCTCTGCCAGCTCCTTTTACTGACCAAGCCAGGTGTTGCTGCCTTAAACAAAGCCCGATCATGCCACAACCCTGCCCACAAACTTTCAGTGGCATCTAACCAAATGAAGTCCCATCTCTTTATAGCCTAGCATCTGGGTCCACTAGAATGAGTCCCAAACCCTTCTCCCAGCCTTATTTTCCACTGTTCCCCTCCATTTGGTTCAGGCTTTGGTCAAAGTAAATTATTGACTATTCTTAAAAAAGGCCTCTGAGACTTGAGGTCCCTCTGCCTGGGGTTTATCCATCACTTCAACAAGCTTCTATCTTGACTATGTCTCCTTGTTAATATCTTACACAGAACAGCCCAGCTCAAAAGACAACTTATCCATAAGTCTTTGTCCAACTTCACCAACCACATTGGATTCCCCCTTCCTTTAAAATGTCACAGCCTGCCAGACAGATATGGCATCCTTGTTCTCTCCTCCACTTGGAGACTTCAACACATGTCATAAACTTCATGAGAGAATCTGAATGGAACTCTGCTTTACTCACATACCTCTCCCCCATAATTTAGCATAACACCTTACATAAAACATATGCTCAGAAACATATGATCAATAAAAGAGATATTGAGTAAGTGAAAAACACAGTCCTTGCCTTCAAGCAGTTTACATTTGAGGACAGGGGAGGATGGGATAGGACAAAGGTGAATAACAATGACCCATATTATAAGTACCATAAAAGTATAAATGAAGTCCTGTAGGAAGCACAGAAAAAGCTTTTGAAAAGGGGGAAAGTTTCCTAGAGAAGGTAGAACTTAAAACAGATCTTGAAGGACAGACAGTATTTTGATGAGCAAAAGGTGGGGAGTCAGGGAAGAGAATTCAATACAGAAAAAACAAGGACTTCCCTGGTGGCGGAGTAGTTAAGAATCCGCCTGCCAATGCAGGGGACACAGATTCGAGCCCTTGTCCAGGAAGATCCCACATGCTGTGGAGCAACTAAGCCCGTGCGCCACAACTACTGAAGCTGGTGAGCCTAGAGCCCGTGTTCCGCAACAAGAGAAGCCACCGCAATTAGAAGCCCGCGCACCGCAACAAAGAGTAGCCCCTGCTTGCCGCAACTAGAGAGAGCCTGCACGCAGCAACGAAGACCCAACACAGCCATAAATAAATAAACAAATAAATAAATAAAAATTTTAAAACAGCATCTGCAAGCAAAAGACACAGAGCCAAGTGAAAGCAAAAGACATTTTCCAGGCTCCATGAAGAGCAGAGCTTTCTGGCGCACTGAATAGATGGCGAGAATGAAAGGCAAGGGTAAAAGGTAGGCCAGCATCTCAAATGCCATGCCAAGGAACGTGAAATTGACTCTGCAGGAGATGGGAGTCATGGGAGCCTTTCAGACAGGTGTGATGTGGTCACGGGTGCATTTTCTACAGAACCTAAACCTAGATAGGCACCAGAATCATCTGGAGAGTTTCGAAATCACTTACTATAGACAGAAAAGTACAGAAAACAATATAACAATTCTCCATTCACAATAAAATCATGTCAATGTTTTGCCATTTTGGCTTTAGAATTTTTTAAGAGAAATAAACCATACCTCTCCTTGAGCGAGCTCCCCTTTGTTCTCTTCCTCAGAAATAAACACTTCTCTTCGATGAGTATCCTTCTGGCCACATTTATACAGCTGACCCTTGAACATGGGTTTGGTTTGAACTGTGAAGGTCCACTTATAGGTGGATTTTTTTTCAATAGTAAACACTACAGTATTACATGATTACGGTTGGTTATCTGAAGATGCAGAACCACAGATATGGAAGAATCCTGTATATGGAGGAACTGCATATACTGAGGGCTGACTATAAGTTAAGCAGATTTTTGACTGTGCAGAGGGTAGACACCCCTACCCCTGCATTGTTCAAGAGTCAAATGTATATAGATATATGTATAGATTCATAAAAACTATACAGCATTGCTTTTGTCCTAAAATTACATAAATGATACATTGAGTAAACACGGTTCTAAATTTGCTTTACTCACTGTGAAGCATCTTTAAAAGTTCAGAGGCTTGCATCCCACCCAGACCTAATTAACCGTAATCACTGAGTGGAGATATCCAGAAATACTCAGTTTTTTAAATCACAGTTCATTTTGATGTTACTAAATCTGCATTTGGGAGTTACTGGTATAGAAGATGAATTGGAGGGAAGATGAAATACAGGTAGGAACAGCAGTAAGAAGGTTTTGCAATAATTCAAGCAAGAGGTGATACAGTCCTCAGCAAGGGCAGTGGAAATGAAAACGAAAGATAAAGACAGGTTCTGAGGCCCTGTGAGGATAAAAGCAATAGAACTTTGTAACTAATTAGACTCTAGGGTGAGAAAAAGTAGTAGCTGAGAAATGGCCCTGAGGATCTGAAGTAAATGGAGGACAGTGACACCATTAACAGAAATGAAAAACACAGGAGGAAGAACAGGCTATGGGAGATAAAACTGATTTGGTTTTAGACGTGTGAATTTGAGGTCTCAGCAGGACTTCTCTGTAAGTATCTTCAACAGGCATTTATACTTGCTAGACTAGGTCAAGAGAGAAGGTCAGGGCTCAGGATGCAGACCCAGGAGTCCCTACTTAAAGGTAACAGCTGTGCATATGGAAATGGCTATGTTTGTTTCAGAAGAGAGCCTTGGGCAGGTCCTTGGGGGATGCATATATTTAGGGGAGAGCAGATGAAGGAGAGCTAGCTCACGACACTGAGTGGTGGCCAGAAGTAGGAGAAGGGTAGCTGGGATCAAGAAGCCACAGGAAGGATCAAGGGTCAAGAATCCACAGTAACCTGAGTGTGAGACTGAAGATGAGGCCAGAGAGGTCATTAAACTGGAGAATCAGTGAACTTTCAAAGGTGAGAAAATACAAGGCTAAAGGAAGTAAGATGGAATTGGATCAGGAAGCAGGAAGCAGGAAGACATCCTGTTAAAAACAGCAGACTGATGATACAAATTCCTGTGCTTCCCTTCCCAGATCCCCACTAAAAAGATATCCCATGCTCTTAGACTGGAAGAAGAAATGTTAAAATGACCATACTACCCAAAGCAATCTATAGATTTAACACAATCCCTATCAAAATACCCATGACATTTTCCACAGAACTAGAACAAATAATCCTAAAATTTACATGGAAACACAAAGACCCAGAATTGCCAAAGCAATCCAAAGGGAAATAAAACAAAGCTGGAGGCATAACCCTCCCAGACTCCAGACAATACTACAAAGCTACAGTAATCAAAACAGCATGGTATTGGCACAAAAACAGACATATAGATCAATGGAAAAGAATAGAGAGCCCAGAAATAAATGACACACCTATGGTCAATTAATCTTTGACAAAGGAGGCAAGAATACACAATGGAGAAAAGACAGTCTCTTCAGCAAGTAGTGTTGGGAAAGCTGGACAGCTGCATGTAAATCAGTGAAGTTAGAACACTCCCTCACACAATACACAAAAATAAACTCAAAATGGCTTAAAGACTTAAATATAAGACATGACACCATAAAACTCCTAGAAGAGAACATAGGCAAAACATTCTGACATAAATCATAGGAATGTTTTCTTAGATCGTCCTCCCAAGGCAATAGAAATAAAAGCAAAAATAAGTAAATGGGACCTAATCAAACTTATAAACTTTTGCATAGCAAAGGAAATCATCAACAAAACAAAAAGACAACCTACAGAATGGGAGAAAGTATTTGCAAATGATGTGACTGACAAGGGGTTAATATCCAAGATAGTCAAACAGCTCATACAACTAAATATCAAGAAAACAAACAATCCAATCAAAAAACGGGCAGAGACCTCAATAGACATTTTTTCAAAGACGACATACAGATGGCCAACCAGCACATGAGAAGATGCTCAACATTGCTAATTATTAGAAAAACGCAAATCTAAACCACAATGAGCTATCACCTCACACCAGTTAGAATGGCTATCATCAAAAAAGACAACAAATAAGTGTTGTCAAAGATGTGGAGAAAAGAGAACCCTTGTGCTGTTGGTGGGAATGTAAATTGATGCAGCCACTATGGAAACTTTATGGAGGTTCCTTAAAGAGCTAAAAATAAAGCTACCACATGATCCAGCAATCCCATTCCTGGGTACAAATCTGGAAAAAATGAAAACTCTAATTCGAAAAGATATATGCACTGCAACATTCATAGAAGCACTATCTACAATAGCCAAGACATGGAAACAACCCAAGTGCCCACCAAGAGGCAACTGGCTTCAGAAGATGTGGTGTTTATATATATACATATATACAATGGAATATTCCTCAGCTATTAAAAAAAGAATAAAATATTTCCATTTGTAGCAACATGCATGGACCTAGAGAATATTATACTTAGTGAAGCAAGTCAGACAGAGAAACACAAATATTATGCAATTATCACTTATATGTGGATTCTAAAAATAACACAAATGAATCTATATACAAAACAGAAACAGACTCATAGACATAAAAAATAAATTTACGGTTACCAAAGGGGAGAGGGAGGGAAATTAGGAGTATGGAATTAACAGATACAAACTACTCTACATAAACTAGATAAGCAACAAAGATTTACTGTATAGCACAGGGAACTATAGTCAATATCATGTAATAATTTATAATGGAATATAATCTGAAAAAAATAACTGAATCACTTTGCTGTACGCCTTAAACACAATATTGTAAATCAACTATGCTTCAATTTTTTTTTAAATGGCAGACTGTAATACACGTTTCTGTCTTTCCCTTCCCAAATCCCCACTAAAAAGATTGTTGGTTAAAATGATTAAATTTTTCTTTACTAAAGTAAAGAACTAGAAGCAGCTAACTGCAAGAGAGATTTTGGAAAATAGAAGGACAAATGGTAACTAATTTAGCTTATGGTATTCTTTGCTCTGCCAATAGCCTGCCAAGTAGGATACCAACAAGAAACAAACTAACTTGTTCTGTAGAATCCCTGAGGGGCTCAGCACCTGAAGAGCAGGTAGCAAAAGGGCAGGGGTGGATCTTAGGTTGAAAACAGAGAGACTATTTAAAAGCAGTCAGACCAACTTAGACCTCCAGAGCCTCTCCCCAGCTCTGCACAGCAAGGCATCTAACCCTACAAAAAAAACAAGGCTTCATCCTTTGGAAAAAATTAAGAAGAGGATTCTCTGGCTTCAAAGGCATCAGGCACAGTGGAGCAGTAGGATGAAGTGTAGAACTGACAACTAGCGGATTAGCAGTAATCCGCATACTAAAACGCCCGCTCCTACAACAGCAGCATCCAGGTACAGAATCACAGACCTTCTCCCTCCCTTGACCCCCTTCATACCCCACCTTACTCCTCATGCTCTTGGGAGACTGGACAATCTTCTGGAAAAACTAAGTGCCCCAGAGAAACACCCATATATACTCACCATCCATCACCTACAGAAGAGCCCCACCCACTTACAGCCAAGGATGACCAGACCTTTGGGGAAAGCCTCCCTACATGAAAAAGTGGAGCCAACCAAATGGATAAACAAATACAAGGAACTCAGAGACAATAAGGAAGATGAAGATGTTGTGGCAACCTAGAGGCTACAATGGCCCAGAATGCTATTTAATTTGGTCAGTACAGTTTCCTTATATGGAAAAATTCACATAAAAAACATAAAAATCTGTATTTCTAATTTGTCTTGAAAAAAATTTAAAGCTCTGGCAATTGCAGACTCATTTGGTAACTCCACGTGTCTAGAGCCAAGAACAAGAGCAAGAAACAGACAAACCAAGCATGTGTGAGCTTGGGAGTTCTTCTGAGGAGAGGTTCTGAGCTATTACTGGATTTGCAAAAGGGTCCATGACCCAAAAAGAGGTAAAGAGCCTTGAAACAGCCCTTCCTCCTTTCCCAACATTTCACCATCCTCTAAGTGTTCTACCCTCTGCTGCTCCCACATCTGTAGTTTGGCCGAGACATGCATTTCACTCCTTTAATCTCTTTTCAGTCACTCCGTCCAGCCCTTAATCATTTTTATGACTCTTTCTAAATTCCTCCAATTTGTTCAAATGCAACCATGAAGTCCTGCATTTCTTTTCCCTGGGAAGACGTAACACAGTTTAGAATTACTAAGCAAGAGTAAAAGCTTTTACAAGGAATATCCAAGATTTGACGTGTCAAATCAACTTCTCACATGCAGCCAGCCAGTTTAGAAAGGAAAAATGCCGAGCATTCCAGGGAATGCGAGGACTTGGATTTATGTGTCTAGATATTCCCTTATTATTTCTTCTGCATTAAAATTACATAGATAAATGGGTCAAGAGAGGTCTGCTCTTGCAATTATCTTGAAACATTCTGAAAAAAAGGAAGAATCAAAACTACCCACAGCTCAGAACACAAGACTACAACCATCTCTGATTTGAAAAATACACACACACACACACACACACAAACACACACGTTGGCTCATATGAATAAATTTGTAATCAGCCAAGCCTGCTCTACCCAACTCCAAGGCTTCTTGCAATCACATCAGACAATTTACTCTAACTGGAGGTAATCACAATACATAAATTCCTGCCAAATGAGAATACATTTAAATTCCTCCTAAAGCTTTTCAAGATACAAAAAGCCTGCCCTTCAGAAATACTTTCTCCTGGGTTAATGAGTTGGATTATTCTGTTTACCACAAGCCAAAGGTAACCTGGTAGCTGGACCAGTAAAATTTCTTTCTCAAATAGCTTCACTGTGGAAGCCCCTGGAAAAGCCCCTGGAAGCCCAGTGGATACTGGGGTCTTGGGCACAGTAAGGCTCCAAGAGAGTTTGAGTCAATGCCCCAGCGCAGACACTAGGGCCTGGGATTGTGCACCCTCCTATGTAGAGTCCTGGCCCAGGACTGTGTGGAGAGCCCTTTGCCTGACCGGCACCCAGCACCGCACTTGTGGGATGGAACCTCAGGAGGAGGCCTGTATTCTAGGTTCAGTTCTGGAACTTTCCATGCAGGCACCTTGAGTTTCATGCCTTGACACATTTTCTAGGAAATCTGAAAAGATAATAGTCTGGAAAAAGCTCTGCAACGTTTAAAAAATGTTCCTAGGGCCAGCAAGTAAGTATGAGGAGGATCTCCCACAGCTGCCAGCCCCGAAGTCTCCAATGCCTTTTGTTTGTTGCTGCAGGGATTTTCCTGGAGTCGCTTTACCTTCATATATCCTTGGGGTTATTCATATTTGGGGTTTTCCAGGAAGGGATCCAACAGCCACAGTTCTGGCATGAAAGTCTGAAGCTGAGAGCATCTTCAGTATCTGGGCGTCCTCTCGCCTGAGCCTTCCAAGTTACCTCTAACCTGATTATAACAGTTCTCTACTTAAATTCCTCCAAGTATCTTCTATTGCTTCCCAGGGAAAGGTGAAACTCATTTAACCGGGCCCAGCCCCTTACACCTACCTGCTGTCCGCGTGCTCTAGCTGCTCCGGTCCCATAGGCTTTGCTTCTGACATTCATTTGTGCGGGGCTCCATCCTACCACAGAGCCTTTGGACGTGGTGTCCTCCAACCTAGAGAGCTTTCCCCTCTCTTCCTCTTGCCCTTAACTGCCACCAGTCCCTTCTATTTCAGGTCATGAGCCACTTGGCCTGGAAAGCCTTATCTGACCACTCTCACTGTGTTTAACTCCATCTAACAAAGGCTCTCGGTGCAGTCTACCGGGAGCACTTAACACAGCTGCAATTTTACATTTGCTAGTATGATGATGTGCTTAATGTCTGTCTCCCACATTGGATTTAAGCCCCATGAGAGACAAGGCCATGTCTGGTTTTGTTTACCCATTGTATCACCATTGGCACAGAACAGAGGCTGAATAAGTATCGGATGGATACAAAGAAGGAAGGGTGAATACACAGTCTCACAGGGACTGTTCTCTCCTCCCTATTCTCCCCATGTCCACCTTTGGTCAGGTGTTTCCTCTGCCCCCACCTGACACCTGTTGTTCCTTCAGAGGTCTGTCTCCTATTGACAGGAACAAACCTTCTGCACCTTCTGATTCCTTAACACACTTTTCTAATTTCTTTTTCTTTTGATGGTCATCCCCACTTCCACTGGGTCGCCCCTCTGCTTTTGGATTGACCAGACTCCCACCTTGTGGAGCATGGGACCCAGCTCCCTAAGCAGTCCCTGTGGGCTAGGGGAGGCCACCTTGAAGGGAGGTAGAGTTAGGGCCTCGTGGGATAAAGTTTTACTGACATGACAAGAAGACACGAGTGCGGCTGGCACATAAATCCCTCCTTCCTCTCTCCTAGGGACCGTCGCAAGGTGTGGCCCCCTCCTTGCAACACTGCTGGAGAAGTGCGGAACCACGAGTACGTTGCTGAGGGACGGATGTGGCTCCTCACGGCTGCTGAAAGGCGTCAGCCTCCTCCTCATTCCGTGTCTCCTCTTCCTTGCCTTCATCACCCTGGGCTCGCAGCTTCCAAATAAATTGTTGCCCTCTCAGTCCTTCTCTCAGACCCCATTCTCTTGAGCATCCAGGCTGATATCCTCTGATATCCCCCAATGTCCCTAAAGAAACTGCTCCTGTAGCCCAAGCACAGAACTCTGAGAGGAGCCACTCACTAAATGTCTTCTAAGTGCATAAGGCTATGAGGGTCTTGTCCTGGACTAATAGAAGAGAACTCATAATCCCTCTGCTTAATTCTGCACTGGTCAGAACCCACCATCAGCAGTCCTGACTTTAGTTTAAAGAAACCCACTTTAAAACTGTGCTTCCGGGCTTCCCTGGTGGCACAGTGGTTAAGAATCTGCCTGCCAACGCAGGGCACTCAGGTTCGAGCCCTGGTGCAGGAAGATCCCACATGCCGCGGAGCAACTAAGCCCGTGTGCCACAACTACTGAGCCCGCGTGCTGCAACTACTGAAGCCTGCGTGCCTAGGCCCTGTGCTCCACAACAAGAGAAGACACAGCAATGAGCAGCCCGCGCACCGCAATGAAGAGTAGCCCCTGCTCTCCACAACTAGAGAAAGCCTGTGCGCAGCAACGAAGACCCAACATAGCCAAAAATAAATAAAATAAATAAATTAAAAAACAAAACAAAACAAAACTGTGCTTCCAAAATTTCTGAACGATGGACCTCTTAGAGCATGTGATAAAAGCCATGTGTCCTCTTCCCAGAAAAATGCACATGTGCATCAGTTTATGGGGTCCTCAGAACCCCTGAAGCCCCACCTATAGGGAACACAATCAATGGACAATGAGAAGTGTAACAACCAAAGCCATGTTTTATAAGGAGCAGATGAAGAACTAAATCTTAAAAGAAAAAATCGAGGATGGACAACGTGAAAGCTGGTATTTGAAGGCACAGCAAGTGGAATCAGAAGTTTGTTCCCATAGTATCTCCTCTTCTGGAGGTGACTTCTCTGGTTTCCCCAGTCATATTCAGCTGTCCCTCCTCTGTTTCTGTAGCCCCTTGGGTATGCTATGATTCTAACCTATAAAACATTAGGCCTTTGTCTAAAGGGCCAGGTATGGGCTCCACTTTGGCTAGAAATGTCCAAGGAAGCAGTGCTGGGAAACCCCATACCCATTCCCTGCTTCCTCTTTGCTTTGTAAAAATCACTGTCAGCTCATGGGTCATACAAAAACAGGTGACAGCCTGGCTTTGGCCACAAGCCACAGTTTGCCATCCCCTGCACGAGACTGTAATCACTGATGAATCAATCAGTCCGTCCCCACTCCCCACCCAACTATGAGCTCCCCAAAGGCAAAAGTCATAACTTGTTTCACCCTGGGGTCCGAGTTCTAACACAGTGATGGGTACACAGTTGAAGCTTAATATATGCAGGTTGAATGAAAGGATCCTGCTCATCTTTCAAAACTGAGCTCAGAGGGCACCTCCACGAAGACTTCCCTCATTGTCCAATTTGAACTGATCTCATCTCACCTAGCAGTGCCCACTGACCACGCTCAGGCACCTAGGCCATGTATTGTGGTTGTCCACTGGCTGAAGAAACCGACAACAAGCAGCTTATGTAGCAAAAAACAGAATCCATTTCTTGCTAATTTTCAGGTTTGGTTTTTCACTGTCTTACGGAAATATAAAATAACCACTCACTATGTACTCTCATAAGCTAGGTTTTTCAAAAGGCATATCAAAAGTGGGGATGACTCCAAGAAATCTGTTAAATATTCTTATGCAGCTCTTCACATCTTAGCATTTAATTATTTATAATTGCAATTTTAAAAACAACTAAACTCTGCCAGTGTTCTTTACTGCATCTCATGATGATTCTGTCTTTATGCTCCCCAAAAGAGAGACAACTGGATGGAGATATCTGGGTCTAGAAACCACTGAGATTGAAACAAGTTTTTGCCACCCACAGTTAATTTTCTTTGCCATTCTTTTGGGGTGAAGGTGGAGTGATTTGAGAAAAACATCATTTTGCAATTTCAGAAGACAAATTTCTAAAATCATCAACTGGATAGCCAAAACTTGGTTGTGCAGACCTATGGTTTTCACTGATGTCCTCAGCACAGGAAAACCAAGAATAGCCATTTCTCATGGAATGTCCTTGCCGGGATTATAAACTCATTGGCATTTATAGTCCTAAAAAAAGTTGGAACCAAAATTTACATAACACTAGCCAAGAAGCCAGGGTGGAAAAACAAAGGGGAATTAAAGTATGTTAATATTCTTGTCTCATAAGAGAGAAAGCTACCAATTAACAAACTTTGCTGGAAAATAAATTGATTCATGAATACAAAAAAATAAAGGATAGTCTGTAAATGTAATGCGATATCCTAGATGGGCCCCTAGAACAGAGAAAAGACATGAGGTCAAAACTAAGGAAATGTGAATAAATATGGACTTTAGTTAATTATAATGTGTCATTACTGGATCACTAATTGTGACAAATGTGCCACACTAATGTAAGATGGTAATAATAGTAGGAATGTAAATTGGTACAGCCACTATGGAGAACAGTATGGAGGTTCCTTAAATAACAGAGTTACCATATGATCCAACAATCCCACTCCTGGGCATATATCCAAAAAAAGACGAAAACTCTAGTTTGGCAAGATACATACACCCCAATGTTCATAGCAGCACTATTTACAATAGCCAAGACATGGAAGCAACCTATGTGCCCATCAACAGAGAGCTGGCTTAAGAAGATGTGATATATATATAGATATCTATCTATCTCTCTCTCTCTCTCTATATATATATGTATACATACAATGGAATATTACTCAGCCATAAAAAATGAAATATTGCCATTTGCAGCAACATGGATAGACCTAGAGAATATTATACTTGGTGAAGTCAGACAGAGAAAGACAAATATTATATGATCACTTTTATGTGGAATCTAAAAAAATAATAAAAATGAATCTATATATACAAAATAGAAACAGACTCACAGACATAGAAAACAAACTTACGGTTACCAAAGGGAAAAGGGAGGGAGGGAGAGAGGGATAAAACAGAAGTATGGGATTAACATATATCAATATAAACTACCATACATAAAATAGGTAAGCAACAATAATTTACTGTATAGCACAGGGAACTATACTTAATATATAATGGAAAATAATCTAAATATACATATATATGTGTGTGTGTGTGTATTATATATATATATAATACACACACACACACATAACTGAATCACTTTGCTGTATACCTGAAACTAATACAATATTATAACTCAACTATACTTCAATAAAAAAATTAAAATTTAAAACAAATAAAATATATTATTTATTTTAAAGAAAGAGTTAAGGATACAAGGAAGGGACAGTGGGGTCACATAACCACCATGGTCTATTGATTGATTGGTCAGGTAATTAATGCTCCTTATGAATTCAGAAAATATTTTGGTCTTCAAAGAGGAAGGATGCATTCTGAGAAGAAAGATTTTAAGAAATGCATTGCCCTCTTTCAACAATTAATAGAACAACTAGACAGAATATCAGCAAGGTTATAGAAGAATATAAGACAAAAATACCATCAACCAACAGAATCTAATAGATATTTATGCAACACTCCAGCCCCAAACAGCAGAAACACATTCTTTCCAAATGCCCATGGAACACTGACCAAAAGAGACATCATGGGCTATAAAACCAACCTCCACAAATTTAAAAGAATTTATATCAGCCAGAGTATATTCTCCAACCACAATAAATCAACTAGAAATTAGTAACAGAAGGGTAACAGGTAAAACTCCAAACACTTGGAAACTACACTTCTAAATGGGTCAAAGCCAAAGTCTTAAAGGAAATTTTAAAATAGATTTAACTGAATGAAAATGAAAATACAATAGGTCAAAATAAGTGGAACACAGTTAAAGTAGTGTTGAGAGGGAAATTTAAAGCACTAAATGCAAACATTAAAAAAGCAATGTCTCAAAGCAGTAATCTAGCTCCCACCTCAAGAATCTAGAAAAAGTAGAGTAATATAAACCCAAAGCAAGCAGACAGAAGGAAATAATAAAGCTAAGAGCAGAAACCCCACAGAGACCTTTGGAAGACTGTGTGATCAGGATGGTAAGGTTTGGAGTGATGTAAGGGCCAACCAAGGAATGCCAAATATGGTCAGCAACCACCAGACGCTAAGACGACGCAAGGAAGGATTCCCCTACAGGTTTCAGAGGAGCATGGCCTTGCAGACACCTTGACTTCAGACTTCTAGCCTCCAGAGCTGTGAGAGAATAAAGTTCTGTGGTTTTGAGCCACCCAGCAGGCGGCACTTTGTTCCAGCAGCCTTAGAAAACTAAATCAGCTTCCAATTAGGCAAAGGGGAAAAGGAAGAATGACAGAAAATTTGATTAGGGACTTCCCTGGTGGTCCAGTGGTTAAGACTCCACGCTCCCAATGCAGGGGGCCCGGGTTCGATCAGGCCCAGGCCCCTTGCAGGGAACTAGATCCTGCATGCTGCAACGAATATTCCGCATGCCACAACTAAAGATTCTGCACACGGCAACGAAGATCCAGTGTGCCGCAACTAAGACCTGTTGCAGCCAAATAAATTAATTAATTAAAAAAAATAAAAGAAAATTTGATTAATCCAACAGAAGACAGGAACTATTTTTTAATAGAAAAACAGGTTTTACAGCAAGCGGCCTGGGTTGGATCCGTGGTCAGGGAACTAGATCCCACATGCATGCCACAACTAAGAGTTCACATGCCACAACTAAGGAGCTGGTGAGCCACAACTAAGGAGCCCTTGAGCCGCAAATAAGGAGTCCACCTGCTGCAACTAAGGAACCCACACACTGCAACTAAGGAGCTGGCGCTCCGTAACTAAGAGCCTCAGAGCTGCAACTAAGGAGCCCACCGGCCACAACTAAGACCCAGGGCAACCAAATAAATAAATAAATAAATAAATAAATAAATAAATATTTTTTAAAAGGCTTTACATAACACAAAATAACATACCAGAAATAAATTCAAATATATCAGTAATTCAAAAAGTATGAACATATGAAATTCATTTATTAGAATACAAAATGTTGAATGGGTTTACAAATCTGATTAATTTATATAGTTTTCAAGTGACATTTCTAGAACAGAACAAGATGATAGAGATGTAGAAAGAATACAGAAAATGAAAGATATACCAAACACCACCTAAAAAGAGAAGAAGGTGGTGTAGCAATATTAATATCAGAGACAAAAAGGAACAATTCATGTGTGCAGTGCACCAAGAAGAAATAACTATAATGTTCCTAAACAATAATCGTCTACAAAAATGTCAAGTGAAAGCTGACAACTATAAGGACAAATGGAAAAACCCAGAGTGGGAGATGTTCTCTTCTGAAAGAAGTGATCTGAGAACAGATGCAGGAGAAAACCAGTAGGGCTACAGAAAATGTGAACAATTTAACCATCAAGATTAATACAAAAATACTTTTAAAACCCTGCTCCCAACAAACAGAATTCACATTCTTTTTTTTTTTTTTCCAGCACATGGGACCATTTATAAAATTATCCAGGTACTCAGTTTCCAAGAAGCCCCCACATACTTCAAAGGATCATGGTCACACACATAATACCCCCTTTGTATTGACCAAAATACAATATTGTTTATGTCTGAATTCAACTTCATTCTAAGAGAAATAAAAATAAAATAAACAGCAATTTTGCCTATGTTGCAAACACAAAAGAAGGGTAATACAAGGTGGTTGGTTAGGATGTGGAAAAACATGGACTCCCAGCCAAGGTGGGAGTGTAAATTGTTATAATTTGGCAAATCTATCAAAACTTAAAATACACATTTCCCCCTTGTCTACCAATCCTTTCCTGGAATTTTTGCTACAGATACACTTCAAATGTGCAAAGCCGGGCTTCCCTGGTGGCGCAGTGGTTGAGAATCTGCCTGCCAAGGCAGGGGACATGGGTTCGAGCCCTGGTCTGGGAAGATCCCACATGCTGCGGAGCAACTAGGCCCGTGAGCCACAACTACCGAGCCTGCGCATCTGGAGCCTGCGCTCCGCAACAAGAGAGGCCGCAACAGTGAGAGGCCCACGCACCGCGATGAAGAGTGGCCCCCGCTCGCTGCAACTAGAGAAAGCCCTCGCACAGAAATGAAGACCCAACACAGCCAAAAATAAATAAATAAATTTATTTATTTATTTTTTAAAAAAGTAGGTAAACATATATATATATTAAAAAAAAAGAAATGTGCAATGCCAAGAGTGTACAAGGATTTTCATCACAGTATTGATTGTTACAGCAAAAGATACAAAAACCTTAATGTCCATCAATGTGGGAATGATTAAACTGTGGTCTTCTAAGGTAACTGAATAGCACCAAGAATGAGACAATGCCACATTTATGATATTGAAGAGCTCCAAGACCTTTAAGATGTGAAACAATGCGTAGAGCCGTGACCATTCATTTTTTATAGAGGAAAAGGGTATTTATTTTCATTCTAGAAACATACCCTGCTAACAGAATCTGCTGACAGTGGTTGCTTCTCTAAGAACTAGGAGACAGGGAAGACTTATTTTAACTAAAAGAAATTACCTGCATTTTTACCATGTTCGTGTATTACTGCTGAAATAATAAACAGGCAAAAAGTCTCGTCATTTTATTCGTTCATTTAAAATACAGCATCTAAATAAAACGAAGTCTCTAGTGATAAGCCTAACAAACTGCAGATATTCCAAATTCCTTTGCACAATCCCTTTAAATTCCTTTATTGATGAACTGTCAGGGCTAATATGTCTGTGCAATTAAGCCAGCAAACACGTTCAACAAGGTTTTCAAGAGCTTCATTACCTGACTGGTACGTGGAAGCGTGTTCAGTCAAAAACTGCAGGGCAAAAACAGTGCAAACAAATGGAAGACTGCTTCCTTTCATGGCAAACCAGCCTGATGAGTCCTGGCTACCTCTCTGATCTCTCTCCTCTCCCTACTCCCAAAGGACATACCAAGCAAATTCTAGCCCTACCTCAAGACCTTGGCAGGTGCTGTTCCTGTTTCCTGGAATGGTCCCAGCGCCACCACCACAGCAGCGCTCCCACTCTCTCAGGCAGTCACATGACTTACTCCAGGGACTCACTCAGCTCTCCTTACCCTTATCTCTTTTCCCATCACTTATCACTACCTAACATGATTTTCACTGCTTATTTGTTTGCTTCCCGCACTAGAAGGTGAGCCCCACGAGGGCAATGTTTACTGCTGTCCACCAGTACCTAGTAGTACACGGTACGTACATAATATTTAATTTATGTATGGGACATAAATTAAATAAAATTTGCAGATGGAAGATCTATAGCATAGCTTAACGTGTTGGTCAAACCCCATCCAACGTAAGTTTATTTTTTCACACTGCAGCTTCTTCTAGTCTTTTAGCCTAGCCAAGCTTCAAAGATAGGGCAAATGGAGAAAAGTTCTCTCTGGAGAAAGAGCAGACTCAAGAAGGGAGAACGGGGCTTCCCTGGTGGCGCGGTGGCTGAGAATCTGCCTGCCAATGCAGGGCAAACGGGTTCGAGCCCTGGTCTGGGAGGATCCCACATGCCGCAGAGCAACTGGGCCCGTGAGCCACAATTACTGAGCCTGCGCGTCTGGAGCCTGTGCTCCGCAGCAGGAGAGGCTGCGATAGTGAGAGGCCCGCGCACCGCGATGAAGAGTGGACCCCACTTGCCGCAACTGGAGAAAGCCCTCGCACAGAAACAAAGACCCAACACAGCCAAAAATAAATTAATTAATTAATTAAAAAAAAAAAAAAAAAAAAAAAGAAGGGAGAACGAACTTGTACCTCAATGCTGGATTTTGTTGAAATTCACCAAGCTAACACGTTACAGGTTCAGAATCAGCATTTATTTTCTTGGTCATCCAATTGTAAAAGTTAGGGAAAACCCTTTCAAACAGTATGAGGAATAAAATCCCAATACTACACAGAAGCGTTCTAAAAGCAAGGATAAGTTCAGTGAAGTTATCTGAATCTAAGCATCTCGGAGGGACCTCGGCCCTCATGACCCGGCAGGTATATCAGATCTAGCTAAGTCCCTGAGGATCAAGGATTCATCTGCCCATCCCCTGGAGGGACACCCTGGACCCCTATCAAATTCAGCTCTCTATTGGACTTCTCCCACTTACCTTCTCTGGGCTTCACTTACCAAAGAAATTGTGCTAACCTATGTCAGAGAATCACAGGGACAGAAAGTAGTCTCTCCACTTTGATGCTTCCAGACAGTTCTGCTTTGAAGGCATCCCTCCCCCATTTTGGTTCTTTAAGGGAGCCCCAAATCCTGGGAAGCACTCAGTCCCAAGCTCACCCATTGCTCTAGTTTCCCACGTCTGACCCACAGAGAAGATGGTATCCGTTGGCACCAAGCCAAATGCTCCATTGTCCCCAGCCCTTCCCCCACTGCATCCTTGTAACCCTCTAAATATAGAATGATCTGTCCAGCTCCTGCCACATCTGCATGGTTCTCTGGGGGCAGGTTATATACCTTTGTGAATTACTGCACAGCCTAGCATCAGCCCAACAGTTTCTGGAATCCATTTCCAATAAAGAAAATCAGTGCCTACTATTAAAAGACTATACACACACACACACACACACACACACACATATGTACGTATAAAAGGTGGGAGCCTACTCCACTCCCCACCCATGGGCTTTTCCAGTCTCTAGCCAGCAAGTTCTTCTTATAGTCTAACCTAATTACTCCTTGAATCATTAATAAGACATAATCTCCTGTTTTCACTGGAAAAGAAGAGTTCATAAATATTGTCCATCTTGTATATATCTTCAAACACTTAAGGGCCCCTCTCTGCCTTCTCTTCTCTAAAATAAATGAACCCTTCTGTAAGTCCATGGCAATCAGCCAATTTATTTCACTGTCCCCTCAATCTTGAAAACCTGCAAGTTTGAATCAGAGATAAAAAGTTGTATTGCTGCAAGTGCTGTTCCTCTAATATTTAAATCTGCATGATTATTATACCTCTTGCCTTGTTATATTTTAACCAGAGCCGGGAATGAGAAAACAACTGCTTTTTCGAGCGTCTGTCACCGCTGACTCTGAGTTACCTCTGCAGTGTATGCTTACAGCACTTACCTAAACTACTAAGTGCTCCAGTGACATTATTACAAGAGGGGGCAGGAACAGTGTCAACCTAATGAGGCGGCAGATTATATCTGATAGTCTCCATCTGAAAATCAGCACAGGCCAGGCTGTGTGCTAATCAAGTCACCAAAGGCCCTTCACCTGGGACAAGAGCAGCCTTTGTCTCCACCTGAGAGGAAAATGAGCCACCCCCTTTCTAGTGCTAATAAGTTTAGTGGAGATGGGTTATGTTCCATGGGAAAAGCTGGGCTCTCCCCTTCCAAGGCAAGCATCCAAAGCAGGGAGCTCGAGGAGGCAAGAAACCATTCCTTCCCAAGCAGCAACCTGAACCCACCAGTACTTTCACGGTACTTGACATGGAATAGGAGCTCCATGTATGTTTTTACTGAAGCAATGATGAATGGGTTATTAGAATTTACTTTTGGTTCTGAACTTCCTGGTAGCTTAAGCAAAAAGAGGAAAAAGAAGGTTAGGGGTGCCAACCCTCTGTACAGTCAAAAATCTGCATGTAACTTATAGTTGGTCCTCTGTGTCTATGATTCTGCAGCCACAGATTCAACCAACCGTGGATTCAACCAACAACAGATCACGTAGTACTGTGTTATTTACTACTGAAAAAAATTCTCCTTTAAGTGGAGCCACGCAGTTCAAACCCAGGATGTTCAAGGGTCAACTCTATACTTGTTTACGCAGTTTTCTTGTGTGAATAAGACAGAACACTAATAACTTCAGAAGATACAGACTGCTAACATTGTTTTGGAGAATGCCGAGCACATGCTTCTGAGGTCTTTAAAATCCTCTGCTGAAAACCCATGCAAAGCAAAGGCCAGCAATAAGTCAGTGCCTTTTACGTTCCTTGCTAGGAAATGAGACAGGCTGGGACCTGGGACCCTTTGCTGCAGTGCTTGCACCTGGGCAAACATATCCTTGAGCAACAAAATACAAAGAAACTGTAAGGGACTAAAAATAACTGTGTGCATGAGCAGTTGGGGCAAATTATGTCACAAGATACAAAAAGACCAAAAAAAAACCCAACTGCCACTTCTGAACAGCCAGGAGCAAAAGAAGGGTACTGCACATGCCCCCTGCACACAACACCACCAAAGCAAAGGGGTGGGCAGACCACCTAAGCCACTCGTCCGGCCCAACCCCCAGACACACCCCTACTCTCACCCCATATAAGGAACCAGCTCGTCCCCCTTGGGGGAGCGAGCTAGCAAAGGAAACTGTTGTTTGTTCTCATTCCCTCTGCTGCAGCAGGGGTCCCAATAAGGCCTTGCCTGAATTTCTTGCCTGGCCTCTGATCAATTTCTATTGATTAAGGAAGCCAAGAACCCCGGTTGGTAACAGAAAGACCTGTTGGTCACACATGGATTTTCCCACCCACACCTGCTTACGGGGCAAAGATCAAGGTCTTTGCAGCTGCTTCTCTGCATCCTTAACAGCCAACAGGAACATACTATAGACTCTCATGCATTTACATTGCTGGCTGGGCCAGAACAAGAGACCCCACATTCCCAATGACCGATCATTCCCACAGCGGTTAAATCTGGTCTAGAAATGCATCCATGGTTTCTCACCAAGTGGTCCAATCCACTTGCTAATGATATACAACCAATTCTAGACTTTTTTTTTCCTCTTTAGGCACATAGTTACCAATGACAAGAGCGAACCCATATATTCAAATAGGGGTGCAGAGAGTAGGAAAGAGAACATAACTTGGGTTTAAAAAAAACTTCATTGAATAATATCATCATACATACTCTCTCAACACAGGAGGAAAGAAGCCACACTATATTGTCCTAGCTTCTAAGAAGGATAAATAGAAACTTAGAGGAAGCAGTAAGCCTACCAAATTTTGGAATTTAATGATAGTTTAAGAGAGCGAAAAGCCTGAAAACTCCTCGTGTCAGCCGGATTGAGGTGAAACACACAATCTCACATGCTATTAGAGTTAAGGTCATTGATAAATTGTGCCAAACTGCTCGCAGGAAGGTTGTATCAAAATCTAAAATATGTATTACTTTCACCCAGCAATTCCATTTCCAGGAATCTATTACAATGAAATAATAGGATATTTCTTTATAAAGTGCAAAGATGTATGTATAAGAACGTATTTGTAGCCTGTATAAGTATTGTTTATAAAAGAAAAAAGTGGAAACAGTCTAAATTTCTATTAATAGAATTAAAGCATGGCTTATTTAAAGAACTATAATGACTTTCATTCTTGGTGTGCACAAATACTTACTGAGCATCTGCTATGCCAATGCAGTTCTAGGCACTTTGTTACATCACAGAAAATATACCAAAAAGTCTCTGGTCTTGCTGAGTTTATATTCTAGACATAATGCTTTCAAATACATTAAATGGAATCTCAAAATGGCTACACATTCTTGAAATACAGACATACATATATCTGTAAGACATTTTTGTATTACAGATAATGCCAGATGTGCTCTTGAACGAAGCCCTTGTAAAGCTCTGAAGCCCCTGTGGGTCCCTTACGTGCAAACGGGAAGCCATTAGAGCAGGTTTAAAATAAAAAATTAACACCAGGGTGAGCTTTGGAAAACACTTAAGTGGCTTTCAGTACTGGCTTTGATGTATACACTAACTGCACAATCTCAACAATTTACTTAACGTCGACAATCCAGTTCCCCCTTCTTTGACTAATAGCATTACCACAAGAGTTCAGAGGAAAAGAAAAATATCTAAAAACTCTTTATAGCTCCCTGGAAAAAAAGTAGATGCTCAATAAATATCTGTTTCTGGTCCTTTCTCCTCAGACTGACTCGAGATACAAAACCCTTAACCACTCAATGTCTTTCTCCACTAATTGATTATCCAACTTAAAAGAAAATACATCCTTTAAAAACATTCAAATAATAATTATGTTGCTGAATCAAAGGATTTTTAATTGTCCTCTCTCTCCTGTCTCAGCCCATACATCACCAAAAAAACCTTCTTTCCTTCAGCAACTGTATCTTTGTACTTCTTGGCACTATTCTGTCTTCATCAAAGAAGCCGATTTAAAAATATTTTTTTAATTAAGCAGGTACCCATTAGCTTATTCTCACCTGTATTCTGATATCCACATTTGTTTCCAAAAAATAATCCTTTTCTCATAAAGCCTACAAGTCAGCAAGGGCAAATTTTTCTGCAGAATTTGAAGAACCCACACCTGTTAGGGTATAGGTTAGGGCGTGCTGAAGTCCTAAACTAACTGCAGCAACCTCACCATTTGTTTTCTATTGGATGTTTTCCCTTAATTCATACACTCCACTTAATGCCTACGCCTGCGAGCACAATAAAATCTCAGTAGATATCTATCAGATAGTTGCAATCATGAAAATAAAATCCAGTGGCATAAAATAAGCTGTCTCATGGACCCACTGCCATCTGGGAAAGTGATGCTCTAACAGGTAATCTGCTAGGAAGCTAATGAAGACACAGATTCTCCAGGTGCTAGAGTTGGCCTCCAGCTGCCAGGCTCTATCAAAGTAATTCTTTCATTTAGTCCAGGGCAAGAGTAGCTGATTAATTACTGAAAATAACATTTCTCAAAACTTACTATCTTATCTTTATATCATGTTTCATCAGATACTTTCAGGAACTTAGCACCAAGAAAAAAAATAATGTAAAAATAATGCTCTGTTTACTCTTATATGCCTATGAGAACTGGGTAATCAATGTATTTTTCTTCTTGCTTTGGTTACCAAGAAGTTCAAACCAGATATAAATCTTAGTAACTCCTTTAGTCATTCATCTATTCAAGAAACATACATGGAGCCCCTATTACACATCAAGCACCAAGCAAAGGGCTGATGATTCTGAGCTCAAGGACACAGTCAGGTTTTCACAAAGCCATAGACAGATACTGAATTAAGAAGAAGCCACTTCTGTGACTGAGATACACATAGGATACTCTGAGAGCTCAGAGGAAGGGCATCTCACCCAGCCTGGGGGGTTGGAGGGATGAGCAGGGAGAATCAAGGAAAAGTGCCCCCAAAAGTGATATAACATATCACCTCTGGTTCTTGGTAAATTATCTCTCATTTGCTTTCTGACGTTTCTAATTCTTTTTTTTTTTTTTGGCTGCACCGGGTCTTAGTTGCAGTGAAAGGGATCTTCGTTGCCACGTGCGGGATCGATTGTTTAGTTGTAGCACACGGAATCTTTAGTTGCTGCATGTGGGATCTAGTTCCCTGACCAGGGATCGAACCCGGGCCCCCTGGGAGCACGGGGTCTTAGCCACTGGACCACCAGGGAAGTCCCTCTAACTCTGTCTTTTAAAATATTTTAAACCTTCATAGAAAGAGACTGGGAAAAATACATATTTATTTATTCATACATATGCATATGTAAACATACACATAAAACTCATTAAACAATATCCTTTTTTTTAAACACCTTTATTGGAGTATAATTGCTCTACAATGTTGTGTTAGTTTCTGCTGCTGTATAACAAAGTGAATCAGCTATATGCATACATATATCCTCATATCCCCTCCCTCTTGCGTCTCCCTCCCACTCTCCCTATCCCACGCCTCTAGGTGGTCACAAAGCACCGAGCTGATCTCTCTGTGCAATGCAGCTGCTTCCCACTAGCTATCTATGTAGGTCTTTATTCCTGTCCTGCCCCTACGTTCATCAGAACCATTTTTTTTTTAGATTCCATATACATGTGTTAGCATACAGTAGTTATTTTTCTCTTTCTAACTTACTTCACTCTGTATGACAGACTCTAGATCCATCCACCTCACTACAAATAACTCAATTTCGTTTCTTTTTATGGCTGAGTAATAGTCCATTGTATATATGTGCCACATCTTCTTTATCCATTCATCTGTCGATGGACACTTAAGTTGCTTCCGTGTCCTGGCTATTGTAAATAGAGCTGCAATGAACATTGCGGTACATGACTCTTTTTGAATTATGGAACCCTCAAAATTTACAAAACACAGCTTACAACGGGGTATTACAAGGTCCCTGGGAAAATCAGACCTAATTGGGAGTAATCTGCTTTGAAGAGTTCATTCTTGCCATGAATATTTTCCATAATTCCAAAGTAACTTTGGTTTAAAAATATGAAGGTATCCTCTTACTAATTAAGCACATTCTTAGCCTTGTCTGCTTCACTGTTTACTCCAGCATGCCAACCCCAAAGGCCTCGATCCAGTAGCTCTGGGCTGGCAGACAGTGATTGACAACACAGATTGACTATATGGTCTCTAGATGGATTCTGGCTTACTTCCAGATTTGGCTAATGCAAAGCCAATGCATTCCTTTGCCTCCTCCTCCACCAATTTTCCCCTCTGCCACATCATACACTGTGAGAGAATGGGGTTGCTGGCATCATTTCAAGTTCTGTCATTGATTCAAATCTATCCCTAAGCAAACCTGCTTTTATTTCAGAGGAAAACACTCTCTAGTGATCTGAACTGCAGGGGCAGTAAAACAATTCTACATTTATGTAGCATTCCCATCCCCAAAGGAATAGTTTTCTATGCCTACAAATACCTCAGAAGCAATAAAGAGTTTGGTGGGCTGGAGTCTTTTTTGTGACTTTGTAAAAAGTCAGAGTACCATGTAATAAATAATGCTTAACAACAATGACAACTACCATAACAAATACTTTATATCCATAACTCTCATTTAATAGTAACGGCCTCATAAACCTATGGTAAAAATGATAATATCTAGCTTATGAATCCAAAACAGCAAGGGAAGTAAGCTGTGCCTTCTGGGAAGGGCCGCAGGGAGGGGTGGGCTCCACCTCTTGGCCCAGATCATTCCCCAGCTGACATTCAGCAGCTTCCTCCCTTCCTTCAGATAGATCTCTGCCCAAAGTCCCCTTATCAGAGGTCTTTCCTGACCACACTTCTTTAAAATAGCACCCCAGCACGCCCTAGCCCCCTCCCCCGCTTGCTTTTCTTTTCCTCTTCTCTTTTCTTATTCCTTTACTTTTTTTCTTTTTTCTCTTTTCTTTTTCTTTTCTCTCTTCTCTCTTTCCCTCTCCCTATTTTTGCATAGGACTTATCACCAGAAACACACTTGTTTGTTTTCCCTCTTTCCTCAATATAACATATGCCCTAGAAAAGTTCACTACTGTATCTCCAACTCCTGGCACCAAGCAGGCAATTCAATAAATACTTGAATAAATAATCTATGTTTTAAAAAATCATTTAGCTCATTCACATTCCATCCATGCATCTCAATACTGAAAACCAAGGCACAGTGAAGGTAGAAAGGACAATTCCCCAACCTCCTCTCTTCCTTTATTCTAGCAAAGAGCAGCACCCTACAAAAAGTCAAAGCCTATTAGAACAAACGCGCCAAGAAGTTCTGATAATCTTGCAGTGGTACATCTAGAACTATACCATATCGACCAACAATTAAATGTGTTTTGACTCAGTGGTTCTGACACCTTTGAAACCTGCCCACTCTGCAGGGTTCCCAAAAATGTTCTCAAAGGGAAGAACAATCAATGAGAATGTCTAGTTCTGTCCTTGGAACGAAACATGTTTATACTGGTTACAGTGACTCCCTTTCCAACACCTTAAGTCAAAAGGGGGCAAAAAGGGTACTAACACCATTGACTGTCAATGATACTGTGCAGCATTCATGAACCTCGTTACATTGACTGCACAGCCCCAGAGGACCATGAGTACCAAGGCTACTTTGCACTTCAGAATCTCTCTAGCCAAAACATTCACCTTCCCAAATATGGGTCTGTAAACCCCTTAAAGTCCTACTGAGTTTAGCTAAAGAGGAACCAACCCAGATATGCACAGAAATAAGTGGCCGTGAGTCACTTAAATCACAGGAGATCTAGAAACCAATAAAAAGAGAATCATAAAATATAACCAAATAAGCAGTAAACTGATCCACAGTTACTCTTGGTTCTGTCACTACAGGGGACATACCATAGGAAAAAAATTTAAGAATAAGTAAATAAATAAAAGTAACAGCCCACAGAAGCTAAGGAGCTTCAAGCAGGCCATAATTCTAAGCCTCAGTATTCTGTCTTGACATTTGCTACCAAAGTGTTCTACTAAACTGCCTGCCAAGAAGCAATGAAGCAGAGCCCTAGCAATTCTTTCAACAAGCTACCGAGAGTGAAAGGCTAATTGAATGGGGCAGGGCCAAGTGCATTTAACAAACTGCACACCTGTAAGATGGAAATAAGCCATCCTCGTCTTCAGCAGTAATTCTCCTCGCTAAGTAGCTCCGAAAGAGTTTTGAAGCCTTTCTCGTTCTCGGTGTGTAGCTGCCAATGAATTCACTTCCATCTGCAGAAAAGAAGAGGCTGCCAAAATGTGGGGCTCTGCCCGGCACCTACTGGAGCCACCATGGATTGAGAAACTCGAGCTGCATCTGAGCCCTTCCCTGGAGAAAGGACACACGGAATCACATCTACTTGTTCTTAACCTACGTACCTTTTCCAAGTTCCCTTCCCCGTGCCCCAACGGAAATCAAATCATGGTACATGGAAGGTGAGTCCATTTCCACATCGGCCTTTTGAGTGTTAAGTCTGTACCAGGCAGCCTGGACTCCATCTAGAATGCTGCTTTTATTTGCTGCACCCAGGGAGTCTGGCTCAGTCTGGAAAAGGACAAGACCTCAAAAAGATGAACTCCGGGCTTCCCTGGTGGCGCAGTGGTTGAGAATCTGCCTGCCGGTGCAGGGCACACGGGTTCGAGCCCCGGTCTGGGAAGATCCCACGTGCCGCGGAGCAGCTAGGCCCGTGAGCCACAACTACTGAGCCTGCGCGTCTGGAGCCTGTGCTCCGCAACAAGAGAGGCCGCGATAGTGAGAGGCCCGTGCACCGCTATGAAGAGTGGCCCCCGCTTGCCACAACTAGAGAAAGTCCGCGCGCAGAAACAAAGACCCAACGCAGCCAAAAATAAATAAATAAATTAAAAAAAAAAAAAAGATGAACTCCACTTCAGACATGGCTCTTCTCTTGATGCAATGAATCAAACTCTCATCTATCCTGTTTTATTTGATTCTATGCAGCATGGCTGATAGCCCATGATTCCCTTTCTAGACAAGGCAGCCTAACAGTATGGAAAGGACCCTGTGATACACAGCTTGGCTCAGCCACTTACTGTGTAGCTTGGGGCATGTCACTTCCTCTCCTGGCCTCGGTTTCCCCACCTACAAAGCACAAAGATGAGGCTAAAATGACACCTGGGAGTGCTGTCACTCTAGGATTCTCCAGTTCTGTGGATTTTTCTGAGATGTTTCTCTCTTTGAAAGAATTATTTTCATCATCAATTCTTTCTGGCCTTTCTTTCTGTTTTTAGCTTTTACTTATACCCAAAGACTTTACTAGTCAGATGTCCTTTGTCTTATGCTGGACAATTTTCTGTGTGACTCTTCAAGTCACTTAAGAGACAGACTTAAGACTCAGGAATCTCCAGCTCTGTTTCCCTCAGCCCTGACAACTCTCCGATCTTTGGATCATCAAACTTAGGGAGAAGAGAAGTGGCACTGACCAGTCACATGGCCCCCACACACACTTTCTTTTGGGGCCTGCAGATGGGCCCTTTCTAACCCTCGGCTCATAAACTATCATGCAGGAGACTGACAGCCCTCAAGTGATTAGTGGCCTACAACACCTTCCCAAAATGCTGCTATCTTTCCCCTCTCCCTTCTTAATCTCATACTTTATCAGTCTGTCTTTTTTTTTTCCCCTCCCTCTTTCTCATCTTTTCTCACTTGGTCCTGGCAGCACAACTAAGGGAGTTGTTTAGACCCACTGATAACTGATAGGAAAACAAAGTAAGAAATTGCAGCTTGCCATATGTAAGTCAATGAAATTAGAACACTCCCTCAAACTATAAACAAAAATAAACTCAAAATGGCTTAAAAAGTTAAATATAAGACATAAAACTCCTAGAAGAGAACATAGGCAAAACATTCTGACAAAAATCATAGCAATGTTTTCTTAGGTCAGTCTCCCAAGGCAATAGAAATAAAAGCAAAAAATAAACAAATGGGACCTAATCAAACTTATAAGTTTTTGCACAGCAAAGGAAACCATCAACAAAATGAAAAGATAACCTACAGAATGGGAGAAAACATTGATATTCGCAAACGATGCGACTGACAAAGGCTTAATTTCCAAAATATACAAACAGTTCATACAGCTCAATAACAAAAACAAAACAAAAAAACCCAACCCAGTCAAAAACTGAAAAAATGGGCAGAAGACTTAAATAGACCTTTCTCCAAAGAAGACATACAGACGGCCAATAACAGATGAAAAGATGCTCAACTTCACTACTTAGAGAAATGTAAATCAAAACTACAATGAGGTATCACCTCGCAGCAGAATGGCCATCATCAAAAAATCTACAAGCAATAAATGCTGGAGAGGGTGTGGAGAAAAGGGAACCCTCTTGCACTGTTGGTGGGAATGTAAATTGATACAGCCACTATGGAGAACAGTATGGAAGTTCTTCAAAAAACTAAAAATAGAGTTGCCATATGATCCAACAATCCCACTCCTGGGCACATATCCAGAGAAAACTCTAATTTGAAAAGATACGTACATCCTAATGTTCATAGCAGCACTATGTACAATAGCCCAGACATGAAAGCAACATAAATGTCCATCAACAGATGAATGGATAAAGAATGTATGTGGGTGTGTGTATACATACACACATATATACACACAATGGAATATTACTCAGCCCTAAAAAAGAATGAAATAATGCCATTTGCAGCAATGTGAAGGGACCTAGAGATTCTCATACTAAGTGAAGTAAGAAAGACAAAGACAAATATCATAAGTATCACTTATAGGTGGAATTTAACAAAACAATACAAAAAACCTTACTTACAAAACAGAAACAGACTCACTGACATAGGAAACAAACTATGGTTACCAAAGAGGAAAGGAGGGGTAGGGATAAATGAGGAGTTTGGGATTAGCAGATACAAACTACTATATATAAAATAGATAGGGACTTCCCTGGTGGCACAGTGGTTAAGAATCCACCTGCCAATGCAGGGGACATGGGTTTGAGCCCTGGTCCAGGAAGACCCCACATGCCATGGAGCAACTAAGCTCGTGCACCACAACTACTGAGACTGCACTCTAGAGCCTGTGAGCCACAACTTATGAGCCCACGTGCCACAACTACTGAAGCCCGCACACCTAGAGCCCATGCTCAACAAGAGAAGCCACGGCAATGAGAAGCCCGTGCACCGCAAGGAAGAGTAGCCCCCGCTCGCTGCAACTAGAGAAAGCCTGTGTGCAGCAGTGAAGACCCAACACAGCCAAAACAATAAATAAATAAACAATTGCTTTCAAACAAATTAATTAATTAAATAAAATAGATAAACAACATCTTACTGTATAGCACAGGGAACTATATTCAGTATCCTGTCATAAACCATAATGGAAAAGAATATGAAATATACATGTGTATATATTGTATATACATATAAAAAACTAAATCACTTTGCTGTACAACAGAAACTAACACAACATTGATTGTAAGTCAACTATACTTCAATTAAAAAAAAAGCAATTTATGCTTATCTTCAGTGAACAGAAGCACAAGATTAGGACTGAGAGCCCTCTGAAGCACATTCCTGTTGACAACATTAAGGAAGCTATAATATAAAAGCACGTGAGGTGAAATGAATTCAGCACCTCAGATTAAGATCAACAGCTACCTCTACGTTGCAACATTACAGAACACAGCTTAGTATCAAAAGTTCTTTCATAAAAAGTCTATATGATTAGGGGAAGATATAGAAACCACAGTACGTAACCAAAGTGCAAGCAGCATAATCCCCAAGATTAATGAAACTCCAGATCACAACTGTTTAATATCTTTTTTGCTAAGCATGAGTAGCTCATGTGGTGAGAATCTGTAGTTCAATCAAAATATCTTCTCTACATCCACCTGTGAACATAATACTCACAACATCCATGTGATTAACAAAAGCAGCCTAGCCCAGGAGGGTTGCCAAAGGCAAGCAGAAGTGTGGCATATCTAAGCAAGTGAACATGGAATGGTATCATTATGACTGATGTTGTAGACATTCAGGATAAAAGACTTGTAAAGTAAGTAGGAGGCTTTTGGCAGGGGACAAATCTTAAAGACGTCCTTAGCCTCAATAACCTCTCCCAGCCACAAACCAGGTGCAAGAAAGACCCAGAATTCATACAGTATCCTCTTGTCCCCAGGTAGAAAAATCCAGGGAATTGTAGATGGAGTGGATGCAAATTTTCAGCAGTGGCAGGAATAGGGAAGAATACAAGCAATGCTCCTCTCCCCAATCATGGAGAGTCACTTAATGCAGTCCTGCTGTAACTCAGTGGGACCAGTCCACTCTCCCTTTTTCACAGGGTGGAAACCTTTGGGTTTTTTTTTTTTAAATAAATTTATTTATTTATTTTTATTTTTTTGGCCGTGTTGGCTCTTTGTTGCTGCGCACTGGCTTTCTCTACTTGCGGTGTGCGGGCTTCTCATTGCGGTGGCTTCTCCTGTTGCGGAGCACGGGCTCTAGAGCGCAGTCTCAGTAGTTGTGGTGCGTGGGCTTACTTGCTCCGCAGCATGTGGGATCTTCCCGGACCAGGGCTCGAACCTGTGTCCCCTGCATTGGCAGGTGGATTCTTAACCGCTGTGCCACCAAGGAAGTCTCAAACCTTTGGTTTTTGAGCAAGCACCTTGAACGTATTACCTCCAGGTGTAAAAAAGAACTTGTCAGGTACCTAGGATGGATGAATGACTTTCGTCCCTCCTTGATTAACCACTCCGTGGATGTTTGCCTAAATAAAGACTCATTATGGAATGGCTACAGGACACACGCCAAACCACTCTGATGTCCAAATTACAACACTTGGGAAGGAAATCCAAAAAAGAGGGGATACATGTATATGTATAGCTGATTCACTCTGCTGCAGGAGAAACTAAAACAACATTGTAAAGCAACTACACTCCAATAAAAATTTTTTTAAAAACAGTTGGCTTTTCCTCCTTCTCCTCGCCTTAAAAAGGTATTTAAAGGTTTTCTCCCCCACCAGAACAATACAAATGCAATGCATCAGGAAATTTGCCATTAGAAGCAGGAGCTGGGGGAAAGATCAGCAGAGTGGCACAAACTAAGTCTCCAGCAGGAGTCTCACAGATGGAGCGAAGTTCCTGGCTGTGTCTTAGGTAAACCCAAAGCAGAGAAAGGCAAGGCTTGTCTTAAAATGTGGAGGGAGAAGAGTTTCTGTTCGGGGTCCTGGTCCAATAGGCTTTTCAAAGGAATACAGAGAAGAGGGGGATGCATTCACTATATGTGTGCACAAGGCCCACAGCACCCAGGCTCCTAGATCAAAGGTGAGGGCCTGGGATGGAGCGGAGCAGAGCAGAAGTCCAGGGGAGTAAAAAACAAACCAGAACAAAAAAGCCACTTTGTTCACAAAAGGAAAAACCATGTCAAGAAGGACTGGGACCATGGCAAAAGAAAGAGCAAGGAGGGAAAAGAGCAAGGAGCAAACACAGCGTTGGCATTCAGGATGCCAGCCCTCCGAGTCGGGTACCTGTCTGAATACCTCTTTCTTCCTCCTTCCCAGATACCCTAGCCCCCTGGTAGGTCCCGAGCTGACATCCATTTAACAGTCAATATTTATAGAGCTCCTACCCTGCACCAGGAATTGAATTAGAAACGAAGGCCACAGAGAAGTATTCTACAGGTTCTCTGCTCTGGAGATAACAAAGCTGCATCAAAAAACCTGGATGAAGTCTACCATGAGTCTCATCTATTTCATCATGAGCACCACCAGCTACAGAAGCTGCCAACATCACAGGAAAAGCCTTGCAACTCTATAAAGCACTTCATACTCCTCATTTCTCCTTCAAAAGGTAATCTCCCCCACCCAGTGGATACACAGGCTCTCACACGATTGGAGCTGCGTTCCCTTGACTGAAATATTATCTCCAGTTAAAAACCAAGAGGAGGAAACCCATGGAATTTATTAGTGATTTATAGCTCTATATGAAGGAGTTAACTGCATCCATCCCACAGAGAACACTTCAGATAGAGAGTTTGAGAGTTGGTTCCCTAAAAGAAGTACAAAGTAGACGTATATGCAGAGGGCAGCCCAGGCCTGGCACCTGTCCTGATTCCTTCAGGACACGTTCCCATGAAACATCCTGCTTGCTATTTTTTATATATTCTCAAGCCTAGAAAGTCATTCATGCTCTAAGTAATTTCACATGCTACAACTCTTAGATTTTTTTTTTTCTTTTCTTATTAGTGTCTTAGAAGTCTAGAGGAGATGGCTTTTTCAAGAACCTTCTTAAACATACGGATTTTGGTCATTCTTGTCTTGCGTGTCCCCAGCAGATAACCAAGAGGCTTCCATGTGTTTGAAGGGTATATGCTGAGTTTCAGGAAGCATGCAATAGACCCCAGAATCCCATATGCCCTTTGCTATTTACTCAGCATTATATTTCAACCAATCACAAATTAGTCATTTTTCATCGGAAAAGAGATGAGATTCCCCAGGTGAGTTCTCCCTTCCTCTCATTTGTGAGGTTCAGGCAGGTGGTCTATATAATTCTCATCAGATTTTCTTCTGGTGTACAATCAAGGGGATTAGAAAACTAGGCAACATTAAAAGTCAAGCCATCTCAAGAGAAAATAAAAGGCAAGTGATGTATCCTTCACTGGCATGTCCATAGCATCTGAGCAATGAACAGATCCTTAACTTTCTACAACACATCCTATTGCTATTTTGTTAGTACAAATGGCTCTGTTTCTGACTTATTTTGAAATGAGAAAATTTAGGAAATGTTTCACATGCAAAGACCCTCTTACCACTGTTCACTGGAAACACTGAGTATCTTACCTATTTCTTTCAAAGGTCTCCATCCAGATGATGCAAGACACTAAAGAATGCCTTGATAAACACTGAATAAAATCCATGTCAGCCTCCACTCTCCATCCTGGGAGACTCATGTAATTACAGCAGCTGCTCAACAACAACAGGAAGGGAGAAGCGGTACCAATGATGAGAACCAGGATAAGGAACCAGTTTTCAGAAAATATCCCTGAAGTCCATGATTTGGATCTATAAAATGAACCAAACAACTTGCTCTGCTAATTAAGACTCACCTTTCAGGAGATTTCAAATGCTATCCGAAGGTACATCCCTAAATGTCATACCTACCCAGATCTCTGTCAAGTCATCTGGAAAATGTAATTCAATTCCAGAAAAGTTTATCACATGGTAAATGTAGCCAGGTATAAAAAGAAAAATAAACTGCCTGGGAGATCAAGATGGCAGAATAGAAGGATATAGAACTCACCTCTTCCCAAAAATACATCAAAATTACGTCTACATCTTGAACAGTTCTCACAGAGTACCTACTGAATGCTGCCACAAGATCTCATGCAACCAAAGCTGCAAGAAAGATCTCTATGTAACCAGGCAGAATGAAAGGGATTAAAAAGGAGGAATTGGGACAGGACCTGCGCCTGTGGGAAGGAGTTGTGAAGAAGGAAAGGTTCCCTCACACTGGGAACCCTCTTCACCAGCTGGGAGATCAGCTGGGACAGATAGGGAGCTTCAGAGGCTTGGAGGAGAGTGCACCAGCTGGCTTACGGCAGGCAGAACAGAGAGAGACCAGCACAGACAGTCCTGGCTACCTTGCTGCACTTACCAGCAGAGACATACACCTGCTGATGTGCCTGGGAGCTGGATGCTGAAGCTCAGGCTTCAGCAGACAGACCCGGAGAAAGGACTCAGTTTGGATGCATGGAGACAACCCAAAGGACCTGGAGTGTGGTTCGGGCTGCAACTGGGGGTGGGTGCAGGATGGAGCCCAGGTCCACCATAGGAGCCCCATTGTCAATGCACACATGAAAGAGGGGCATTGCCCCACCATAGCAGCCTCATTCTCGTTGTGCTCACACCACACACAGCTCTGCCTATACGAGCTCTGGGAGCACGCACACACTAAGAGATTGACTACGTGCAGAGGTGGGGCTGAAATCTGAGCCGATTCCCAGCAGCTGCACGACGTCTACAGATTTACGTCACCAGCAGCTTTGTGAGTGCAGAACCTGCTGGACATCCAAGTGGATTATCGGCCCTCCTGTGCCCGAAGCAGGTTCAGCAACAGCAGGCTTTCTGGACTCAGGCATGCAGAGGCAGGGCTGGAGTCTGGACTGATTCTCAGTGCTTCCACAGAGGGTCCAGGTGGCAACCATGGCAGGTCCGGGTGCTGGACTTTGGCAGATTTATGCCCATGGCTTTGTGAGCATGGTGTCTGAGGGACATCAGGCCAACTGCCACCATTCTGATGGCTGAGACAGGGTCGAGGGCAGTGCCAACCACAGTGTACTTTGTGAGCGTGCACAATGGGTGACAGGTGACACCATAGAGCTGCCCCAGGGGACAGCTCCTGCATGGGAATACTCAGTTGCTCCTTTCCTAACGGAAGCACTCCACTCCTGCCTACCTCAAACCACAGCTTAGTACCAGATCTGGGGGCTTCTACTCCAAAAACTGGGGAGCAGACCCTGCCCCCAACAGGGCAGTGACAACCAAAGAACAAAGGGGAGGTCCCACTCAACATCCTGTCCAGGTTCTGGTCACCACAACACCAATCACACCCCCTATCAAGGGGATAACAGCCAGCACACTCTGAGGAAAGACGGGGCAAGCATCCATACCAAAAACAGCCCATGCACCAAAAATATTGGACTCAAGCAGGTAACACAGGGACATTCCCACATAAAAACAGCCCCTCAAACCCAAAGTAGATAACTATTTTTCCTAAATTCATAGAGCCAGAGAAATATAAGAAAAATGAAAAAGCAGAGGAACCACTCCCAATTCAAAGAACAAGAGAATTCCTGAAAGAGAAAACAAAGAAAGAGACCTCTCCACTCTGCTAGACCTCAAATTCAAAAAGGAGGTAATAAAAATACTGAAAAAATTAAGAAACGCTATCAACAGAAACGCAGATCACTGTAACAATTAGAAACTGTAAAGAGGAGCCAATCAATATTAGACAACTCAATTGCCGAGATGAAAACCACGCTAAAGGCGATAAACAGCCAACTAAATACTGCAGAAGAATGCATAAGTGATCTGGAAGATAGAATAATGGAAATCACCCAATCAGAAGAGCAGAGAGAAAAACAAATTTTAAAAAATGAAAGCAATATATAAGAACTCTGGGATAATATAAAGCATTCTAGTCTATGCATAATAGGGATCCCAGAAGGAGAAGAAAGAGAAAAAGGGATCAGAAATATATTTGAAGAAGTTATGGCTGAAAACGTCTCAAAACTAAAGAAGGAAACAGGTATCCAGGTACAGGAAGCACAGAAGGTCCCAAACAAGATTAACCCAAACAGACCTACACCAAGACATATTATAACTAAACGGCAAAAGTTAAAGACAGGATTCTAAAGGCAGCAAGAAAAAAAAAAAGTTACAAGTGAACCCCCATAAGGCTATCCTCTGAATTCTCTACAGAAACATTGCAGGCCAGAAGGCAGTGGCAAGATATATTCAAAGCCCTGAAAGGGAAAAACCTACAACCTAGGATGCTCTACCCTGCAAGATTATCATTTAAAATAGAAGGACAGATAAAAAATTTCTCAAACAAGCAAAAACTAAAAGAATACAGCAACAGTAAACCTATCCTAAAAGAAATATTGAAAGGTCTTCCCTAAATAGAAAAGCAAGAATCTATAGGAAAGAGAAAATCACAAAAGGAAAAGCAAAAATATAAAAGAACTGTAGATCACTTCAATAAACCAGTACATAGATTTTTTTTTAAATCAAAAAAGTTTATAAAAATGACTATAACTACAACTAACAGCAAAAGGATAAATACAAAGATGTAAAACAGGACATGAAAATCACAAAATGTGGGGCAAGGGAGTAAGGGTCACAAGGATGGTTCAACATGTGCAAATCAAAATGGCCATGCTACTCAAAGCAATCTACAGATTTAATGAAATCCCTATCAAATTAACCATGATATTTTTCACAGAACTAGAACAAATAATCTTAAATTTTATATGGAAATAAAAAAGACCCAGAACTGCCAAAGCAATCCTGAGGAAAAAGAACAAAGCTGGAGGCATAACCCTCCCTGACCTCAGACAATACTACAAACCTACAGTAATCAAAACAGTGTGGTATTGGCACAAATACAGACATATGGATCAATGGAACAGAATAGAAAGCCCAGAAATATACCCACACACCAACAGTCAATTAATCTTCAACAAAGGAGGCAAGAATATACAATGAAGAAAAGACTGTCTCTTCAGCAAATGGTGTTGGGAAAGCTGGACAGCCACATGTAAATCAATGAAGTTAGAACACTCCCTCACACCATACACAAAAATAAACTCAAAATGGCTTACAGACTCAAGTATAAGAAATGATACCATAAAACTCCTGGAAGAGAACATAGGCAAAACATTCTCTGACATAAATCATAGCAATATTTTCTTAGGTCAGCCTCCCAAGGCAAAAGAAATAAATACAAAAAAAAACGCAAATGGGACCTAAACAAACTTATAAGCTTTTGCACTTCAAAGGAAACCATAAAGAAAATGAAAAGACAACCTATGGAATGGGAGAAAATATTTGCAAACGATGTGACCGACAACGGATTAGTTTCCAAAATATATAAACAGCTCATACAACTCAATAATGAAAAAATAAACAACCCAGTCAGAAAATGGGCAAAAGACCTAAACAGACATTTCTCCAAAGAAGACATACAGTTGGCCAATAGGCACATGAAAAGATGCTCAACATCGCTAATTATTAGAGAAATGCAAATCAAAACTACAATGAGGTGACACCTCACACCAGTCAGAATGGACATCATCAAAGAGTCTACAAATAAGAAATGCTGGAGAAGGTGTGGATGTAAGTTGGTGCAGCCACTGTGGAAAACAGTATGGAGGTTACTCAGAAAACTAAAAAAGAACTACCGTATGATCCAGGAATCCCACTCCTGGGCACATAACCAGACAAAACTATAATTCAAAAAGATACATGCAAGGGCTTCCCTGGTGGCGCAGTGGTTGAGAGTCTGCCTGCCAATGCAGGGGACGCGGGTTCGAGCCCTGGTCTGGGAAGATCCTACATGCCGCGGAGCAGCTAGGCCCGTGGGCCACAATTGCTGAGCCTGCGCGTCTGGAGCCTGTGCTCCGCAACGGGAGAGGCCGCGATAGTGAGAGGCCGGCGCACCCCGATGGAGAGTGGCCCCCACTTGCCGCGGCTGGAGAGGGCCCTCGCACAGAGACGAAGACCCAACGCAGCCAAAAATAAATAAATAAATAAATAAATAAAAATAATAAAGGAATTCCTTTAAAAAAAAAAAAAAGATACATGCACCCTTATGTTCATATTATTGAACACTTGGCACTATTCACAATAGCCAAGATATGGAAACAACCTAAATTCCCATCGACAGATGAATGGATAAAGAAGATGTGGTACATGAATACAATGCGATGCTACTCAGCCATTAAAAAAAATGAAATAACGCCATTTGCAGCAACATGATGCAACTAGAGAGTTATCATACTAAGTGAAGTAAATCAGAAAGAGAAAGACAAACACCCTATGATATCACTTATATGTGGAATCTAAAATATGGCATGAATGAACCTATCTACAAAACAGAAACAGACTCACAGACATAAAGAACAGACTTGTGGTTGCCAAGGTGGGGAGATGGACTGGGAGTCTGGGGTTAGTAGGCGCAAACTATTACATTTAGAATGGAAAAACAACAAGGTCCTACTGTATAGCGCAGGGAACTAACTCCAATCTCCTGGGATAAAACATAATGGAAAAGAATATAAAAAAAGATGTATATATGTGTATAACTGAGTCACTTTGCTGTACTGCAGAAATTAGCAAAACACTGTAAATCAACTATACTTCAATTTTTAAAAAGTCTACAAATAATAAATGCTGGAGAGGGTGTGGAAAAAAGGAACTTTTCTCCACTTTTGGTAGGAATGTAAACTGGTGCAGCCACTATGGAGAACAGTATGGAGGTTCCTTAAAAGTTAACAATGGAGTTATCATACGATCCAGCCATCCCACTCCTGGGCATATATCTGGAGAAAACTAATTCAAAAAGATACATGCACCCTGATGTTCACAGCAGCACTATTTACAATAGCCCAAACATGGAAGGAACCTAAGTGTCCATCGACAGATGAATGGATAAGGAAAATGTGGTATATATGTATATACAATGGAATATTATTCCGCCATAAAAAAGAATGAAATAATGCCATTTGCAGCAACATGGATGGACCTAGAGATTATCACACTAACTGAAGTCAGACAGAGAAAGACAAACATCACAAGTGTCACTTATAGGTGGAATTTAACAAAACAATACAAAAAAACTTACTTACAAAACAGAAACAGACTCACAGATATAAAAAACAAACTTGTGGTTACCAAAAGGGAAAGAGAAGGGAGGGATAAATTTGGAGCATGGGATCAATTAGGAGCTTGTAGGACCTACAAGGTCCTACTGCATAGCACAGGGAACTATATTCAATATCATGTAACAATCTATAATGGAAAAGAATCTGAAAAAAAATATATATATATAAACACCTGAAATATATCTATATCTATATATCTGTATCTACATCTACATCTACATCTGAATCACTTTGCTGTACACCAGAAACTAACACAACATTGTAAATCAACTATACTTCAATAAAAAATAAATAAAAATTTAAAAAGAAAAGAAAAATAAGATATAAACCTCACTGCAAGAAGCAAATGATGGTAGTATCATATCTAAGTGGAAAGAGCCACTTGGAAAATGGGTTATGTCTTTTTCTTTTAAATTAACAAATTAACTGAACGCATATGTTAGATGAACATATATCTCTTAAAGGAATTAAATACCCAAATATAAAGTACTACTTTTTTCTTAAAAAATAGTCATTTGCCTATGCAGTACTGTATTTTGAAGACACACCCCAACCAATGACCTCAGGGTAATCGGTACAGTAAGAAAGATCATAAGTTAGTGTGTGAAACACTAGGTGATTAGGGCACCATTATACCTCATAAGCCAAAAGTAGTTCACGGCTCAGCCTATACTTAGGCACATGTTAGCTGTAACTGAGAGGAGACAAGGAACTGGGGCATCCTCTGAAGAGACCGGACAAATTTTCTACTTCTAGCCCATATTTTTTTTTAACATCTTTATTGGAGTATAATTGCTTTACAATGGTGTGTTAGTTTCTGCTTTATAACAAAGTGAATCAGTTATACATATACATATGTTCCCATATCTCTTCCCTCTTGAGTCTCCCTCCCTCCCACCCTCCCTACCCCACCCCTCTAGGTGGTCACAAAGCACCGAGCTGATCTCCCTGTGCAATGCGGCTGCTTCCCACTAGCTATCTATTTTACCTTTGGTAGTGTATATATGTCAATGTGACGCTTTCACTTCATCCCAGCTTACCCTTCCCCTCCCCGTGTCCTCAAGTCCATTCTCTACCTCTGCATCTTTATTCCCGTCCTGCCACTAGGTTCATCAGAACCATTTTTTTTTTTTAGATTCCATATATATGTGTTAGCATACAGTATTTGTTTTTCCCTTTCTGACTTACTTCACTCTGTATGACAGACTCTAGGTCCATCCACCTCACTACAAATAGTTCAATTTTGTTTCTTTTTATGGCTGAGTAATATTCCATTGTATATATGTGCCACATCTTCTTTATCCATTCATCTGTCGATGGACACCTATGTTGCTTCCATGTCCTGGCTATTGTAAATAGTGCTGCAATGAACATTGTGGTACATGACTCTTTTTGAATTATGGTTTTCTCAGGATATATGCCCAGTAGTGGGATTGCTAGGTCATATGGTAGTTCTCTTTTTAGTTTTTTAAGGAACCTCCATACTGTTCTCCATAGTGGCTGTATCAATTTACATTCCCACCAACAGTGCAAGAGGGTTCCCTTTTCTCTACACCCTCTCCAGCATTTATTGTTTGTAGATTTTTTGATGATGGCCATTCTGACCGGTGTAGGGTGATACCTCATTATGTTTTTGATTTGCATTTCTCTAATGATTAGTGATGTTGAGCATCCTTTCATGTGTTTGTTGGCAATCTGTATATCTTCTTTGGAAAAATATCTATTTAGGGCTTCTGCCCATTTTTGGATTGGGATGTTTGTTTTTTTGATATTGAGCTGCATGAGCTGCTTGTATATTTTGGAGATGAATCCTTTGTCAGTTGCTTTGTTTGCAAATATTTTCTCCCATTCTGAGGGTTGTCTTTTCGTCTTCTTTATGGTTTCCTTTGCTGTGAAAAAGCTTTTAAGTTTCATTAGGTCCCATTTGTTTTTGTTTTTATTTCCATTTCTCTAGAAGGTGGGTCAAAAAGGATCTTGCTGTGATTTATGTCATAGGGTGTTCTGCCTATGTTTTCCTCTGAGAGTTTTATAGTGTCTGGCCTCACATTTAGGTCTTTGATCCATTTTGAGTTTATTTTTGTGTATGGTGTTAGGGAGTGTTCTAATTTCATTCTTTTACATGTAGCTGTCCAGTTTTCCCAGCACCACTTATGGAAGAGGCTGTCTTTTCTCCATTGTATATTCTTGCCTCCTTCGTCAAGGATAAGGTGACCATACGTGCGTGGGTTTATCTCTGGCTAGCCCATATTTTGAGAGGACTTCCTGCTACAATATAACAAGATCCTAGATAAATGGAAAAAGCAAACTTTATAATGCACCTCTGACCATCAAAAAAAAGTAGAGAAAATATTCAAAAGGAGTAAAAAGAAAAGGGAGAGAGGGAGGAAGGAGGAAGAAATTTAAGATAAATTCAAAAACGTAAGTGGCAAGCATATGTATCAGTCAAGGTTGCTCTGGGAACAGATGCTGCTCAGTCTCTGGCATCAGAGACTGAACTCTGGGTCATTCACATGATGGGGTAGCTGAACCTGAGGCTTGTGCATTAAGCTGGGACGCTTGAAGGTTGCTAATGTAGTACCAGGTCAGTCCTGTCCCCAAGTTCCAGGACACAAGAAATGCACATCTTCTCTGGAGGAAAGCTCTCAATTTAAGCCCTTAATACTATTATAAGTTAAACTTAATCAAAATATAAGCTCTCAAAAAAAATCCTCAAAACACAAAGCAACATAAATGAGTTGCTAGAAACAATAAACAACAGAATTATACCCTCTATTACCAAATATTTAGCATTCTTAGATACAGAATAATTCTATATATAAAATATTTCATGTCATAAGATATGGAGTAAAAAATATTCCACATCTAGATAACTGAAGTAATAGTGTAGAGTGCCAAAGACAATAATAATATTATAAAAAACAGCCACACACAAAAAAATCAACAATTAGACTGAAAGCAGATCTCTAAATAGTGACAACTGAAGTCAGATGACAGAAGTTATCTTCCAAGTGCTAGGAGAAAATAACTAGAAGACACACTGAAGCTGTTTTTTAAGAATGAGAATGAAATGAATATATTTTCTTATAAACAAAAACTGAGAGAATTTACTATCAACGTAACTTCACTAAAGAAATGTCTAAAGGATGTACTTTAGGGAAGAAGAAAATGAACCCAGAGGAATAGCTGAAATGCAAGAAATGATGAGCAGAAAAGTTGGTAAATATGTAGGTAATTTTATTCAGGTATTTTTAACTGTCTCTGTAAAATAATGATAAAACTAAAGTATATCTTGTGGTGGTAAAGGAAGTCAGAACTAAAATATTAGACAACAATAGCATATAATTCGTAAGAGGGTAAAACAGAACTACCACATGATCTAGCAATTCCACTTTTGGGTAGTATTTATCTGAAGAAAATGAAAAAACTAACTCAAAAAAATATATGCACCTCTATATTCATTGCAGCATTATTTACAATAGCCAAGACATGGGAGCAACCTAAGTGTCTATCAGTGGACAAATGAAAAAAGAAATTGTGGTGTATATATATATATATATATATATATATATATATATATATATATATATACACACACACACACACATACATACACACACACACAATGGAATATTATTCAGCCATAAAAAAGAAGGAAATCCTGCCATTTGTGACTACATGGATGGATCTTGAGGGCATTATGCTAAGTGAAATGGGTCGAAAAGAGAAAGACAAATACCACATGATCTCACTTATATGTGGGGTGGGAGGTGGGAAACCAAACTCACAGATACAGAGAGCAGATTGGTGGTTACCAGAGGTGCAGGGTGAGGGGATGGCGGAATTGGATGAAGGTGGTTAAAAGGTACAAACTTCCAGTTGTAAAACAGTAAGTCCTGGGAATGTCATGTACAGCATGGTGACTACAGTTAACAATACCATATTGCATATCTATAAGTTGCTGAGAGAGTAGACCTTACAAGTTCTCATCACAAGGGGAAAAAAAATTTATAACTATGTATGGGGACAGATGTTAACTAGACTTACTGCGACGATCATTTCACAATATATACAAATATCCAATCATTATGTTGTACACTTGAAACTAATATAGTGTTCTATGTCAATTATATCTCAAAAAAAAAAGAGAGAGAGGCTGAGAAGTTACAATACTCCAAGGCACTGTGTCGTTTGGAGAATGGGTCATGATACCAATTAACTCCATTCTCAGTGTGGGAAACGGCGGCATAACCCTAATCCACCTGAACTGCACCCAGACTCACCACTTTCCCTCCCACCCCAGATCTGCCCTCCCTAGCTGTAATCCAGGCCAGAAGGGGGCGTGGACCAGACCTCCAGATCTGATGCATTTCCTGACAGAATGGGATTCTGGCTGGGTTCCCTGAGAGAGGAGGAAGAGCCCTGAGCAAAGAAAAGGCTTGGAGGAGAAGGAAAGGCAGAGTTTTGGCAGCCAAACTTTCAGCTGTGTCTAGAAAGTAATCTACTTATCCTAACTTGCAGGCTAGGTGTGGCTATGTTTGTGGATGGCTTTGTTGGGGCTAGGCATTGTTTGACTTTAGCAAACAGGCTTGAAGATTAGTGATTTGTAAAGTCACTGCATGCACTGGTAGGTGAGGATGCATTTGAGTTTCTGGGTCTTGCCAATCAAGAGGTATGGGGTGGCCAAGAAGATATGACAATGAAAACTTTATGTTTGACTGGGAAAGCCCAATTTCCTCCTGGAATGTTTCTGTTAGATGCAGTCTGACCTCATCGTCAACCCCCATCAACTTTCCTCATGGGAAAATAAAAGTCATAACCAAGACCTTCCTTCTTCAAAAAAAAGATAAAAAAAGACCTTCCTTCTTCAAAGGCTTCCTTGCAACTTGGTTACTGAGTCCAGGTCTTCTTCAGTATTAGGGTTGGCCTCCAGGAAGATGACCCAAAGAAGCTTCCTGCAGTCATGTTTTCATCACTTTTCTTGATAATTTGGGCATTGGGGTTTGAATGGGGAGAAGGAGGTGGGAAGACAACTGGGGAGGAACAGCACTGTAAGTGGAACTCTAACTTGTAGAATGCAGGTTCCCTTTCACATACTCCTAAAGCAAACAGGAGAAAGGTCAATAGACAAGGAAGAAACTGCAGGACTCATTTCAATGCCTGTTCCAAATTATTTATGAACTATCTATTATTCAGATTCTCTCTCCCTCTGATGAACTCCATTAGAAGAATTAGTGAGTGGTGACAAGAGTTAATAACTGCCCAGTTACTACAACTTCAGAAGCATGAGAAGTGATTCTACTCCCGAGAGTTGTGAAGGACAAAAGGTGTTGCCTAGCTGAGACTAGCGGGCTACTCCAGCATACACACCTGTTCATGGTATCATATGATCCCTCAGTTACACAATGTGTTTTATAACCCCTGCCTAAAGGACAGACCTATGTACTAAATACCAAACATACCATTTCCTGGTTTTCCCACTTGCATGTAGTTGCCTTGAGTGTTAATATAAATCATCTGCTATGCGCACAGAGACGACAACGCCCAGTGAAAATACTGTCACTGAAATGACAAGGTATTTCTCCCAGCCCCAAAGAGGACTATGTACTGGTATCCCCCCAAAAGTGCTGCATTCAAACCCCACATTATTGAAGGGGCAGCGCAGTGAGGAATTAAAGAGATATTCTTTAATATTTGCAACCAATGAAATCAATACTTTAGAAAATCAGTCAGCATATATTTACAAGATTTCACCATGCTACTTGGTTACAGCAGAAACATGAAGAACTGCCCTCTTCTTAAAGAAAAATGTTTCCTCAAATCCCCCAGTGTTAACGATTGTTTTTAGTGTGTTTTTTAGTAAACAACCAAAATAAAACCAGGTACAAAATCCTTAGATGTATCACTCTTAACCTATACAAACCAAAGCACATGTGTAATTAAATACAATCCGAACTATAAAACCAATAGCACCCAAGCACTATTTACAATAGACAAGGAAGCTACCTAAATGCCCGTTGACAGATGGAGAAAGATGTGATATATATATTGGAATATTATTCAGCCATAAAAAAGAATGAAATAATGCCATTTGCAGCAACATGGATGGACCTAGAGATTATCATAATAAGTGAAGCAAGTCAGGCAAAGACATATACGATATCGCTTATACGTGGAATCTGAAACAATGATATAAATGAACTTATTTACAAAACAGAAAGAGACTCACAGACATAGAAAACAAACTTACGGTTATCAAAGGGGAAAGGAGGGTGGTAGGGATAAATCAGGAGTTTGGGATTAACAGACACACACTACTATATATAAAATAGACAAACAATGATGACCTACTGTATAGCACAGGGAACTATATTCAGTATCTTGTAATAAACTATAATGAAAAATAATAATATATATATACATATCTGAATTACTTTGCTGTACACCAGAAACTAACACAACATTGTAAATCAACTACACTTCAATAAAAATATAAATAAATAAATAAATAAAACCAATAGCATCCAAATAACATGAATAAAACATGCTACATGATGTTCTGCTGAAACCACATTGCTGCCCAAATGAAGACTTATATGGTACTGGTCACTGATTGCTGTGGCATGGGGCCCTTTTGAGATCAGCAAGCATTTACTTCCACATTCAATGTAAGGACTGGAATCTCCCACCACTTTCCCTACTGGAACTACTGTGAAACCTTTCTTCATCAGCCTGCTCTGTCAGCATTTGGTCTTTAAAAGTAAATACTGCTTTGGCATCAAATTAATTCTACTCTGATTTTTCTTAAGAACCCTCCACATTTAAACTGGTTTGACTTGACACTAATTTGAACACAAACCACAAACCTAAATGCAGGTACAGACACAAATCATGTCACAGTGCTCAGTTATAAGACAGTTATCCAAAGATCCAAAATATGTCTAGATTAAATTTTTACTGCCATCCAAATGAAAGCAACATTTAAAAATTCTTAAAGAAGAATCACAAACCCCCGAAGTCCACAAATGCTCAGACTCACCTCCCAGTGTGAGAAACTGCCCTGTGGAATGCTGTGACCAGGTTCTTACAAATAATCTGCCCTTAATGTGTCCTTGAAACTAAGAACATACTTGGATCAGAACCTTGTGGGGTGAGGTTAGGAGCTAGAGGAGATGTGGAACAGCTAGGATATAGGATAAAATCAGAGTTGACATAAGATAACGACAAAGATTGCCAAGAAGCAAACACACAGCCCAGCAGACACGTGACTTGTTCTCACCAGTGCTGAGTGCCCTTTCTGAGTCCCCTGCTCTCTCACTGTGACCTAGTTTTCATAATAAAGGAAATGCAGTATCTAAGATCTTTCTCAGAGACTACAGAGAGATATGAAATACCATCCAAATTTGAGATTCTACAAAACAGGCCCTGTACTGCCATTGAAACAAACTTCCCATTATTGTGTTAGTTTTTAGTCATTTGCACCTTCACCTCCACCAGCCTGAGATCTACCATCTGTGCTGTTCTGTGGCCTGGGAGGGTGACCCCTGTAGACTGCATCACCCAGGTTCCTGCGCCAGCTGACTTCTGGTTGGGTTTGGTCAATGGAGGCCCTGGTAGGAGATTAGAGCAAGGGGAGAAGAGAAGTTGGGGTGTTTTCTCCCACTCCCCACATGCTTCAGTTCATCATCACTGGTGGAAGCTGCATCCATCCACAGACCCAGCAGGCATTTGCTTCCTCCACTGCAGCTCTAAGTGCTCACGAAGCACTATTTCCTTCCCTTGTCCCTTCAGTCCAGGGCTGGCCATGGCTTCCCACTGTTTTAGTTCCTTGTTTGTTCTCTCACCTCACACACACTTCTATGGGTAGCCCTTCACTTAATTCTCTTCATTCAAACCAACGAGGTGAATTCTGTGTGTCCTGCTGGGACCATTACTGATACAATCATCAAATTTGGTCAGACAAATCAGGACTGTATGAACTCCTAGGTGCAGATTAGATTCTCAAAAACTAACAATGCAAAGAAAAATCACACCATCTATGAGAGAAGCACTCACCATCTATCAGGAAGATAATCACATAAACAGTACAACTGGTCTTCAACTTCTAAGTACATTATAAAAATTTCAGCTTAAGAAAAACAATAATTTAGGGGGAAAAAGATATATTCAAGACAACGTTTATTACACTGTCATCTATAGCGAAGGAAATTTTGGAAACAACCTTAGATGTCTAACAGTAATGGAAGAGTTAAATTATGACATATGAACATGATGGATTATGATGTTACCATGAAATATTATTATAGTTAAGATTTTGGGGCTTCCCTGGTGGCGCACTGATTAAGAATCCGCCTGCCAATGCAGGGGACACGGATTCAATCCCTGGTCCGGGAAGATCCCACATGCCGCGGAGCAACTAAGTCAGTGAGCCACAACTACTGAGCCAGCACTCTAGAGCCCGCCAGCCACAACTACTGAAGCTGCGCACCTAGAGTCCATGCTCTGCAGCAAGAGAAGCCACTGCAATGAGAGGCCTGCACACCGCTACGAAGAGTAGCCCCTGCTTGCCACAACTAGAGAAAGCCTGTGCACAGCAACAAAGATACAATGCACCCAAAAATAAATAAATAAAACAAATTTTTTAAAAATTGAAAAAAAAAGTTATTAAAAGATTTTGTAGTAGCAAATAATAATAGTAAGTAAAACAGATTTGAACATATTTTGAACATACATTAGAATTTTAATTATGTAAGAACAAATATACATGCACCTAAACATTAGATAAAAGTTCACAAAACTAAATCCCATGTTGGATGACTCAAATTCTAATTGCTATTTATTTCTTTTCTAAAATATCCTTAAAAATAAAACAAAAGAAATAAAACAAAGGGCATAATATTCAGAGAATCATGGCTATAGCCAGTGATAGGAGAGGTGCATTCTGGGAGATTAAGGCTCCTCCAGACTATATCCTGCCCTCCAATCAATAAGCAGCCTTAAGCAGGACATTTAACTTCAGTCTCCATTTTTTCTCTCTGCAGTAGGATTGACTACTGACCCACTCACAAGAATGTAAAGTTAATGAAACCTAACAGGACTGAAAAATTTTTTGCTTTCCTGTACCTGCCTCCCTGTATATAGTGACTGTATATGCTGACTAGCTGGGACAATTTAAAACGAAGGCATTTTCTTAGACAAATTTTGTGGTGCAGGGTTTGTGAGCTCTGTTTCAGAGACTGAGCAGTTTCATTAGAAAGTGGTAAGATGAACATCGTCATTTGGGGGCCTTCACTGGAGGTTTTAAAATATGTTTCATGCTCCTCCTTAAAGAGATTCTATCTAGCAGAGTGATAGCAGATTGATGGCTGTGACCTTCTTCACAGTCTTCTAACTTCTTTCACAATGAAGTCAGGGCTCTTGCTGCTGGTGTCTGTGGGCGGGGTGCCAAGGTGCTGTAATGAAGGCTGCGTATCATCCCCCACCCTGAAGACTATCGTCTCAGCTCACTGTTAATGTGTTCATACCACCAACAAACATGTCGAAAGAGGGGAAATCCAAGAGAAACATGCTTTCGCCATTCCCAAGGCTTACTTTCATTAAACAGTGGTTGTCAAAAAGACAATGTCTTTGTACTGAAGACAAATATGACACCATATCAACATTACAACAAAATGCTTTTACAGGCGTAAAGCTCTTTATGCTTTAATTTTAAGCTGATGATTTGATATCTTCCTAAATTATACATTTTCGCAGCGTTTCCTAATCTAAAACATTTATCAGTCTAGAATATATATTAACTTGAAATATTGCCATTCCTATTTCATAGCCGAGTGGATGATAATTTTCTTTAATTACACATTAATTCCAATGTATTACCTGCATAGGCAGTTATTGTTTTAACAGGGTAAGGATTAATGGGCAGGTGTTCTGCTATAATTTCACTGAAGAAGAAATAGAGAAATTATACATGATTCATTTTCTTATTTCTCTGAGCTGAATAATATTAATAACACTGCCACCTTACATTTATAAAGCACTTTTCATTTCCTAAGTGCTTTTGTATCTGGAATTACATTTTCCTAGATCTTTTACCTTTGACAAATCCTTCCAGATAACACACAACTCTAGAGTTTTTCAACTCTCTCATACCCAAACATTTTATGTATGTATGTGTTTATGTCAATGGATATGGTGAGAGGCAATAAAATAACCACAGCCTTTACAGAGAGATAGACCTGGGTTCAAGTCTCAGCTTAACCACCTACTACATGACCTTGGACGAATTACTATGAGCATCAGTTCTGTCGTATTTAAAATGGGGATAATATCACCTTCCATCAATGGCTATTGGAAGGACTAAGTAAGATGTAATTTACAAAAATAGTCTGACATACAGCAGGCACTCAATAAATAAAAGTTGCTGCTTTATTATTAGCAGCTATTCTACTCTGTCAAACAAACATTTTCTTGCCCCTGATTTATTTTCTTCAAAATATTTGGATTCAGAGAAATATAGAGGAAGTAGAAAATCAAGAATAACAAAGTAGTCCCAGAACGTATACCAGAAGTACTACATCAGTGCAATCTCAGACACTTTCTGTATGGAGGGCTCTATCTCAGCCAACAGTCTGCAAAAACTCATCCATCTCTTTTCTATTTGAGTGTAAGGTTAACAGTACTTTGGATAAACCCCAGTACTAATCAGTTGGCATTCCAGTATTCTAAGTTTAAAAGTATATACTTGAGTACAGGACTTCACTGATGGTCCAGAGGTTAAGACTTCTCCTTCCAGTGCAAGGGGTGCAGGTTTGATCCCTGCTCAGGGAGCTAAGATCCCACATGCCTTGTGGCCAAAAGACCAAAACATAAAACAGAAGCAATATTGTAACAAATTCAATAAAGACTTTTTTAAAAAATTTTAATAAATAAATAAAAGTATATACTCAAATAAAAAATGCTCTTTGGTTCTGTGGGAGCCAGCCTCCACAATGGCCCCTGATGATCTCACCTCCCGGTAGTCATACCCTTAGCAGTGCCCTCCCCTACCCCCAACACACACACACACACACACACACACACACACACACACACACACACACACACTGAACCAGGGCTGGTTTATTATACAACCAGTAGAATTAGGTGAAAATGACGATATATGACTCCTAAGGCTATGTCATAAAAAACATTGGAGTTTCTGCCTTGGTCTCTAGGATCACTTGCTCTGGGCAAAGCCAAGCACTGTGTTGTGAAGACACTCAAGTCGCCCCATGTAAGACCCACATGGAAAGGGACCAATTTGCCAGCACCAACTGCCAGCCATGTGAGTCACCTTAGACATAAATTCTCCAGCACCAGTCAAGCCTTCAGATGACTGCAGCTCTGGCCAACATCAGACTACACCGTCCTGAGAAACTCTGATCTGGAATCACCCAGCCAAGCCACCTCTGAATTCCTGAAGCACAGAAACCATGAGAGATAATAAATGATTGTTGGTGTTTTAAGCAACTAATTTTTGGAGTGCTTTGTTACACTGCCGTAGATTTTTATTACAGTGACAAGGGTAATTTGGCAAGAATATGGATTGGCATAACATGACCCCTTCACCGTATAGCTACATAATCCAAAGATCATGTAGATGAACAACATGGTCCTGCCATGCAGGGGAAAGTGGCTTTAAAACAGACACCACTTTCACATTTTAAGCATCATCACATCACACATCATTAGCTAATCCCCAAAATCTCACACTAACTTCAAAAGCCTCAAAAAAAATGACATAGTTGATTACATAAAAATGTAAAATGCCTATATGGAAAAACTAAGTAAAATTTAATGACAAATGAGGAAAATTATCAGCAATGTAGGAGAGACAGAGGTTTAATACTCTCTCTAGAAAAGATAATGCATAAAACAATAAAAAGAAATCACTCAAGGGGCTTCCCTGGTGGCACAGTGGTTGAGAATCTGCCTGCTAATGCAGGGGACACGGGTTCGCGCCCTGGTCTGGGAAGATCCCACATGCCGCGGAGCAACTAGGCCCGTGAGCCACAACTACTGAGCCTGCGCATCTGGAGCCTGTGCTCCGCAACAAGAGAGGCCGCGATAGTGAAGAGGCCCGCGCACCGCGATGAAGACTGGACCCCGCTTGCCGCAACTAAAGAAAGCCCTCGCACAGAAACGAAGACCCAGCACAGCCAAACATAAATATAAAAATAAATAAATAAAAAGGAAAAAAAAAAGAGTACTCACCCTGGATATGTTAAAAAGAAAGAAAGAAATCACTCAAAAGAACAGAAAGCAGGTATGATTGAGAAGATTCAAATAAAAGAGAAGAGGTCCAAAGACTGACCTCTAAGGCACTCCAGTATTTAGATATAGGGAAGAGGAGGATTCAGCAAAGGAGTGGCCACTAGGACAGGAGGAAAACCTTCTAGAAGATTCCGGTGCCCAGGAAGCCAGGATCAAAAAGGATTTCAAGAAAGAAAGTGATCAAGTGTGCCAACCCTACTTGTGAGGTCAAGTAAGATGAGAGCTGAAGGCTGACTACTAGATTTTGCCACATGAGTCACTGGTAACAGCCACATCACCGAATTTCTCTTCCTATTGTCAGTAAATGTTTGTGGAGTACCCATTACACGCCAGATACAGTACTTGAACGTAACTCCTTTTGTGTTGTAACTGCCAGTACGTTATGACTGCCAACACAGTTTGTCCCTTCAGGTTACATTCAAAAGGGCATTAGAGATTCTTGGGGGTAGGGGAATGGGAAGAGAGTCAAAATAGTCAGATTCAAATCCATTAAGCTGTCAGAAAATGGCACACCAGCAAACTAGTGGTAAATCTTAGGAGATATCTGGGAGACTTCTATTAATAACAGTAATAATTTGACTTCTTTACATCTAGAGCAGTCTGGATAGGCTAAGTTATGCTGCCATAACAAACAACCCCTCAATCTCAGTGATCTGATACAGTATAAGTCTATTTCTTGCTGACTCAAAGCCCACTATGGGTCCAGGCACCTCTCTCAGATAACTATTTTCCATGTGTTGTCTTAGCATTCCAGATAACTCTAAATGTGGAAACAAATTTCCACAATCACCACAGCAGGGGAAGAGAGCCCTAAAGGATCTCACGCCAGCAATTAAATAGCCTGGCCGGGGATTGACTCATGTTCAACTACAACCCATTGGCCAGAAAGAGCCACATGACCTGCCCAATTGCAAGGGGAGCCAGGAAAAGGAATTTTTTTCATGAAGATGAACTAGATATAGGTATTAATTGTTATGCCATTATAAGTGATATAAGCATTATACCACAATCAGAATTCTAGTTTCTCAAAGGATTTGACATCTAATCATCCTTTTGACGATGAAAACATCCCAACAAAGTAGAGAGAGAAGTTATTAGAAGCTCCATTTACAGATGTGATGTGAAAATTGGGACAATAAAATTTTAAACAACTTGGGACTTCCCTGGTGGTGCAGTGGTTAAGACTTCACCTTCCAATGCAGGGGTTGCAGTTCAATCCCTGGTCGGGGAGCTAAGATCCCACATGCCTTGTGGCCAAAAAACCAAAAACATAAAAAAAAACAGAAGCAATATTGTAACAGATTCAATAAAGACTTTAAAAATGGTCCACATCAAAAAGAAAAATAGTAAAATAAAGTAACAGTTTAAACAACTTATCTAATTAGTGGTAATATCTAATTTAAATCATTGTAGTAAGGACTGCCTCCCAGCAATATGATCTTTCTTTCCACAAGTCCATGCTTAATTTGGGGGAAAAAATCATTAGCATCACTGATATTTGTGGTCATTACGGTATATGTAAAATATACCACAAAGTACAACACTACATGATTCTCTAAGTACCTTACACAAAAGATGGCCCTTTGAAATAGCTGGGATCAGTCCCTTCAGACATGTTCTTGACTGACACCTAAAATGCAAGTCAACAGGGCTTACTTAGGATGGAAGGCGTGGGTTTTCCTAATAACACTTCAGGCTCCTTTCTCTGCATCTGTCACTAAAGATTAGCCCTCAGAATAGCACTGTGTGAACTCCCTTCATGTTAAACATAAACTTTAAATTTCAACATTCCCTATAGTCCTAATTTCCAGGCTGCTGACAGCTGAGCTTTAACAGAGAACAGCCTTGATGACTTCTGTGCTAAGCCTTAAGGTACAGTTTCCTTCTCTCAGCTATGTAGGGTCTTGATATGGTTTTAGGACAGCAGGGAAGAGCTATTTTGGGGTTTTTCTTTATCTTTAAGTAGTTACTTAATTCAGCAGCACAAAATGCTAACATTTTTCAAAAAGAAATACATAGCCAAACCCTGGATTCCTAGATCAAAATGAAATATCACCTGGCATTAAGATAAAAGAACTGCTTATAATAAAACTTTTCTCCAAAGACTGTATATTCAGAAAAAGAGTTGAAAGAGCAATTAGCCATAAGCTGTTATTTTTTTCTTTCAATTCTTAAGTTCCATACTGTAATCCTTGACTTAGAAGTTGGTATGTGAGTAAAGTACTAAGCAAGAGCCTCAAATGCTATCAGGTCAGCCCCTTGAAGCTCTTTTAACTGTTCTGTCCACCGCTTTCCTTCCTTTTGCTTTACTGGACTTTCTGAGGGAAAGAGAAAGGAATTGAATTTCCAACATCGAGAAAAATGGCACATATCCAAATCTGACAGTAGTCAACCAGTTACTATTCCATCTTGAAAATGGACAAGGATTTTTTAGTCCAAAACTCTACATCTTCTCAATACCTTATATAGCAAAGACACCTTATACAGTAAAGCTAACTTGGTCTCCTAAAAATGTAACCGTGCAGTTCACTCCAGGAAGCCACCTAAACTCACTTTTTGTCCTAGTCAGAAAAATCCCTACCCCAAGAGTGGAGAAGACTCCCAGATGTGTGTTATAATGTAAAGGGCATGAGGAGATATCAGTTTTATTCCCAGATCAGTTACTAGCTATTTCCCTATGTATTAAAAAAAAAAAAAAAAAACGCTAGAGAATATGTTGAGATTCAAATGGGATAATACACATGAAAGGACTCTATACTTGAATAGTGTCTTAGAGTTTGCAACATATTTTACTTAAGATTGCTCCCCCTGGCCTATACTAAGAAGCCATACTTATACTGCCCACCTAACCAGGACAGAGAACTTCACTGTGGGGGTCTGTCTTTCCATCCCAAATGTTATTTATCTTAACTTCATGGCAGAATTTAAATCTGGACGTTGACCTTGATATCCTTTTAATCTCATTGGACCACCATCCTATTCCCCAACCTAATATACAAATCTTTATGCAAAACCATCCAAGAGCACTATAGAGGCCTGTGAAAACATTGAAAGGTTCCATATCCCTCAAATACGGGGATCAATTAATTTATCGTCCACACTGGGACACTTCTGAAAGTGAAAGGGGACTCTAAATAATGACTCCAGGACAAACACCACCCTCTTCTTTACAAGCCTCTGGTCTGTTGCTCCAGTCTGTTTCCAGCAGTTCTAACTTTTAATGACACAAGTAATATGTGAATATTTTGTCCCTTTTAAAACATTGGAAAACATGGAAAGTTAAGAGGAATAATAATAATGGACTAAGAACCTACTAATTTCAGGCACTTAACATACGCTATTCCATTTAAGTTTCACACTAACACTTGTAGTTTTTTTTTTTTTTTTTTTGGCTGCGTTGGGTCTCATTGCTGCATGCGGACTTCCTCTAGTTGCAGCAAGCGGGAGCTACTCTTCATTGTGATGCGCGGGCTTCTCACTGCGGTGGCTTCTCTTGTTTCACAGCACGGACTCTAGGGCACACAGGCTTCAGTAGTTGTGGCATGTGGGCTCAGTAGTTGTGGCTTGAGGGTTCCAGAGCACTGGCTCAGTAGTTGTGGCACATGGGCTTAGATGCTCCAAGGCATGTGGGATCTTCCCAGACCAGGGATTCAACCCGTGTCCCCTGCATTGGCAGGCAGATTCTTAACCACTGCGCCACCAGGGAAGTCCCATAGTAATTTTTTTCTTCCAGTTTTATTGAGATATAATTGACATACAGCACTGCCTTAAGTTTAAGGTGTACAGCATAATGATATGACTTACATCATGAAATGATTATCACAATAAGTTTAGTGAACATCCATCATCTCATATACATACAACACGAAAGAAATAGAATACATTTTTTTCTTGTGAAGAGAACTCAGGATTTATTCTCAACTTATATATTATCATACAGCAGTGTTAATTATATTTATCATGTTGTACGTAACATCCCTGGTACTTATCTTATAACTGCAAGTTGTTACCTTTTGACCACCTTCATCCAGTTCTCCCTCCTCCCACCCCCTCCCTCTGGTAACCACAAATCTGATCTCTTTTTCTATGGGTTTGTGTTTTTTTGAAGTCTAATTGACCAACAAAACTAGGTTAGTTCCTGGTACACAACAAAGTGATATGATACTTCTGTACATTTCAAAATGATCACCAAGATAAGTCTAGTTGTCATCTGTCACCATATAAAGATGTTACATAATTACTGACTATATTCCCCACATTGTACATTTCATAACTGTGACTCATCTATTTTGTAACTGAAAGTTTATACCTCTTAATCTCAGATATTTCTCTCTTCCCCCTACCTCCCTCCTCTCTGGCAACTACTTGTTTGTTCAATGTATCTGTAACTCTGTTTATGTTTAGTTATGTTTGTTCATTGTTTTCTTTTTTAGATTCTACGTGAGTCAAATCATACAATATTTGTCTTTTTCTGTCTGACTTATTTCACTTAGCATAAAACCCTAGGTCCATCCATGTTGCAAAACGGCAAGATATCACTCTTTACGGCTGAGTAATACTCCATTGTGTGTGTATACATACACACGCCACATATATATATACATGTGTGTATGTGTGTATATATACACACATATATATACACATACATACACCACAACTTCTTCATTCATCTATCGATGGACACTTAGGTTGCTTCTATTTCTTGGCTACTGTAAATAAGGCTGAACATAGGGGCGCATATATCTTCTCTAACTAGTGTTTTTGTTTTCTTTGGATAAATACCCAGGAGTGGACTTGCTGGATCATATGCAGTTCTATTTATAATTTGCAAAGGAATCTTCATACTGTTTTCCATAGAAGCTGCACCATATATTTCCCCACCAACAGTGCATGAGGGTTCCCTTTTCTACATATCTTCACCAACACTTGTTACTTGTTATCTTTTTAATGACAGCCATTTTGACAGGTGTGAAGTGATATCTCATTGTGGTTCTGATTTGCATTTCCCTCATGATTAGTGATGAAAAGCATCTTCTCATGTGCCTGTTGACCGTCTGTAGGTCTTCTTTGGAAAAATGTCTATTCAGGTAGTCTGCCCATGATTCAATAGGTTTGTTTTTCTTTTCTTGATGTTGAGTTGTATGAGTTTTTTGTATATTTTGTATATTAACTCTTTATTAGATATATCATTTGCAAAAATCTTCTCTCATTCAGTAGAAAGCCTTTTCATTTTGTTGACAGATTCCTTTGCTGTGCAAAAGCTTTTGAGTTTGATGTAGCCCTGTTCACTTAATTTTGATTTTACTTCCCTTGCCTAAGGAGATGTGTATAAAAATATATTGCTAAGACTGATGTCAAAGAGTGTACTACCTATGCTTTCTTTGAGAACTTTTATGACTGCAGGCCTTATATTAGTTAATCCATTTTTAGTTTATTTTTATCATGTAAGAAAGTAGTACAGTTTGATTCCTTTCATGTAGTGTCCAGTTTCCCCAACAAAATTTATTAAAGAGGCTATCTTTTCAATATTGTATATTCTTGCTGCCTTTGTCATATATTGCCCATATAAATGAGGGTTCATTTCTGGGCTCTCTATTCTGTTCCACTGATCTATAAGTCTATTTCTGTGGCAGTATCATACTGTTTGGGTTACTGTAGCTTTGTAGTATAGTCTGAAATCAGAGAGTGTGAAACCTCCAATTTTGTTCTTTTTTAAGATTGTTTTGGCTATTTGGGGTGTTTTGTGTTTCCATACAAATTTTAGAATTATTTGTCCTAGTTCTATAAAAAATGCCATTGGTATTTTGATATGAATTGCATTAAATCTGTAAATTGCCTTGGGTAATGTGATCATTTTAACAATATTAATTCTTCCAATCCATGAACACAGTATATCTTTCCATCTGTTTGTGTTATCTTCAGTTTCTTTCATCAGTGTCTTACAGTTTTCTGAGTATAGGTCTTTTATTTCCTTAGAGTTATTCCTAGTCATTTTATTATTTTTGATGCAATGGTAAATGGAATTGCTTTCTTACTTTCTAATAGTTTGTTGTTAGTGTATAGAAATTCAACAGGTTTCTTAATATTAATTTTGTATCCTGCAACTTTACTGAATTTTTTGATGACTTCTAGTAGTTTTTTGGTGGCATCTTCAGGATTTTCTATGTATAGTATCATATCATCCACAAACAGTGACAGTTTTACTTCTTCCTTTCCAATTTGTATTTCTTTTCTTTTTCTTGTCTAATTGCTATACCTAGGCCTTCCAGTACTATGTTGAATAAAAGTGGTGAGAGCAGGTATCTTTGTCTTCTTCCTGATCTTAGAGAAAATGCTTTCAGCTTTTTACCATTCAGTATGATGTTACTTGTGGGTCTATCATAAATGGCCTTTATTATGTGAGACAGGTCTCCTCTTACACCCTCTTTGTTGACAGTTTTTATCATAAATGGATGTTGAATTTTGTCAAAAGTTTTTCTGCATCTATTGAGATGATCATATGATTTTTGTTCTTCTATTTGTTAATGTGGGGTATCACATTGATTTGTGAATATTGAACCATCCTATATATAACAGCAGTAGGTCCTTGCTGTTTATCTATTTTATATATAGTAGTGTGTATCCCAACTCCTAATTTATCCCTACACCCCTTTCCACTTTGGTGACCATAACTTTGTTTTCTATGCCTGTCAGTCTATTTCTGTTTTGTAAATAAGTTCATTTGTATCATATTTTGGATTCCACATAAGTGACATCATGATATTTCTCTTTCTCTGACTTCACTTAATATGATAATCTCTAAGTCCCTTCATGTTGCTGCAAATGGCATATTTCATTCTTTTTTATGGTTGAGTAATACGCCATGGTATATATACACCACATCTTTAATCTTTATCCATGCATCTGTTGATGAACATTTAGGTTGCTTCCATGTCTGGGCTATTGTAAATAGTGCTGCTATAAACACTGGGGTGCATGTATCCTAAAGCTTTCATCTCTTCTGGACATATGCCCAGGAATGGAATTACTGGATCAAATGGTAACTCTATTTTTAGTTTTTTAAGGAAACTCCATAATGTTTTCCATAGTGGCTGCACCAGTTTACATTCTCAGCAACAGTGTAGCAGGATTCCCTTTTCTCCATACTCTCGCCAGTGTTTATTATTTGTAGACTTTTTGATTATGGCCATTCTGACTAGTATGAGGTGATTTGATTTGCATTTCTTCAATAATTAAACTTGTTGAGCATCTATTCAAGTGACTTTTGGCCATCTGTATGTCATATTGGAGAAATGTCTATTTAGGTCTTTTTTGCATTTTTTGATTGGGTTGTTTGCTTTTTGATGTTGAGCTGTATGAGCCGTTTGTATATTTTACAAATTAAGTCCTTGTCGGTCACATCATTTGCAAAGATTTTCTCCCATTCAGTAAGTTGTCTTTTCATTTTGTTTATGGTTTCCTTTGCTGTGCAAAAGCTTTTAGGTATAGTTCAGTCCCATTTATTTTTGCTTTTACCTCCTTTAATTTAGGAGACAAACCCAAAAGGATATTGCTGCAATTTATGTCAAAGACTGTTCTGCCTATGTTTTCCTCTAGGAGTTTTATAGTATCTGGTCTTATATTTAGGTCTTTAATGCATTTTGAGTTTATTTTTGTATATAGTGTTAGAGAATGTTCTATTTTCATTATTTTACATGTAGTTGTCCAGTTTTCCCAGCACCACTTACTGAAGAGACTGTCTTTTCTCCATTGTATATTCTTGCCTCCTTTGTCGTAGATTAATTGACCATGGGTGCATGGGTTTATTTCTGGGCTCTCTATCCTGTTCCATTGATCTATATTTCTGTTTTTGTGCCAGAACCATACTGTTTGGATTACTGTAGCTCTGTAATATAGTCCAAAGTCAAGGAGTGTGATTCTTCCAGCTCCATTCTTCTTTCTCAAAACTGTTTTAGCTATTCAGGGTCTTTTGCGTTTCCATACAAATTTTAATATATTTTGTTCTAGTTCTGTTAGAAATGCCACTGATAATTTGTTAAGGATTGCATTGAGTCTGTAGAGTGCCTTGGGCAGTACAGTCATATAAACAATATTTATTCTTCCAATCCAAGAACATAGTATATCTTTCCATCTGTTTGTGTGGTCTTCAATTTCTTTCACAGCATCCTACTGTTTTTGGAGTACAGGTCCCTTGGCTCCTTAGGTAGGTTTATTCCTAGGTATTTTATTCTTTTTGATGGGATGGTAAATGGGATCGTTTCCTTAATTTCCCATTCTGATAGTTTGTTGTTAGTGTATATAAATGCAACAGATTTTGTACTTTGTAACTTTGTATCCTGCAAGCTTATTGAATTCATTCATTAACTGTAGTAGTTTTCTGGTGGCATCATTAGGATTTTCTACGTATAGTATCATGCCGTCTGCATACAGTGATAGTTTTACTTCTTCCTTTCCAATTTGGATTCCTTTGGATTCTTCTTTGACTGCTGTGGCTAGGACATCCAAAACTATGTTAAATAAAAGTGGCAAGAGTGGGCATCTTTGTATTGTTCCTGATCTTAGAGGAAATGCTTTCAGCTTTTCACCACTGAGTATGATGTTCATTGTGCGTCTGTCATATTTGTCCTTTATTATGTTGAGGTATGTTCCCTCTATGCCCACTTTCTGGAGAGTTTTTACCATAAATGGATGTTGAATTTTATGAAAAGCTTTTTCTGCATCTATTGAGATGATCATATGGTTTTTATTCTTCAATTTTTTAATATGGTATATCACATGGATTGATTTGCAGTTATTGAAAAATCCTTGCATCCCTGGGATAAATCCCACTTGATCATGGTGTATGATCCTTTTAATGTATTGTTGGAGTAGGTTTGCTAGTATTTTGTTGAGGCTTCCTCCCTTCATGATTACTGTTTTGGTGTTATATTTTACATCTGATTGCTCTGTGTATCCCCTAACTGCTTATTGTGAATATAGATGATTTTACTACTTTTATCTTTTAACCTCCCTACTAGGCTTTGGGTGTGGATCAGTAAAGGCAAATCTACAGTAAAGGTAGATTTGCCTTTACTGATAAGCTTTTTCATTTTATAATTTTCTTGTGTCTAGTTGTGGCCTTTTCTTTTCTCCTAGAGAAGTTCCTTTAACATTTATTCTAATGCTCTTTTGATGGTGCTTTTGCTTGTCTGTAAAGCTTTTAATTTATCCGTCAAATCTGAGTGAGAGCTTGCTGGGTAGAGTATTCTTGGTTGTAGGTTTTTCCCTTCCATCACTTTAAATATATCATGCCACTCCCTTCTGGACTGCAGAGTTTCTGCTGAAAAGTCAGCTGATAGCTTTATGGGAGTTCCTCTGTATGTTATTTGTTGCTTTTCCCTTGCTGCTTTAAAAATTCTCTCTTTTTCTCATTTTGATTACAATATGTTTTGGTGTGTTCCTCTTTGGGTTAATCCTGTATGGGACTCTGCATTTCCTGGACTTAGTTGACTGTTTCATTTCCCAGGTTAGGGCAGTTTTCAGCTATTATCTCTTCAACTATTTTCTCAGGCCCTTTTTCTCTCTCTTATACTTCTGGGACCCCTATAACATGAATATTTGTGTGTTTGACATTGTCCCAAAGGTTTCAAACTGTCCTCATTTCTTTTCATTGTTTTTTCTGTTCAGCAGCAGTGATTTCCACTACTCTGCCTTTCAGCTCACTGATCCATTCTTCTGTATCATTTCGTCTACTGTTGAGTCCTTCAAGTATATTTTTCATTTCAGTTATTGTATTCTTCATCCCTGTTTGGTTGTTCTTTATATTTTTTAACTCTTTTTTAAAAACTTCTAACTTCTCACTCTACACATCCATTCTCCTCCTGAGTTCTTTGATCATCTTTACTATCATTACTCACAACTCTTTTTCAGGTAGATTGCCTATCTCCACTTCACTTAGTTCTTCTTCTGGGGTTTTATCTTGTTCCTTCATCTGGAACAAGTTCCTCTGCTGCCTCATTTTGTCTAAGTTGCTATTTGTATGTTTATGTAAATTAGTTACATTTCTCGACCTTGGAGAAGTGGGCTTCTGTAGGAGATGTCCTGTGCATCCCAGCAGTGCACTCCCCTCTTGTCACACAAGCTATATGCTCAAGGGATTCCCCATAGGAGGGCTGCATGCATCCTTCTGTTGTGGCAGGCTAACTATGTGAGTGGCCTAGGAGGTCTGGTTGGCCCCTAGTCCAGTTGGTTGCCAGGCCCTGCTTTGTGCAGATGCTGCTGGCTGCTGTTTAGTGGGGCCTGGTCATGAGGCGGCTGGTTTGCAGAACCCTAGAAGGCCCAAGGGCTAGTGCTGGCTCACTTTTGGGTGAAGTCAGAGTCCAGAAGACTTGGGCTGTTGCCCACCCACTGGTGGGTGAAGCCAGATCCTGGGGTTAGTCCTGAACTACTGGCAGGCAGAGCTAGGCCCTAAAGTCTGGCTGCAGGCCCCAGGGATCCCAGAGCTCATTTCAGATCATTTGTACAGGAGGTAAAGGGGGGGGGGGGGTGCAGTTCCTGACACAGTTGGGTATGGGATCCAGGGTTTTCCGAAGGTTCTGTTGGCCTGCTAGTGGGCAGGGCCAGGGCCCAGCTTGTCCCAGGATGGGGTCTGGCCTGTGTTGGTGAACTTGTTCCGCAGGTTGCGGGATTGTACTTTTCTTGCTTCTGGTGTCTGCCCCCGGTGGGTGAGGTAGGTCTAGAGGCCAGTGCAAGCTTCCTGTGGGAAGGGCCAGTGCCTGCCCACTGGTGGGTAGTACTGGGTCCTGGCCCTCCGGTGGGCAAGGCCATGTCTAGGGGTGTGTCTATAGGCAGCTGTAGGCTCAGGAAGTCTTTAGGCAGTCTGTCTGCTGATGGGTGGGGCTGCGTCCCTGCCCAGTTAGTTGTTCGGCCGGAGGCATCCCAGCACTGGCTCCCACAGGCTATTGGGTGGGGCCAGGTCTTGGTGCTAATGAACCAAGATGTTGGCTGCCAGCAGCAGTGTTCATGAGGTTGAATATTCCTAAATCTGTCTGCCATCAATGTCTGTGTCCCCAGGGTAAGCCACAGCTGCCCCCACCCCCATTTCTCCAGGAGACTCTCCAAGACCAGCAAAGTAGGTCTGGCCCAGGATTCTATCAAATTGCTGCTTTTATCCTGGGTCCCAATGTTTATGAGATTTTGTATGCACCCCTTAAGAGTGAAGTGTCTATCTCCCCCAGTTTTGTGAGGCTCCTAAAATTAAGCCCTACTGGCCTTCAAAGCTGAATGCTCTGGGGGCTCATCTTCCCGGTGCTGGACCCCTAGGCTGAGAAGCCTGACATAGGGCCCAGAGCTCTCACTCTTGTGGGAGAAATCGCTGCAATAGAATTATTGTCTGGTTTGTGGGTTGCCCACTGGTGGGGGGGTATGGGAGTTGATTATATTGTGAGTCCTCCCCTCCTACCCATCTCGTTGTCGTTCCTTCTTTATGTCTTTAGTTGTAGAAGATCTTTTCTGGTAGGTTCCAGTCTTTTTCATCAATGGTTGTCCTGAAGATAGCTGTGATTTTGGTGTGCTTGTGAGAGGAGGTGAGCTCTGGGTCTTTCTACTCCACTATATGGGCTGATCTCTCCAAATGTAGTTCCTGAGTCTTCAATTAAATTATAAACATTTGGTTCAGCAGCTCAGGCAGCAGTGGCAGCCTGTATAATCCTTTTAACACATTGTTGAACTCTGTCACCTAACATTTTGTTGAGAATTTTTTCATCTATGTTCATCAGCAATACTGGCCTGTAATTTTCTTTTTTGGGGACATCATTATCTGGTTTTGGTATTAGGGCGATGCTGGCCTCACAGAATGAGTTGGAAATGTTCCTTCCTCTGCAATTTTTTTGGAATAGTTTCAGAAGGATAGGTGTTAACACTTTTCTATGTTTGGTAGAATTCACCTGTGAAGCTATCGGGTCCTATATTTTGGTTTTTGGGGAGTTTTTTTACTACTGATTCAGTTTCATTACTGATGGTTAAGTGGTCTGTTCATATGTTCTAGTTACTTCTGATTCAGTCTTGGAAGATTGTACGTTTCTATGGATTTGTCCATTTCTTCTAAGTTGTCCATGTTACTGGCATATAAGTGCTCATACTAATTTCTTATGATCCTTTAGTCTCTCTTTCATTTATTTCTGCTCTGATCTTTATTATTTCTTTCCTTCTACTAACTTTGGGCTCTGTTTGTTCTTCTTTTTCTAGTTCCTTTATGGGTAAGCTTAAGTTGAGATTTTTTCTTTCTGGAGGTCGGTTTATTATCACTATAAACTTCCTTCTTGATGATGGTAGTATTTTTACACACATATTACAAATAAGAAAATCAAGGCTAAGAGACATTAAGCGATTTGTATGGAAGGCAGATTTCAGTCCCAAGTACTTCCAGATTCCAAAGTTCATTCAATTTATACTATATAATATTATTAATACTTTACGCTTTTTCTTGTTTTTTTCCTCTGCAGTTTTCTGTTTAACCTAATCGTATTATATATATATGTATATTTTATATGTATTTTTACATATTAACATACACCTTGTGAAGACTGCTTCTTAATAAGAGCAACACAAGCTTGATGGGGGGAAAATATCAAACAGTAATAGAATTATAAAGGAGAAAGCAAAATTTTTCTCTATCTCCACTATACCCAGGTCCACTCAATCTCTCTCAGAGGTAACCATAGGGACCCCTTTCATGTTTCTCCTTTAAAACATCTCATCATGTCAGGCATATGCATCTGCTTACACTCCATTCCTGTGTTCCATTTTACAACATGATTACAAAGACCATCCACACTCATGGTTGCCACTTACTCTCCGCCAATCTCTCTTGAGATACCTCCAATCAGACTTTCATCCCCACTGCTTCAACAAGACTGAACTTATCAAAGTCACCAATGTCCTCCACATTGCCAAATCCCAAAGTCAATTCTAAGGCTTCGTTTTCCTCAACTTTGAATACAGATTGACAGAGCATACTGTGTTCTCTTTCTTAAAACACTTTCTTCTCATGGCTCCTAGGACTTCACTCTCACAGACATCACCCTGCCTCTGTGGCCATTCCTTCTCGATCTCCTTTAATGGCTCTTCATCTTCCTGACATCTAAATGTTGGATAACCCCAGTCCTCAGCCCTCTTTCATTCTCCATCTATACTTACTCCCTAAGTGATCTCACCCACGCTATTCTTTAAATGCTTTCTAGGAGAAGTCAGAGGCCTGTGATGTGGAGTCACAAGAGAGTCTAGAATGGGCTTTCCACTGAGATGGAAGTAGGCTCTATGCAGCAGTCCCAAAAAACGTGCATAAGAAGAGTTTCAGACAACAGAAAATAATCCTAAGGGATTGTGCAGTGGGTTTCCATTGAAATTAATTTTTGCTGGACTTGGAGGATGTAAAGTTGTAAGCACTGAATCTGTGAATGAGATTCATCATCTGAAGATGGCAGAGGAATAAGACGTGGAGATCAACTTCCTCCCCACAAATACATCAAAAATATGTCAACATGTGGAACAACTCCTACAGAACACCAACTGAACACTGGCAGAAAACCTCAGACTTCTCAAAAGGCAAGAAAATCCCCAGGTACATGGCCGAGTGGCTGACAGGGTCTTGGTGCTCCAGGTAGATGTCAGGACTGAGCCTATGAGATGGGAGAGCTGAGTTCAGGACACTGGGCCACCAGAGGACTCCCAGCCCCTCATAATATCAATCGGCGAGAGCTCTCACAGAGGTCTCCGTCTCAACGCTAAGACCCAGCTCCACTCAATGACCAGCAAGCTCCAGGGCTGGACACCCCATGTCAAACAACTAGCAAGAAAGGAAAACAACCCCACCCATTAGCAGAGAGTGTACCTAAAATCATAAGTTCACAGAAACCCCAAAATACACCACCAGACGTGGTCCGGCCCACCAGAAAGACAAGATCCAGCCTCATCCATCAGAACACAGGCACCAGGCCCCTCCACCAGGAGGCACAACCCAGTGAACCAATATTACCAACTGGGGGCGGACACCAAAAACAATGGGAACAACGAACCTGCAGCCTGTGAAAAGGAGACCCCAAACATAGTAAATTAAGCAAAATGAGAACACAGAGAAATACGCAGCAGATGAAGGAGCAAGGTAAAAACCAACCAGATCAAACAAATGAAGAGGAAATAGGCAGTCTACCTGAAAAAGAATTCAGAATAATGATAGTAAAGATGATCCAACATCTTGGAAATAGAATGTAGAAAATACAAGAAACGTTTAACAAGGACCTAGAAGAACTAAAGAGCAAACAAACAATGATGAGCAACACAATAAATGAAATTAAAAATTCCCTAGAAGGAATCAATAGCACAATAACTGAGGCAGAAGAACGGATAAGTGGCCAGGAAGATAAAAGAGTGGAAATAACTCACAGAGCAGAATAAAGAATGAAGAATGAAAAGAACTGAGGACAGTCTCAGAGACCTCTGGGACAACATTAAAGGCACAAACATTCGAATTATAGCGGTCCCAGAAGAAGAAGAGAAAAAGAAAGGGACTGACAAAATATTTGAAGGGATTATAGTTGAAAACTTCCCTAATATGGGAAAGGAAATAGTCAATCAAGTCCAGGAAGCGCCGAGAGTCCCATACAGGATAAATCCAAGGAGAAACATGCCAATACACATATTAATCAAACTATCAAAAATTAAATACAAGGAAGAAATATTTAAAGCAGCAAGGGAAAAGCAACAAATAACATACAAGGGAATCCCCATAAGGTTAACAGCTGATTGTTCACCAGAAACTCTGTAAGCCAGAAGGGAGTGGCAGGACATATTTAAAGTGATGAAAGTGAAAAACCTACAACCAAGATTACTCTACCCAGCAAGAATCTTATTCAGATTTGATGGAGAAATTAAAAACTTTACAGACAAGAAAAAGCTGAGAAAAATCAGCACCACCAAACCAGCTTTACAACAAATACTAAAGGAACTTCTCTGGGCAGGAAACACAACAGAAGGAAAAGACCTACAATAACAAACCCAAAACAATTAAGAAATTGATAATAGGAACATACATACAGATAATTACCTTAAATGTAAATGGATTAAATGCTCCAACTAAAAGACACAGGCTTGCTGAATGGATACAAAAACAAGGCCAGTATATATGCTGCCGACAAGAGACCCACTTCAGACCTAGGGACATGTAGTATAGTATGCAAGTGAGGGGATGGAAAAAGATATTCCATGCAAATGGAAATCAAAAGAAAGCTGTAGTAGCAATTCTCATATAAGACAGAATAGACTTTAAAATAAACACTATTACAAGAGACCAAGAAAGATACTACATAATGATCAAGGGATCAATCCAAGAAGAAGATATAACAATTGTAAATAATTATGCACCCAACATGGGAACACCTCTATACATAAGGCAAATGCTAACAGCCATAAAAGGGGAAATAGACAGTAACACAATCACATTAGGGGAATTTAACACCCCACTTTCACCAATGGACAGATCATCCAAAATGAAAATAAATAAAGAAACACAAGCTTTAAATGACACCTTAAAAAAGATGGACTTCATTGATATTTATAGGGCATTCCATCCAAAAAAAACAAAATACACTTCCTTCTCAAATGCTCAAGGAACATTCTCCAGGATAGATCATACCGTGGGTCACAAATCAAGCCTTGGTAAATTTAAGAAAATTGAAACCATATCAAATATCTTTTCCAACCACAATGCTATGAGACTAGATATCAATTACAGGAAAAAAAACTGTAAAAAATACAAACACATGTAGGCTAAACACCACATTACTAAATAACCAAGAGATCACTGAAGAAATCAAAGAGGAAATCAAAAAATACCTAGACAAAAATGACAATGAAAACATGATGACCCAAAACCTATGGGATGCAGCAAAAGCAGTTCTAAGAGGGAAGTTTATAGCAATACAAGCTTACCTCAAGAAACAAGAAAAATCTCAAGAGGGCAGACAGCAGTAGCAAGAAGAACTACAATCCTGCAGCATGTGGAACAAAAACCTCATTCACAGAAAGATAGACAGGATGAAGAGGCAGAGGGCTATGTACCAGATGAAGGAACAAGATAAAACCCCAGAAAAACAACTAAATGGAGATAGGCAACCTTTCAGAATAAGAATTCAGAATAATGATAGTGAAGATGATCCAGGACCTTGGAAAAAGAATGGAGGCAAAGATCGAGAAGATACAAGAAATGTTTAACAAAGATCTAGAAGAATTAAAGAACAAACAAACATAGATGAACAACACAATAACTGAAATGAAAAATACACTAGAAGGAATCAACAGCAGAACAACAGAGGCAGAAGAACGGATACATGACCTGGAAGACAGAATGGTAGAATTCACTGCTGTGGAACAGAATAAAACATGAAAAGAAATGAAGAAAGCCTAAAAGACCTCTGGGACAACATTAAACGCAACAACATTCGCATTATAGGGGTCCCAGAAGGAAAAGAGAGAGAGAGAAAGGACCAGAGAAAATATTTGAGGAGACTATAGTTGAAAACTTCCCTAACATGGGAAAGGAAATAGCCACCCAAGTCCGGGAAGTGCAGAGAGTCCCATACAGGCTAAACCCAAGGAGAAACACGCTGAGACACATAGGAGTCAAATGGGGAAAAATTAAAGACAAAGAAAAATTACTGAAAGCAGCAAGGGAAAAATGACAAACAACATACAAGGGAACTCCCATAAGGTTAACAGCTGATTTCTCAGCAGAAACTCTACAAGCCAGAAGGGAGTGGCATCATATACTTAAAGTGATGAAAGGGAAGAACCTACAACCAAGATTACTCTAGCCGGCAAGGATCTCATTCAGATTTGATGGAGAAATCAAAAGCTTTAGAGACAAGCAAAAGTTAAGAGAATTCAGCACCACCAAACCAGCTCTACAACAAATGCTAAAGGAACTCCTCTAAGTGGGAAACACAAGAGTAGAAAAGGACCTACAAAAACAAACCCAAGACAATTAAGAAAATGGTAATAGGAACATACATATCAATAATTACATTAAATGTGAATGGATTAAATGTTCCAACCAAAAGACACAGGCTTGCTGAATGGATACAGAAACAATACCCATATATATGCTGTCTGCAAGAGACCCACTTCAGACCTAGGGACACATTCAGACTGAAAGCAAGGGGATGGAAAAAGATATTCCATGCAAATGGAAATCACAAGAAAGCTGGAGTAGCAATACTCATATCAGATAAAATAGACTTTAAAATAAAGAATGTTACAAGAGACAAGGAAGGACACTACATAATGATCAAGGGATCAATCCAAGAAGAAGGTATAACAATTATAAATATATGTGCACCCAACATAGGAGCACCTCAATACATAAGGCAACTGCTAACAGCTATGAAACAGGAAACCGACAGTAACACAATAACAGTGGGGGACTATAACACCTCACTTATACCAATGGACAGATCATCCAAACAGAAAATTAATAAGGAAACACAGCTTTAAATGACAAAACAGACCAGATAGATTTAATTGATGTTTACAGGACATTCCATCTAAAAAGAGCAAATTACACTTTCTCCTCAAGTGCACATGGAACATTCTCCAGGATAGATCATACCTTGGGTCACTAATCAAGCCTCAGTAAATTTAAGAAAATTGAAATCATATCAAGCATCTTTTCTGACCCCAATGCTATGAGATTAGAAATCAATTACAGGGGGGAAAAAAAGTAAAAAACACAAACACATGGAGGCTAAACAATACGTTACTAAATAACCAAGAGATCACTGAAGAAATCAAAGAGGAAATCAAAAAATACCTAGAGACAAATGATAATGAAAACATGACGATCCAAAACCTATGGATGCTGCAAAATCAGTTCTAAGAGGGAAGTTTATAGCTATAAAAGCCTACCTCAAGAAACAAGAAAAATCTCAAGTAAACAATCTAACCTTACACCTAAAGGACCTAGAGAAAGAAGAACAAACGAAACCCAAAGTTAGCAGAAGGAAAGAAACCATAAAGATCAGAGCAGAAATAAATGAAATAGAAACAAAGAAAACAATACCAAAGATCAATAAAACTAAAAGCTGGTTCTTTGAGAATATAAACAAAACTGATAAACCATTAGCCAGACTCATCAAGAAAAAGAGGGAAAGGACTCAAATCAATAAAATTAGAAATGAAAAAGGAGAAGTTACAACAGACACCGAAGAAATATAAAGGATCCTAAGAGACTACTATGAGCACATCTATGCAATAAAATGGACAACCTGGAAGAAATGGACAAATTCTTAGAAAAGCACAACCTTCCACGACTGATCGAGCAAGAAATAGAAAATATAAACAGGGCTTCCCTGGTGGCGTAGTGGTGGAGAATCTGCCTGCCAATGCAGGGGACATGGGTTCGAGCCCTGGTCTGGGAAGATCCCACATGCCGCGGAGCAACTGGGCCCGTGAGCCACAACTGCTGAGCCTGTGCATCTGGAGCCTGTGCCCCACAACAAGAGAGGCCGCGACAGTGAAAGGCCCGCGCACTGTGAGGAAGAGTGGCCCCCGCTGGCCGCAACTAGAGAAACCCCTCGCACAGAAACTAAGACCCAACACAGCCAAAAATAAATAATAAAATAAATAAATAAATTTTTTAAAAAAAGAAAGAAAATATAAACAGACCAATCACAAGCACTGAAATTGAAACTGTGATTAAAAATCTTCCAAGAAACAAAAGCCCAGGACCAGATGGCTTCAGAGGTGAATTCTATCAAACATTTAGAGAACAGCTAACACCGATCCTTCTCAAACTCTTCCAAAATATAGCTGAGGGAGGAACACTCCCAAACTCATTCTATGAGGCCACCATCACCCTGATACCAAAACCAGACAAAGATGTCACAAAAAAAGAAAACTACAGGCCACTATCTCTGATGAATACAGAGGCAAAAATCCTCAACAAAATACTAGCAAACAGAAACCAACATCACACTAAAACGATCATACACCATGATCAAGTGGGGTTTATCCCAGGAATGCAAGGATTCTTCAATATATGCAAATCAATCAATGTAATAAACCATATTAACAAATTGAAGGAGAAAAACCATATGATCATCTCAATAGGTGAAGACAAAGCTTTCGACAAAATTCAACACTCATGTATGATAAAAACCCTCCAGGAAGCAGGCATAGAGGGAATTTACCTCAACATAATAAAGGCCATATATGACAAACCCACAGCCAACATCATTCTCAATGGTGAAAAACTGAAATCATTTCCTCTAAGATCAGGAACAAGACAAGGTTGTCCACTCTCACCACTATTATTCAACATAGTTTTGGAAGTTCTAGCCACAGCAATCAGAGAAGAAAAAGAAAACAAAGGAATCCAAAGCGGAAAAGAAGAAGTAAAACTGTCACTGTTTGCAGATGACATGGTACTATACATAGAGAATCCAAATGATGCTACCAGAAAACTACTAGAGCTAAACAATGAATCTGGTATGGTAGCAGGATATAAAATTAATGCACAGAAACCTCTTGCATTCCTATACACTAATGATAAAAAATCTGAAGAAGAAATTAAGGAAACACTCCCATTTGCCATTGCAACAAAAAGAATAAAATACCTAGGAATAAACCTACCTAAGGAGACAGAAGATCTGTATACAGAAAACTATAAGACACTCATGAAAGAAATTAAAGATGATACCAACAGATGGAGAGATATACCATGTTCTTGAATTGCAACAGTTCACACTGTGAAAATGACTATACTACCCAAAGCAACCTACAGATTCAATGCAATCCCTATCAAACTACCAATGGCATTTTTCACAGAACTACAACAAAAAATTTCACAATGTGCATGGAAACACAAAAGACCCCAAATAGCCAAAGCAATCTTGAGAGAGAAAAAACGAGCTGGAGAAATCAGGCTCCCTGATATCAGACTATACTACAAAGCTACTGTAATCAAGACAGTATGGTAGTGGCACAAAAACAGAACCATAGATCAATGGAACAGGATAGAAAGCCCAGAGATAAACTCACGCACATATGGTCATCTTATCTTTGATAAAGGAGGCAAGAATATACAATGGAAAAGGCAGCCTCTTCAATAAGTGGTGCTGGGAAAACTGGACCGCTACATAAAAAAGAGTGTAATTAGAACACTCCCTAACACCATACACAAAAATAAACTCAAAATGGATTAAAGACCTAAATGTAAGGCCAGACACCATAAAACTCTTAGAGGAAAACATAGGCAGAACACTCTATGACATAAATCACAGCAAGGTCCTTTTTGACCCACCTCCTAGAGAAAGGGAAATAAAAACAAAAATAAACAAATAGGACCTAATGAAACTTAAAAGCTTTTGCACAGCAAAGGAAACCATAAAGAAGACGAAGAGACAATCCTCAGAATGGGAGAAAATATTTGCAAACGAAGCAACTGACAATGGATTAATCTCCAAAATATACAAGTAGCTCATGCAGCTCAATATCAAAAAATAAACAACCGAATCCAAAAATGGGCAGAAGACGTAAATAGACATCTCTCCAAAGAAGATATACAGATTTCCAACCAACACATGAAAGGATGCTCAACATCACTAGTCATTAGAGAAATGCAAGTCAAAACTACAATAAGGTATCACCTTACACCAGTCAGAATGGCCATCATCAAAAAGTCTACAAACAATAAATGCTGGAGAGGGTGTGGAGAAAAGGGAACCCTCTTGCACTGCTGGTGGGAATGTAAATTGATACAGCCACTATGGAGAACAGTATGGAGGTTCCTTAAAAAACTAAAAATAGAACTACCACACGACCCAGCAATCCCACTACTGGGCATATACCCTGGGAAACAATAATTCAAAAAGAGTCATGTAGGGCTTCCCTGGTGGCGCAGTGGTTGAGAATCTGCCTGCCAATGCAGGGGACACGGGTTCGAGCCCTGGTCTGGGAAGATCCCACATGCCGCGGAGCAACCAAGCCCGTGAGCCACAATTACTGAGCCTGCGCATCTGGAGCCTGTGCTCCGCAACAAGAGAGGCCACGATAGTGAAGAGGCCCGCGCCCCGCGATGAAGAGTGGCCCCCGCTCGCCACAACTAGAGAAAGCCCTCGCACAGAAACAAAGACCCAACACAGCCATAAATAAATAAATAAATAAATTTAAAAAAAGAAAAAAAAAAAAAAAAGAAAAAAAAAAAAAAAGAGTCATGTACCACAATGTTCATTGCAGCACTATTTACAACAGCCAGGACATGGAAGCAACCTAAGTGTCCATCGACAGATGAATGGATAAAGAAGATGTGGGACATATATACAATGGAATGTTACTCAGCCATAAAAAGAAACGAAACTGAGTTATGTGTAGTGAGGTGGATGGACTTAGAGTCTGTCATACAGAGTGAAGTAAGTCAGAAAGAGAACAACAAATCCCATATGCTAACACATATATATGGAATCTTAAAAAAAAAAAAAAAAAGTTCTGAAGAACCTAGGGGCAGGACAGGAATAAAGATGCACACATAGGGAATGGACTTGAGGACATGGGGAGGGGGAAGGGAAAGCTGGGACGAAGTGAGAGAGTTGCATGGACATATATACACTACCAAATGTAAAATAGATAGCTTGTGGGAAGCAGCTGCATAGCACAGGTCGATCAGCTCAGTGCTTTGTGACCACCTAGAGGGGTGGGATAGGGAGGGAGATGCAAGAGGGAGGGTATATGGGGATATATGTATACATATAGCTGATTCACCTTCTGATACTGCAGAAACTAACACACCATTGTAAAGCAATTATACTCCAATAAAGATGTTAAAAAAATAAATAAATAAAAATAAATGCTTTCTGTATGTTGATGACTCTCAACCCAGACTCCAGCCCAGACTTCTCCCTTGAACTCCACACCTGTATGGTCCAACTGCCTCCTTGACATCTTATAGAGAATCTCAAACTCTCAAAATTGAACTCTTGATTCTCCTTCCCCAGTCTTCTCCATTCAAATAAATGCCAACTTTATTTTTCTTATGGGGGAGGGGGGAGGGAGGGGCAAATACTAGCCCCCCCAAAATAACCTTGATGCCATTCTTAATTTCATCTCCCCACCCCCACGCCGAGAGTTCAGCTTTGACAAGTTGAGTCTGAGACTCCCTATAAGTAATTAGGGAACTTGACAACATAGTAATTAAAACTACCCAAAATGAAACAAAGTTAGACAAAATAATTTTTAAAAATGGAATGACCATTGATAAACTGAAAAACAACTTTGTTGCCTAAGATACATGTAAGTGGAGTCCCCTTAAGAAATGAGGGTAGAGGACAGAGAAAATATTTGAAGAAATACAGCCTAAAAATTTTCCAATTTTGATGCAATCTCTAAACTGACAGATCTAAGACACTCAATGAACCCCAAACACAGGAAATATGAACACTAACTATAGCAAGGTACATAATGATCAAACTCCTCAAAATGAGTGATAAAAGAAAACCTTAAAAGTAGCCAGAGAGGGCTTCCCTGGTGGTGCAGTGGTTGAGAATCTGCCTGCCAATGCAGGGGACATGGGTTCGAGCCCTGGTCTGGGAAGATCCCACACGCTGCGGAGCAACTAGGCCCGTGAGCCACAATTACTGAGCCTGCGTGTCTGGAGCCTGTGCTCCGCAACAAGAGAGACCACGATAATGAGAGGCCCGCGCAACGCGACGAAGAGTGGCCCCCACTTGCCGCAACTAGAGAAAGCCCTCGCACAGAAACGAAGACCCAACACAGCCATAAATAAATAAATAATTAAATAATTAAAAAAAAAAAAAGTAGCCAGAGGAAAAAGGCACATTATGTACAGAGGAACAAAGATCAGGACAGCAGATTTCCCATGAGGAACAATGCAAGTGAGAAGATAAATGAACATCTTTAAAGTTCTGAAAGGAAAAACTATCAACGTAGAAATTTTTATACACAGCAATTATATATTTCAAAAACAAAGGTGAAATAAAAACTTTTTCAGACATACAAAAACTTTAAGACCTGCACTATAAAAACTGTCAAAGGAAGTCTTTCAAACAGAAGGAAAATACAAACAAGTAGAAGTACAGATCTACACAGAGGTATAAAAGACACCAGAAATAAGTACATGGATAAATACATAAGATTTTTTTTCTTTTTTTAAACTGAAATATACTTGACATATAGCATTGTGTAAATTTAAGGTGTACACCATGTAGTTTGATACATTTGTATACTGTAATATGATTGCCACTGTAGCAATAATTAGTACCTCTATATTACATAATTATCATTTTTTAGTGGTTGGAATAATTAAGTTCTTGTCTCTTGCCAAGTTTCATGATTATAATACAGCACTGTTGCCTACATTTTTTCTTACTATTTAAATCTCTTTAATAAATAACGGTTTAAACAATAATAACAATGTATTGTGGGGTTTCTTACATATGTATAAGTAAAATGCATGAAAAAGTAGCATACAAGCTCAGGAGAGGAATAGAAATGAAAGTATACTACTGTAAGATTCTTATACTGTGAGTGAAGTGAAATAATATCACTTTAAAGTAGACTAAGTTAAAGATGCATACTAAACTCTAAAGCAACCATTAAAATAAAACAAACAGGGACTTCCCTGGTGGTCCAGTGGTTAAGAATCTGCCTTCCACTAGAATAAATCATCTTAAAATTTGTATGGAGACACAAAAGACCCCAAATAGCCAAAGCAGTCTTGAGGGAAAAAAACGGAGCTGGAGGAATCAGACTCCCTGACTTCAGACTATACTACAAAGCTACAGTAATCAAGACAATATGGTACTGGCACAAAAACAGAAACATAGATCAATGGAACAGGATAGAAAGCCCAGAGATAAACCCACGCAACTATGGTCAACTAATCTATGACAAAGGAGGCAAAGATCTACGATGGAGAAAAGACAGTCTCTTCAATGAGTGGTGCTGGGAAAACTGTACAGCTACATATAGAAGAGTGTAATTAGAACACTCCCTAACACCATACACAAAAATAAACTCAAAATGGATTAGAGACCTAAATGTAAGATGGGACACTATAAAACTCTTAGAGGAAAACATAGGAAGAACACTCTTCGACATAAATCACAGCAAGATCTTTTTTGATCCACCTCCTAGAGTAATGGAAATAAAAACAAAAATAAACAAATAGGACCTAATGAAACTTCAAAGCTTTTGCACAGCAAAGGAAACCATAAATAAGACGAAAAGACAACCTTCAGAATGGGAGAAAATATTTGCAAACGAATCAACGGACAAAGGATTAATCTCCAAAATATATAAACAGCTCATGCAACTCAGTATTACAAAAACAAACAACCCAATCCAAAAATGGGCAGAAGACCTAAATAGACATTTCTCCAAAGAAGACATACAGATGGCCAAGAAGCACATGAAAAGATGCTCAATATCACTAATTATTAGAGAAATGCAAATCAAAACTACAATGAGGTATCACCTCACACCAGTTAGAATGGGCATCATCAGAAAATCTACAAACAACAAATGCTGGAGAGGGTGTGGAGAAAAGGGAACCCTCTCGCACTGTTGGTGGGAATGTAAATTGATACAGCCACTATGGAGAACAGTATGGAGGTTCCTTATAAAACTAAAAATAGAATTACCATATGATCCAGCAATCCCACTACTGGGCATATACCCAGAGAAAACCATAATTCAAAGGACACATGCACCCCAGTGTTCATTGCAGCACTATTTACAATAGCCAGGTCATGGAAGCAACCTAAATGCCTATTGACAGACAAATGGATAAAGAAGTTGTGGTACATATATACAACGGAATATTACTCAGCCATAAAAAGGAACGAAATTGGGTCATTTGTTGAGACGTGGATGGATCTAGAGACCGTCATACAGAGTGAAGTTAAGTCAGAAAGAGAAAAAGAAGTATCGTATATTAACGCGTGTATGTGGAACCTAGAACAATGGTACAGATGAACTGGTTTGCAGGGCAGAAGTTGAGACACAGATGTAGAGAACGTATGGACACCAAGGGGGGGAAAGCCATGCGGGAGGGTGGGGGTGGTGGTGGGATGAATTGGGAGATTGGGATTGACATGTATACACTGATGTGTATAAAACTGATGACTAATAAGAACCTGCTGTATAAAAAAATAAATAAAATTCAAAAATTAAAAAGAAAATGAATGAGAAAACAGCCCAATTTTTTAAAATATGCAGACACTTCATCAAAGAAGATATACAAATGGTAAATAGTACATAAGGGATACTCAGTATCATTACTCAGGAAATGCAAATTAAAACCTCAAAAAGATAAAATAGCTAACATTCCAAGTGTTCACGAGGATGCAGAGGAATTGGAACTCTCATACACAGGAAATAGAACTCTCGTTTTGGTGAGGACATAAAATGGTGTAACTCTTTGGAAAACACTGTGATAGTTTATTCGTTAGTCATACAACTACCTCGTGATCCAGCCACTGCACTTCTACCTTTACACCCAAGAGAAAAGAAAATATATATCCATGCAAAGACTTGTACACACATGTTCATAGTAGCTTTATTTGTAATAGCCCAAAGCTACAAACAACCCAAAGGACAATCAACAGGTGAATGGATAAACAGATTGTGGCATAACCATACAATGGAATGTTATTCAGTAGTAAGATGGAATGAACTAATGATATTCAATACAATGTATATGAATCTCAAAATAATTATGCTGAAAGAAGCCAGATAAAAATGAGTATATACTGTACTCTTAATATAAAATTCTAGAAAGTGCAAGCTAATCTACAGTGACAGAGGCACTTCCCTGCCTGTGAAGGGGGTGCACAGAGCTGGGGTGCGAGGTGGGGATTACCAAGGGGCACAGGAAAGCATTGGGGGATGATTAATGTGTTCATTTTCTTGATTATGGTGATTGTTTCATGATAATATATGTCAAACTGAGCAAACTGTACACTTTAAATATGTGCAGTTTATTTTAGGTCAATTATATCTCAAAAAAGCTGGGTTTTTTTAAGAAGGATGAGATTGCCTATTCAAGGTTGCTCTTTTGCCAACCTAAATTTTGACCTCATTGCAAAAATTTTCTTCAAGAGCATTTAGGAACGGACTAACATTGTTAAGCTTAATGCTCTGTGAAATAGTCTAAACTAATCGTTTCAAAAGCCTGTGGTGGCAGTTTTCCGAGATTATATCAGAGGACACTTTTTTTTCTTTATGTAAACATAAATTACGGGTGCCACTGGATGCAAAACAATACTTTTACTGCAGTCATCTCAACCATGTTCATGCCAAGAGCTGAATGGTTTTTTCACCTGAAGAGGTCTAAGAACAATGCTTTTAGAGTTCCCCATGTCATGCCTGTTACTTTACATTGTGGCTTCTACAGGAAATTCTCCTACAAGGGAGACAGCAGATTTGAATCCCTGGTGGATTGGGTGTGTGTATATGTATGAGTGCACTCGTATGTGAGAAAGACTGAGACAGAGAATGAAGGAGAGGGACACAGAGGGACACAGGAAGGGAGATCTTGAGTCAAATATCAATTAATAGCTGTGCTTCCCTTCTGGAACTTTCTGGCTTTCTTGCCTCCATAAAAATGTGGGGTCAGCTGCTTGACTTCTAAAGAGCTCCAGCCTATCCCACATATTCTAGTCTCACCCTCAGAAATTCAGTCTACAATCTCTCAGCTTTCCTTTATGGAACAAGTACACACAAACACACGTTGCACATTTGAACCCAAATCTCTCCAACAACAGTAAAAATGCTTCCTTCTACTCTCTTGTTAGCAGAAATTGTCAGAAACCTGTATTACTGTGAAGGCCTCTCTTCTTCACACCCAAATAATTCCCTCTCACATTTCGTCTCTTCACACTTAATCTATGTTTCCTAAATTCAGTCCATGCCAGTGACGACTTGGATTTGACTAAAATAATGAAGAAATCAATTCATTTCTTTTATATATTTACTTATATTTTAAATGTTACTTCACTTCTTTAAGTAGAAAACCAGTATCCCTTGGCATAGATAGAAGAATATTCTAAACTTAAATATGACAAATGCTAAAGCCATGAGTGAAGGTCTCTGGGTCTAAGTTCAGCTCTCACGGGGCTGGGTAGCTAACCTAGCATCTGTAGCACTTGCTGACAGTGCTTTTTAACACTCCGATGCCTTCTTCCTGACTACTGAGCAGGACTGAAAGTTACAGGTGTTGTCATGGGCACCCTGAAATCATCTTGTGCCATGGAGTTCCTGCCCTCTAGGATCTCTGAGAGCCCATCTCCTCAGGAGAGCCACTAGGCCAGGATGGATTCAGAATTCGCATACAGGTCTGACCTACTCTGAGGACTGTGGATAAGTATTAAGGCCTCCCCTAGCCCATCTAGCACCTTTAAGGAAGTTAGGGAAAGGCGTCCACCCTGAGCAGGTGAGCCGAGCCCTGTGCTGGTGCGGGGCATGGTAAGAGGACGTTGTCTGTGCGAGCGTTGGAAAAAGGCCTCCTTTTCTCCAGGCCAACGATGGCTTTCTGCCAGACAGAGCAAGGGTTGGACTTTGACCCCACTTAACCCTCTGGCTCAGTGCCCTTGTGCAATGAACAACAGGCACAACTATACTTGATGGTTTGCCAAGCATTACTTAAGCCTCAGCATTTCCACCAGTTACTACTAAATTCATAATGCAGTGGCTGACTTTCCAGGGCTCTCTGATGTCCCTCCTCCCCCCACTCTATCCCAGTTCCTTTTAATTTCCAGCCTTTGGGCTGTGCAGTGGCTCAGCAGTACTTCCACGGGGATGTGGAAGGGGAATATATTGGGGAAAAAAGGAGGCACTAACAGTTCCCTTGAAAGTTCCACATTTCCTCTGGTTCTGGTTCATCAGGGCTAGCCCTGTCCCTGCCACCTGCTACATTCGAGGCTGGCTCTGGCAGAGAAGCACCCCTTTGTGGAGATGGCCAGGCTCTTTTCAGTCATGCTGCTACCGAATAGCGGAGTAATTAGCCGAGTTTGGAGGTATACTCTTTTGCCAACGGCACACACTAATGAACATCAAGTCAAGGTAAATTCTTGAAAGCAACAGAACTGACAAGAGGGTCTATTGTTTGAGCAAGTGGGTTTTGTCTGAAGATACAGCTCTGCTCTGCAAGATTACAACACCGACAAGCGCTGGTTCAAGCAATAAGAGTGCTGATTAAAAACGCCACAAAGAGCTAGGAGGCAAGAGGGGTCTGGGTTAGTACGGGCACAGACAGGAGGCGGATTTATATTTGTTTCGTTGTTTACACTCCAAATTCTGGGTAACTCACAGCCCAGCCTGCATGGTAATTTTGAAAGGAAGATTCTAAAATGTTAAGCTCAAAGATGGATTCATTTAGCCTTTTACAATAGTTTACACAAAGCCACCCTTTTTAAAGTATAAATAAGGGTCCATCGAGTATTATGGTACCACAAATTGTTTATCTGTTCACCTGTTGATGGAAATTTGAGTTGTTTTCAGTTTCTGACTGTCATGAATAAGGCCCCCATGAACATTCGAATATAGGTCGCTATGTGGACATATACTTTCATTTCTCTTGGGTAAATATCTAAGGAATGGAAATGCTGGGTCATAGGGTGGGTGTACGTTTAACTTTATAAGAAATTTCCAAGCTGTTTTGTAAAGTGGCTGTACCAGTTTTCAGTTTCACTAGCAAATGTGTGAGATATCCATTTGCTTCTCATCTTTGCCAGCTCTGGTATTGGCAGTCTTTTTAATTTTAGCCATTCTAGTATGTGTGTAGCAGTATATATTGTGACCTTAATTTGCATTTCTCTAGTGACTTATGATGTTGTGCATTTTTCATGTCATCTTCTTGGTGAAGTGTCTTTTCAAATATTTTGTCCATTTAAAAAACTGAGTTTTTTTTAAAAAGATTATTGATTTCTAAGGATTATTTATATTTTCTGGATTCAAGTCCTTTATAATATATGGTTTTTTAAAATGCTTCATCCCATCCTTCAAAAAAAAAAAAAAAATAATAAGGGTCCATAAAGCCCCATGGGCGAGGGTAGTGAGAAGGGATTAAACTTGTCCAAGAAGAAGACTTATTGATCAGTTTGATCTCCTTGAAGTAAGTCTCCTAAGAGGTCCTCTAGCCTAGTCCAAGGACCCACTGTCCTTTGGTGACAGGGCAGGGGGACTTAAGGGGAAAAAGCAAGGGTTCCTATGCCCAACCCCTATCAAAATCCCTGCTGTCTCCAGCCCTGGCCCTTTTTTTCTGCCAAGGCACACCAACCTAAGACCTGCTTTTAAAAGACCCAAAGAGCTGCTTTTGAATACAAATTTCTAGAGAAGGAAACAGAGAAAATAATCCACCTAAAACAGAAGTGGCAAACTGGCATCACCTCATGAATCAAAGCCAGCTGATTAGCAGTGACTGCTTGGAACACTAAGTTGAGAAGCATTCCGGGATCACACGTGGGCCCCAAGGAGAAGAGGCTATAACTTTAGAGTAACTTTAAAATATGGTATCATCCAGTTTAGACTGTGACTTACTCCACTACACCCCATCCCTCTCCAGCAGCCCCTGGCAAACATCAGTAATCAATTTTTTCCGAACAGGAAACAAACGGGTATAAATGGTTCTCTTTAGAGCAAAAATGTGAAATTCCTCACACTGAACAGAATGAGGACAAACCCTCATTCAGAACAACAGCACTAAAACAGTAGAGGGACCACTGGTGAGAATGGCTCTAGACAGGCTGCGTGAATCTAAGAAGTAGCCCCTGACCAAAGCCCCTGGCCACCTATCCATTAAATATCACGCTGCTGTGCTAACAAGCTTACAAGTGGTCTAGCTCTAATGCTGGGCCATCAGGGGGCGGGTCTCACCTTGAATGCTAGCTTTCCTTTCGGTCTTTGGGAAAATAAAGTTTTACAAGCACATGGGTTTAAGACTTGTATTCCTGAAGATTAGCGACAATAAAAGAAGGCATTTGATCCTAGACTAGGCATTGCCCCTGGTGCCACACACAGAGCTTTGGAGAACTATGGGAAGCCTGAAATGGGCCCCGCTACATCCAGGTTACCAGAGCTCACGTCATTATTCAGAGATATGGTATCTAACAGTCTTAGGGTTCTACTGGGTTTGAAGCCTGAGGGGAATCTTAGAACATGGCTTGTCTCCTGCTGGCACTGGTGTGATCCTCCCATGAGAGTCATCAGGCAGTTCAGAGACCCACTCTGGTCTCTGAAGAAACAGATATAAGAGAAGTGCTTCTGTCCCTCTGAAGGGATTTACTTGCCCTCCCTAGTCCAGTGGACCACAATAGCAAAGCTTCTTTATAGATTTCCCTAAAGTATAGGCAGTACACCTTCAAAATCTCAGCTCATAACCAGTTGGATATGGGGGGCATTAATGATCACTGGACATCAGGAAACATTTACTTCAGCACTTGTTTTGGCAACTGGTCAGGAACTCAGGAGGCATTCTAAGCCACTAATCATTGCTGTGACAGTTCAATATGTGGGAAAGGCATTTGGGAACCTTCTAAAAGTACAAGATGTGGCAGTGCATCAAAGTCCCATCATCTCATTTGTCTTAAACGTTCCACTCTTAAAGCAGCATGATTAAAAAATAATCTATATACCTATAGCTAGATATATGTATATCTACATACGTATCAATGATCAATCGAGAGATAACTCAAAGTTTCGTGTACTTATATGATAGATAAGCTTAATTAACAAAAGCAATGCAAGAAATCAAACTTATTTTTAAAATTTCCTTGGTCATGTCCCATAAAACTCACACAAGGAAAACAGCTTTCAGCAACTTGGATCCACATCAGGTTGAGAACAAAAAAGTTAGGGAAACCTCAGAAAATTTAAGTCTCAGGAATTCAGAATGAAACTCAGCATGTCTACACACTGGTACCTGCTCACAAAGGAAATAATTCAGAGAGAGTACCGAGACTAGGTCTCTTAACTCCCAAGATTTTCCACCACTCTATGCTAACACCCTCAAAAAGCGAACATAAGGCAAAGTTATAACAAGTAAGCAATTACTCACAATTTTTACTGGCAAGGTCTTTAAACGATACTGCTTCAAAGTAATCAAAAATGCAGTATTTGACTTAATGATTTTTTTTAAAAATCAGACTCCCTCCTATTTCCTCATTAAGTAAATCTTGCATCTATGCATTAAAAATCATGTAGGGTACATGATGAAATGACCAAATCATCCAAGAAAACTGCTGATGTTTAGATTCAAGCTCACTTATATTTCCTACTGATGGATCAACAGCTATTGACTTTTCCCAAAGTCGGTAAAACAGCCTAATTTATATAAGAGGCTTGTTTTATTGCCTACTCTAACTTTTATAAATCTCTGATGATATCTGATCCAAAAACTCTGCCTGCTTCCTTTTACAATGATTCCCAGTTAAATCTACGCTAGCTTCTGGAAGAAGGCACAAGAATCTTAGAACAGATGAACACATTACAGCCCTGGGAATTAACAGGCTCGATCACTGCCCAGCTGGGATTGTTAGGGTCCAGCACTCCCCAACAGAGGTGATGCAACCTGGGTTGCCAGTTTAGCAAATAAAAACACAGGTGGCTCAGTTAAATTTGAATTTCAGATAAACCACGAATACTGTTGTATTCGTGGTTTATCTGAAATTCAAGTGTAACTGGGAGTCCTGTATTTTACCTGGCAACCCTACCTCCCTCCACTGTGAGTTCCTGTGTATGGTGTGACATGAAGAGCCTCCTTTCTAACATCCTGTTGAGACTGCAGCTTTCACATATGTAAAGCTAACGAATAGTGCCTGCATCTACACCACAAACCTTCATATTTTAAGGACTTCTGAAGTGGTTTTGCCCAGCTCTTCCAGCAGGAGAGGTTCTCTTTTGGGGGGAGGGAGGAGAGAACAGGAGGGAATGGGGTCTGGTGCCACCAGAGCAGCATGCCTACAAGTCTTACAGCCTCCACTTCTGTAATAATGCTCAGCCCCCATGGCACTTTGTGGATGCTGATAATAATAATAATTATTATTATGTGTCGCTGTTTTTGAGCACCTGCTTACTAAATGCCGAAAACTGAAATTGGCAAGCATTTCTGGTTGGCTCCCACTGAAGACGGAGATTTAGCTCCACGTTTTGGGATCTGACTCAGAAATACTCCTATGAAAACACCTGAGTTATAAAGGTTCTGTTCACACTTTTTAAAAAATCCTTTCTTTGGGGCCAGAAGAAAGCAGATATTCTTTTTCTTTTCTGCAGCTTTAAGGTATCCTGTTCATTCCCTCCTTCTCTTGATAAAACCTTTACTTAAACTAATGAATCCCTCATTCAGCAGCAACTCGTTATCTTTTCCCACCTGCAGAAACTAAGTTTAGGGGGAAAAAATAACTAGAAGAAAAAAAATCAACCCCTGAGGATAGCTGAGAGGTTTAATTACTGCCTGGAAAGCAAGACCCTTTCATAGCATCTTTAAGACTAATTTTCATAATTACTTACTGATTGAAACTGGGACTTGCAACAGGGTAACCTCATTTCCATATAAATATTAAGTAATGATTAACACAGCTCAGGACCCAAGTTCAGGATCTGAAAGCATGGACTTAGTGGAAACCAAAGAAGTTTAACCCATAGGGGTAAGCTTGCTACTTGTCTCTCAAGTGATTTTCCGTTTATTAAATGGCATACGATAAACTTATATTTGCTCCACAATCACTCACCAAGAGGGAATTCAGGAAGTTACCAAGGGTCATAACAAACAAGACCTCTCAGACTTGACTCCCAACCTTCCATTATCTCTCTCTCCATTCCCTCCCTCCCTGGTGCTTGTTTTTGCATATTCTCTTTCTCTCTTTCCCTCCCTCCCTCTCCCTGTGTCTGTGTGTGTCCCTTTCTCCTCTTGACACCCCCCAACTGATCACTTTCTCACCCCCTCACTGTCACACCGTCTTCTCCCTTTCACTTCCCTGACATCCCTTGCTCTGACTTGTGCTCTCTCGCATGGCCCCATTCACGTTTTTGCTCTCAGTCCCTCTCTCCCACCTCACAGAATCTTAAGTCTGAAACATCAAACACAGAGCAATAATCAACCAGATTAGCTAAGAGTAAACCATTTTCATGGTTCAACCCAAGTGCATACAAATCACTAAGCACGACTGAGCTTAACCATACTCCCATTTGGGGGGAAAAAGCCCAGCTAGAGACACACACACACACACACACACACACACACACACACACACACTAATTTTCACTGTGAGAATGAAATCCCTTCAACTGTATTTATCTGGGAGCATGGGATCATATGGGATGGCATAAAAAAGAAAAAGGTCCGTTCAACTACTGTCTTTATCTTATCAGCTATGGTGTCACATCATAATCTTCTAAAACAAAAATTCATGAGCATTACAAGTCACACCAGCAGCCAGAATAATGACATAAGATATTAATAATTTCTCATTGTCTGGTAGGTATTTTTGGAGTTGCTACTTGATAATCCCCATCCTCCTTAAAAGCCCTTTGACAAGTGGCTAAGCAATGCCAAACGAACAAAGCAACCACAATATGGTAGTGGTTTGAAGCCCCCTCATTACAACTAAATTCAGTCTGTCTACTGGCAAGGATCAGACATGAAAATAGGGAATGCAAATGGTGCTTATGTTCTTATTGTCTATAAATGTTTCATTTAAAATAATTTAAGTTTAAAGTAAAATCTAATTTTATTCATTCTTCTTTTCAAAGAAGAATCTGAGACTTAATGAGTACTCTCTAAGAATTCCAAAATGTGTAATTACTCTACTGTTCTTATAGGCAGCATATGCAAAACTTACTCCCTAAGTGGTTAACCCCAGGGTAGCAGTCTCCTAATGATTCATTTCTTCCTGCCTGAGGTTCAGGAGTATTTTTCAGACAATATTTTGGATAGTTGGTTCAGCAAATCTAATTATGATCTTTATAAGCAAAATATGTCTCCCAGATTATATTATGTGCCTGGCATTCCAGAAGTGAAGTTACAAGACTTTATTCAATTTTTCCTCATGGGAGCCAGAGTCCAATCATTCCTTTGTCCAAACGTCATTCACATATATTTAGTGAAATTGCATGCTGGTATTCAAATCTTTGCTTGAGCATTTAAAATGGAAGACAAAAAAAGATTTGACCTATGTACTATTTATTATGTCTATTCATTTACACACAGGGACCAAAAATAATTAACTCAGATAATTAAGTAGATAATTATTTTCTTATTTGCTAGAGGAAATCTTATTCATTATACATGTTTATATTACCCATTTATTGCTCTACAACTTTGTATCAACTCCTTGATACCAAAGTAATACTCCATTAGAATACAACAGGAGCAAAAACAAGTCCAGAAAACTCTTGTTTTAATATAATTAGAAAGACAAAGTTGATATAAAGGAGTCTCAAAGTGATGAGTCACAACTGAAGGAGCAAACAGATCACCAAACTAGTGTAGCTGAGAGTAAATGTGAAAAAATAGTAACCATCGTAAGTTGGGAAAAAACAAATTATTCACAGACAAGAGCTGAAGAAGTAAAACAAAATGCAGATGCATAATAAATGCAAGAAATGTAAAAATGTTCTAGGGGAAAGAGAAAATCACAAATTGTAAGAGCCTTGGATAATGAAGAAAATGTGATGTTAGAACATACATGTAGAAAGAGAGAAAGAAGAAAAAGAGATCCAGTCTTGTCTAGATTATGAATCCTCACCAGCCATGTGCAGCTCAAAATATCAAATCCAAGGAAAAGTGCTTGAACTTGATCTTTAAAGAGATGACCCACTAGCACTTAAAGAGTAGGGATAGGGGCTTCCCTGGTGGCGCAGTGGTTGAGAATCTGCCTGCCAATGCAGGGGACACGGGTTCGAGCCCTGGTCTGGGAAGATCCCACATGCCACGGAGCAACTAGGCCCGTGAGCCACAACTACTGAGCCTGTGCGTCTGGAGCCTGTGCTCCGCAACAAGAGAGGCTGCAACAGTGAGAGGCCTGCGCACCACGATGAAGAGTGGCCCCTGCTCGCCACAACTAGAGAGAGCCCTCGCATAGAAACGAAGACCCAACACAGCCAAAAATAAATAAATTAATTAATTAAAAGAAAAAAAAGAGTAGGGATCATCAGGAACCACCAGGGATCGTCCCAAAATGACAGACAGTAGACCTTTACTTCCTTTTTAAAAAAAATTTTTTATTGAAGTATATAGTTGATTCACAGTGTTGTGTTAGTTTCTTGTGTACAACAAAGTGATTCAGTTATACATACATATTCATTCTTTTACAGAATCTTTTCCATTAGAGGTTATTACAAGATACTGAACATAGTTCCCTGTGCTATACAGTAAATCCTTGTTGTTTATCTAATTTATATATGATAGTGTATACCTGTTAATCCCATACTCCCAGTACATATCCCCCTCTCCTTTGGTAACCATAAGTATGTGTTCTGTGTCTGTGAGTCTATTTGTTTTGTAAATAAGTTTATTTGTATCATTTTTTTTAGATTCCACATATAAGTGATATCATATGTCTTTCCGTCTTACTTCACTTAGTCTGATAATCTCTAGGTCCATCCATGTTGCTGCAAATGGCATTATTTCAGTCTTTTTTATGGCTAAGATTCCATTGTATGTATGTATGTATGTGTATGTGTGTATATATATATATATATATATATACACACATCTTCTTTATCCATTCATGTTGATGGACACTTAGGTTGCTTCCACGTCTTGGCTATTGTAAATACTGCCACTATGAACACCGAGGTGCATGTATCTTTTCTAATTATAGCTTTCGTCTTTTCTGTATACATGCCTAGTAGTGGGATTGCTGGATCATATGGTAACTCCATTTTTAGTTTTTTTAAGGAGCCTCCATACTGTTCTCCATAGTGGCTGCACCTATTTATTCAATACATCCAACCAACAGTGTAGGAGGATTCCTTTTTCTCCACACCCTCTCTAGCATTTATTATTTGTAGACTTCTTGATGATGGCCAGTCTGACCAGTGTGAGATGGTATCTCATTGTAGTTTTGATTTGCATTCTCTAATAATTAGTGATGTTGAGAATCTTTTCATGTGCCTCTTGGCCATCTGTACATCTTCTTTGGAGAAATGTCTATTTAGGTCTTCTGCCCATTTTTTGATTGGGTTTTCTTGTTGTTTTTGAGCTGTATGAGCTGTTTGTATATTGTGGAAATTAAGCCCTTGTCAGTCACATCATTTGCAAATATTTTCTCCCATTCCTTAGGTTGTTTTTTTGTTTTGTTGATGGTTTCCTTTGCTGTGCAAAAGCTTGTAAATTTGACTAGGTCCCATTTGTTTATTATTGCTTTTATTTCTATTGCCTTGGGAGAATGAGCTAAGAAAACACTGCTACGATTTATGTCAGAGAATGTTTTGCCTATGTTCTCTTCTAGGAGTCTTATGGTGTCATGTCTTTTATTTAAATCTTTAAGCCATTTTGAGTTTATTTTTGTGTATGGTGCTAGGGAGTGTTCTAACTTCATTGATTTACATATGGTTGTCCAGCTTTCCCAACATTACTTGCTAAAGAGACTGTCTTTTCTTCATTGTCTATTCTTGCCTCCTTTGTTGAAGATTAATTGACCATAGGTGTGTGGGTATGGTTCTGGGCTCTCTATTCTGTTCCATTGATCCATATGTCTGTATTTGTGCCAATACCACACTGTTTTGATTACTGTAGCTTTGTAGTATAGTCTGAGGTCAAGGAGGGTCGTGCCTCCAGCTTTGTTCTTTTTCCTCAGGATTGCTTTGGCAATTCTGGGTCTTTTGTGGTTCCATATAAAACTTAAGATTATTTGTTCCAGTTCTGTGAAAAATGTCATGGGTAATTTGATAGGGATTGAATTAAATGTGTAGATTGCTTTGGGTAGTATGGCCATTTTAATTATATTAACTCTTCTAATCCAAGAGCATGGGATGTCTTTCCATTTCTTTGAATCATCTTCAATTTCCTTTATTAATGTTTTATAGTTCTCAGCATGTAAGTCTTTCACCTCCTTGGTCAGGTTTATTCCTAAGTATTTTTTAATGTGATTTTAAACAAGATTTTTTTTTCTTTTTTTTTCTTTCTCATTCTGATATTTCATTTATAGTGTAAAGAAATGCAACAGATTGCTGTCTGTTAATCTTGTATCCTGCTACCTTGCTGAATTCATTTATCAGTTCTAGTAGTTCTATGTGCAGTGTTTAGGGTTTTTATGTGCAGTCCTTAGGGTTTTCTATGTATAGTATCATGTCATTTGCATATAATGACAACTTTACCTCCTCGCTTCCAATCTGGATACCTTTTATTTCTTTGTCTTGTCCAATTGCTGTGGCTAGGACTTCCAAAACTATGTTGAATATAAGTGGTGAGAGTGGGCATCCTTGTCTTGTTCCTGAATTTAGCAGGAAGGTTTGCAGCTTTTCATGGTTATGTATTATGTTGGCTGGGGTGGGGGGGAGTCATCATAAATGGCTTTTATTATGTTGAGATATGTTCCTTCTATACCCACTTTAGTGAGAGTTTTATGAATAGATGTTAAATTTTACCAAACGATTTTTCTGCATCTATTGAGATGATCATGTGGGTTTTATCTTTTTTTTTTTTTTGCTGATGTGGTGTATCACATTGATTGATTTGCATATTTTAAACCATTCATGTGATCCTGGAATGAATCCAACTTCATCATGGTGTGTGATCCTTTTTATGTGTTGTTGGATTTGGTTTGCTTATATTTTGTTGTGGATTTTTGCATCTATACTCAAAGATATTGGTCTGTAATTTTCTTTTTTGGTAGTGTCTTTGTCTGGTTTGGTATCAGAATAATGGTGGCTTCTAGAAAGTCTTTAGGAGTGTTCCCTCCTTTTCAGTCTTTCGTAAGAGTTTGAGGAGGATAGGTGTAAGTTCCTCTTTGTATGTTTGGTAGAATTCCTCAGTGAAGTCATCTGGTCCTGGACTTTTGTTTGCAGGGAGCTTTTTTAAAATTACAGATTTCATTTCATTTCTAGTGATTGGTCTGTTCAAATTATCTGTTTTTTCTTGATTCAGTTTTAGCAGGCTGTATATTCCTAGAAATTTATCCATTTCTTCTAGGTTGTCCATTTTGTTGGCATATAACTTTTCATAATGTTTTCTTATGGCACTTTGTATTTCTGTAGTATAGGTTGTTAATTATCCTGTTTCATTTCTTACTTTATTTGGATCCTCTCTCTTCTTCTTGGTGAGCCTGTCCAGAGGTTTGTCAATTTGGGTTACCCTTTCAAAACACCAACTCTCAGTCTGATTAATTTTTTTCTATTTTTTTAATCTCTATTTTATTTATTTCCTCTCTGATCTTTATTATTTCTTCCCTTCTGCTGACTTTAGGTTTTGTTTATTCTTCTTTTCCTAATTCTTTAGGTGGTAGGTTAGGTTGTTTATTTGAGAATTTTTCGTTTTGGGGGGAAGGCCTGTATCACTATGAACTTCCCTCTTAGAACTGCTTTTGCTGCATCCCATAGATTTTGTATGGTTGTGTTTTCATTGTCATTTGTCTCGAGGTACTTTTTAATTTCCTCTTTGATTTCACTGCTGACCCATTGGTTTCTTAGTAGCATGTGGTTTAGTCTCCATGTAAACATTTTTTTCTCATTTCTCTTTCTGTGGTTGATTTCTAGTTTCATGCCATTGTGGTCAGAAAAGATGCTTGAAATAATTTCTATCCTCAAATTTGTTGAGGATTGTTTTGTGTCCTAGCATGTGGTCGATTCTGGAGAATGTTCCATGTGCACTTGAAAAGAATGTATATTCTGCCTTTTGAGGGTGCAGTGTCCTGTAGGGATCAATTAAGTCTAACTGTTCTATTGTGTCATTCAGAATCTCTGTTGCCTTATTGATTCTCTGTCTGGAAGATTTGTCCATTGATGTCAGTGGAGTATTAAAGTCCCCTACTATTATTGTATTCCCATCAATTTCTCCCTTTATGTTTGTCAGTATTTGTTTTATGTAGTTAGGTGCTCCCACATTGGGTGCATATATGTTAACAAGTGTGATATCCTCTTTTTGCATTGGTCCTTTTATTATGATATAATATCCCTCTTTACCTTTCCTTATGGTCTTTGTTTTAAAGTATGTTGTCTGATATGAGTATTGCTACCTTTGCTTTCTTGTCATTTCCATTTGCATGAAATATCTTTTTCCATCCCCTCACTTTTAATCTATAAGTGTCTTTTACCCTAAAGTGGGTCTCCTGTAGGCAGCATATTGTAGGTTCTTGTTTTACTATCCAATCTGCCACTCTTTGTCTTTTGATCAGAGCATTTAGTCCATTGACATTTAAAGAAATTATTGATATTCCTTTTATTGATTTATTGCCATTTTAAACTTTGTTTTCCAGTTGATTTTGCACTTCTTCTTTGTTTCTTTCTTCTTTTTGTTTTTCCTTTTGTGGTTTGATGGCTTTCTTTTGCATTATGCTTGTGTTCCTTTCTTTTTAGTTTTTGTCAATCTATTAAATGTTTTTCATTTGTGGTTACCCTGGTTTTCAAGCATGTTAACCTATAACTATATCTAGTTGCTTTAGACTAGCAGTCATATGAGCTAAAACACATTCTAAAAGATCTACATTTTTATACTCTCCTCCCCCACATTTGGTGATTCTGATGCCCTATTTTACATCTTCACGTTTATCCTTTTGTTGTTCATTATAATTATAATCGCTTTCACAGAATTTTGATTGTTTTTTAACCTATGTACTGACTTACTTAAGCGATCCTCAATCCTTCTATATATTTAACTTTCCTATTGTGATTTGCCCATTCCTACAGATTCTTGTTTTTTTTCTATTTAGAGAAGATCATTCAATATTTGTTTTTGGATATGTTTACTATTGCTGTATTGCTTGTCTGAAAAGTTCTTTATCTTTCCTTCTATTCTAAATGATAACCTTGCTGGGTAGAGTATCCTAGGTTGCATGTTTTTCCCTTTCCAGACTTTGAATACATCTTGCCACTCCCTTCTGGACTGCAACATTTCTGTAGAGAAATCAACTGATAGCCTTATGGGGGTTCACTTGTAACTAGTTTTTTCTTGCTGCCCTTAGAATCCTCTCTTTATCTTTAACTTTTGCCATTTAGTTATAATATGTCTTGGTGTAGGTCTGTTTGGGTTTGTCTTGTTTGGGACTCTCTGTGCTTCCTGTACCTGGATATCTGTTTCCTTCTTTAGGTTTGGTAAGTTTTCAGTCATAATTTCTTCAAATACACTTTTGATCCCCCTTTCTTCTCCTTCTGGGATCCCTATTATGCATAGATTGGCACATTTTATATTACCCCATAGATCTCACATGTTGCTTTCATTTTTTTTTTTAATTACTTATTTATTTTATTTTATTTTTGGCTGTGTTGGGTCTTTGTTTGTGCGAGGGCTTTCTCCAGTTGCGGCGAACAGGGGCCACTCTTCATCGCGCTGCGCGGGTCTCTCACTATCGCGGCCTCTCTTGTCGCGGAGCACAGGTTCCAGACACGCAGGCTCAGTAGTTGTGGCTCACGGGCCCAGCTGCTCCACAGCATGTGAGATCTTCCCAGACCAGGGCTCGAACCCGTGTCGCCTGCATTGGCAGGCAGATTCTCAACCACTGCGCCACCAGGGAAGCCCTGCTTTCATTTTTTTTTCAATCTGTCTTTCTGTCTGCTGTTCTGATTGGGTGATTTCCATTATTCTATCTTTCAGATCACTTATTCGTTTTTCTGCATTATTTAGCTAGCTATTTATTGCCTTTTGCTCGATTTTCATCTCAGCAATTGAGTTGTCTAATTTTGATTGAATCCTCTTTATAGTTTCTGGTTCCTTGTTACAGTGATCTGCATTTCTATCAATAGCCTTTCTTAATCCCTGCAGTATTTTTACTACCTCCTTTATGAACATGGGATCTGGTAGACTGGAGAGGTCTGTTTCATTGCTTGTTCTTTCAGGGGATTTCTCTTGTTCTTGTAATTGTGAGCGGTTCCTCTGCTTTTTCATTTTTCTTTTATTTCTCTGACTATGAATTTAGGAGAAATAGTTATCTCCTCTGGCCTTGAAGGGCTCTTTCTATGTAGGAGCATCCCTACATAGCCTGCTTGAGTCCAGTATTTTTGGTGCATGGGCTGTTTTTGGTATGGATGCATGCCACGTCTTTCCTCAGGGTGTGCTGGCTGTTATCCCCTTGATAGGGGTATGGCTTGGTGTGGTGACCAAAGCCTGCATTGGATGTTGGGCAGGGCCTTCCTCTTTGCTCTCTGGTTATTGCCTCCCTGTCAGGGACAGGGTCTGCTCTCCAGTTGTTGGAGTAGAAGCCCCAGATCTGATTCTAAGCTGCAATGTGAGGTACGAAGGACTGGAGGGCTCCCACTGGGAAAGGAACCACTGCATGTTCTTCCCCAGGAGCTGTCCGCTGGGGCATGCAATTCTGTGACACTGCCTGCCACCTGGTGTGCATGCCCACAAAGATCACTGTTGGTAGCACCGCCCTCGGTGGTGACCTCTGCTTGCAGGCTCTTGTAATTGACTAGGAGGTCCCTTAAGCACACACGCACACTCACAAAGCCACTGGCATGTAAAGCTACAGGAGCCATGTCCCAAGCCTGTAGATAATTGGATCAGAAGAGCCTTAGGCACGCCTGTGCAGTCCCAGTCCCCAAATCCACCAGAGTGAGAACCCACTGGAGCCACAACCTGGCACCTGCAGTGGGATTGCCAGTAATTGGTTCAGATTTCAGCCCCCTTTCAACATGGGTGAGCCTACGAATTTCACAGAACCCTCAGGGCCAGAGCCACGCCCCACTGCAAGCACACCAACAATGAGGCTATGGCAGACGCACGCCTCTCCCCTCCCACACTGACAATGGGACTCCTACGGCAGACCCATACTCCATCCTGCACGTGTCCCCAGCTGCGGCTTGGGCCACACTCTAGGCCCAGTGGACTGTCTCTGCACTGCCAAACTGAGTCCCCTTCCTGGGTCTGTCCACTGAAGCCCAAGTTTCAGCTCCCCATCGCTGCACACACCAGTAAGCAAGCATCTCATGCTGGGAAGTGTAGTGATGTGGCCAGGACCATCAGTGGTGTTTCTCTACCCTGCCAGGCTGCAGGTCAGCTCCCACACTCTCTTCTCCAGCCTCTGAAGCTCCCTATCTGTGCTGGAAGACCTCCCAGCCAGTAAAGAAGGTTGCCAGGGTGAGGGAACCTTTCCTCTTTCACAGCTCCCTCCCAAGAGTACAGGTTCCCTCCCAATACCTCCTCTTCTCCCTTTTCCCTTCATCCTACTGGTAATATTGGGATCTTTCTTGCAGCACTGGTCGTATGAGATCTACGAGCTTTCAGTAGGTATTCTGTAAGAATTGGTCTACATGTAGATGTATTTTTGAGATATTTGTGGGAGGAAGTGAATTCCACACCCCTCTACTCTGCCATCTTGATCTCCTCTATGTAAGTCTTACATATAGAATTTAAGTCTGGTTTAATATGAACAATCCTGCATGAAGAAGCACTAACAATATCGATAAGGATCATTTCCACTCCTAATATTCTGTAAATACCTCTGACTTCTGGCTTGAGGGAAAAAGTCTAAAATGAAAAGGAATGATCCAGAAAAACTGGTTTAATCATATTACTTAAGCCCACATTGATTTCATTTGCCATGTAAGTCATTATGACCCACTGGGAAGTTGGAAATTATATCTGAATTATACTGTTCTCAGAAAATCAGTCCATTTGCTAAAAAGCCTATTTAATTGCATGTGAGTCTATGTTATATTAGTACCTTAGGCTGGATATACAAATTCACCCTTTGAAGGACATAAATCGCTGAAATATAAAGTCCTTTTTTTCAGGCTATCACCTGTTATTATTAATTCAACATCTTATAATGACACAAAATCCTCATCACAATGGAACAATGAGAATATACGCAGAGAAGAACCACAAAATTCCCTGGCCCTTCCAATATACACATCAATGCAGACTCACAGATTGTGTGTTCCCAGAATAGGTCATCTCCATCCCTACCACACACTATTAGATGCATTTTGTGGAGGAATAAAGTGAGGTAGGATATAAGCACAAAGGGCTAAGATTTCTACCCCAGCTATGAAAGATAAACATGATTGGCTGCAGCAACAGTGTTCCAAATACGCACCAACCCGGCCACTGCACAATAAAGCAATTTTCATTTTTAAATAGATTTACTTTTTCATTGTTTTATTAAAACACTTAAATATTTGAAATACACATTTTAAAAGTCTCAGAAGCTACAGGACAGGCAAGACTGCACAGCAACAACTAAAACCAACCACCAAACAAACAAAAAAAACAGGAACTGTTAATAAACAGCAGAAGTTAATTTACTTCCTCTACTTATGCAAAATGATACTTTCCTTAAATTTTCTAGTACATCCATTGAAGCATAATATATCCAAACCATAAATACATATAGTACGGATGATCACAGAGGAAAAATATTAACATCAGATTTAACTATTTTAATTATCTTATAAAACCAGTTGTTCCTACCAAGTATAAAAAGGAATAGAAGAAAACATTACTGATCAAAGAGCTTAGCTATGAGTTAGAGGACTGACAAACCCATGGCATGCATGTCTCCAATCTTCCCTCTAGAACCTGTACAGGCACCCCAGCACTTCCCATGGCATCCAGATACAGCCTCACCATCCTCAACCCAGCTTGACAATCAGCCCCTTTCAACCTGTAATAAAATATATTAGCCAACTCTAAATTGGATTCATAACAGATTTACACACAACTGAAGGTAAACTAGAATGTTCTCTACCCACATTTGTTATGCCACATGCCAAATAACTATCTCAATATTAAAAATAACATTCATAGGATCTCAAAATGCACACAAATGGACTTACAATATGCTGGGCACTATACTACATGCGTTGTATCTTTTGATCCTCACTATGTTAGGTACTGTCATTATTGCCATTTTAAAGAGTGGAAACAGCCTTTGAGAGTGAAACAGCTCCTCTAAGTACACCCAGGAAGTATGTGGGAGGTCTGTTCAGTTCTCACCCCTAAAACTGCTCTTAGCCACCACACTATACTGTCTCTCCTTTTCTTCTCAAAGGCTCAGACTGTCTATTTGATGCAACTACTGCCCTTCAGCAGGAGAATGTCACAGTCTTCATCCTAGTGTGCTGGCCCTGATAAAGTTAATGACAACTGTGAAAATCCCCTAAACTGTCAACTCCACTACACTTCGTTTAACCATTGCACATGGTCCTAAACATTAAATGCTCAATTCATGTATTATTAATATTACTTTATGCACTGTGCAAAACGGACTACTGCTTAGAAAAATTCCTCCACCTAGAAGACAAACTTTTTAGAGAGCCGTGTGTGGTAGAGCTGAGCACAGTGATCATGTCCTTAGGCTGTTAAAAGGGGAATGGGTGCTACCACCAAGAAGCAGGAGGGAAGGCAATGTGGCTGGGATTTGCTCCTGGACATCAGAATTTTCCAAAGAATCAATGATCCAAAGAAGAAATTATCAAATCTAAAAGACAACATGCTCCCATAATTAAAATTGGAAACTAAAAGATCAACTTTCAACAAAAGAACATCTATTAATTTATCTGTTCATATTTTACTCGCCCTGCCAGGTTAGCCATATTCTGGGATGGTATAATCTAGCCCACACTGAACACAGGCCACAGTAATTAGAAAAGTGTCTCTGAATAACCTTGGTCCTAAGAATTTCAAAGAACACCTCTGAAAGTGTTACATGGTTAGTGTGATTTCTAGACTCTTGGAAGGTTCTAGAAGCTACCCACCATCACAGAGAAGCATGAACCCAGGAGACACCTGGCACCAAATAAACATAATAATTCCAAAGGCAGAAAGTGGGGACGTGGGGACAAGGAGATATCAACCCTGTTCTAATGAAGACCAAATGTGGAGGGGAGATGAGAGGGGCCAGAAGCCAAAGTGTTAAATTATTTACCTACAAACAGTGGCTTCCGAGCAGTGAAATGACTGTCACCACTTCATGGTGGTGCAGATTTGCAAGTCCTGCCAACAGCACAGTAGTTCTCCAATTCTATCTGCCTGAGAATTTCCCAATTCATGTGTTAAAAATGCATATTCCTAGGCCCTGCTTGCAAAGACACTGATGCACTAGGTATGGTGTAGTGCCCACAGATGAGCACTTTTAAGAGCATCACATGTGATTCTGATGCAGGTGGTACTATATCGAGAGGCTACAGAAATTCCTTTGCGCACTAGGTCCCAATTTTAAAAGATGCCACCATGTGACTGTGAAGACTTCTTGGTGGGTGAGCAAGACCTCGGCAAGGTTTCCACAGGTATGGAGGACCTTCACAACGAATATACAATCTGCTCAGAGAAACATATTAGAACTGTTAAAGAGTACTATCATAACTGATTTCTCCTTTCCTTACACACCTAAAAATTGAATACAGAGTAAGAGATGCAGAAATAAAGAAAAGCATCGGTTAAGTACTTTTCTCACTAAACTCTATTATAGATGACTGCGCTCTTGTTCTTATTTCTGGTATTTTTTGTTGGGGGAAGGGAAAAGGACAAGTTGCACACTAAAGCAGCACTCAGGAAGCTTGCTTTTAAGTTACAAATATATTGATGATTTCTAATATTCAAATCAAATACTAGGATGTGTTTCTATATCTCCTGTTACGGGATATAAAATTTATATACATATTCATATGTTGAAGTCCAAACCCCCAGTCCCTCAGAATGTGACTATATTTGGAAATAGGGTCTTTAAAGAGGTAATTAAGTTAAAATGAGGTCAGTAGGGTAGGCCTTAATCCAGTAGGACTGGTGTCCTTATGAGAGGATGAAATTTGGACACAGACACAGAGGGAAGATGACATAAAGACATAGGGAGAAGGCGGCCATCTACAAGCCAAGGAGAGAGGCCTCAGAAGAAACCTGGGTGGTCGTTTAGTCCATCCCATCTGCGGTACATTGTGATGGCAGGCTTCCCAAACTAACACATCTACTCGTATAAAAAGCAAGGCAATCCTATCTCATCCAATACCTTCCTTAAGGCAGTGTACTTGTCCTAGTTCTGAAAGGAGGCAGGCCGTGCTCAGAGTTGACACTCTAAGAAAAAGGAAGGAGAGAATGAAGCACCAGATGTTCAACAACTTATCACTTTGTGATGCTTGAAGCTCATGGCACCACTACTGTTCATTTCCTGTGGCTCCTCTTCCCCTCCTGGGTCTGGAGGAGCCGACGGGGGAGGTGAGGGCTGCGAGGAAAGAAAGTCAATATCCACAAACCCAAAACCAACTAGCTCCCTCCTTGCCTTTCTTATTAGGGAGAGAACTGACACCTCCTTTCCATTTTCTAGATGTCGCCTCCTCTGGTTTTACAATTATTAAATGTACGCATAGACGGGTAGGCTGTTTAACACTGGAGAAGCGTTTATGTGTATGGAGGTGGGGGAGTATATTCTGGAAACATTTCATTTTCATCCACCCTCATCAAAGCACCTCCCCTAAGGTGCATCTGTGCATTCAAAAGGCCCAGGCCCTCCGTCTGAGAACAACTTCCTGGCAACATCTTGGATTTTGATGGAGTTGTTTTTAACGGACCTTTCTCCCGCTGCCTGCAGTCACCGAGAGGCACCGATAGCCCAACTGCCTCTTTGGGGAGATTCCAGTCCTCACTGATGAGCCTTCTGGAAAGGGCTACCTTCCTATCCTCTCTCACTAGTCTTTGATCATTCTTCTTCCCTATTAGTGATAGAAAATTTAGCGAAAGGATAATGCTTCAAATCAGAAAAAAAGCTTAAGTTACCTTAGCACAAAAGTTACTAGATGAATTCCTCACTCTCCTCCTTGCTATAGTAATACTCAGTATCAAATCCCTTCTTAGGTTCTACAGTTTTATAACTGTCTCAAATGAAGCTGGTTGTTAAAGAGAACTAACCCCCCCACAAATCAACCCCCACTGTGGAGCATTCTAAATACTTCTGAACATGACTAACTTTTAAGCCAGTTGCCTACAGTTAAGAAACTACTTTAAACCACACCACTATCACTCTTACACAAGTAGAACTTGTCAACTAACTCAATTTCCTATTATCCTTCAACATGAAGGTCATCCAGAGGATCAAAAAGAATAATGGCCATAAAAAAATCCACAAATCTATAGTGATACTCAGAAAAAGGGTGAGTGAGGAAAACTCTTTACAGATGAATGCTAGCAGCTCAACATAGAAGCAATACAAGAATTACAAAATCTCCATTTAGTACTTCCAATGTAATAGCTGATTCAGGCAGGGATCAAAGGAAGGTAAAAACTTGGTTGAAAAGTTGTTAGGAAACAGGATATTTGCACTTTGCCAAAAATCAGCCCACAAATTCTTACTAATTACAAAGGAAAATGTACTTTTCTGGTGGAAAGAGCCAGCAGTCATCAGCTCTGCATCAGTAATACTGAGACAGCAGGACATTGTGCGATATGAAATTCACAGCATCACCTATGAAGTAGTTTTGGCAAAAATGGTTGCTATAGACTGAAATGTCTGTGCCCCGCACCCAAAATTCCTCTTTTGAGACCTAATCCCCAGCATGATGGTATTTGGAGGTAAGGCCTCAGGAGATGATTAGGTCATGAGGGTATAGCCCTGATGAATGGGATTAGTGCCCTTATAAAAGAGACCCTACAGAGTTCCCTTGCCCCTTCTGCCATGTGAGGGTACAAGGAGGCCTACTGCAACCCAGAAGGGGGCCCTCACCCAACCACAGAGGCACCCTGATCTCAGACTTCAGCCTCCAAATCTGTGAGAAATAAATTTCTGTTGTTTATAAGCCATCCAGTCTATAGTATTTGTGTTACAGCAGCCTAAGTGGACAAAGATAATGTTTAACCTGAATCTACTCACAATTCTAAAACTAACTTCCAGTTTACAGGAAATACACACGCTAAAGAATAAGTAAATGATACATGCGGAAACCATCAAGAAACCCATAATGTGGGACATCCTCCAAGACGACAAGCCTAGACTCTACAAAAAGTTAAAAGGAGGTGTGGAGCCTGTTAAAACGGATAAAAAAAGACAAAACCAAATGCAATTCATGAACCTTGAATCCTAATGTTGAAAAAAACACTACAAGACATTTTTCAAATAAGCACGGGGCTTCCCTGGTGGCGCAGTGGTTGAGAATCTGCCTGCCAATGCAGGGGACACGGGTTCGAGCCCTGGTCTGGGAAGATCCCACATGCCCCGGAGCAACTGGGCCCGTGAGCCACAACTACTGAGCCTGCGCGTCTGGAGCCTGTGCCCCGCAACGGGAGAGGCCGCGATAGTGAGAGGCCCGCGCACCGCGATGAAGAGTGGCCCCCGCTTGCTGCAACTAGAGAAAGCCCTCGCACGAAACGAAGACCCAACACAGCCAAAAATAAAAATAAATAAATAAATAAAGTAGCTATTAAAAAAAAAAAAATAAGCACGGAAATTTGAAAATACTGGATATTTGACGGTAAAAACAACCACTGTTAATTTTCTTAGGGGTACTACTGTATTACTGTAATGAAGGGGAAATGTCCTTATTGTTAGGAGATGCATTCTGAGGTATTTAGGGGTGAAATGCTCTGATGTCTGAAACTTAAGAGCAGATACAGCGACATCCTGTCTGCTGGTGCAGCGTACTGGCAGGGCACCCAGGAAGCGCTTTCCTTTTGTAAGAGAACTGCTCTGCGGTCACGCCCTGCTGTGCCATGTTACGCCCATTCATGGGTACTTGGTCCCGCGTCTCCAGACTCTAGCCCGGGGACGTGGGGTTCTGCACCGGCTTTCTCGTCTGACAGCAGGAGCCTCTGCTCTGTGTGCTGGCGCTGGCTTTCCTTTATGGAGGCACAGCTAGGAGCACACAGGCAGGCAGTGAGAAGGCTGTTCCACACCCTGAATTCCTTATTTCCTACACGCAACGAGGTAGAAAGGGTGGCCTGAATTATGGCTGAACCCAGCCAGGTTCAGCTGACAAGCTTTTCCGGCTGCCTAACAGCATGGTAATTATTAACCACACAACGGAGTCCAGCCAGCCTGGGCCCTCTGCTGGCACAAGAAAAGTTCCAAATAATTTCCAATAATAGCAATGACAACCATGGTTCTTGAGTACTTACTAAGTACCAGACACCATTCTAAGTGCCTCATGTATCCTAATGTGTGGATTTACAGGAGCGGTCAAGCTTTACCATATTATCATTCATTACTACCATCCAGGACTGACTGAAACCCTCATTGTAGACAAAGGCTAAAAAGCAATTTGTAATAATATTCACATTCAGAAGGCTAAGTCACCTTGGCTTGAAAAAATGGAAATTGATACTGGAGGTGGGAGGAGGTTCAGTATTTCTTTCCTAAAAACCATTAATGCGAATCACCCTTCAAACTCTTGCAAGTCTCGGCATCTATAACCATTTATTATGGAAACAATGTACCACAATCAAAAATCACAGCTTGCTTCCTGACGTCCGCAATCAAAGCAAGAGAAGCAAAGATATATCACCTAACCCATTTGTTCCTCCCAGGCCATCACTCATCGGCCACTTGCCATTACTCACAACTCTTTTTTCACATATTAGTGTTAGAAAATTCTAAGGACTAGAGCAGATGTTTCCCTCCTCAAAGTTACTGCAGACAGTTATTAAGGCTGGGGAAAATGAAGCTTCAAATATCCCTTGGGGATAGAATAAAGGGGAACAAACACCTGCAAACATCAAGGAAGTTAGGCAGGCATTCAAATCTTGGAAGTCGGCAGCTAAATTACATTAACACGGACAAAAATAGACGTGTGGCCAACCATTTAGCAACTGACTCCAGTATTTAACTACTTGGCAACTATACAGAAGACAGTAACTTTTTACTCATACAATACGAAGGCTACACTGGAATATCATACAGCAATTGGAATGGAAGGGTAGCAGAATACACCACCCAAAATAAGACCACAGGAGTTCTGGACATGCCACTCCAAAGCATGCCACTTGGGAATATTGACTATTCTGAGTTGTAGGCACTTGAAAAACAGCAAACGTGGGGAAAGGCTTCCTCCAAACTCCCCTATATGCCTAAAGACAGAGCTTCCAAAAGAAACTCAACTGTCATAAATCCCCTCCCTGGGAGTTTCATCAACTGGGGAAGACTGACTGTTATCACAGGAAAGGAGACCAGAAGTCCACACGTTCTTCAAGGACCCATTCATCCTTCCTAAAAATCATTTACTCTCCCCTAAGAGGCTTCTATCTCTCTCCCCTTTCCCTATTAAGATGCTCTTTAATTCTGAATTCTCAGCCACATGGGGGAGTTACTAATTTTTCCTTGGTATCACCCATGTATATATGAGGTATGCATGTTAAAAAACTTGTTTTTCTCTTGTTAGTCTGTCTTTTATTACAGGGGTCTCAGCTAAGAACTCAGAAGGGTAGAGGGAAAATTCTTCCTCCTCCTCTGCAGAATAAATGGGCAACACTACAGGCAACAATATGGATCAAATCTCATAGAACGTTGAACAAAAGAAGCCAGACACTAAAAAGTACATACTATGACTATATATAACTTATTTGTATAATTTATTCATTTAAAAATTTTTAACTTTTATAATATATTTTAAATATGTTTATAGAATAAAATTTAAACCAAGCAAAAATGATTAATGCTGTTAGAATTCAGGATAGTGGTAACTTCTGAAGAGAGTAGTAACTAGGAAGGGGCACCATGGGTAGGGAGTATATCTGGGGGCTGGTGAGGTTCCATTTCTTCATGTCGGTGTTGCTTACACAGGTCTGCTCTGCACATGGAAATTCATTAAACTGTACTCTTCTTTGTGTACCTTCCCTATATGTTACACTTCAAAAATTTAATTTAAAATGTGAGAACAATCAACCACAATGAGATATCACCTCACATCTGTTAGAGTGGTTATTAAAAAAAAAAAAAAAAAAAGTAACAAATGTTGGTGAAGATTTGGAGAAAAGGGAACCCTTATGCACTGTTTTTTTTTTTTAATTTTTTATTTTATATTGGAGTATAGCCAATTAACAATGTTGTGATAGTTTCAGGTGGTGTGATAGTTTCAGTCACAGCAAAGCTGTGACTGGAATGTAAATTGGTGCAGCCACTATGGAAAACAGGATGGCGGTTCCTCAAAAAATTAAAACTAGAACTACTGTATGATTCAGCAGTTCCACGTTGGGTATATATTCATATCCAAAGGAAATGAAATCACTTCTTGAAGAGATACCTACACCCGCCCCCATATTAAATGCAGCATTATTAACAATAGCCAAGATATGAAAATAATCTATGTATTCATTGATGGATGACTGAATAAAGAAAATGTGAGATTTTATACACACACACACACACACACACACACATATATGTACATACATATATAATGGAATATTATTCAGCCATTAAAAAGAAAGAAATCTTGCCATTTGCGACATGGATGGACCTTGAGGGCATTATGCTAAGTAAAGTAACTCAGACAGAAAGACAAATACTATATGATCTCACTTATATGTGGAATCTAAAAAACAAACAAGCAAGCTCACAGATACAGAAAACAGACTGGCAGTTGCCTTAGGTAGGGGTGAGCGAAATGGGTTAAAGGGAGTCAAAAGGTACAAACTTCCAGTTATAAATAAGTCTTGGGGATGTAATGTACAGCATGGTGACTATAGTTAATAATACTATATTGTATATTTGAAAGTTGCTGAAAGTAAATCTTAAAAGTTTCTTATCACAAGAAAAAATTCGGGCTTCCCTGGTGGCGCAGTGGTTGAGAATCTGCCTGCCAATGCAAGGGACACGGATTCGAGCCCTGGTCTGGGAAGATCCCACATGCCGCGGAGCGACTAAGCCCGTGAGCCACAATTACTGAGCCTGCGCGTCTGGAGCCTGTGCTCCACAACAAGAGAGGCCGCGATAGTGAGAGGCCTGAGCACCGCGATGAGGAGTGGCCCCCACTTGCCGCAACTAGAGAAAGCCCTCGCACAGAAATGAAGACCCAGCACAGCCATAAATAAGTAAATAAATAAAATTTAAAAAAAAAAAAGAAGTCCAGTACATCCCTGACCCCACAGTGAAGGCAGGGCTCAGTTTTAAAAAAAAGAAAAGAAAAGAAAAAATTCTGTAACTATGTATGGGGACAGATGTTAACTATTGTGGTGATCAGTTTGGGAATATATACAAATACTGTATCATCATGTTGTACACCTGAAGCTAATATAATATTGTATGTCAATTACATGTTTTCATAAATAAATATGAAGACAATTTAATATTCCTATACCAAGAGATCTCTGACTTCTACTTTTGAAACAACCTCAGAAATGGTGGTGTTATATAAACTCATCCACTTAAAGAAAGTGAGAGCTCAAGGTAATTAGGAATCAACATCTAAGTCCATATGTAAAGTGAAATTAGACACTGTCCCTGCAATAGCTGTACAAATAACTCTGCAGGCATTAGCAAGAACTGCTGGGGGGCAGTAATTACAGAGGCCTTTGATCTTCTATTATATCTTCTATCTGGGATCTCAAAGAAGCCAGCAAACAAACAAGGCCCAGCAGTGCGCTGACAAAGGCAACTGTGTCTTCATCTGTGTACAGCACCAGCCTCAGACCCTGCACCTCTGCATGGGAGCAGCTGAAATCAGGAAAAGGCCTAGGTGTTACTAATGCCTTGATATAAAAACATTAGGTCAAAACTCCATATGTTAACTTCTGTCTGGTCTTTATAAGCAGGATCCCAATCAGAGAGCAAATCTGTATGTCCCAGGTTGGCATTTTTCCTAATATATTAGATTCTTTAAAAGCAAAGAAGAACAAAGAACTTGAGAGAAATAGCACAGTCTGTTACTTCAAACCTACCAATTCTATTTGCCCTTCTTGCCTACTGTTATGGGTTGAATTGTGTCCCCCGAAAATTCATATGCTGAAAATCCTAGCCCCCAGTCCTCAGAATGAGACCTTGGAAATAGGGTGATTGTAGATGTGATCAGTTAAGATGAGGTCATACTGGAGTAGGGTGGGCCCGAGTCCAACACGACTGGTCCTTATAAAAAGAAAAACTTGGGTTCACGCGTGTGCACACACACACACACCATGTGAAGACTGGAGTCCCACTGCCATAAGAAAGTACCAGAAGCTGGAGAGAGACCTGGAACACATCCTTCCTTAGTGCCTTCCAAGGGAGCATGGACCTGCTGACCCCTGCCCATCTCAGACTCTCAGCCTCCAGAACTGTGAGAAGATACATTTCTGCTGTTTAAGGCCCTCAGTTTGAGCTAGTGCTTTGTCGTGGCAGCCCTAGCAAACTAATACACCTACATAGCCCAGGTCTGGCAATGTTGGTGAACAAGGACTTCTATCCTTATCTTAAAGATGAAGAAACAAGTACAGAGAAATAAGGTATACTGCTGTAAGTCACAAAGCCCCCACTGACCAAGATTAGAACTCAGGGATCAAGAAAAAAATTTGCTGCAAAAAGCTGTAAGAAGTAAAAGCATGCAAGAAATGGCAAACTCTCCTTCCCTGGAGGCCTGCTAACTCCTGTCTGGGAGAGCCTGGGGTGGCCCTGTCTATAGAGAAGGTGCTTCCACCACTACAAATCTAAGCCAACAGCACACCTGCCCCAAGACTTGTAATTCCCACTACGGGAATGCATTACTTTTCAAAGGCCTGAATCTGCTAAAAAGAATGCAGCTACTAAAAATGAGGCAAGAAAAAAGGAGTGAATACAAATGGCATTTTAATAAGTAATAAGACTTCAAGGGAAGCTAGAAGTTCAAAGTCACTTCTGATATTTAACACAGAATTAATCTACATCATCTTCCAAAAGCATCAGTCCAGAAAAGAGCCTGCACAAGGGTGTCCATTTCAAATGCAGCCACAGAAAATACAAATGAACCTCTAAAAGCAATCAATGTTAGGGTGGGTTTTATGAATTGGTCTCTGGCGTGTGCCAGCTATGGCAAAAATCTAAACTACAGCAAACCTCAGTAATATCTAGATTACACTTAATATTAGCTGGAACAGTATGGCAAGAGTTAGATTTTATGAAATGGAAAGCCACACATTTCAGAAATGTTAATTGAGCACCTGCTACGTGCTGGATGCCAGTCTACACACTGAAAGTCAGATCCAGGGGTGAATAAAATAGACATCAGCCCTGTCTAAAAGCCCTCATGGAGTTTAGAGTGAAGGTCTCAAATGGGAGTCCAGAGGTAACACAAACGGTGGTAATATTTGCTGGTCTTTAAAGGAGAAATTGTAGTGACAACTATCTTAGAATTGAGACACTGTAGTGACAACTATCTTAGAATTTTCTGTTTGTCCTTCTCAGTTTTAAAATTAGCCAGACCTCCATGACTATCACTGAAATTAGTACCAGAAGCTGGGCTCTGGGCTGCTCTCAGGACAGTGCATGGGAGGAGAGTTCCCCTTCGTGTGCGCACCAACTTGAAAAGAGGACCAATGGGTAGCCTGAAAAAGCCAAGGTCACTGATTTAATCTTCATAGGACCAGGTAACTTCAAGAAACTGCACTTATTATCTTGGCTGACAAGTCCACATTTCAAATCATTGGTTTATAGAAAGGAATATGCCCTCCAGCATACTCAGAGGGGATCTGGGTAAAGCATTTTAGGAACTGAGAGGGAAGCAAAGCCAACGCAGAGGAAGATCTGGTTATGGCAGGAAACAGGCCTCCGTCCAGCCATCATGGCACTTTCCCAGGGGAGGCAGGGGTGCCAGGAGCATTCATACCACCCTACATATGGGATGCCCTCAGGCCTTCAAGGACCCTCCTCTGGCCTGACCTTGTGGCACTGTGACCTGACAGTGTCAGCCTACCAGGCAAACTAACATCACTGATGGTCACTTCCTTGTGTGAATTCCACGACTGCCCTTTGCTATTGAGGACCAAGCAGTTCAGAGCAGCCCCTTTAATGTCAGCTCTTCCTGAAGCAGCAGCACTTGCTTTAAGGAGCAGCAACTCAGTTTTAGCCCAAATCTACCCTGTTGGGACTTGATGCTATTCTAACTTACCTTCTTTCTCAATGAAATCGAGTCACCTTCAGCCAAATGACAAATTGAAAGCTAGATGCCAGTGTGATTAACTTCAGGTCTTACATTAATAAATTTGCATTTTATCCACTAAAAAGACACCCAGCACTTTGAGGATAGAGGCTAACACACTGTGCTAATGGTGCTAATCTTTCACAGTGGCACAGGTGAGCTCAAAAATGGAGCAATTATAATTGCATGTGTTCATGTGGATGTGCTCAACTCACTGACTTTAAAGAATAAGATACATGAAAAGGATGAAAATCTTAAAAGCCACTCCCTTCAAATCACTTTAAAAACCTCCTTTCAGGAGCTGCTTCATCACAATCCTAGGGAAAATTTTTTTTTTAATTATAGTTACCATTTCTTACTACATGTCACATTGTTTTTAAGAAAAATCAGAACGTATAGAAATACAATTGTTTCCAAATACAAAGGGAACATATTTTTCAGAGTTAATCTATTATGTCCAGATGACTATTTAAACCATGCTAAAAACCAAAGCCCTCACCTCCCTGGGCTGCTGGAAAGCTGGTAAGTTTCACTGTCTCCAGAGCTTCCTGCAGACACCACTGAGGCTGCTTATACTCTGGGTGCACCCCCAGTAGGATTTCTTGCCTTATCTTTTCAAAGTTGCAAGGGACTTCCCGAGAATTAGATACGAGCTGCCAGGGCGTCCTGTGGCATTTAACACAACACTGGTCACTAAGTCGTCCGTGGCCATCCGTTCATTCCAGGCGGCCAGCAGCTTGGCCAGCTATAGCCAGAGGCACTGATTGTCATCTCCACAAATTACAAATGCCTCACGTATACGGTGGGAGAAACCTGTAAACTATGTGAATTCCAGGTTAGGAATGTCTTACTTCTCCCTACTGAGAGTTCCTTCCGCCCCTCTCCTCCCTATAAAGCCAACTCCAACCCCCGCTCATCTTAACCTTGACAGTACATTGCTAAGCAATTTACAGAAATGCCTTGAACACCTCAGATTTAAAACATTCATGATAATACCCTCCACTAAATAAAGGCAACCAAATTTCTGTCCATTTCAACCTTTGTTTTTTAATTAGAATAAGGATTTCTCTGATACCTTTTCAAGTAATATATCCCTACCCTACAGCCCATTTATCAGATCCACAATGGTTTTTTAACAACCCTGTCACATATATATAACCACCATCAAAATTCCTTCCTGTCATTTTCCCAAACTCTTTTTATCCTGCTTCATACCTAATTTAGAACATATCATAAATATTATTTTAGCTGTAAAATGACCCATCCTATGGATGTACTACAATTTACTTATCTATTCCCTTCTTGTTAGAAAACTAACTCACTTTCCATTTTTATTATAAATTTTACTTTAAAGAACATTTTTACGCCAAAGATATTTTTTAAATTTCGGACATTCCCTTGAAAATAGATTTCTAGCATTAGAATTACTCCAGGTGTGAGTAATTACCCAAATGCGCAAATAATTTTAAAGTTTTCACTGTCCCACTGGCAAAAGGGGTCTCATTTCCGTGTTGAATCCTGATATTTCACTTTCCCACTGGCAAAAGAGGTCTCATTTCCGTGTTGAATCCTGACATTTCACTTTCCCATATTCAGCAGCCTTTGTCCCCTAAACCACTTTTCTCTGGGGCCTTCTCTCCTGGACTGGCCTCCTCCCTCCCTTAGGCCTCCTTCTCCAGCACTAGTAGAACTCGCCCCAGTTTCTTAGGCTTAAGTGTCTCACTTTTAAGAAGGCAGGGTTTTGTTACGAATTTGGTTTTGATTCTGTTTCACTCATCCTCCAGTCCTGCCACAGCACACTCAAAAGAGTATTCCATTCGCATTAGTTTTTAAATCATGTGGATTACATATTTATCTTACCTGTTTTATAGAAGGTGAACCCTTTAGTGATTAGAAACATTTTTTAAGCATTTAACAACATCAAAAAAACCACAATATAGTCCTATAATCTATCCAATTTCCTTTTTGTAAATTTTCCACAAATTCCTTGTTAAATTCAAATTATTTGCACTAGTTTACATGTTCACCCAACATCGGGCTTTCAATAATTTCTGCCCTCTACTCCTCCATTTACACAAAACAAAAAAGTTTCCTTCTTTCTTTCCTCCAAGACAAGTTTGACAACTTTTAAGAAATTTAAATCTTTTTTTTCAGAATCCCATTAACTATTTATTTAGTTCCATCACACTGATGTTAGCACATATACATTAAGTGTAAATTGCTCAGAAATGTGAAATTTAATGAGATGTACAAACACACCGCCAAACGTAATATAAAACCACAACCATAAATATATGTATCCATCAAACCAGAAACTATCGATCTATATCTGATTGGCTATTTCTACATTTTCCTATTAACATTTGCTTATTACTTATTCACTTAGCTCAGCACGGCCCCATAAGGAAGCAACAAACACCAAGTGACAAAGGTTTAAGAAAAATTCATAAGGACGGAAGGAGAAAAGGAGGAAGATTTCTGAATTTAAAAATCAAAATCAGGGAATTCCCTTGAAGTCCAGTGGTTAGGACTCCGTGCTTTCACTGCTGAGGGCCTGGGTTCAATCCCTGGTTGGGGAACTAAGATCCCACAAGCTGCAAAGCACAGCCAAAACATCAAAATAAATGATAAAATAAATTTTAAAAAATTTTAAATCAGAATCACAGACAGTTTACCTAGTACCTTCTGGTTGCATATTAAGAAAAGATCAGCATCATGTAACTTTAGCAACAAACAAGAGCCCTCGGAATAAGGTAAGGAGCAGAGCTCTAATTCAGGACCATCTCTCGCTTTCTTCATTCCATACAGACCTTTTCTTCCTCTGGAACCTGAGGCCAATGCTGTGAAAATGAGACACAGCAGTGCCTTCTCAAACCTTCAGATGCCTCAGCATCACCTATGCATGTGTGAAATGCTGACTCTGATCGAGGAGGTTTGGGGTGGGACCGGAGAGTATATCAATACTTTCTAACAAGCTACCAGGAGCTTGTTACTACTGCTAGTTTGAGGACCAAAAAACTGAGTAGCAAATATACAGACTTCAATACCTAAGAACTTTGTAATTACTGGACTTATAACAAAAGTTTCCAAAATACAGCTATCAATGTTTGATTGGCTCACTTTGTTTTATTACACAGAAGTTTCTTAAAGAGAGAAAAGCCACCTTATTTTTCCTTAATATTAACATAGGTAGAGAGCATTCTACTCTATATCAAGAAAATAGATCAGAAACTGGTAACCTGGGTTGCCTTGAGGAAGGAACCAGCCAACCTGGAGGAGGAGGGAGAGGAAGAAGGGTTTTCACTGAATATTCTTCTGCAGTTTTTAAATATTGAATCACGTGAGTCAATTACCTATTCAAAAAATAAATTGTATTTTAACATTTTAAAACATTTCATAGGATATTCTGGAAGCTGACTAAATGTTAAATTAATCCATTTCCCAGGAAAGTAAGTGGTCGGGCCAGGGAGACCACTTACTTTAAGTTAGCATTTTTCTTCACACAGGAAACATGCCTTAGTTTAACCACCTTCTAGGATCACGCCAATATTATATTTTTATTATAATAACATTTTTCAACCCCATTACTCTTCTCCAGCACCAGAAGGACCCAATAGCATGCCTTGATTCATAGGAAATTTGAAAAAGCTTCTACGTGCACCCCTAGTGAGTCAGGTTCTCACTGCAGAGAACTTTCCAGTACCTCAGCCTCTTGTCTGTATTTTTGAAAACTCAGCCGCTTGGCACTGAAATTGTTCCTATTAACAGCATCCACGTTGGTGTTTTAGATCTACACAGAAGTAACAGCAACTGAAAACAGAAACCAAATGACGGAATGGGTGAGAATGTGCGTGTATGTGTGTGTGCATGGGTGTGTCCTCACACAAGTGACCCTATGGCTGAGCAAATATTAGCTCAACCGTCTGATCTGAACTTAACCCATATGAACCCAACCCAACCGGAACCCTCACAGGGTCTCCAAGGCAGACACATTCTTCTTTACATAACTTGGTCATGACTCACCTATAAGACTCTGCAAAAGTGCTTGTCGCGTTTGCAACTTGTGAATTAATATTCATCCCTAAACCCTTAAATGCTTGTTTTGGTTCTGCTTTTTTTTTTTTTAATTTTTATTTATTTATTTATTGGGCTGTGTTGGGTCTTCGTTTCTGTGCGAGGGCTTTCTCCAGCTGCGGCAAGCGGGGGCCACTCCTCACCGCGGTGTGCGGGCCTCTCACCATCGCGGCCTCTCCTGTTGCGGAGCACAGGCTCCAGACGCGCAGGCTCAGCAGTTGTGGCTCACGGGCCTAGTTGCTCCACGGCATGTGGGATCCTCCCAGACCAGGGCTCGAACCCGTGTCCCCTGCATTAGCAGGCAGATTCTCAGCGACTGCGCCACCAGGGAACCCCCGGTTCTGCTTTTTACCATGTCGCCTTAGAGCAGACTTACCGTGTTGTCGAGGCCTCTTCAAATCCCCACGTCCTCCCTCCTCCTCCATTCACACTGCCTGGTCTGGGTCCCCATCCCCACCCCAGGTCTCCATCCTCTCTGGTGCAGCCTATGCTTATAACTGAGTGCATCAGCTGCAGGGACTAAAGGGAAAGGATCAGAGACAGGCAAACCCAGGCCGGAGGGAATCCACGCGTCACAGCCCTGCCCCAAGGACTCTGGCAACCGTCCAGCACGTGTGTCTAAAGAAGCACAGGCCACCGAGCTAAATCCAGTTTCCCTGTCTGTTATCCAAGGAGACGCGGCAGTGGTGGGGAGATAACCAACAACATCGGGGCGGGGGAAAAGGAGGCCCCAGCAGCACAGAGCATCTTCCTAACTCTCCACTCAGCACAGAGCCCCAGATAACTACAGATACAGCCCAGAACCAGCACTGACCCCTGGCAACACGGCGGTGGGTTTGGCGGGGTAGGACCAGGTGGAGCCAAGGACCCAGCAAAGAGGCTGCAGTTCAGGCCAGGGTGGCTGTTCCAGAAGGAACATCGGTACCAAGCAGGAAATCAAAGGAAAAACTCAGAATAGCAGGCCAAGAAAACATCGTGAGGATTGAGGCGAGGGGGTCGTTCAGCTCAGGCGGGTGCTCTCGCCCAGGGCTTGAGCTGTATCGCCGGTTTCCTACCTGCCAGGCGATGGATGTGAAGCTGCCGAAGTGCCTCTGCCCGCGAGAAGCTACAGCTGCACGGGGCTGGAGGAAGCAGGTGCAGCTGCCCAACTGCAATTCCACTCACTCGGAAACTCTCAAGAGTTCCTCCTACATCACCACCACCATCCTCCTCATCAAAACCAGCAGCAACTGGGCAGGCATTGCCTCTAAAGACATCACGTGCTACCATTCTCCTGCCTCTCTGGCCTCTTTGATGATCCTAGAACAGACTAGGTAAGTTGCCACCTCAGGGCCTTTGCACTTGCTGTTCCCTCTGCCTAGAAGCCTCTTCCCATAGGTACCTTCATAGCTCTTTCTCTCTCCTCCTTCAATATTCACCCAAGTGTCTAAATCAGCCTTCCGTGACCACCCTTTTTAAATCATAAATCCCCTCCTCCACCACCCCAGCATCCTTTCCTTTTCCTGTATTTCTTCTTCTTCACAGCACTTATCACACTGACATTCCATATGTTTTCCTACTATATTTGTTTATTGTCCCCTTCACCAAAAGCACATGTGCTGAGAGTCAAGGAAGGGTAAAACAACTTTCCAAAGTGAAAGAAGGTATCAGTATTACAAGGAAAAAAAACAAATGCCCATCATGCCCTTTTCCTTCTTCCCATGATACAGCCATCTGCTTCCCAATATTTTTTTAGAGCAAAATTTGTAACTATTTTTTATCTGTATCTTTTTTTTTTAATTTATTTTAAATTCATTTATTTTTGGCTGTGTTGGGTCTTCGTTGCTGCGCACGGGCTTTCTCTAGTTGGGGTGAGCGGGGGCTACTTTTCGTTGCAGTGCGCAGGCTTCTCATTGCGGTGGCTTCTCTTGTTGTGGAGCACGGGCTCTAGGCGCAAGGGCTTCAGCAGCTGTAGCACATGGGCTTCAGTGGCTGTGGCTCGCGGGCTCTAGAGTGCAGGCTCAGTAATTGTGGCACACGGGCTTAGTTGCTCCGCGGCATGTGGGATCTTCCCTGACCAGGGCTCGAACCCGTGTCCCCTGCATTGGCAGGCGGATTCTTAACCACTGCACCACCAGGGAAGCCCAATCTGCATCTTTTCTTAATTGAAGTATAGTTCATTTACAATTTTGTGTTAGTTTCAGGTATACAGCAAAGTGGTTCATTTATACACACACACACATATATATTCTTTTTCAGATTCTTTTCCATTATAGGTTATACAAGATATTGAGTATAGTTCCCTGTGCTATACAGGAGGTCCTGTTGCTTCCCAGTCTTTAAGATCTGTATTGAGAGACCTCTTCCTTAAGGTTTTCCTTCACGTCTCTCTGCTCCCCTCTCTCACCTTTCTCCAAACTCCCACAGCATTGTCTGTTCCATGCAAACTCCACATTAACCGACAACACCTGCCTAACTGGGAGGACAGAGCATGTCAGCTCATGCTTAGGAAAGTACTAGGACCGTGTGGTGCTGTTTATCAGCCAATAAATCAGAGCCATTATTACTGTTATCTAGTATAAGTATCTTGTATCACATATACTGATTAAAGTCTCATTTCCACAACTAGATTACAAGCAAATTGAGGGCAAACATCTTACCCTGTTTTTTTGAATTCTCCCCCAGAGTACTTAACCACAGATGTTTAATAATTATTTGTCAATTGATTGAAACAAAGGATTTCCACGTTTAAAGATTCATTTGAGACCCCTTAGAACCTCTGTTTAGACAGTGATTCCAATCCTTTACTGCTTCCAGGACTGACCTTGTGTGTAAATACAGCAAAGCCCTGGAAATGGCATTTATTAGAGCAACTTTGCTAGAGCTTGAACAGCAGAGCCAAAATACTATATAACAGATCAAACAAATATTGACTCAAAAGAATTTTCCCCCAGGCAACTGTTATAGTCTTATCTTGAATAGAATGTTTGCACAGTTAATTAAGTATTGCTATGGACTCAGCAAAAGCCCACGCAGACCCTGCCAAGCCAAGTTTTACATTCCCATCATCTTATCACTTTTTATAAGTCCCTCTCCTCATACCCCTCACCCATCACCTCTGCTAATACTGGGTGTGGGATTAAATGATAAGTAAGTCATACACTTTTTATCCATGGACAAACGATAAAGGAATCCCAGTGCCAAAGATTCCATTTACCTACCCCACAGCAAATATGCTCTGTCTTTACCTTCCCAGAAATCAATCAGGCTGCATCTGTTCATACCTGTTGACTTCTTGGAAATGTATGAAATAGTACAACCATGTAGAGAGAGAGGCATTTACAGTGTCACGGGACATGTCTGTACACACCAAATACTAATGAGTGTTTACTTCCTATGGTTACCGACTGTGAAGCCTGCCAGAATAGGAAGCCTCCACATGCACCTCGAAATCACAGACTGTTCTGTGCAGGGAGTGGGCTAGCTTATACTGGGTTGTCTAAAACGTGGGCGAGGACAATTATGACAGGTAGAAGCCAACAAGAGTTATTCACAACCTCTCTTCCTTCCTGCCGTCTATCAGCCATTATTTATTGAGCACTTTATATGATGACATCATATTTATATGATGGTCCAGACACTGATCTAAGCACTAGAATACCAGAGGGAAAACACCCTACCATGCCCTCAGGAAGGTTATTCAAGTGACAGAGACACAGAGATCAACAAGAGAAATAAGCAACATGTATACTGTATTAGGTATTGACAAGTGCTAAGGAGAAGATGGGGGGACACAAAAAACAAAACAGGGAGGCTGGATATGAACTGTCGAAGGGCTGAAGGGAGGGAGTGAAATTACAGGTGGGTGGCCGATGATGTCCTTGGTGAGACGCTCATATTTGAATCTAAAGGGAGTAAGGGAGCCAGGCGAGCAGATCAATGGAGAAGAGCACTTCTGGCAAAGGTGACGCAAATGCCAGGTTCTGTGGCAGAGCATGGTTCTGGGGGGGCATCACGGAGGCCAGTGTGGCTCGAGCCTAACGTTCACAGGGAGAGATGGAAGAAGTAAGATCCTAGGGGAGCAGGGAACAGCAGCATACAGAACCTTGCTTTCAAAACATATGTCTTTTTATCAGTCATAGAAAGTCCACCCATCTACCTAATTTTCACTTACTCAAATCTCTCTAGTAGTTATTTTTCCAAGAATTTCTATCTCCATAATTCAAGAGAACAACCTGCCCTCTACAAAAAGAAAAACAATTATACAGTGAGCCAAGATATTTGCCTGGGGAAAAATCCTAAGCTTCTATTAATAAAAATGGAAACAGTTTGTGGCTTTCAGTGTAAGCTTCTATAGGATTGGGACCAGGCGTCACAATAGAGAACACAGCTCAGCACCTCGGGTGACTGGACATGCAATGATGCTGTAGAAAGAAGTCAAGCTGGTTAAAAAGAATAACATGCAGAATTACAGGAGACTGAAGCGTTGAAATTTACCACAGGGACATTTTTGTAAATGGTGCAATACGTCAAACTCTTTGGCAAATTTAAATGCCAAGCTGGCTAATGCAATATCCAGACCACATGCCCTTCCTGCCCAAACAGCTTCTCGGTAAGATGCTCTCAGCCAAGATCTGCAACAGCAGTGTCTGGGTGTGGTACCTTCGGATCTGCTACCTTCCAATTCCATTCAGTCCTGACCAGCCCAGTTTCATGCATCACATGCTCAGTTTTCCAATGAGCTAATACTCATAACAAATTCTGCACAACTCACTGGAGTGACTCCACCGTTCCGAAGAACACACAGCGTCACCAAGGCAACAAGCATGGACTACAGGGCACACCTGAAGCCTGTGTAACACACACACCAAAAAAAAAAAAACAAGAAGAGCTATTATTATTAATAACTAAGTAGCCACAATCCTTCCCCATCAGGTTCTGCTGAGGCCACACCCACAAAACGGACAAATTCCTGTTGCTGGCTTATTTCATGATTCTCCTTGGTTAGAAGTGTTCAAAAGAACTTCCTTCAAAGAAAAGAAGTCAGTGGGGCGAAAGTGATCCATAGAGTGAAGAACTACAGGGAGGAAGTGACTAGAACTTCAGAAAGGTGTGGATCAGAGGAGTGAAAATGAGTTTTGAGGAGAGGCGAACCAGAAGCGTGAGGCAGGAGAGAAGGGAGAGAACTTTTAGAGATGTTACCTAGAATTTTTAGAAGTACACACTCAATCTCTTTTTAATGTTCTCTGGAAGAGGCAAGTAAAGTTTGAAGTTTGGATACTTGTTACTTCAGTTTCTGAACTCTCTTCCTCTGGATGGTAAATTGCGTCAACTACTCTTGGAACAACTAGACTTGAGCAAAGAGTCTAGTCCACAGACATGAAAAAATGTGGTGAATTCTTCACTTAACGCAATGCATTCTGCATTATTGAGGGCAATGACGTATTCCAAAACAAAGCCTGGCAAAGGTGCCACAGGGAAAATCACAACCAGACGTCCCCTACCTGCCTCAAACACTGAAGCCAGTTATTCTACAGATGTTCAAAATCACATGCTAGATTTCTCTCAAACTACCTAAAAAACCCAGAGATTTGGGCAAAGATTCATTCTCTTGCATTTTTCAAGTCTCAACCAAAAGCCCAGGTAACAAAAACCTGCTTCCTTGCAGTAATGTTCTCCAATCATCTGGAAGTTTCTAAGCAGTAGACCTAAGAAAAAAGGACTTTCTCTAGGGAGCAGCAATCTAACCTGTCCCTCTTTTTGCCTCCAGAAGACAACCTATCAGGCAATTGGAGAGGAGTGTGGTCATGCATCCTTCAACAGTGAAGTCTTTTCTACCCTCTGGGAAGTTTCTGGTCAAAGCAGATTCATACATAATATAGAATGTGCCCTACTGTTGAGGAGTCAATTAAATTTCTCAATTGCACATAAAAGATAATAAATCCTCCGTTCTGACCACAAAATAAAATATTTGAGACATTGATGATTACACCAGAATCTTTTAAAATCATATCAAATTTAAATAAGAAACAGGACCTTTAAGTAGTATAAGAACTAAAACCAAATGTTTTTATCTGAGAGGATCCTCTAAAACCAAAGGAAAGACGCAAAGACTATGAAGCACCACTTTATAACACTAGGTAAAATCTCAGAACCTAAATATACAGGATGGTTTCCATTCTCTGTTTTATGCTTTCTCCTAGTTTCTTGATTTTCTACAAAAATCATATGTTATGTCTACAATCAGGAAAAAATGTAAAGTTTTTCAAAATTATGCACAGAAAAGACAGAAAGAAAATGTACACTTAAAATGTTATGAATGGGCTTCCCTGGTGGCACAGTGGTTAAGAATCTGCCTGCCAATGCAGGGGACACGGGTTCGAGCCCTGGTCTGGGAAGATCCCACATGCCGCGGAGCAACTAAGCCCGTGAGCCACAACTACTGAGCATGCGCGTCTGGAGCTTGTGCTCCGCAACGGGAGAGGCCACGACAGTGAGAGGCCCGCGCACCGCGATGAAGAGAGGCCCCCCGCTCGCCGCAACTGGAGAAAGCCCTCGCACAGAAACGAAGACCCAACACAGCCATAAATAAATAAATAAATAAATAAATAAATAAATTTATTTTTTAAAAAATGTTATGAATAAGTATACTTGGGGGGTAAGTTGCTCTTTACTTTTCACTTTTCTGTATTTTCTGAAGCTTTTAGAATGAGAATGTAGCAATTTACAATGAAAAACATCCTTTTAAAAAGTTGTTTAAATTATTAAAACGTCGAAGGACTAAAGTATTTATTAAGGGTCATAAATGTATAAACACAAAATATAATCAGGAAGAAAGCTTTCGCCACTGATCAAGCCACCTTTCAGAGTCAAACAATTTACACCTTACATACCAGTGCTTCTCAAACTTGAGGAGGTGGAAGAACCACCTGGAGGGTGTGTGAGAGCACAGTGATGGGACCTGAGCAGTTCTAACGAGCTCTCAGGTGATACTGATGCTGCCAATCAATGGACCTCACTTTGAGTAGCCAGGATGGATGCGAGCGGAAGTGAGTAGAGCCTCGTGAAGCCTGCCAAGCTCCTTCGAGAGTGGACAGAAGAGAAGCTGAACTCCAAATCCCACCTTCTTTTGAAAGTTCTAAAGCAGAGGCAGATTCCTCTCTCTCCAATCAGCTCTTGGTGACTAAATACTTGGTCATGTCCTTATAAGGGGGCCAATGAAATTAAGATAATCATGATTCCAGAATCTAATGAGCTTGTTAGAGCATCAGATGGAGCCAGCCTTTGATTCCAACTTGGCAGACTGCCTCTGTACTCTCTAGAAGTCTCCAAATCAAATCTCTTGATGGTAGCTTTCAAACACCACCTTGTTTCCAACAATGATTTTGTCAGATGCCTAAGAATAGGAGGCAGTCCACCAATTCCATATGCATCGTTCATCAGGAGACCAAAAAAAGTTAAAAAACAAACAACAAAAAAGGCAAGCATGCACTCCATGAGCTGACCAAGTGCTTACCAGGTGACTCTGGACCCTGGAGTTGCTGGGAAGGAGGGTGAACTTATATACAGTCAGAACAGTTCCTGCCCTTTCACTCCCCCCAGCCACCTCGGGGGTCCATCAGGAGCTAAGTACAGAACCACACTCAAACTCCAAAAACCTCAGGAAGGGACTGCAATGCCCAAGAAAATACTGAGGCCCACAGCCAATATCCTCCACCTCGCTAGCCCATCAAGGCGCTAGAGGGTGACTGGAGTGTTTCCTTTCATCCTAAGGAATAAGGTACCTGGCTGAGAGGCCTCCAAGTTCTATGCATCGAGAACCTCTGAAAGAAACTAACTTAATTAACAATTCACAAGAGCACAGAGAATTCCCACCGGCCTCTTGGTTCCCTAACACCACATTTGCCATTTATCCCCCATGCTGCCATTTCCTGCCTGCAGTGAACTAATTACACACAGTGGGAATTCTGGAGCTGCCAGTTCTAATGTTTATCTGCTGTTAACTTGTTGTGTGACCTCAAAGACATTTCTCTAGTGCCTTTATTTCCTCTGCTATAAAGGCAAGATAAGGGAATGACATGCTTGACAAGTGCCCTAATATAACATTACAGTCATCACTACCCTAGAAATGCTCACAGGGATGGTAATTAATGTGTTCCTTTTACTAAGGCCTCTAAAGGTAACAGATGACATGTTGTGAAAAGCATGGGATCTCAAATTATATTTCCTCTTTCGCTAAAACAGGTTTCAGTGGCAAACGCTACCTATAATTGTTGATAAAAACAATATCGAATGTGCTTCTTTGTAAAATACAATGTGATGTATTTTTCCATAACCATAATTTTAACAGCAGACCACGGTTTCATAAGTAGAAGAGACAGTAGAAAAATCACCTTAGATTTCTGTAACCTTCACATACAGCACTGAAAACTTAGTGAAGTAATATTTAGCTGTATTTCCTGACCAATGAAATACTTTGCAAGCCCTGGAAACCGTGATTTAGAAAACGAGTTAGTAATAACAGTCTGGGCATGTGAGTAAAGCTGGTTACAAAACATTCTGTGTATAAAACAATCAGTATCATCTGATTTTTTGTAAATCTATGTGGACATAGAAAAATATTCAATAAATGGGAGCAACTGTATTTTACATTTATCTATTAGGGTCCCAGTTCTTTTCTTTTTTTTTTTTTTTAAAATCAAAAATTAATGAGTGTGCATGGAGGAAAACAAATATTTTGGTAGAAGTTAGAAAGCAAAGTGAGATTAATCTTCACTATGTATTTGTGAAATATTTTTTTTTTCTTCTTCACACACACACACACTGTATTTTATTTTTACAAGAGATAAATCGACTGACACCAAGCATTGTACATGGATGACCACAACAAAAGCAACAATGATTGCAATTACCAAACATGAAACACACTCATACTATGTCATAGTATTGACATTCAGTCCAGTAATCCTCCACTGTAACAGCTCCTTTACTTTGCAGTGAAAATTGATTTGTATATTCTTTGCCTCTGAGTCCTTGTGGAATTTTTTTTTTTTTTTTAAATTCAGACAGAAAGTCACAAAAATTATACTCATCCTCATCAGTTCACTCAGTCCCATGTAATTATTTTTTTTTTTCATCTTGATCTTTTGTTAGCACTTTTATGAGTTCATCAGTTTTTCATTAGAGTTCTGAAAATGCTTATTCATTCAGTTCTTTTCTAATACATTTGTATGAGCTATATATTAAAGTTACAACACATATTAATCATTTATGTGTCACAAATTTAATGCTATTTTCCCAGTATGTTGTCTCTTCATTTGCATAAAAGTTTTAAATTTTTCATATTATCAAATCTGCTCATTTTTTCTTCACTGGTTGCTTCTCTTGCTTTAAAGTCATGAAAATTGTCATTTCTATGCAGACCTAATAAATATTATGTTTTCTGCTAGTATTTCTATCGTTTGATTTGCAATAGTCAACTCTCTGGAGTTTATATTTGGGGCATGGTATGTTTGGTGTGGGTCCAAATTGATATCTTATTATGTCCAAATCATTTATTAAATAATCTACTAAATAATCCTTCCTCATGGCCTTATTTTGAAAATTTAGCACATGTTATATATAGTTATGAAATTATTCCAGTTTACTTTTTCAATATAAAGTACAAGAACCTCAAAGTAAAAATCCAAATATACATAATAGTTCTATAAGAAATCTCAGACATTCACAGAAAGATAAACGAGATGAAAAGGCAGAGGGCTATATACCAGATGAAGGAACAAGATAAAACCCCAGAAAAACAACTAAATGAAGTGGAGATAGGCAACTTTCCAGAAAAAGAATTCAGAATAATGATAGTGAAGATGATCCAGGACCTCAGAATAAGAATGGAGGCAAAGATCGAGAAGATGCAAGAAATGTTTAACAAAGACCTAGAAGAATTAAAGAACAAACAAACAGAGATGAACAATATAAGAACTGAAATGAAAACTACACTAGAAGGAATCAATAGCAGAATAACTGAGGCAGAAGAACGGATAAGCGACCTGGAAGACAGAATGGTGGAATTCACTGCTGCGGAACAGACTAAAGAAAAAAGAATGAAAAGAAATGAAGACAGCCTAAGAGACCTCTGGGACAACATTAAACGCAACAACATTCGCATTATAGGGGTCCCAGAAGGAGAAGAGAGAGAGGAAGGACCCAAAAAAAAATATTTGAAGAGATTATAGTCGAAAACTTCCCTAACATGGGAAAGGAAATAGCCACCCAAGTCCAGGAAGCGCAGAGAGTCCCATACAGAATAAACCCAAGGAGAAACACACTGAGACACATAGTAATCAAATTGGCAAAAATTAAAGACAAAGAAAAATTATTGAAAGCAGCAAGGGAAAAACGACAAATAACATACAAGGGAACTCCCATAAGGTTAACAGCTGATTTCTCAGCAGAAACTCTACAAGCCAGAAGGGAGTGGCATGATATACTTACAGGGATGAAAGGGAAGAAACTATAACCAAGATTACTCTACCTGGCAAGGATCTCATTTAGATTCGATGGAGAAATCAAAAGCTTTAGAGACAAGCAAAAGCTAAGAGAATTCAGCACCACCAAACCAGCTCTACAACAAATGCTAAAGGAACTTCTCTAAGTGGGAAACACAAGAGAAGAAAAGGACCTACAAAAACAAACCCAAAACAATTAAGAAAATGGTCAGAGGAATATACATATCAATAATTACCTTAAACGTGAATGGATTAAATGCTCCAACCAAAAGACACAGGCTTGCTGAATGGATCAAAAACAAGACCCATATATATGCTGTCTACAAGAGACCCACTTCAGACCTAGGGACACATACACATTGAAAGTGAGGGGATGGAAAAAGATATTCCATGCAAATGGAAATCTAAAGAAAGCTGGAGTAGCTATACTCATATCAGATAAAATAGACTTTAAAATAAAGAATGTTACAAGAGACAAGGAAGGACACTACATAATGATCAAGGGATCAATCGAAGAAGAAGATAAAACAATTATAAATATATATGCACCCAACATAGGAGCACCTCAATACATAAGGCAACGACTAACAGCTATAAAAGAGGAAATCAACAGTAACACAATAATACTGGGGAACTTTAACACCTCACTTACACCAATGGACAGATCATCCAAAATGAAAATAAATAAGGAAACAGAAGCTTTAAATGACACAATAGACCAGATAGATTTAATTGATATTTATAGGACATTCCATCCAAAAACAGCAGATTACACTTTCTTCTCAAGTGCTCACAGAACATTCTCCAGAATAGATCACATCTTGGGTAACAAATCAAGCCTCAGTAAATTTAGGAAAATTGAAATCATATCAAGCATCTTTTCTGACCACAATGCTATGAGATTAGAAATGAATTACAGGGAAAAAAACGTAAAAAACGCAAACACATGGAGGCTAAACAATACGTTACTAAATAACCAAGAGATCACTGAAGAAATCAAAGAGGAAATCAAAAAATACCTAGAGACAAATGACAATGAAAACATGATGATCCAAAACCTATGGGATGCAGCAAAAGCAGTTCTAAGAGGGAAGTTTATAGCTCTACAAGCCTACCTCAAGAAACAAGGAAAATCTCAAGTAAACAATCTAACCTTACACCTAAAGGAACTAGAGAAAGAAGAACAAACAAAACCCAAAGTTAGCAGAAGGAAAGAAATCATAAAGATCAGAGTGGAAATAAATGAAATAGAAACAAAGAAAACAACAACAAAGATCAATAAAACTAAAAGCTGGTTCTTTGAGAAGATAAACAAAATTGATAAGCCATTAGCCAGACTCATCAAGAAAAAGAGGGAGAGGACTCAAATCAATAAAATTAGAAATGAAAAAGGAGAAGTTACAACAGACACCGCAGAAATACAAAGCATGCTAAGAGACTACTACAAGCAACTCTATGCCAATAAAATGGACAACCTGGAAGAAATGGACAAATTCTTAGAAAGGTATAACCTTCCAAGACTGAACCAGGAAGAAACAGAAAATATGAACAGACCAATCACAAGTAATGAAATTGAAACTGTGATTAAAAATCTTCCAACAGGGCTTCCCTGGTGGCGCAGTGGTTGAGAATCTGCCTGCCAATGCAGGGCACACGGGTTCGAGCCCTGGTCTGGGAAGATCCCACATGCTGCAGAGCGACTAGGCCCGTGAGCCACAATTACTGAGCCTGCGCGTCTGGAACCTGTGCTCCGCAACAAGAGAGGCCACGATAGTGAGAGGCCCGCGCACCGTGACGAAGAGTGGCCCCCACCTGCCACAACTAGAGAAAGCCCTCGCACAGAAACGAAGACCCAACACAGCCATAAATAAATAAATAAATAAAAATTAAAAAAAAAAAACTTATATAAAAAAAAAAAAAAATCTTCCAACAAACAAAAGTCCAGGACCAGATGGCTTCACAGGTGAATTCTATCAAACATTTAGAGAAGAGCTAACACCCATCCTTCTCAAACTCTTCCAAAAAATTGCAGAGGAAGGAACACTCCCAAACTCATTCTATGAGGCCACCATCACCCTGATACCAAAACCAGACAAAGATACTACAAAAAAAGAAAATTACAGACCAATATCACTGATGAATATAGATGCAAAAATCCTCAACAAAATACTAGGAAACAGAATCCAACAACACATGAAAAGGATCATACACCACGATCAAGTGGGATTTATCCCAGGGATGCAAGGATTCTTCAATATACGCAAATCAATCAATGTGATACACCATATTAACAAATTGAAGAAGAAAAACCATATGATCATCTCAATAGATGCAGAAAAAGCTTTTGACAAAATTCAACACCCATTTCTGATAAAAACTCTCCAGAAAGTGGGCATAGAGGGAACCTACCTCAACACAGTAAAGGCCATATATGACAAACCCACAGCAAACATCATTCTCAATGGTGAAAAACTGAAAGCATTTCCTCTAAGATCAGGAACTAGACAAGGATGTCCACTCTCACCACTATTATTCAACATAGTTTTGGAAGTCCTAGCCACAGCAATCAGAAAAGAAAAAGAAATAAAAGGAATACAAATTGGAAAAGAAGAAGTAAAACTGTCACTGTTTGCAGATGACATGATACTATACATAGACAATCCTAAAAATGCCACCAGAAAACTACTAGAGCTAATCAATGAATTTGGTAAAGTTGCAGGATACAAAATTAATGCACAGAAATCTCTTGCATTCCTATACACTAATGATGAAAAGTCTGAAAGAGAAATTATGGAAACACTCCCATTTACCATTGCAACAAAAATAATAAAATACCTAGGAATAAACCTACCTAGGGAGACAAAAGACCTGTATGCAGAAAACTATCAGACACTGATGAAAGAAATTAAAGATGATACCAACAGATGGAGAGATATACCATGTTCTTGGATTGGAAGAATCAATATTGTGAAAATGACTATACTACCCAAAGCAATCTACAGATTCAATGCAATCCCTATCAAATTACCAATGGCATTTTTTATGGAACTAGAACAAATCATCTTAAAATTTGTACGGAGACACAAAAGACCCCGAATAGTCAAAGCAGTCTTGAGGGAAAAAAACGGCGCTGGAGGAATCAGACTCCCTGACTTCAGACTATAATACAAAGCTACAGTAATCAAGACAATATGGTACTGGCACAAAAACAGAAACATAGATCAATGGAACAAGATAGAAAGCCCAGAGATAAACCCACACACCTTTCGTCAACTAATCTACAACAAAGGAGGCAAGGATATACAATGGAGAAAAGACAGTCTCTTCAATAAGTGGTGCTGGGAAAACTGGACAGCTACATGTAAAAGAAGGAAATTAGAATACTCCCTCACACCATACACAAAAATAAACTCAAAATGGATTCAACACCTAAATGTAAGATGGGACACTATAAAACTCTTAGAGGAAAGCATAGGAAGAACACTCTTTGACATAAATCACAGCAAGATCTGTTTTGATCCACCTCCTAGAGTAATGGAAATAAAAACAAAAATAAACAAATGGGACCTAATGAAACTTCAAAGCTTTTGCACAGCAAAGGAAACCATAAACAAGACGAAAAGACAACCCTCAGAATGGGAGAAAATATTTGCAAACGAATCAACAGACGAAGGATTAAACTCCAAAATATACAAACAGCTCATGCAGCTCAATATTAAAGAAACAAACAACCCAATCCAAAAATGGGCAGAAGACCTAAATAGACATTTCTCCAAAGAAGACATACAGATGGCCAAGAAGCACATGAAAAGATGCTCAATATCACTAATTATTAGAGAAATGCAAATCAAAACTACAATGAGGTATCACCTCACACCAGTGAGAATGGGCATCATCAGAAAATCTGCAAACAACAAATGCTGGAGAGGGTGTGGAGAAAAGGTAACCCTCTTGCACTGTTGGTGGGAATGTAAATTGATACAGCCACTACGGAGAACAGTATGGAGGTTCCTTATAAAACTAAAAATAGAATTACCATATGACCCAGCAATCCCACTACTGGGCATATACCCAGAGACAAGCGTAATTCAAAAAGACACATGCACCCCAATGTTCATTGCAGCACTATTTACAATAGCTAGGTCATGGAAGCAACCTAAATGCCCATCAACAGACGAATGGATAAAGAAGTTGTGGTACATATATACAATGGAATATTACTCAGCCATAAAGAGGAATGAAATTGAGTCATTTGTTGAGACGTGGATGGATCTAGAGACTGTCATACAGAGTGAAGTCAGAAAGAGAAAAACAAATATCGTATATTAACGCATGTATGTGGAACCTAGAAAAACGGTACAGATGAACCGGGTTGCAAGGCAGAAGTTGAGACACAGATGCAGAGAACAAACGTATGGACACCAAGGGGGGAAAGCGGTGGGGGGGTGGGGATGGTGGTGTGCTGAATTGGGCGACTGGGATTGACATGTATACAAGTGATGTGTATAAAATTGATGACTGATTAAAATAAAAAAAAAAAAGAAATCTCAGCAAGCGATTATGAGCAAATCAAATCATCATCATGCCATTTCATCCTCAGTGGGGCAGCAGTCAACTAAGCGATAATTCCTGTTCACAAACAGTTCTTCCTATTCAGCAGAAGCCTTTGAGAATGTAATTGTAGGGTATATAAGTGTATGGTAGCTGAGTCACCAGCAGTTTGAATTCTCTGCTTATTTTATGGGGAGGGACTACTCCTTTGGTGGCAATGTTATTCTACCCCTGACACACCTGGAAATAACACCCCGTGCCCTGAAAAAAACAAAACAAGTCAAAGAGTTCATTGTTTAATTTGGTCAAGATTTAGAACCATGATTTTCACTCCATTGAGTTTTCTCCTCCAGATCTTTTAGAAGCCTACCATAGACAGTATGTACTATGTAAATTTGCCCTTGTTTTTTAGGTTTCTAATGTCTGCATCTTGCCATTCCCATTAAGACATAAGCTCCTAGAAAGCAAAGGCTGCGTCTATTAGAGAATGAAGGAAGGAAGGGCTCATGTGCCTTTGTGAGCCTTGCCCACAGTGGACACTCAGGAAAGGCTGCCAATGGACCAACTATTTTAGCATCTCAGCTGTAAGTGATGCTTAAAGAAACAAAGAAGAACATATATCACTGAATGCTTTCATCCAAACTCATCTCCCCTACTAAGTAATATGGACAGATTTTTGCCATCAATTCACACCCTGAAGCACAAGACATGATGATCTTTCTTTTCATTTGCATAGCTACGACTCATCATTATCCAGCCCTATTTTTTTGACTCAACAAAATCGAATTGCACCATTAGGATTTCAGCATGTCTATTGTTGGAATGACTGTTTTGAATTGTCTTTTACAAGCAATCACTTTAAGAAAAAAATTGTAACTTCTAAGGTATATACACAGCTTGGTTTGAGAATCTGAGCTTTTCTGGTTCATTTTCCTGCTGCTTTTCCAGGTCGGGAGGGAACGGCTGAGAGAGGTTCCTCTGGACGAAGGCACTGGATGGCAGTGCTCAGCCTGGTATTCTCTGCTTTTAATCCCCTCCACCAACAAGCGGACCAGAGAGAGCACCATCATCATCGCCATCAATGGTACAATTTACTCAGCATCTTACGTATGCCAGTCACACTGCTAAACGTTTCACTTGTTACATCTGATGCTGTTTTTGTTACCGAAAAAATTCTAGAATGTATTTCCTCCTCATCTCTGAAAAAATTGCTCAATTTAATATCACGCTTAATTATTAAGTGCAATTTTAGAGATCTTGCTGAATTTTTTAATCTAATACATGACTAGCGTGTTAAGAAATGTGATATTTCATTTCACAGTATAGTCTCGTACATAAAATAGAAAAGCCTAACCTATAAGAATGCCCTCCCTGTCCCTGCTTCTCTCTTTTCTGCTGGAGAAGAATGGATACATTTGTCATGCAGCATAAGGAGGCCGGGGAAGAGGAGAGAGATTATCTGACGTGCTGGCAAAGCAAAGCCGTAGCATTCCACTCCTCCCGTCACTGCCCCCATCCTACTCCCAAGCCCCGAGGAGGCTGGGAGAACGAGAGGCAGAGTTACCTACTAATAATCCTACCCAAGCTGCCTCTCCCTCACCTCTCTCCCAGCACGTGCCGAGGGGTGGCCACTCGAGAGCCCGGCACGTCTCACAAGAGGTTCCCAGGGAGTAGAAAGCAAATGCCAGGGAGCCCAGAAAAAATGCAATTCCTCCACTGTACTGGGAGAGAGGCATCTAAAAACACATGTAAGCGGAGACACTTCATTCTTGGATTTAAACAGTAAGTCTTCTCGTGGAGGTCACACCTGCCGACACGTTCACCGTCACCGCAGCCGGTTGACCCTGCGAGGCTGCCGAGCATTCCTGCAACAACACCTCGGCTACTCTCCCGTCTTTCCGGTGACGGTCATTAGAGTCTGTTCTCGTCCCCACTTCGAAGATTCAAGCCCACACCCGTACACTTTCCCCTAAAATGTGCAGTCTCCGCCAAAGCCTCCGAGAAGCAGGAGAAAGCACGCATCTGCAAAGCCTCAAGGTCGGCGCTGGGACAAACGCAGGAAGGGCACTAACTGCAGCCAGACCCTGGGCTCACGCGGGGCCAGGTGAGTGTTGGCTCCACCGCTCACGGAAACTCCCCTCTAGAAGCTGCGGTTGGAGGAAATGCCAGCGCAGCGCATGGTACCTCACCGGTGGCCCCAACCCGTCCCCCTCCCTGTGTGCATGGCCTTCACCAAGGAACTCTGCAGCTCCTCCCACTAAAGGGGATCAGAATCATCGCCTGGCCCCGTGACCCCGGGCTTGCTGGCCTGTGACTTGCTTTGGCCGGAGGGAACCCAGGCCCGAAGAAGCCTTGCAGGTGTCCTCTTACCCCTTCCAGCTCTGCCACGGCCTTGGCAGGAGCTGCCCCGGGACGGCTGCTGCCCTCAGCCTGGACCCACATGGAGCGGACGTGAACCCAACCCGCAGGCCCAGCCAGGGCCACTGCCTGAAGCTCGGCGGCTCAGTTCAGCCCAGCGTGGGGCAGCCAAGCCCCAGTGCCAACCCACAGCTGCAAAAGCGATCATAAACCACTGCTCTAGGCTGCTGCATTTTCCAGTGTTTTTTACCCAGCATTATCATGCCAATAGCTAACTGACACACAGTCTAAGAGACTGCTCATGGAAAATAAGATATGCCCCCTTGCCCAAAATACGATCACTAATTTTAGTAAGTGCTTATCTTGGATGCATTTTTGTAAGAGCTATAGGTGGATGTATTTTTTCCTCACAAGAACGCTGTAAGACAAGGAGGATTTTCATCCCTATTTTAAAGATGAGGCAACAGAGGCACAGTTAAGTAACCTGCCCACAGCTGGAAGATGGTAAAGGCAGGATTCAAACCCCAGTCACCTGCACCCAGAGCCCTTGCTTATCAACCTCATGCTCAGCAGCCTTGCAAACCTCCTCCCCTACCTCCCAATCTGCCCCAAATTCTGCGGCGGGTCCCCACACCCCAGGGGTAAAACCCAAACTGACAAGCGCAACTGTAAAGTATTCGAGGTCCTTCCCAGCCTGATGCTTGCTTATCCCATCCAGGGCCCCCGCTCCCTCCTCCTCTCTCCCTCAAGGCCGGATCCAACAGCGACTCTGAGCTCCTACACTTGACCAAACCCGCCCAGTCCCTGGCGCCCACCCCCGGAACGCCCTCCCCCCTTTCTGGAGCACCTCTAGGTCACCCCCCTGGGGTACCTCCTGCAGGAACACCTCCTGCCCCAGCCAGGACCATGTGGCTGCTCACCCCGAGTCCCCCACTCCCAGGACCTTCCTGGAGGCACAGCGACCACTTCGGGCTGTCACTGCTCAGCTCCTTCCCCAGCCCGGCCACACGCCCCTTGAGGGCAAGGCCCGGGCTTGTTCCCCTCTGGCAGCCCCGTGTTCAGCAAGGTGCCTGGTCTCATCGTGGGCTTTCCGGGAAAGTTTGCTAAATCACAAAACAGGTGAAAGGAACAACGACATGATGGAGAAATGGATATGGAGACAGGAGGTCTGCATTTTCATTTTTAAACAGCAAGTCTTCATTTCTCATCATCATTAATTAAACTGCTCGACACCCCTGGGTCTCCAGCTCTCTATTCCTCAATTAAAATAGGTCTTTCATGATGGTTTCCTCTGCCAAACCTTCCTCGCAGGCGTCTGTGTTCACCAGGGTGTCTTGGGACACGTAACAAAAGGCACTATATTTGCTTCAAGCAGCAGGGAAACTGAAGGCCTACTTCGTAAACGTTCACTCCTGGCAACACAAGAGTACACGTACCATGATTTCAAAAGACATGGAGGAAAGTCTGTGGCACAAGAAGGCACATTATTAAGGAGTGAAAGGAAAAGATTCCCAAGACAGGCACCAGATAAGTGATGTCTTGACATGGGACAGCAAAAGCTTATTTAACACCAACTAGCAAGTGACTCTTGGGAGAGGCCCAGCGCTCAGAATCCCAGCTTGTAGCTGACAGGTGGTCATTACTGCCTTAACCTCAGAGACACCCAGTAAAGGTTCAGGACTCAGCAGCCTGACAGCACGTGTGGAAAGCTGACTAGGGCCACGGGATGGAGGCTACAGCAGCCCTCAAAATTACATGGCTTCCAGGCCACTTCCAATAGCTGGGCTTCAAGCTTGGAGCAAAGGGGCAACTATATCCCATGAGAGTGAAATGCTGTTCCAGAATCAGAGGCTGAAACCCTACAAACGCAGGTTCCTTTCCCCACTGCAGCTTCACGGCCACTGATTAGCAGTTTCTGATGCCAAAGACGCTCGTCCCCGGTGCTTCCTGGGAAAGACGGGGAGAGGCTGGGATAACGGGCGTTCCTGATCCCTCTCACATTCAGCTTGGATGGGATGTCAGAGTTATAGACAGCTGGAATGTAAGAACCAGAAGGTCTTTGAGATCAGGCCACCTAATAATTTTCGCTTTCTAGTGACTGCTTTGTTCAAACAACAGCTTGCAGAAGCATAAATACGAGAGGAGACTGAGGCTGCTCCCTTCGGCAGGCAGGAGCCAGGAATCCCAACTGTCGGTACAGGGACAACCTCTGAGCTGGCTTGATGGAGGCTTGGGAATTTGGTTTGCAAATCATGCATTTAGCCCAAGCCTGCATTTTGTAGTATGGAAACCACAGCCCAGGGAGGGTAAGGTGACTCATCCAAGGTCACACAGTCAGAAGGCAGAAGGACCAAGAACAGGATGCAAGCTCCTGACTGCCAGTCCAAACTCGCTTTCCTCTAAACGGTGCCACCCCCTTTTCTAGTAACAGCCCTCCACACCCTCCCTCCCCGTGAGCAAGTTCCAGGCCCACTCCAGGGCTTAGACTGAGGTAAAGAGTGACTTAGTGACAGTATGTTTTACTGATGCATTTATCACACACAATAGGGAAAGCTCTGCTTTTTACCAACCCAATCCCTCCACTCCCCACCCCAACTGACCCCCAATAGGGGCAACTCATCAGAGCCTTTCAATGACTTGGAACTTTCTCAGGATCCCCTGCCCCAGGGCTGTTCCCTTTCTGTAGCATTTCTTACAGCACTGAATCAAATGATTGCCTGCAATGCTGTGATTCTTCAATTTGCTGGGTTTGTCCCTACACAGTATATGTGTTTGATTTTAAAATGCTGTTTGCTCCACTTTTAAATTTCATTTTAGCAGCCTGCAAGGAGAGATGCCAACATTTAAGCGTAGGGACTGGAGGGGACTTTACAAACCGCTTACAAGGCACAAATAGAGTAGTTATTTTCCTATTTCCCTTTTGATCGAATTGGTTGCTGTATCATACACCGTAACAGTGTGAACCAGAAAGCACTTCTGCATCCTTATCTCACCCCTCACATAATCAAAATAAAAAACACATTGTAATAAAGAAGAAAAAAGGAAACTAGAACTCCATATTTGTTTAAAAGTTAATTAAACTTGAAAGGTTTGTGGGACGATTCATTTCCTTTTGTAGCTTAATACCATAAGGTTTGCATTCCATTTTACTAGTGGGATGATAAAAAGTAACCTGATGTTATTTTAATCGTAATAATAAATAATATATAACAAAGCTAGAATAAAGAGTTTCTTTTAAATAGCAAAGTAAAAATGGAAACACATGTTCCATACAATTCTAAATTGACTTATTTTTAAAAAGCCTTTGTAAACATTTTTAAGGCGTGTATCTATCTAATTGTTTTTGTTAATACCAATTTTGTTCTTTTCTAGAAAGACGACTTTACAGTAAGCACACAGGTATGTCTTCATATGCCTCCTAGTTAATCCTCCGAATTGACAAGTTTAAAATGGGTGGAGTGTGCTCTTTACAAAGAAAGTTGAATGTACAATTAAACAGAACAGGCAGCCTCCCACAGCCTCTGGGTCACTCAGATTTGGAGTCAGATAACGTCCCTGCCCTTGTCAGCTCCACATCAGAAGCACCTATCAGAAGCACAATGCTGAGTAGTCTTCAAGGGCGAGGTGAAGCAGGAATCCTAGACAAGTCATACTGAAGATGAACACGGGGGCTGGTGTTATATTACCCCAACCAGACACAACAAATGGAGCCAGGATGCGGACTGAACGTGGATTGCCTCTGTATGGAAAATATTGTACATGTGTACGTCCATGTGTGTTGTCTGTGTGCGTGTTTGTGTGTGTGATAAAACATTTCAGAGAAGGAAGAGTTGCTTATGAGAGACAACAGGAATTGTTGAATAAGGTAAGCGGCTCCTCCTATGAAAAATGTGGCGTCGGATAAAAGGATTTCCAAGCCTCTAGTTCTAAAATTCTTTGATTCTGTGGGGGTAAAAAGTGAATGTTCCATCAGCAGACTGAGATTCAAAAACTCTAAGGGTGAAGCCCATGCCTTCTGACAGGTTACCCTTTGATGGGAACCACTTGCCAGAATATTAAACCTCCTGTTTCCTATCTCCCTCAAAAGACTTTTCCACAAGCACCCTAAGGGCATACCCTGTGTTTAGTTCATCTCTGTGATCCCACATGGTACCTGGAAGCATACAGTGGGAAATCAAAAATGTAGAAAGACAGGGTGGAAAAATTAGTAAGGACAATTTGTTTTATTTTTAAATAATGAACACTTACATATTAGAAGATGTTAATCAAACTCCTTGGTACCTAGATGTTACATGAATAGATTCTTCCATTAAAATGTTTCTTTTCTACGTAACTATTACACAAAGCCTCCAATGCATAGGACAAAGGGAATTTTTATTGTTTGATTTTATTGTTTGTCTATTATTACTTGTTCCCTTGGAAGAACCAAGCAGCAACTCCTGCCCCATCACTCAGATTCTTAGAGTATAAAAACAGTCATCAAAAAATAGCATAAATAATACTGGCCATCTCGTTAACCAGGAACATTAGACAGGAACAAGAGAAAGATGTCTGCTCTCATCACTTCTATTCAACATTGTACTGTCACTTCTAACCAAGGTAATTAGGCAAGAAAAAGAAATAAAAGGAATCTATGTTGGAAAGAAGTTAAACTATCTCCATTTTTAGATGATCTTGTATATTGAAAATTCTAATGAATTCACTAAAAAACTATTAGAGCCAATCAATGAGTTCAACAAGGTATCAGAATACACAATCAAAACACAAGAATCAATTGTATTTCTAGGCACTACCAATAGAAAACCCAAAAATAAGATTGAGACAATTTCATTTACACTGCAGCAGAAAGAATAAAATGCTCAGTAATAAATCTAACAAAAGAAGTGCAATACTTGAACATTGAAAAATAACAATATCATTTAAAGAAATTAAAGAAAACCTAAATAACTGGAAAAACATCCTGTGTTCATGACTGGAAGACAATACTGTTAAAATGCATTAATCCTCAAATTGATCTCCAGAGTCAATGTAATCCCTATCAAAATCCCCACTGGATTCATTGCAGAAATTAACCTCCTAATCCTAAAATTTGTATAGAAATATAAGGGACCTAGAATAACCAAAGTCATCTTGAAAAAAAAAAAAAAAAGAACAAAGTTGAAAGACTTACACTTCCAGAATTCAAAACCACTGCAAAACAAAAACAATCAAGATTGTGTGGTAGTGGCATAAGGATAGATATATAGTTCAATGACTAGAATTCAGAGCACAGAAGTAATTGTATATATTTATGGCCAAGTGATTTTTGACAAGGGTGCTATGACCATTGTGGGGGAAAGAATACTCTTTTCAACAAATGGTGCTGGGACAACTGGATAGTTACATGCAAAAGAATAAATTTGGGGCTTCCCTGGTGGCACAGTGGTTGAGAATCTGCCTGCCAATGCAGGGTACAGGGGTTCGGGCCCTGGTCTGGGAGGATCCCACATGCCGTGGAGCGGCTGGGCCCGTGAGCCACAACTACTGAGCCTGCGCGTCTGGAGCCTGTGCTCCACAACAAGAGAGGCCGCGATGGTGAGAGGCCCGCGCACCGCGATGAAGAGTGGTCCCACTTGCCGCAACTGGAGAAAGCCCTCGCACAGAAACGAAGACCCAACATAGCCATAAATAAATAAATTAATTTAAAAAAAAAAAAAGAATAAATTTGGATCCCTGACTCACACCACATACAAAAATTAACTCAAAATAGATCAAATATCTAAAGAGAAGAGCTAAAATTATAAAACTCTTAGAAGTAAACCTTTGTGACTTTTGATTAGGCACCGGTTTCTTAGATATGACACCAAAAGCACAACTGAAAAAAGAAAAAATATACATAAACAGGATGTTATCAAAATTAAATCTTTGGTGTTTCAAGGGATACTAACTAGCAAGGAAGTGAAAAGACAACCTACAGAATGAGAAACTATATTTCTAAATCATATATCTGATAAGGGTATTGTATCCATAATACATAAAGAACTCTTACAACTCTAAATTAAAAAGACAAATAACCCAATTAAAAGTTGGCAAAGTATTTTAATAGACATTTCTCTAAAGAAGAGATATAAATAGCCAATAAGCACATGAAAGATACTCAACAACATTAGTTAGTAGAAAAATGCAAATTGAAACCACAAAGAGATACTACTTCATACCCACTAAGATGGCTATAAGCAAAATGATGGACAATAAAAAGTGTCAGTGAGGATGTGGAGACACTGGAACCCTCACACATTGCTGGTGGGAATGTAAAATGACAAAGCTGCTTTGGATAAAGTTTGACAGTTCCTCAAAAAGTTAAACAAAGACTTACCATATGATCCAGCAATTCCACTCCTAGGTATATACCCAACAGAAATGGAAATATAATGTCCACGGAAAAACCTGTACATAGATGTTCACAGAAGCATTATTCATAATAGTCAAAAAATGAAAACAACCCAAATCTCCATCAAGATGAATGGAGACACAGAATATGGTATATCCATATAATACAGTATTTTTCAGCCATTAAAAGGAATGAAGTACTGATTTATGAAACTTAAATCTTGAAAACATTATACTAAAAAAGCTAGACACAAAAGGCTGCATATTGAATTTTGCATATGAATTTTTTTTTTTTTCTCAGAAGGGATTCTTTAATCCTCCCTAACACAGAGTCTACAAATTAGATTCCATTTATATGCAATGTCCAGAACAGGCAAATCCATATATTAGAGAATAGATTAGAGATTGTCAGGGGATGAGGGAAGGAGGGAACGGGGAGTGATTGTTAATGGTATGAGATGTCTTTGTGGAGTCATGAAAACATTTTGGAATTAGATAGTGATGATGGTTGTACAACTCTGTGAATATACTAAAAACCACTGAATTGTGTACTTTAAAAGGGTGAATTTTATGGCACATGTGTTTATCTGAATTTAAAATTAACAGTGGGGCTTCCCTGGTGGCGCAGTGGTTGAGAATCTGCCTGCCAATGCAGGGGACACGGGTTCGAGCACTGGTCTGGGAAGATCCCACATGCCACGGAGCAACTGGGCCCGTGAGCCACAATTACTGAGCCTGCGCGTCTGGAGCCTGTGCTCCGCAACAAGAGAGGCCGCGATGGTGAGAGGCCCGCGCACCGCGATGAAGAGTGGTCCCCACTTGCCACAACTAGAGAAAGCCCTCGCACAGAAACGAAGACCCAACACAGTCATAAATAAGTAAATAAATAAATAAATAAATAAATAAATAAATAAATAAATAAAAAATTAACAGTAATAATGGTGAGATACTTTCATATATTTTCATGCTGGTAAGAATGTTCACTAGCAGAACTTGAAAGAGAGGTCTGGAAAATGGTATCAAATTTTACCCAATAAATCAAATTATAAGAATTTACCCTCCATAAATAATGTCACAACTTTAGCTCTAAAGATTATCTGCAATGTTGTTTATAATACCAAATTATTGGGAATATCCTGAAGGCACAACAGAGATTTTGTTAAACCATTTATGGTACATCCATTCAGTTTAACACGTCACCTATTAAAATCATGTTTACGATATACTGTTAACCAGAAAAAGGAGGATACAAAATACAATAGGCAGTATGAGCCTATTTTTGTTTTTTTAAACTACATATGTATGTATTCATTCCTCCATGTTACAGAAATAATAGAACTAGGCAGCCCAACACTAAAGCCACTAGCCAGTGTGGATGTTTAAATTTAAATTCTTAAGAATTAACCAAAATTAAGAATTCACTACCTCAGTTACACTAGCCACATCAAGTGCTCACTAAGCACATGAGGACAGTGGCTACTGTGCTGGACAGCACAGAACATTTCTGAAATTGCAGAAAGTCCTATTGAAATGAGCTGATATAGAATACACACTAAGAGGGCTTATCGGTGTTTTTAATTTTCTTCTCTTTATGTTTATTTCCCACTTTTCCTGTAATAAATATAAATGTTTATAATAGAAAAATATTGTTATTTTTTATTTTTTAAAGATTCAAAGTAAACTGAAACAGGGCAGAAGGGATGTGGAAAAACACTCACTGGGTGCAGGCATCGCCCAGCACAAATGCAGGGAGTCCCTCGGATCTGGGCAGCAAAGGGGCTGGTCCTCCCCTGCTGAGACAACACCTCTGCACCCACAGGGCAAGGGCAGCTTCGCAGACTGTTGTGTGATGGATGCAGTACCAGAGTGATAGAACGCTGTTTCTGCTCATTTTGTCCAGATACAGAGTTGCTTTCTGGGGAAGAGGATGTGCAACCTCCTCACGTGGCCACAGCCTGAAGTCCTTCCTCCTGATAGAGATTCTGAACAATAATCACTTTGGAACTGCAAGAGGCTTGGGGAAAAGGCACTCTCAAACTTTAGGCGATTAGCTCATACTTTCTGGAGGACAACATGGAAATATATATCTAAAGCCTTAAAAATATTACAGCCCTTTAAGCAATCGTGTCACTTCTTGAAACTCTATTCTAAGGAAATAATCATGGATGTGCTGAGACTTGGCTACAAGAATGTACATGACAGAGTTGTTTATAGGAACAGAAGGCTGAATCAAGCCAACAAGATACAGCCTCATGATGGAATATTATACTAGCTATTAAAAAATATTGCTGTGCAGGAATATTTAAAGACATGGAAAATGTTTATAAAGATTAAGTTTTTTAAATAAAGTTTTAATATAGTGTGAAAGGTATCATTTCATTTTTTAAGAAAAAAATATACATACACACATATGCTTAGAAATGAAAACGATTAAAACATAAAGAGTGCCGACTACTGTGCGGCGGGAAAACATCTGATGGGGAAGGTAATCTATTACTTTCCACCTTTTCTATAATGAACATGTATCACTGTGGTAATAAGAAAAAAAATAAAAGTTACTCTTTTTAAAAAGATGAAATCATATTAAGACAGGAAATCTTTGTCCTTAGAACTTGAAATAAAATTATCACGATAGCTGAGGATTTTTACATTTAGCTCCAGGCTTCCTGGCTGCAAAGGCACAAAGAAATATAAAGACTTATATAGGTTTCCACTGTTTGATTTATCAGTTCTTCCCAGAAGATAAACTACCACCCTGGCACTAGATTCTAAGAGGAATGTGTGATGTACATTTCTCGGTAACACTAATACCTACCCTGCAGAGCAAGACATCAGGGGATTACTCAACAGCCCTCATCTTTGTTCTAACTACTCTTGTAGCTGCTTAGGAGCTGTGGTCCCCAAACCTCGCTGAGGGACAAATACCACACACACAGTGCCTATTTTTTTTTTTTCATAATGTACTTCCATCCCTATTCTCCTACCACAGCAAAATAGTCCCAAAATGAATGAGATGCTTTCAATATGACACCAATGATGCAATATCTGGTTTTCATGCAATATTTTGATGGTGTCACTGTTTCACAAGAATACTCAGAAGACTGTCTCACAGATGCAGGGGATCTTGAGGAGTGGTAGATGTGACATACTTTGAGAATGTATGTTCCTTATTAACACATCTGTTTAAGAGCCCTCTGAGAAAAAGTAGAAAAAATTAGTCAATAGCTGTGAATGTTGCTCTAAAAGTTGATGGAAACCACAAAGAGGCAGAGCTAAACCGAACAGCCCTGAGGTGGCCCCTGGCAAGCTGAACCCTCACCATGACAAGAAGTCACTTCCAAACTACAACTGTCAGAGTCCCTGAAGACTCAGAGACGGGGGAAGGGGGTGAGGAAAACAGAGCCTATTACCTTTGGTTAATGTCTATCCTTCGTACAGACACAATTTAAATTAGATTTCCCTCTGTATCTTACCTACAGTTTCTCTCAGATCCTACAGACCCAAGCCACTCCCAGAGAAAGCAAAGATTTTGTAGAACTTGGGAGACTATTAAAATAGCATTCTTCTCCTTCCAAATCCTCTCCAACCCTAAATACCTTCCATTGCATATGTCTGATGCTTACCTTCAAGGCCAAAATCAAGTCTTTCCTGACCAGTTGTGTGACCTTTCTTTCATCTGTGACCTCTAAGAGCACATGCCCACCCACTACACAACTCACTGACACTCATCCTACATGGCATGTGTCCCCAACCAGGCCATAGGCTGTGAAATATTGGGCATCTCACCCAGCACCTGCCACAGTGTCTTGTGCATGCGTATCAAGGTGACAAGTTCATCTAAATTCCCAGGTTGTCCACTGCCCTCTTGGTAAGTTAAAGATAAGGTTGGTAGCACAACTGTTACCAAAGCAATGGTGCTAAAAGTCCAAAGTTTCTTGACTGGGAACACAGTTTTCTAAGGTTAATTCAACAAATTAAAATTTTTTTGTACTTGTCACTATGGAGAAAAAGAAGGAAATAATCTTCTTGACGTCTAAGGAGTTCACAGTCTCTTGAAAAATAATGATGCATATGTAGCTAATTAGAATAACGTGTTATTAATGTGAAAAAAGTGGAAGGACATGTAAAAATTACAAAGAAAAGCCATCAACAATATTCCTCAAGAGATGGCTTCAATTTACATCCCACTGAATTTGGGCCACAGGACTAGAAATGATGTCTAGAAAAAGACAAGAGACCTTCCTCTACTCTGAACTGATCTGCCACTTGCAGAGCCCTGGCCTCTGAACTAGGTCGTTCATTTGCAGAAGACTCCACACACTGAAGCCCAGCTAGTGCTTGACTCTGGCCAGGGCAGTGAGGAAGCTGAACCATAGCCAAAGGAACCAGCATTACACCAGGCACAAGAAAACCCTGAGGAGCCAGGAGAGCTGTTGTGACAGCTTTGAAAGATTGTCTAGGGGAAGGTGGGCTGGATAAGCATTTTTCATACTGCAAAAAACTACCCATAGGTAGTCAGGAAACCAATCTAGAGGTAGGAGACTTACAGTAAGTGCTGTTTCATAAAATACTTGTCATGCAAATGAGTGTGTGTGTGTGTATGTGCACAGGCATGTGCACTGGGTCATGCAAACGGATTTTTTTCAAAACAGTTTGCAAGGCTGTGAATTAGACAAATTATTTGGTAGCTTATAAAAGGACAAATTTCAATTCAATTGAAGGAAAACACCTCAAACAAGTGAAACTGTCTCACAATGGTGTTTATTATTGTGAATGGCAGACAGCTTCCAGCCCCTGAAAGACCCCAAGCAGAACCAAAGCCATAGATTGTCAAGGAGGATATTCACATTAGTGGAAAGTTAAATACGAAGAACTCCAAGTTTCCTCCCCATTCTATGAGACTGTCGGTCTAGATCACAGGCACTTAACTGCCACTGAAGGCACAATTAGGAGGGAAACAACTCCACAAAGTCACAGGGGTGAATGTATACAGCCTGAAATTTCATCTGGTCGTTTATACTGGAACAGCACCTCTGTGAAAGGAAAAGTTATAAGTGATACTCAGACCGAGGGTTCTCAACCTAGATGTACATCAGAATCACCTGGGGAACTTGTAGAAGATACCCATGCCTGGATCCAAACATGTATCAATTAAAACACTGGGGCCCAAGATTTGTATTTTATTTCACGTTCCCCAGGTAAGAGTTGCAAACCATATGTATAAAATGTAAAAATGACATTTTATAAAGCACAGAAGGAAGGAAAACAGCTCCAGTATTTTACATGAAGATCATAAAAAGAAAGAGCCAGAGAACATCAAATCATGGCTTTTGAATTCTGCTCAGGGTGTAGAGAGCTGAAAAGAACATCACTCCCATGCTTACAAATAAGACAGATAAACTGCAAGTTCATAACTCTCTTGAATCTGTCAGGCAGCTGAGGTCACAGGGTAACAAACTAGCCCAGAATCTGAGGAGAACCAGGCACCTGCAGGAAGAAACAGGACATGAGCACTTGTTTTCCTGAAGCAGATGCACCTGGACAGTGGATAACAAGCATCAAGTAACAAATAACAACGGAACACTGATGGGAGAGTTGAAAGAACATGGAGACCGACCGCTCTGAGGCACAATGCAGAAGGAAGACCTAAGGCTGACACTGAAACAATGAGAAAAGCCCTTCAGCAAACCAGCCCCAACTCTAAACTCAAGGTGTCACTAGAGGAATCTGAAGTCTGTGGTGCCCTGAGGATAGGCTCACCAACAATACACCTCAAATCCAGTCAACTCCTGACCAGAATGATCAACTCTCCACACTAAAGGGCTAGCAGAAATAGAAAGGCATTCTATTTCCAGGCATAAATACTATTTATCTCAGTCTCTAATGGCCTGCACAAGAGGTCCACATACTGACAAAAACATTACAGAGCATACAAAAAGCAAGAAAAAACAACACTGCCAAGAGACACAGCCATTAACAGAACCAGACTCAGATATGACACATATGGGGAAGCTAACAGACACAGAATTTAAACCATAATTAACAGTAAAAAAAAAAAAAAACCCTAATGGAAAGAAGGGTGGACAACATGAAAGATCAAATAGATAATTTTAAACAGAAACAATAAGAAAGAATCAAATGGAAATGCTGGAAAGGCTAAACACAGTAACAGACATGAAGAATGCTCTCAACACGCATTCTTCAGTAGATGTGACACATCCAAGGAAAGAATCAGTGAACTTGAAAACAGGTCAACAGAAATCCTAACTAAAACAAGGAAAAACAAAAAGAATGAAACAAAAACAAAGTGTCCAATAGCTGTGGAATAATACCAAAAGTGCTAAGCTAGGTGTAACTGAAATTTCAGAAGGAGAAAAGAAAGAGAACAGGGCAGAAGAAATATTTGAAGAAATAATTGCTGAAATTTTCTTAAATTAATAACAGATACCAAAGCACAGAACCAAGAGCTCAAAAACACTACAGAGGATAAATACCAAGCATGTGCACATGCAAACACACAGAGAGTCATATCATATTAAAGCAGCTGAGAACCAAAGACAAAAACAAAAATCCCAGGGGCTTCCCTGGTGGTGCAGTGGTTAAGAATCTGCCTGCCAATGCAGGGTACACGGGTTCGATCCCTGGTCCAGGAAGATCCCACATGCCGCGGAGCAACTAACCCATGTGCCACAACTACTGAGCCTGCGCGCCATAACTACTGAAGCCCACATACTCTAGGGCCCATGTGCCACAACTACTGAGCCTGCATCTTGCAACTACTGATGCCCGTGCACCTAGAACCTGTGCTCTGCAACAAGAGAAGCCCCTGCTCGCCACAACTAGAGAAAGCCCGCACACAGCAACGAAGACCCCGCACACAGCAATGAAGACCCAACACAGCCAAAAATAAACAAACAAATAAAATAAAATAAAATAAAATTACAGCAGATTAAATTGTGTTGAGTAATATTTCACTAATAAAAATTTAAAAACAAAAAAAAACAAAATCCCAAATGCAGTGGCAGAAAAGGAAGCATTATATACACAGGAACAAAGATAAAAATTTCAGAAGACACCTTGTCAGAAGGCATGCATGTAAAAAAATGAAGCAACATCTTCAAAGTGCTGAAAGATAAATAAACTGTCAACCCAGAATTCTACACCTAGTGAATATATCTTTCAAAAATGAAGGAGAGGGCTTCCCTGGTGGCGCAGTGGTTGATAATCTGCCTGCCAATGCAGGGGACACGGGTTCGAGCCCTGGTCTGGGAAGATCCCACATGCCGCGGAGCAGCTGGGCCCATGAGCCACAATTACTGAGCCTGCGCATCTGGAGCCTGTGCTCCGCAACAAGAGAGGCCGCGATAGTGAGAGGCCCGCGCACCGCGATGAAGAGTGGCCCCCGCTTGCCACAACTAGAGAAAGCCCTCGCACAGAAACGAAGACCCAACACAGCCATAAATAAATAAATAAAACAAATACTTTTTAAAAAAAATGGAGAAATAACTGCAATAGGCAAACAAAAACTGAGAGAATTCACTGCTAGGAGACCTACACCACAAGAAATACTAAATGAGGTTTTTATAGGCAGAAGGAATATGATGCCAGACAAAAACTTGGATCTACACAAAGAAATGAAAAGTGCTAGAAATGAAATAAAAGTCAAATACAATTCTTCTTTTTCTTATTTTTAATTGCTATAAAAGGTAACAATGTTTAAAGCAAGAGTCAGCAAACTATGGCCTACAAACCAAATCCAGCCCGCAGTCTGTTTTAGTATGACCTATGAGCTAAGAATGTTGTTTTTTTTTTAAACCTGATTTTAATTTTAATTTTTTAATTAATTAATTTATTTTGGCTGTGTTGGGTCTTCGTTTCTGTGCGAGGGCTTTCTCCAGCTGCGGCGAGTGGGGGCCACTCTTCATCGCGGTGTGTGGGCCTCTCACCATTGCGGCCTCTCTTGTTGCGGAGCACAGGCTCCAGACGCGCAGGCTCAGTAGTTGTGGCACACGGGCCCAGTTGCTCCGCGGCATGTGGGATCTTCCCAGACCAGGGCTCGAACCAGTGTCCCCTGCACTGGCAGGCGGATTCTCAACCACTGCACCACCAGGGAAGCCCAAGAATGGTTTTTATATTTTTAAAATGTTGTTTAGGAAGAAAAGAAGAATGTGAAGTAGAGACCATATATGGCCTCAGAGCAAAATTTTTACTTTCCGGGACTTTACAAAAAAAGGTTTGCTGACCCCTGATCTAAAGCAAAAATAGTAACAATGTTTTGTTTACAGTGTATGTAGAAGAAAAATGATGACAACAACAGCACAAAGGATGGAAAAGGATTGGGAACATACTGCTGTAAGGTCCTTAGTCTACACATGAAACAGTGTAATATTACTTGAAAGTAGATTCTAATTAAAGATATATAGATATAGATAAACACTCTAGGGCAATCAATAAGAATGTTAAAGAAGCATAAATAAGAAGTAGAAATAAAAGGGAATCATAAGAAAGGCTCAAAGGGAAAAATGGAACAAATAGAAAAATAATTAAAAACCTACCATCTTTCTAGTTAAGCCATATTAACACCATAGTAAATGTGAATGGTCTAACACACCAATTAAAACACAGATACTGCCAGATTGGTTTAAAAAGTAAGATCCAACTCTCTGAGGTCTACAAGGAACCTGCCTTAAATATACAGACATAGGTTAAAATTAAAAGCACATGAAAAGACATGGATACAAACACGAAGCAAAAGAAAGTCGGAGTAACTATATGATTAACACCCAAAGTAGACCCCAGAACAAGGAATATTAACAAGAATAAAGAGGAATAGTATATAATGAGAACAGGATCAATTTTCCAAGAGGACATATTCCTAAGCGTGTATGCACTGTGGAATTCAAACGTCAGCTAAAACTAGAGCTGCAACAAGTCCGAAGGGGGAGCTCTCACACCCCACCGTGCACCATCAATTACTACAAACAGGAAGGTGCTGCCTACTTTACTATCCAGCAGAGAGAAGAAAACTTCTCTCTGCTGGAGGACAGCCCAACCAGAGACAATAGCAGCTCAACCGATGAGAAGCCTCCACGCACAGGACTCCCAGCTTACTGCAACAGGACTCTTTGGTTATCACAGCCCCTCCCAACTTTCCACTTTTCCCTATAAGCAAGTTCCCCTTCCTTGTTCTTTGGATTTGCCTATGGTCCTCCATAGTTCACATACCTGAATTGCAATTCTTTTGGCTATTCTGGAATAAACTCACTTTCACTGGTAAAATAACTAGCTATTATATTATTAAAGTCAACACCACTTAAGAACAGATGATCAGGGCTTCCCTGGTGGCACAGTGGTTAAGAATCCACCTGCCAATGCAGGGGACACGGGTTCATGCCCTGGTCTGGGAAGATCCCACATGCCATGGAGCGGCTAGGCCCGTGCACCACAACTACTGAGGCTGCACGTCTGGAGCCTGTGCTCCACAACAGGAGAGCCCGTGACAGTGAGAGGCCCGCGCACTGCGATGAAGAGTAGCCCCCGCTCGCCGCAACTAGAGAAAGCCCTCACAGAGAAACGAAGACCCAACACAGCCAAAAATTAATTAATTAATTAATTAATTAAAAAAAAAAAAGAACAGATGATCAAAACACATGAATCAAAAAGAGATAGAACTGAAAGAAGAAATTTTTAAATCCACAACTGTAGTTGGAGATTCTAACATGCCTCTCTTAGTGATAAAACAAGTAGACGGAGAATCAATAAGGACACAAGAGACCTGAACAACCCTATGAGGCAACTTGACTTAATATTTCCAGAATATTCTACCCAACAATAGCAGAATACACATTCTTTTCAAGTGAACACTGAACATTTGCCATAAACCATATTCTGGGCCATAAAACAAATGTGAACAAATTTAAAAGAATAAAAATCATGCAAATTATATTATGGGATAATAAGAGGATTAAACTAGAAATCAATAACAAGAAGACTTCTGGAAAATTCCCAAGTACTTGAAAATTAAATGACATACTTTGAAATAACACATGGGTCAAGAGGAAGTTTCAAGGGAAATTTTTTAATATTTTAATTTTAAATAAATGAAGATGAAAATACACTTATCAAAATTGTAGAATGCAGCTAAAGCAGTGGTTGAAGGGAAATTTATAGCACTAAATGCTTATATTAAAACAGAAAAAAATCTCAGATCAGTAATATAAGCTTACCCCTTAAAAAAATAGGAGTGTAAATTAAACCCAAAGCAAGGTGAAGGAAGGAAATAAAAGAGAGCAGAAATCAATAAAATTGAAAACAGAAAAATAGACAAAATTAATGAAATCAAAATCTGAATCTTTGAAAGATCAATGAAGTTGATAAACTTCTAGACAGAAAACAAATGAAGACACAAATTACCAATATCAAAAATGAAAGGGGGAACATCACTACAGACCCCAAAGACATTAAATGAATAATAGGAGAACACCACAAACAATTCTATATCCATATAGTTTAAATGCAAATAAACAAATAAATAAATAAACTGCAACTCCATACTAACTGCTTCGGCGGTAAATTATGATTTTCTTAAACTAAGATTTAAGCCAGGATTATGACACATTTTAGGAGTTAATCAGCAAAACAAATTCAAACAATACTAAACACCCAATAAAGAGAGTAAAAGTTTATGTTAAAAAAAAAGACATTTGTATATCCATAAATTTGACAACTAAGGTGAAGAAGACCAATTCCTTGAAAGATACAAACGATCAAAACTTATCAAGAAAAACTGGGTACCCTGAATTATCCTGTATCTATTAAAGAAGTTAAATTTGTAGTTTAAAAACCTTCCATCAAAGAAAACTCTAGGCCTAGATGGTTTCACTAATGAATTTTACCAAACACTGAAGGAAGAAATAACAGCAATCCTACACAGTCTCTTCCAAAAATACATCACAAACAAGTAGGGTTTATCCCAGGAATACAAAGCTGGTTCAGCATTTGAAAATCAATCAGTGTAATTCACCATAGTAAATAGGAAGAAAAATCACATGATCCTGTCAATAGATGGAGAAAAAGCATTCAACAAGATTCAAAATCCATCCATAATAAAAACTCTCAGTAAACTAGGAATACCAGGGAAATTCCTTAACCTCATGGGGCACCGACACAAAACCTCAGCTAACACCATACTTCATAGTGAAAGATTATTTTCTCCCCTATTATAAGAAACAAGGCAAGGATGTTCTCTCTCACCACTCCTATTCAAAACTGTACTAGAATTCTTAGCCAGTTGAATAAGGCAAGAAAAAGAAATAAAAGGCATCCAGGAGACCTTCAAGATGGTGGAAGAGTAAGACATGGAGATCACCTTCCTCCCCACAAATACATCAGAAATACATCTACATGTGGAACAACTCCTACAGAACACCTACTGAACGTTGGCAGAAGACCTCAGACCTCCCAAAGGGCAGGAAACTCCCCACGTACCTGGGTAGGGCAAAAGAAAAAAGAAAAAATAGAGACAAAAGAATAGGGATGGGACCTGCACCTCTGGGAGGGAGCTGTGAAGGAGGAAAAGTTTCCACACACCAGGAAGCCCCTTCACTGGTGGAGACAGGGGAGGCGGGAAGCTGTGGAGCCACGGAGGAGAGCGCAGCAACAGGGGTGCAGAAGGCAAAGCAGAGAAATTCCCGCACAGAGGATCGGTGCCGACCAGCACTCACCAGCCTGAGAGGCTTGTCTGCTCACTCGCCGGGGAGAGCGGGGGCTGGGAGCTGAGGCTCTGGCTTCGGAGGTCACACCCCAGGGAGAGGACTGGGGTTGGCTGCGTGAACACAGCCTGAAGGGAGCTAGTGCACCACAGCTAGCCAGGAGGGAGTCCAGGAAAAACTCTGGAACTGCCAAAGAAGCAAGAGACTTTTTCTTGCCTCTTTGTTTCACGGTGGGCAAAGAGAGGGGATTCAGAGCACCACCTAAATGAGCTCAAGAGACGGGGGCAAACCGCGGCTATCAGCGGGGACACCAGAGATGGGCATGAGATGCTAAGGCTGCTGCGGCAGCAGCCACCAAGAAGCCTGTGTGCAAGCACAGGTCATTATCCATACTTCCCCTCCTGGGAGCCTGTGCAGCCCGCCACTGCAAGGGTCCCGTGATCCAGGGACATCTACAACGGAAGAACACATGGCGCGCCTCAGGCTGGTGCAACGTCACAACGGTATCTGCTGCCACACGCTCGCCCTGCATTCCATACCCCTCCTTCCCCGTGGCCTAAGTGAGCCACAGCCCCCTAATCAGCTGCTACTTTAACCCCGTCCTGCCTGAGTGAAGAACGGACACCCCTCAGGTGACCTACATGCAGAGGCGGGGCCAAATCCAAAGCTGAACCACAGGAGCTGTGCAAACAGAGAAATGGAAATTTCCCCCAGCAGCCTCAGGAGCAGCGGATTAAATCTCCACAATCAACTTGATGTACCCTGCACCTGTGGAATACCTGAAGAGACAACAAATCATCCCAAATTGAGGCGGTGGACTCTGGGAGCAACGATATATATATTTTTTTCCCTTTTTCTCTTTTTGTGAGTGTGTATGTGTATGCTTATGTGTGTAATTTTGTCTGTATACCTTGCTTTTAGCATTTGTCCTAGGGTTCTCTCTGCCCTTTTTTTTTTTTTTAAGTATAGTTTTTAGCACTTCTTATCAATGGTGGATTTGTTTTTTGGTTTGGTTGTTCTCTTCTTTCTTTCTTTGTTTCTTTTTTTATTATGTTTTAATTTTTTTAATTTTTATAAATTATTTTAAATTTTTTATTTCAGTAACTTTATTTTATTTTACTATTTTTTTTTCTTTCTTTCTTTCTCTCCCTTTTATTCTGAGCTGTGCGGATGACAGGATCTTGGTGCTCTGGCCGGGTGTCAGGCCTATGCCTCTGAGGTGGGAGAGCCAAGTACAGGACGTTGGTCCAGCAGAGACCTCCCAGCTCCATGTAATATCAAATGGCAAAAATCTCCCAGAGATCTCCATCTCAACGCCAAGACCCAGCTCCACTCAACGACCAGCAAGTTACACAGCTGGACACCCTATGCCAAACAACTAACAAGACAGGAACACAACCCCACCCACTAGCAGAAAGGCTGCCTAAAATCATAATAAGGTCACAGACACCCCAAAACACACCACTGGACGCAGACCTGCCCACCAGAAAGACAAGATCCAGCCTCATCCACCAGAACACAGGCACTTGTCCCCTCCACCAGGAAGCCTACACAACCCACTGAACCAACCTTAGCCACTGAGGGCAGACACCAAAAACAATGGGAACTACGAACCTGTAGCCTGTGAAAAGGAGACCCCAAACACAGTAAGTTAAGGAAAATGAGAAGACAGAGAAACACACAGCAGATGAAGAAGCAAGGTAAAAACCCACCAGACCAAACAAATGAAGAAGAAACAGGCAGTCTACCTGAAAAAGAATTCAGAGCAATGATAGTAAAGACGATCCAAAATCTTGGAAATAGAATGGAGAAAATACAACAAACGTTTAACAAGGACCTAGAAGAACTAAAGAGCAAACAAACAATGATGACCAACAAATGAAATTAAAAATTCTCTATAAGGAATAAATAGCAGAATAAATGAGGCAGAAGAACGGATAAGTGACCTGGAAGATAAAATAGTGGAAATAACTACCACAGAGCAGAATAAAGGAAAAAGAACAAAAATAATTGAGGACAGTCTCAGAGACCTATGGGAAAACATTAAACGCACCAACATTCGGATTATAGGGGTCCCAGAAAAAGAGAAAAAGAAAGGGACTGAGAAAATATTTGAAGAGATAATAGTTGAAAACTTCCCTAATATGGGAAAGGAAACAGTTAATCAAATCCAGGAAGTGCAGAGAGCCCCATACAGGACAAATCCAAGGAGAAACACACCAAGACACATATTATCAAACTATCAAAAATTAAATACGAAGAAAAAATATTAAAAGCAGCAAGGGAAAAACAAAAAATAACATACAAGGGAATCTCCATAAGGTTAACAGCTGACCTTTCAGCAGAAACTCTGCAAGCCAGAAGGGAGTGGCAGGACATATTTAAAGTGATGAAAGGGAAAAACCTACAACCAAGATTACTCTACCCAGCAAGGATCTCATTCAGATTTGACAGAGAAATTAAAACCTTTACAGACAAGCAAAAGCTAAGAGAATTCAGCACCACCAAACCAGCTCTACAACAAGTGCTAAATGAACTTCTCTAGGCAGGAAACACAAGAGAAGGAAAAGACCTACAATAACAAACCCCAAACAATTAAGAAAATGGTAATAGGAACATACATATCGATAATTACCTTAAATGTAAATGGATTAAGTGATCCAACCAAAAGGCACAGACTGGATGAATGGATACAAAAACAAGACCCATACATATGCTGTCTACAAGAGACCCACTTCAGACCTAGGGACACATACAGACTGAAAGTGAGGGGATGGAAAAGATATTCCATGCAAATGGAAATCAAAAGAAAGCTGGAGTAGCAACTCTCATATCAGACAAAATAGACTTTAAAATAAAGACTATTACAACAGGCAAAGAAGGACACTACATAATGATCAAGGGATCCATCCAAGAAGAAGATATAACAACTGTAAATATTTATGCACCCAACATAGGAGCACTTCATTACCTAAGGCAAATGCTAACAGCCATAAAAGGGGAAATCGACAGCAACACAATCATAGTAGGGGACTTTAACACACCACTTTCACCAATGGACAGATCATCCAAAATCAAAACAAATATGGAAACACAAGCTTTAAATCATACATTAAACAAAATGGACTTAATTGATATTTATAGGACATTCCATCCAAAAACAACAGAATACACTTTCTTCTCAAGTGCTCATGGAACATTCTCCAGGATATATCATACCTTGGGTCACAAATCAAGCCTTGGTAAATTTAAGAATATTGAAATCATATCAAGTATCTTTTCCAACCACAACGCTATGAGACTAGATATCAATTACAGGAAAAAAATCTGTAAAATATACAAACACAAGGAGGCTAAACAATACACTACTAAATAACCAAGAGATCACTGAAGAAATCAAAGAGGAAATCAAAAAATACCTAGAGACAAATGACAATGAAAACACGACCCAAAACCTATGGGATGCAGCAAAAGCAGTTCTAAGAGGGAAGTTTATAGCAATACAATCCTACCTTAAGAAACAAGAAACATCTCAAATAAACAACCTAACCTTACACCTAAAGCAATTAAAGAAAGAAGAACAAACACCCCCTAAAGTTAGCAGATGGAAAGAAATCATAAAGATCATATCAGAAATAAATGAAAAAGAAATGAAGGAAACGATAGCAAAGATCAATAAAACTAAAAGCTGGTTCTTTGAGAAGATAAACAAAATTGATAAACCATGAGCCAGACTCATCAATAAAAAAAAGGGAGAAGATTCAAATCAATAGAATTAGAAATGAAAAAGGAAAAGTAACAACTGACACTGCAGAAATACAAAGGTCATGAGAGATTACTACAAGCAACTCTATGCCAATAAAATGGACAACCTGGAAGAAATGGACAAATTCTTAGAAAAGCACAACCTTCCGAGACTGAACCAGGAAGAAACAGAAAATATGAACAGACCAATCACAAGCACTGAAATTGAAACTGTGATTAAAAATCTTCCAACAAACAAAAGCCCAGGACCAGATGGCTTCACAGGTGAGTTCTATCAAACATTTAGAGAAGAGTTAACACCCATCCTTCTCAAACTCTTCCAAAATATAGCAGAGGGAGGAACACTCCCAAACTCATTCTACGAGGCGACCATTACCCTGACACCAAAACCAGAAAAAGATGTCACAAAGAAAGAAAACTACAGGCCAATATCCCTGATGAACATAGATGCAAAAATCCTCAACAAAATACTAGCAAACAGAATCCAACAGCACACTAAAAGGCTCATACACCATGATCAAGTGGAATTTATCCCAGGGATGCAAGGATTCTTCAATATACGTAAATCAATCAATGTGATACACCATATTAACAAATTGAAGAATAAAAATCATATGATCACCTCAAAAGATGCAGAAAAAGCTTTTGACAAAATTCAACACCTATTTATGATAAAAACCCTCCAGAAAGGAGGCACAGAGGGAACTTTTATCAACATAATAAAGGCCATACATGACAAACCCACAGCCAACATCGTCCTCAATGGTGAAAAACTGAAACCATTTCCACTAAGATCAGGAACAAGACAAGGGTGCCCACTCTCACCACTATTATTCAACACTGTTTTGGAAGCTTTAGCCACAGCAATCAGAGAAGACAAAGAAATAAAAGGAATCCAAATCGGAAAAGAAGAAGTAAACCTGTCACTGTTTGCAGCTGACATGACACTATACATAGACAATCCTAATGATGCTACCAGAAAACTACTAGAGCTAACCAATGGATTTGGTAAAGCAGCAGGATACAAAATTAATGCACAGAAATCTCTTGCATTTCAAACACTAATGATGAAATATCTGAAAGAGAAATTAAGGAAACACTCCATTTACCACTGCAACAAAAAGAATAAAATACCTAGGAATAAACCTACCTGAGGAGACAAAAGACCTGTATGCAGAAAATTATAAGACACTGATGAAAGAAATTAAAGATGATACAAACAGATGGAGAGATATACCATGTTCTTGGATTGGAAGAATCAACATTGTGAAAACGACTATACTACCCAAAGCAATCTACAGATTCAATGCAATCCCTATCAAGCTATCACTGGCATTTTTCACAGAACTAGAACAAAAAATTTCACAATTTGTATGGAAACACAAAAGACCTCGAATAGCCAAAGCAATCTTGAGAAAGAAAAACGGAGCTGGAGGAATCAGGCTCTTGGACTTCAGACTACAAAGCTGAACTACAAAGCTACAGTAATCAAGACAGTATGGTACTGGCACAAAAACAGAAATATAGATCAATGGAACAGGATAGAAAGCCCAGAGATAAACCCACGCACATATGGTCACCTTATTTTTGATAAAGGAGGCAAGAATATACAATGGAGAAAAGACAGCCTCTTCAATAAGTGGTGCTGGGAAAACTGGACAGCTACATGGAAAAGAATGAAATTAGAACACTCCCTAATACTATACACAAAAATAAACTCATAATGGATTAAAGACCTAAATGTAAGGCCAGACACTGTAAAACTCTTAGAGGAAAACATAGGCAGAACACTCTATGACATAAATCACAGCAAGATCCTTTTTGACCCACCTCCTAGAGAAATGGGAATTAAAACATAAATAAACAAATGGGACCTAATGAAACTTAAAAGCTTTTGCACAGCAAAGGAAACCATAAAGAAGACGAAAAGACAACCCTCAGAATGGGAGAAAATATTTGCAAGTGAAGCTACTGACAATGGATTAATCTCCAAAATTTACAAGCAGCTCATGCAGCTCAGTATCAAAAAAACAAACAACCCAATCCAAAAATGGGCAGAAGACCTAAATAGACATTTCTCCACAGAAGATATACAGATTGCCAAAGAAGATATACAGATAAACACATGAAAGGATGCTTAACATCACTAATCATTAGAGAAATGCAAATCAAAAATACAATGAGATATCACCTCACACCAGTCAGAATGGCCATCATTAAAAATCTACAAACAATAAATGCTGGAGAGGGTGTGGAGAAAAGGGAACACTCTTGCACTGTTGGTGGGAATGTAAATTGATACAGCCACTATGGAGAACAGTATGGAGGTTCCTTAAAAAACTAAAAATAGAACTACCATACGACCCAGCAATCCCACTACTGGGCATATACCCTGAGAAAACCAGAATTCAGAAACAGTCACGTACCACAATGTTCATTGCAGCTCGATTTACAATAGCCAGGACATAGAAGCAACCTAAGTGTCCATCGACAGATGAATGGATAAAGAAGATGTGGCACATGTATACAATGGAATATTACTCAGCCATAAAAAGAAACGAAACTGAGTTATTTGTAGTAAGGTGGATGTACCTAGAGTCTGTCATACAGAGTGGAGTAAGTCAGAAAGAGAAAAACAAATACTGTACGCTAACACATATATATGGAATCTAAAAAAAAAAAAAAAAAGGTTATGAAAAACCCAGGGGCAGGATGGGAATAAAGACGCAGACCTACTAGAGAATGGACTTGAGGACACGGGGAGGGGGAAGGGTAAGCTGGGACAAAGTGAGAGAGTGGCATGGACATATATACACTACTAAATATAAAATCGATAGCTAGTGGGAAGCAGCCGCATAGCACAGGGAGATCAGCTCCGTGCTTTGTGACCACCTAGAGGGGTGGGATAGGGAGGGTGGGAGGGAGGTGCAAGAGGGAGGAGATATGGGGATATATGTATATGTATAGCTGATTCACTTTGTTATAAAACAGAAACTAACACACCATTGTAAAGCAATTATACTCCAATAAAGATGTTAAAAAAAAATTAAAATGCATCCCATTGGAAAGGAAGAAATAAAGCTGTCTTTATTCACAGATGACAAGATTATGTAGAAAATTCCAAAGAATCTATAAATAAACCTCCTAGAACAATAATTGACTTTAGCAAGGTAACAGAATACAATGTCAATATACAAAAATCAATTGTATTTCTATATACGAGCAACAGGAGCAACCCCCAAAATGAAATACTTAAGTATAAATCTAACAAAACATGTGGAAGATCTATATCCTGAAAACTACCAAATGCTGATAGAAAAATGAAAACAGAAATAAAGAGATAAGCCATATTGTGTTCATGGATTGGAATACTCAGTATTGTAAAGATGTCAATTCTTCCTAAATGAATCTATAGATTCAATGCAACCCATTCAAAATCCCAGCAGGATTTTTCACAGATATTGACAAGCTGACTCTACAACTTACATGAAAAGGCAAAGGAACTAGGAGAGCCATAACGAGTTTGAAAAGGAATAAAATTGGGAGATTTATACTACTTGCTTTCAAAATTTATTATAAAGTCACAGTATCAAGATAGTGTAGTGTTGGCATAAAGTAGGCCTCTAGATCAATGGAATAAAATTGCGAATCCAAAAATAAACCCTTACAATCATGGTCAATTGATTTTCAACAAAAATGTCAAGATAAATCAACAGGGAAAGGACAGTCTTCTCAACAAATGGTGCTGAAACAACTGGAATTCCACATGCCAAAAAAAAAAAAAAAATCCTTGACTCACAGTTTACACCTTACACAAAAATTAACCCAAAATGAATCATAAACCTAAGTGTAAAACATAGAACTATGAAACTTCTCGAAGAAAATGTAGAAAAATTTCAAGACTTTTAGTTAGGCAAAGAATTCTTAGGTACAACAACAAAATTCTGATCCATAAGTAGATTGATAAATTGGTTTACCAAAGTTAAAAAACTTTTGCCCTGAGAAAGACACTGCTATGGGAATAAAAAGATAAGGCACAGACTGAGAGAAATGATTTGAAAATCACATTTCTGACACAGGACATATATCCAGGTTATGTAAAGAACTCTCAAAACTCAACAATAAGAAAACAAACAACCCAATAAAAATAGGTAATCAAAATTACCTTTGTGTAACACATATATACTGTAAATTTTTATTTGAATTCATGTATTTTTCCCAGCCAGTTATGAGTCCAAACTCACCTTCTCACTAATTTTTTATTTATACCATATTATTTTGACTCTGGAATTAGGCTTTTGATCTCTGTTAACCTTTGGTGCACTTTGTACTGACCTAAAAAAATAATACTAGTAGTTTTCTTTGAACTCAGACTATTTTTTTCTGTCAAATAAAACTGGCTCTTTACACACACACCCAAATAAGTTATGAACTTCTGAGACATCAAAACTTTACACTGTCACCTTTTAAATAATGAACCCTGAGCATGAATCACCACATTTTTAATCACCATACTTCCTTCTTCCCCTGCTACCAAATCTAAACAATTCTGGAACACAATGATGAAAGAAATGACCCTTACTTTCCCTTTGCTCATATTTCTTCATTTATTTCTCATCACCTGGTACCATGTTTTGTAAGTCATTGTAAATCACGTTTGGTAACAATGTGAGGTACAGTAGAACAAACAAACCAAGAGATTCTGCATGAAAGAAATTCTTTAAGACCAAGTTATTTAATATGTGATCCTCTTCCTCCAAGTGAACGTCTTTTTTGGCCAGTACCATACCTGCTTAGGCCGTATTTCTCTGCTGGAAACCAGAGACAGACTAAACCTTGACGATTTCTAGCACTATGCCCAGCTTGCTTCCAACTACTGCAGGCTTCTCTTAACCTGCCTTATTTTTCATTATAGTACTTCTCATCACCTGACATAGGAGACAAAACATAAATAGGTCCCCTTCCAGTAGACTGTAAGCTCCATGAGAACAGAGATTTTTAACATTCTTATATATTCCTTTTAACCCCAGGGCAGTGTCTGCCATCCAGTGGGTGTTCAATAAACATTTGTGAATTAATGACTGCCCAAGGCAACTCTCTACCTCATTCCCTCACATTCTGCCTGGGCAGCCCTGGGCAGGACTGTTGATGCAAACAACAAGATATGTTGTCCTTCACTCCCTCCTTTCTTTCAAGATTAGTGACTAGATCTTTCTGCCAATTTCTGTGCTAAGTAGATACTGAGGATGGAGGAATATGAGAAGTAGTATCCTGGTTGCCCGATCTAACACCAAATGCCCACCCATGTCCACCACGTCAAATGGAAACAAAAAGCAGCTCTCACTTCATACTTCAAATGAAAACAGGCTAAATGCTTTAAAAGCAGTAGACAGTGGAGGCTGGTATCCTACTGAACACGATTATATAGTATTCACCCGCTGCACTACCATCAGGAGAATTCTTTCCTAGTCCAGGATCTACCACTAACTGCATCTTCTCCAAGTGCCAGCCTGTTAGTTTGAAGACAGGTAAGGACGCCGAAACAAAGACATGATTTAGAGCAAATGTTCTCAATAAGGGGCAGGGGTGAAGGGGGCACTGGGGAGTGGGAGGTACGGCAGAACCAGCTGTGAGGCTTCTTCAAACTACACACGGCCCCTCCCTAAACTCCTCCACCCTGATCCCCGCACAGTTACCCCCCAAAGTGAGCCACTGTTGCTGTTACTATGGGAGTACGACAGACCCAGAAAAACTTCCCCAGGTTTTGAGTGTAAGCTCTTTGAGGAATGGGACCGAGATTTAGGCTTCTTAGTGATATCCAGAGGGCATCTAACACAGGGTTTTCCTGTCTCTACCTGCGCCTCCAACCTCAGCTCCTTCCCTCCCCTCCGCCACACCCTACACTTCTCCTATCATCCTGAGCTTCTCCTGCTTGCCCATAAGGCCATGTCTTTCATCATCTGTCACCACCTGCAGGAGACACGGGTGACCGGCTACCTAACAGCCCGACAGGCAAGGCAGTCTCGCTTTCTGCCTTGCTAACCGAATTCCGATTTTCAGATAGGGGCACCAACGTGCTCAGGGAAGGTGACCCCTCCCCCAGCTCCAGAACACTGCTGGGCCACGACAGTCACAGCCACCCTCTCCTCCCTTGCCAGTGACTGGCTCAGCACGGGCGTATGACCATTCTGGCCAGTGACACAGGGAACCTCTGAGAAATTCTGACCTTTGTTATCTAGAGAATCACTGAGAAGCAAGCCGTCTCCCTCCCTTTCTGCTCTAGATGTTATCACGTGAAGGCGTGATGGAGCTCCAGTCACCCTGTGGCAGGACAGGGAAAACCCAGAGAATCTTCAAGAAGCCAACCCAGAACTGGGGCCACTTTGAACCACCTACCTCTAGACTTCTTAAGCAAGACAGTAAAGTAACCTAACTAGTGTTACTTACAACAGAAAGTACCCTACCACACCACACCACTTGGCCTGGGAAGTCCCTGCGACTTTTCCTCCTACTATCCCCTACTATCTCCAATTCATAGCTCAAGTACAGTTTCCTTGGGAAGTCTTTGCTTGTCCCCAGACAGTTACACAGTCCCAGACTCTGTTCTCTGCACATCTGCCTCTCCAACTAGACCGTGAGCTTCTCAAAAGCAAACATGTTCACCCTTGGCAGAGGCCCTGGTGTATGCCGGGCATTTATTAAATGTTGAATGAATGGATGAACCAACAAGCAAACAACAAAACAAGGAATCAAAGGAGGAACATGCAGGAGGCCTTCCTTGCCTGGGATAAGACTTGACAATTGACAGATGGAACATGGCACCCAGGCAGTCTACACTCTACTAAAGACTTCTTTAGGCGGTGGTGAGCAAAGGCAGAGAGAGTGCAATGAACAGGTCCTATTTTATCTGCCCAGAAGTCAGAGCTCTCATTGGGAACTGTCCCTGCCTAATCCCCGGCACCTGGGGTGGGATTGACTATCACAGTGGCACCTGAGCAAAGTACCCACTGCTACGGTGGAAACCCACTCCCCGTCCACTGAGATGGCTTGGCCCCGCTTTGGTCTAGTGTATCAATAACGTTTGCTATAAGGATGGAGGTGATGGAAGAAGAGGGAGACATCCCTCCTATCCCCCCCTCTCTCTAAAGGAACAGATAAGCCTGAGATGCCAGTGCTTTTTATCACTCCAGACTAAGAACAGTCAACACAGAGGGAAAAAGAGAGAGAACAAGCCCGGCAACCCTATGTGAGCCCCAGGATCAAGCTATGCCTAAAGCTAAAACCCTCAGCCTTTTCATTTATGTGACCCAATCAATTTCTATACTGCATAAAGCAATTTTCAAGTGACCAAACCCAACCCAAAGAAAAGAATTCTGACAAATACAGTCAGTAATGATGAAAGCAAGCCGATAACATCCCTTCTATATTCAGGACCTGTCACCTCTCAAACTTGGCTTCTAGAATGGTGGCAGGAAGTAAAACTGCCTGGAGGAGGCCTAGCCATGAACAAGTGAGAGTGGAAGAAATGCCACCCCCCAAAACACACACCACCACTACCCCCTTCCCTCCTAAAGGAGGGTACTCTGAGCCTCCTGGATCTCCCTTCTGTTCAGAAAGGAGTGGGGACCTCTGGGAGGCACAAAGTGTTACATTAACACATAGGGGGGAAAATGGAGAGAACTTTCATCAAGCAACGTGCTATGGGATTTATGAACATCGTATAACTTAAGGCCGTTGTAATGATCATAATACCCTTTTTACCTTTGAGCAAACTGAGAATCAGCGAAGTTAAGCAACTTGCTCAAGGTCACACAACTAGTAACTAGAATTTAAATGCTAGACTTTTTCCACTTTATCACACCGATGGCCAGGGCCTGGGAGATGCAGCGCACCTGCGCACCCCCGCCTCCACCCCAACCCCCGACAGCGCCCCAGGACACACAGCCCTGGATGGAGCCTTACAAGCGCAGGCCCCTGGAGTCAGAGCAGCCTTGCATACCCAGTTTTTTGGAAGCCCCAGGTAACTAACCCAGGTGTATGTCGGACACTCAACACCAGCACCAAAAGTAAAGCGCCGGGCAGAGGGAGCAGCGGCACCTGAGCGGCCCCTGGGAAGCGCCGCAGAGGGAGAGGCGGGAGCTCGCTCGGGTCTCCCCCGCGGGCCTGAGCCCCCCGCGCAGCTCCGCGCTCTCCGCAGCAGTGGGGCCCCCAGCCTCCCCTCTCCCCACCAGCGCCGCGGACAGAGCGCCTCCGCGCCGCCCGGGCCGCTCAGAGACCCAGGCAGCCCCGGCCCTGTCCCCGCGCCCGCCCTCGCCCCCAGCTCCAGCCCGGTGCAGAGGGTCGCAGCTGTTCGCCCCCAGGCAGCTACGGGACCCCGACCCCTCCGCTGTGCCGCGACCCCGGCGCGCTCGCTCCGCCGGCGCGCCAGGCAGGGGAGCCCCGCACTGCCCGCCGCAGCCGCTCGGCCCCGCAGGACCCGGGCGCGGGGCCCGCCGTCCCCCGCCGTCCCCCGACGACCGTGCCCCCTGCCCGCTGCGCCCGCCCGACTCACCAGCGCCGCCGCGCTCACCGGGCCTGTCCGCGCGTCCGGCCGCCTCCCTGCTCCCGGCTCCCGGTCCCGGCTAGCAGCTCACTGGCGGCGGGCTGGCGTTGGTGCGGCTCCTCCCCGCCCCGAGCCGCCTGGGACGCCCGGGAAGGGGCGGGGCCGAGACAGGTGGGCCCCGCCCGCCGCGAGCAGCCCGGGCCTCGGGCTCTTGGGGAATTCTCCGCGGGTGGAAGGGAGGCCCCGGCGGCCGCGTAATAGGGGACACCTGGGACGGTTAGTTCTTGGGAGGCGGCGGGGAGCCCGGGCCCGGCCTGTTTCCACACAGCCTGGCCCGCTGGGGAAGTGGATCGCAGAGCGTGGGAGCCGGACCCCGCTGAGCAGGAAGAGGGGAGGCCAGCCCCTTTCTTTGTGGGCTGTAGAAACCGAGAACCGAGCCCCTCAGGGTGAATATGATGGGGCCAAAGGCAAGTTACTTCAGAACTGGAAGAGCTCAGGAAGGCCTTTTCCGACCATTCCACCCTCCCCCATCCCCACTTCACACACCCCACTTTATTAGGTAACCCAGAATTTTAAGTTCACTGGTTCTGGAATCAGATCATTTAGGTTAAAATCCATTCCCCACTTAACAAGGTATGTTAATCTCTCTATGCCCCAGTTTCCTCATCTAAAAAATGAAGATAATACTAGTATATCATAGGAAAAAGCTGGGAGACATAAAAAGAATAGCCTACCTTCAGTGAGCAGCTACTTTGTGCTATCCACGATTCCAGGTGCTTAGGTTCTCTTTCGAGTTGACTTTAGAGTAGGAATTCTTCATCAAGGATCACAAACCTTGAAACTGGATTCCGCCTTCTGCCTACACACATTTTTTCCTAAAGAGAGCATCCACAGCTGTCCTTAGATTTGCAAAAAGCCTTGGGTCTCAAGACTAGTTAGGAATCATTGCCTTCCAGACTTAGCCAACAGTTTTAGAGCTGGCAGACTTGTGAGAGATCACACAGGCCAAACATCCTTGAGAATGAAGATCACCAGGATGCCTGCCCAACACGCAGATCACTGCTCCCGAGAATTCCAATTCTGGAGAGCAGAGTGGTTTGGGAATAAGCACTTCAGGTGCAATTCACTGACAGGTGAGCCTAGGAAACTGATCTCATCCAAACTTCTCATTTCTCAGGCGAGGTAACAGGCCTAGGGATCGGTTCACTTGGAATCACCTTCCAGCCCGCATCTGCCAAGGAGCCTACCTTCCAAGTGAAGCCCTCACCCCACCTGAACCAAGGGAAAGAAATGTTTCTCCCTCCACAACTCAGCTTCACACAAGGAGCACTTAGCAAACAAAACAGGCTTCTTTCAAGAGGAAAATAAAATGCGCAGCTACCTCTGGGTTAGCCCTTTAAATCTCAAAGAAGCCTGGACCGTTCTTGCCAGGACTTCGGATACCTCCCTCCAGTACCCAGCCCCTCAGCCCGGCCCATCCCCCTCCACATACCCCACCGTATCTAGCTCTACTATTTGAACAGCTGAGGCTATTCAGCTAACACTTTCAAGTGACATCTTACAAAAATGTAGATGTTTTGTTCCACTTCCTAAGGCTACAGGCTAATTAGACCCTGAAACAGAGGACTTCGGTCTGATGCCATTTCACTGTTAGGCCCACAGTGGGAAACACTTCTTTCCAGGCAGATCTTGGCAAGTACTGAGTCTGAGGCAAGAACAGGGCAGGCAGCAGCTGCAGCAAGAGTGGTTGTTTCAGGGATGCCCAAAAATGTCAACCCAAGAATTATCAGGCAAAGTCCAGAATATTCCCTTTTTGACCGGTGAGATTCTCTCCGTGCTTACCAAGGGCAGCCAAGGATGCATGTGTGTCTTTGGGGTTTTGGTGTTCACCACTCACAAAGTCCTGATGTAGCAGAAAGTTGAAATAACCTTCCCAAAGTGAGTTGAGCAAACCTCTCACATACAAGGCAAGCAGGAAAAATTTCCAAGGTGGCAGGCTGTGGCAGTACCATTTCCCTGAGAAGAAGACTATAAAAAGATGCAGCTGGCCCTCTCAGCCCTGTGCTTGACCCTGAGGATGGGCAGCAAATCAGCTTTTCCATATTTATCCCTCAGTATTATCTTTTACCCTCACGAGGACTGTGGATCAGTGTGAATTTGCTTAGCTGTCTAAAACACATCAACCAGGGATGGGCTTGCCCTCTTTGGCTTGGTTTCAGAGTGAGTACAGAAGCATGGACTACAAATGCATGGGTCTGCTTACAAGGTTGTTGGCTACAAAAACACCCAAATGCCTTTGTTGCTGTATTTGTAAACCCAGGAAGAAGCTCTTGGTTATTCCAAATTTACTCTTACTTTCGAAGGCAACACAAACATACTTATCATCTTTTTAATTTGCTAAGTCAATGAGGAACTGAAATACCAGTGTGGAGAAAATTCTTTGTGTAATATCAGAGTTTTGGTATCATGAACACACCAAGCAAAATCTGCCTCAGGACTTTTGCACTTACTGTTCCTTCTGCTTGGAACTCTCTCCGGATCTTTGCAAGCCCGGCTCCTTCAATCATTCACAGAGGCCTTCCCTGACCACCCAAGCCATGTAGTATCACAGCAGCCTGTTCTGTTTTCTTCATAGCACTTAACTGTACTGAATCATTTTAGAAAGTGTTGGTCACTGGTTTATAATTTGCCTCTAAGAAAATGAAGACTTTATCTTATTTACCACCTCTCCCCAGCTCAAACAACAATGCCGAGTACAAAGCAGGTGCTCAAATCTTTGCGGGAATCTTGATGAATGCTCACATTTTTGCAGCAGGCTCTGAGTGCAACACATGGAGATGTCAGCTGCTCCTGTACATTGCTCAGGCCTGGGAATAAGCTCTGGTCTAGGAGTAAAGCAGGATTTCAGCTCAGTCTCTCTATGCCCCTCAGCAGCCATGTGACCCTGGGAGAGTTTAGCTTCCTGGTTAAGATCGTGGGCTCTGTGGACTTCCCTGGCAGTCCAGTGGTTAAGACTCCATGCTCCCAACTCAGGGGACACAGGTTTGATCCCTGGTCGGGTATGAAATGAAAATAAAAATGAAAAAAAAAAACCAAAAAGAACATGGGCTCTGGAGCAGCTCCACCACTTCCTAGCTCTGTGATGTTGGACAACTCACGTCACCTCTCCACACCTCACCACATCTGCCTGTGGGGAGAATAACAGTACCACCTCATTCATCCCTGGTGAAGAGATTCCAGAACGCACATGCAGGACAGGCTATCACCGTGAGCCAGGCATGGTGCCAAGTGCTTCACTTCACAGAGAGGTTAGGTAAATAGTACGAGGCACTCAGGTAATCCAGGGAAGAGTGGGAGCTACTGGAACTCTGGTCCAGAAGCTGCTGAAGTCCACTCTTGATCACCAGGGTCCTGGTACATAGTACACACACAACAAATGACTGTGGCAAAACATTTCCACACAACTGACCTCAAGCCAGGCTTGGCCTCATGTCAGAGAGGCGTCCACTGCCATCAGAGTGGCTGTGACTAGCTTCGTCTTTGTGGGCCAGCGGTTGGTGCAGCAGAGTGAACCCTGAGTAGAGCGAGGTGCTCTGGGCTCGGGCTCTCCAAGTGTGAGGTGAGGGGAGTCATGTAACCTCTCTGGGTAGAGCCAAATATGTCCCAACGTCCTTCATAGGCTTCTCTTGTAGTCTATTAGTGGTGGATCTGTATTTCTTCCAAGAACACCCCAATTTTTTGGCCCAATATAGTAAAGTGTAATCCACTTTAAAAGGCACTAACAATAAGGTCTTAATGTATAGCACGGGGCAACTATATTCAGTATCCTCTGATAAACCATAATGGAAAAGAATATAAAAAAAGAATGTATATATGTGTATAACTGAGTCACTTTTGCTGTACAGCAGAGATTGGCACTACACTGTAAATCAACTATACTTCAATTTTTTAAAAAGGCACTATTCATTTACAACAGCTCACAGGGAAAATTGGGAATGGCAGAAACTTTTTTTTTTTAAATAAATTTATTTATTTATTTATTTTTGGCTGCATTGGGTCTTTGTTGCTGCGCACAGGCTTTCTCTAGTTGTGGCGAGCGGGGGCTACTCTTTCATTGCGGTGCGCAGGCTTCTCGTTGCGGTGGCTTCTCTTGTTGAGGAGCATGGGCTGTAGGCGCGTGGGCTTCAGTAGTTGTGGCACAGAGGCTCAGTAGTTGTGGCTCACGGGGTTAGTTGCTCCGCGGCATGTGGGATCTTCCCGGACCAGGGCTCGAACCCGTGTCCCCTGCATTGGCACGCAGAGGACTGAAATAGAAAGGAATCGGAGCTCTAGAGCCCAAACAAACCATGTGACCTCGGACAAGTTACTTGAACTCTGGGGATTTTGGTTTTCTCCTGGGTGTAAGGTCTGCAAGGAGGTGGGTATAAAGCAGAGGCCACGGCCACAGCCCTCTCCTGTTTATGAGCGGCAGGCCACGCACTGAGGGCAGACCCGGCCTGCACTGTGCAGTCAGTTCCTGCCTATAGTGCATGTGGTGGCAGGAGGGGAGCTTTCGGATCCCAGGCACTTTCTAGCAGAGGGAGCAGACAGCTTGTGTCCAGATGCTGAGTGTGTGCTTTTGTGTTCCAGCTTGGCTAAATGGCTCCTTGAGCATCCCTGAGCTCACTGTGGGGAACTTGTTAAGCTCCTACAAAGATGCTGCCGGGCTGTAGGCTCTCAGCACTAGCTGTAATTATTGGGAATCTGAATAGACTTGATTCATGATCTAGTGTCAGGGCGTTGAGTGGGGAGCATTGGCGGGAGCCCTCAGTATGCACAGAGGTGGAAACTCGCCCTAAACACGGCTCACTGCAGTTCTCAGGAGGGAGAGCATTTTCTCCCCCCATGAAACAGCCTAAGAACAGACTTACCCCCAAAGAAGAGGGTGGAGCAGTGGGAAGAGGTAGGACCCTAAATGAAGAGCTCCAATGAGATTCCATTCCACTGGTAGAATCAGATGACTCCTGGGGTCTCTTCACAGCCTTCTCTCTTACTCTAAGTATCCGTGATGCTAAGTGAAGGTATAGCTGGGGTCCAAGGCAAAAACACCTTCTCCTGGGAAGTATTTGATAATAGCTATTAAAAACAAGGCAACAGGCCCCAAATGGAGTCACTTATGCTCAGCCCCATGTCACCAAACCGAGACGAGACTGAATTACAGTTTCGGCTCTCCCAGAAATGGAATCTTAAACCAGGCAATAGGGAATCGCCTGATCGGCACTGGTTAGGTCATCTGCCTTACAGACCCCTGCCATTCCCTAAAGGAAACTGACCTTGCAATAACCAACCTGCTTTTTGCCTCTTTGTTCCTGCTCCCTTCTGCCTATAAAAGTCTTTCATTTTGTACAGCTCCCCGGAGCTTCTTTCTATCTGCTAGATTGGATGCTGCCCGATTCATGCATCACTGAATAAAGCCAAATAAGATCTTTAAGATTTACTCCGTTGAATTTTATTTTTCAACATAACAATCCCTTACTTCTATAAGATGCTTGCACACAATTTCTCATCTGATCCTCACAACAAACCAAAGAGTGGAGGGCAGTGGGCTACAAATCTCCATAATCCAGGTATGGAGATGAGGTCATTGAGATGCTACACAGTTAAACAACTTGACCACATCCCACAGTTGGTCCACGGGAGGTAGAGTCAGATCCAGGTCCCAAGTCCATCATTCTTTCCATTTAGGATGACTGAGTAGCATCCCTGCTTGATGGCCAGGGCTCCAGGGCTATTTTGCCGCTGTGTACATGTCCCAGAAGGGGGCACTGCAGGGCAGCAAGGACGCCTGGGCTGCTGGTTGGGGTCTGGCTCGCAGGCAGCCGGGTTGCCACTGGCTGAAGGAATTAGCATCCCGTGACCTAGACACACCTACCATCAGCCTGTCCTTCCCAACCCTGCAGTAGCCCACCAGAAGCATCCTCAGACAGGAGAAGCACAGGTAAAGGGAGTCTGCGGTAAAGTGGGGGGCTCAGGGGGAACCCCACTAGTGCTGTTCCTGCCTCCTTCTGTAGCTGGACGTGCACATGCATGTGTGGTATGATTGGCATGTTTACTTTTTCTAAAACTTAAAGCACTAAAGTGAGATCCTATTAATCATCGTGACAGGGCTGGAGGTTAGGTACGGGGCAGCTATTATCAGCACAGCTCCCCGAGAGTCTTCTCTGAGGCCTCACACAGATCTGGGTGGGATGAGGGAACCCACCCAGTGCCCCCTCAGACTCTCCCTTAGAGCCGGCTCAGCTGGGACAAGAGAACCCTGCTTTATTTTTAGCTTGAGAAGCTGAGGAATATAGGTTATATATTTTAAAATGCAAGCAGAGAAAATTAGTGTCCTAAAGAGAAAAACACATCAACATGGATAAGTGAAATTCTTACTACACACAGTTTGAAAACCGTGACACAAGTGATTGCTACACTTTCTAAGTGTCCGCTATATATGAAAAAGATTCTACTCCGTTGAATCTTTTCCTCCAGAAGCCCTACAGTTGTATGTTATCAGGCCCCCCTGCTGTGAGGCATCTGTTATTATTTCAATGATTCTTTCCTAGATGCTTTTGATTGCTTAAAGTAATTCAAAAAACAAGAAGGTCTCAGATTCCTATGAAAGGAGAAAACACAGAAAAGTTGCAAAGGAAGAACACTTTGTATGAATTCTTTACAAAAGGATTTTTGAGGCTGCTGGCTGGTTATCACTACACACACACACACACAGGCAGCACTGTTCTGAGCAGCAGTGTTACTAGCCGTGGAGAGCACACACCTTAGGACCAGTCTTCCCGGGTTTCAATCTTGGCTTCTCCTCCCAGCTGTGAGACCTTGGGCAAGTTAATTAACCTCTCTGTGCCCGTTTACTCCCCGCTAAAGTGGAGATAATGGTGCCTACTTCATGGAGTTATTAGGAGGATTAGGTGGACTAATACATGTAAAGCACTTAATACAGTGTCTGGCACACTGCCAGGATAGTCTCTCGCCTTAATGCACTGCCTACTGCAGCTTTCCAAGCATTACGAGGTTCTGGTGCTGGTACACGTCATCGGGAGCAAGTTTGCCAATTTCTCTCATTTCGGGTATACATTCTGAAGGAGTAAAGCATCTTTTTAGGTGAATTTTTTGGAAAGCTATCCTATGAGAATGATTTGCAGTCTGGTCACGTGGAGGACTGAGGGTCTGAAGGGTCCCAGAAAGAGAGAGGGGCTCCAAACAGAACCTCCTTCAGCACTGGGGAAGCAAAGCAGGTGGAGGATTCCAGCCTTTGCATCCATGGTGCATCACAAGTGGAAAGATCCACAGGGATTACCTGCAAATCTTTTATTTTGAGCCCAGCTAACCACACAGAAATCGGTGTTTTCTCTGCAGATTGGCTGAAGAACCACCAAATGCCAAAGGGAAAGTAAAAATCCCATGGCTCAGGATGCATTTGTCAAGTGAGCCCACATTTTTTCATCTGATGTGTCACCCGAGAGATACCTCCCACTCCTGTTCAATTCATTATGTACATAAGACAAATCACAAGATGTAACCTGTCACAAATGCTAGAATTAAACCGGCAAATACACACGTCACCGGTAATTGCCTCGGCAGATTATAGCTTCCATTCCACATTCTACCACAGTTGCTCTAGCTCTGTAGTACTTCCAAGGCATAGCCCGAGCACCGTTCAGAGCTCAATAGAACAGGAAACCTCGGGAAAGGCTCACAGGAACCCGGGGAACAGTGGGTGTCAGTGCAGACCTACTGCACTGCAGAGCTGCTTGTCCTGGAACCTATAGGGTCACTTCCCAGTGATACTGAAATGTGCTTTGTCATCAGGCCCTTTCAAAGGATTGCTTTCCCATCTTAAATAAACAGGCTTCAGCCTAAATATTCATCCACGATGTTTGAAGTTTTACTACCTAAGTCACCTTTAACAATCTGATACTTGGTAACTGCCTCTTCCAAGTTCTTTGGAGAATAACAAATTCAAGGAGATGGATAAGACATCATAAAAGCACATCATTTGCAGTGCCCTCAGTTCCACTTATAAAATCTTTATTTGGCATCCATCTTTCCACTTTTAATTGATAAAGGCAGTTTACTGTCTAGCTCCCATGCAACATTAACCAAACCAAGAACGAGAATGAGGGTGTTTTACATACACAAGGCCGTGCATAGCCACAGGATTTCAGTGACCCGAGGTAGGGAAGTCTCCTTGCTAAGAGAGCAGATAAAAATAATCCTGTGTCCTGCCATTTGTTATTCTCCAACGGCTTCACACTCTGGCATCCTCTCACAAGACCTCAGACCTGTACATTAATAGTAATAATCAGTAAGCTAAACAGGAATACAAACACCCCAACACTTCTCAAAAGACGCCAATAACCTTTCAATATATGCAGAGGTCCAAGGCATTAGTTGAAGAATGCCAATGAGCTAAAACATATTATTAGAATAAGTGCCTTTCTTGGACAAGAAGAAATTCAGAAATTGGTCTATTGCACCTAAACTCAATCCCACTTTTTAAAAAGTTAAGACACTTATTGACATAGGCGGCTGTCTTTTCAGTGCTGAAGGAACAAATGTCAGGTTTTCTTGGGTCCTCAAGGAAGGAAAAATTTAAACACAGATATTCAAGCAAAGTAAAAGACAGAAAGGTCACGGTTGACCTTGCTCAGGCTTTGAATTCGAGCAGCTGCTCACTGAAATGAACTCCTTCAAGGCCAGAAAATGGCCCATCCTCACAATGGCATTGAGGCCTTCAAGGAGGGTGCCTTTAAGATGACTCTAAGAAAAAACAGACCAGCCAAAGTTTAGTTCAATTTTATTTTCCACTTTTAGTATTTTTCAAATTATACAACATGCAGTCCGCCAGAGTATCCATATATCTTCATTTTAGAACCTAGAAGATAACCAAACTTTTCCACGGGCCAGGGAAGGGTTATTCCAGATCTTTTGTTACATGTACTATATTACAGCATCGTTACTTGATATAAACTGCCCTTCTCCCCCTCACACCACCAAAACAAGTTAGTCCACGATTTTTTTTAATGAAAGCTACTGTACAGATACACAAAGCCCAGAGAACATACATCTGCAGTACACACGACATACTTTACAAACTAGACATGTATAATTCTACAGAGTGCCCTATTCCCCTTATATCCGCACACGGTGAAAAGTATTTTAAACTGATGGACAATTTGTAAATGTGTAAGCAGACTTCACGGAGCGGTACCGCCTTCGGCTGTTACCTGACCCTTATTCAATACTTTCTAAAAAGTCTAAACTGTTATTGTTCAATGAAGGCATTTTAGACTGTGATGGTTCCTTTAGCTTGCTCACAACATGCGGGTGAGACAATCTATAAGTGAAATCCTCCCGGTCTGCCACCTCCTGCCCCCTGCCACAAACAACTTCCCTAATGTGTCATAAAGCCAGAGTCTAAATGTTTTCCACCCTGCTTAAAAAATACACTTCAAAGAGGGGACTGTTAAGAATTTTTATTTGCTTTCGGTTATTCCTCTAGGAAAGGAGAGGTAATAATCCCCCCATGAATCTTGCTGATGGCTTAGTCTGGCTTTGGACAGGAATATCATGTCCTCATGTGAAGGTAGGGCTTCAAAAACTCTCTAGATGCTACATTCTAGACAGACATTTTTATTTCTTCACTTATCCCAATATTTCTACGAATTCTAATTTTCTTAATCATATGATACTATTTCCTTTAAAAGTCTTAATCCACACTTATTTTTCTCTGTACTACCTGCCATTCCACATGGCAAACTGTAAAACATTGGAAGAGATGATGCATTTATACAGAATTCTCCAGTTATTGACCAAAACACACTTGGCATTAATATATTTTAGTCTCTGACCACAAATGTTGATAAAGCAAACAGCATTCCTCTAATTTAACAATCCACCATCCTGCAGGGAGACATTATTTTTAGAAATCATCTGGTTATTCCCTTTTAGCATCGAAGAGTCAACTTTCAAGAAGTAGCATGAAATATAAAATTATTCCGAGAGGAGAAACACACGCACACAAGCACACACACACTCGCAAAAAGCAGCATACAACCGAAAATATAATCATAGGCTCAGCCATTCACAAGTGTGGTTTTTACATCTGGAGTACAAATGTAAAGGAACAATAGTCTAAAAAAGTGAAAATTGCATAAATGTGGCTTTTAACAAAAGAGGCCTACAGAATATGTGGTCCTGATATTACCTTATTAAACAAAGTAATATTAGGGATCCATTGGAATATACTGTATAATCCATTCCCATGATCTGCCTACCTTTTAGTCACAGTGTAGGAAAATTAGTTTAGAGGTCCTATAAAGACTGAAGCTAGGTGAGCTGACTGGCTGATCAGCAACTAGCAGAATTATCTTTAAGAGACATCAAAGCCAACTTTCTCTGTGAATAAAAGTAAACTGAATTTTGTGAGTCCCTTATAGAGATCAAGAAATATGGAACTACAAGTGAATGTTTCTTTTTGAAACATGAAAGGGCCAAACACTTCTTTAGAATTAGAAAAGGGGTGCCCAGGGAAAACTTACTTGGGAAAAAATCTAAAATTATCTGTTAACAAGAGAGCCCAAAGGAAAGAATTCCTGACCTTTGTTCAATTTCCAACTATGGAGTTACAGAGCTGCATAACAGACAGCAGTGGTATGACAATTTATTATTTGGCGATCCTCTCAAAGGCCGGTTTTAACGTCTAAAATAAGAGGCAAACATCTTAACAGCAAGGTTATAATCTATGGCATATGTTATTACCTGATAAGGTTTGCAAAGCGGGCCCTACAAGGATCCTTCTGTCAGACGGCAAATAGCATTGGAGCAGTTATGACGGGCAAGCACTAGCAACAATGTAAAAAAAAATCAAACAGAAGAATTTTTAAAATGTAAATGAATGCAAGATTGTCATTTTTACTAAATAAATACGTCAGTAGAATTCATCCTCTTCTCTCTACTTACTAGCTGCCACCGCAAAAAAAACCCACACATAAACAAAGTGCAACATTTAACAAATAAATTAAGTCAAAGCAGCTTTGCTTGGTTAGGGAAATTTTATACAAGAAAAGTCTGGAAGTCAATTCAGTCTTTAGTGCTTTATCCACACACACACAAACACACAGACACACACACACACACACATACACTTGAACTATCTTTTACCCACCAGCAATGAGAAAGCTCAACGTCTCTTCTGGCAAAATTTCATTCCAGTGGTGACAGCAGCAGGGACAGTACTAGCTCACTCATCCTGGGCTGACACAACCATAGGATGGGTGCTTTCACTGAGACTGGTTTGGTTATCATTGACTTAACCCTCAAATTTATCAAAACAAGTAGTTAACCCTCAAATTTATCAAAACAAGTAGTTAACCCTCAAATTTATCAAAACAAGTAGCAGCACACAAGACTAACTTAATTGAATCCTTGTCAGTTTCCCTGAAAACTTTACTACTTGGAATTTGATCATTTTAATATGCACAACTGGAGATAAGAGTTGATTCAGCTTTAGATTCATGTATTTGAATAAAACAATAGCCGAATGTAAAAAATCCATCCACACTGATTTCTTCTAATTCTGCCTAAGAGGAAACCTATCTATTTGATGCCAAGGAGAGAACTCAACTAAATGGTCGGCAAGGATGGGTTAATATAACAAATTATTCATGGCAACTTATTCATAGGCACAAAAATATGTCAATTACTTTCCCCCTAGGGCTTCCTTTTTCAACTGCTGGAATGATCCTGGATTTCGTCAGCAATACCCCCACCAGGCTCAAGATGGTTCCGTAGAGAAAGAGGCCATCCCTGATGCAAGCTCCAGTAGGATGAGGGAAGAGGAAGCGAGGAGGGGGGTAGCCGCATTTCCACTCATCCAACTTTGCAGCATTTTCAACACTTCTGAAGGAATGATGTTCTACCTGGGCTGGCTGAGACTAGTCACTGCAGGTTCAATAGCAAGCAGCTCAGAGGTGAATGCTATGACTTTTCGCATTTACACGGATGTGTCTGAGTGAACAATTTCTACATTGTTACTGTCAGATTGTTTTTCTGCCTCGAAGAAATTTGCTTTGCATTTTAACGGTGCCATACTAAAAGGTGTATCTTACAGATCCAAAGATGCGAGCAGGATATTCAAAATGCGTCTTTGGGGTGATTTGTTTTGGAAAAGCGTCCAGAATGAAAATTTTGAGCCCTATAGCAGCACTTTTGTGTTCCCTAAAAATATAAAGTAATGTGTTTATTTTACAGGAAACCAGACAGTTGCAGCGGCGAAGCAGAAGCCCCTGCCTCCACGGCACTTGGTTGTTCCCCTCCAGGGAATGGTATTTGCTGGGACGTGGGTGCTGAGAAGGAGTCTCCAAGGACCACCCAGGGACCACCCAATGCCCCGAACCCGGGGCCACAGCAACAGATCCCAGGAGTAAGTGGATCTTCTGTAATCGCCCCCTTCAGATTTCTCGGGAAGAGAAAAGTCCAAGCACACATCTGTACACAGAAACTCTACACAGCTCAAATATCTGAAACTGGTGTACTGCAGATGGCTGGGGTGAGCAAGTGTAAAAGAAAATGGAAATTGTGTAGGAGGGAAAAAAAGTAAAGGAATTGGTGATTAATGTAGTCCTTGACATGCTACGTGGAGAGTCATATCTGTTGAAAGAGAACGAAAGAGAGAACACAGGAGTTAGAGAACACAATGGAAATTCACTCCTCGGGGAAAAAAACAAAAAAAACTTTCAATTTTAGATATTTAGACCAGAGCTGTCCCAACAGAAATACCATGTGAGCCACACATTTAATTTTAAATGTTCAAGTGGCCACATTAAGCAGTGAAAAGCAATGGGTAAGATTAACTTCAATAATACATTTTATTTAACCCAATATATTCAATATTATCATTTCAACATGTAATCAAGTAGTAGAGATTGAGATATTTTCCATTACAATATACTACTAAGATAGTTCACCGTCTTTTTTCCCACAGTGTTTGCCATCTGGTGTGTATTTTGCATTTTCCACACATCTCAGTGTGGACTTGGCTACATTTCAAGTGCTCAGTAGTCACACGTGGCTAGTGGCTAGCCTACTGGACAGTCCAGCCTCCTATTTACAGCTTTTGCTCTAAGTATTTAGCCCTGACAACTGTCTCTTCCCAAAGCCGTGCCTATTGACAGTATAGATATTTGGAGAAACAACGCATTTTCTCATTCCTCCAGGGAACCCAAACATCATTTCTCACTTGCCAGCACTTTAAGATACCCAGGCAGGTCAGACACACCCCCTTACCCAGGCTCTCTCAAGAAAGAGACTCCCAGCCCTGAAAGGTGTGTTTCACCTCCCCAGTGTGATGACGTTACTCAGTAGGGCACCCCTATGATTTCAATCCACAGCCCACCAGATGTTCACCTGATCACCGTCAAGTCTCCAGGACGAAAGGCGACTAGTCCTGACTCAGAGGCCAGCCCTTTATCAGCCTTTGGACCAACTCTAATGAACTCAACTTTCAGGAAGAAACGGAAAGGCTCAACTTCCTCACGTCAGCTGGAAGCCCTGGGTCTGTCTGTGATCCTGCCTGGGGGTTACGTGCAGACCTCATGGTGCTTCTGGGGTGGGGAGTGGGTGACAAGAGAGCTAGGTGGAGGCTCATCCTCGAGAAACACATGGGGACTGCCAGGCACAGGAAATGTGACAGACACGAAGAAAAACCCACCTGCTCTTCTGACTTTAAAAGGAACTCCATATAGATATAGAATGGAATACTACTCAGCCACAAACAAGAATGAAATTTTGCCATTTGCAACAACATGGACGGACTTGGAGGGCATTATGCTAAGTGAAACGATTCAGGCAGAGAAAGACAGATACTGTATGCTACCACTTCTATGTGGAATCTAAAAAGATAAAACAAACTAGTGAATATAACAAAAAAGAAACACACTCATGGATATAGAGAACAAACTAGTGATTATCAATGGCGGGGGAGGGAAGGGGAGAGGGGCAAGACAGGGGTAGGGGATTAAGAGGTACAAACTACTATGTATAAAGTAAATAAGCTACAAGGATATATTGCACAGCACAGGGAATACAGCCAATATTTTATAATAACAATAAATGGAGTATAATCTAGAAAACGTTAAAATAACTATGTTGTACACCTGACACTAATGTAATATTGTAAATCAACTATACCTCAATAAAGAAAAGAACTCCAACTCAACACCTCATGCTGTTTTTGCCCCTAGAAGGCTTACATCCAAATTTAGTGCTTGACTGTGGTTCCTGCTACAGTACTCCCCCAGCCCACCCCCTGGACTCAGGTTCCTGCTACAGTGTTCTCTCCCTCTCTAATTTTTTTTGGCTTCACTCTCCTGATTTATGTGTTATAATACTGTAAGCAATCTCACATATTTTGTATAAATAAGCAGGATATAAATTATAATAGAAAAATTTCAGAGTGTGGAAAGGGATTTTAAAAGTAGATAAAAGCAAAGTGGGTGAGGGAAAAAAAGGAATAAAGAACAAAAATTGAGTAGAAAAAAAAGAGAACACATTCCTTTTTAGAATACTACTCTTCATGCAGCTCAATATCAAAAAAACAAACAACCCAATCCAAAAATGGGCAGAAGACCTAAACAGACATTTCTCCAAAGAAGATATACAGATTGCCAACAAACACATGAAAGAATGCTCAACATCATTAATCATTAGAGAAATGCAAATCAAAACTACAATGAGATATCATCTCACACCGGTCAGAATGGCCATCATCAAAAAATCTACAAACAATAAATGCTGGAGAGGGTGTGGAGAAAAGGGAACCCTCTTGCACTGTTGGTGGGAATGTAAATTGATACAGCCACTATGGAGGTTCCTTAAAAAACTAAAAATAGAACTACCATATGACCCAGCAATCCCACTACCGGGCATATACCCTGAGAAAACCACAATTCAAAAAGAGACATGTACCAAAATGTTCATTGCAGCTCTACCTACAATAGCCAGGACATGGAAGCAACCTAAGTGTCCATCGACAGATGAATGGATAAAGAAGATGTGGCACATATATACAATGGAATATTACTCAGCTATAAAAAGAAATGAAATTGAGTTATTTGTAGTGAGGTGGATGGACCTAGAGTCTGTCATTCAGAGTGAAGTAAGTCAGAAAGAGAAAAACAAATACCGTATGCTAACACATATATATGGAATCTAAGAAAAAAAAAAAGGTCATGAAGAACCTAGGGGCAAGACGGGAATAAAGACACAGACCTACTAGAGAATGGACTTGAGGATATGGGGAGGGGGAAGGGTAAGCTGTGACAAAGTGAGAGAGTGGCATGGACATATATACACTACCAAATGTAAAATAGATAGCTAGTGGGAAGCAGCCGCATAGCACAGGGAGATCAGCTTGGTGCTTTGTGACCACCTAGAGGGGTGGGATGGGGAGAGTGGGAGGGAGGGAGACACAAGAGGGAAGAGATATGGGAACATATGTATATGTATAACTGATTCACTTTGTTACAAAGCAGAAACTAACACACCATTGTAAAGCAATTATACTCCAATAAAGATGTTAAAAAATTTTAAAAATTAAAAAAAAAAAGAATACTACCTCTTCCCCAACTCAAAAAATACATATTCAGGGAGCTCATCTGATAACTACCATTTCTTGCTCCAATAGTGCAATCACTTGCAATTACAAAGCTGCTCAATTAAACATGGTAAAGCAACCTTATATTCCTGTCATTTTTAGAAGTCCCAGAGAGAGAGGGAGAGAGAGAGATTTGCCTTTGGGAGGAGCCTCTGTACCGTGTAGACTTTCTGGTGAGATTTTGTGCTTATTATTAGGACCAGAAATGAAAAACCTAAGAAAGCATAGTCACAGTTGTCATTCAAATCCATTTTGAGCTGAAAACCAAGAGGCTCAGGAACGCTTTCTGCATACTCCCTTTGAAATGCCCATTTCACTTTCCTTCCAGGTTCATTTTTCCAAGCACACGATCTCAGAATCACTTATGGGTCACCCTGGTCAGATGAGACAGCCGTCCTACACACCTGGAGGCAGGGAGGTGCGAGCCCCTACCTTAAATTGTAGGGTTATGGCCTGACGTGATGACTGCAGCCAACCCACGCTGACAGCCAAGCGCTGGGCACACAGACTCAACAGGGCAGCCTCAACAGCTCCAGCCGACCACGAAGTGACACGATTTCCACAGAAGGCCTTTCATTCAAATCCCCCCTCCCCACAACGTGCAAGATTCTGCACATTTTAGCCAGTAGTTTGGAAGAAATAGGGGGCCACAAAGGAGGCCCAATCTGCTTAGTTTAACCACCTCCAGGAGGGCAGAGAGAACTGAGATTTTGTCAGGGGCTCTGAAAGGAAAACACAGGAACTCCACCAAGAAAACGTCCCTTATTATCTAGAGGTGCTTCTTTCTCATCCTGAGTTAAAGAGCTTTACAGACATGTCTGCCAAAGCAGTCTTTCCAGCAGGCCCAAGAATGGATTTAACTAGGATATTCCCATCCATCCCCCAACCTTCTGGAAGTTCACCTCCTCTGACAAATTCTGGGGAGAAAATGGATATAACATATAGAGGTAAATGGGTGAGCCCCTAGAAAAAACATTTCTGACTGTTCCGATCAAATAGACTGACTGGGCTTCCCTGGTGGCGCAGTGGTTGAGAATCTGCCTGCCAATGCAGGGGACATGGGTTCGAGCCCTGGTCTGGGAAGATCCCACATGCCGCAGAGCAACTGGGCCCATGAGCCACAATTACTGAGCCTGCGCGTCTGGAGCCTGTGCTCCGCAACAAGAGAGGCCGCGATAGTGAGAGGCCCACGCACCGCGATGAAGAGCGGCCCCCGCTTGCCACAACTAGAGAAAGCCCTCGCACAGAAACGAAGATCCAACACAGCCAAAAATAAAATAAATAAATAAATAAATAAATAGACTGACCGTCCAGAGAGGTTGGTGCATCTCGAGAACATTTAAAACCCAATTCTGTTGACCCGCCTTAGATGGTTCACAGGAGCCACTCACTCTCCCAAAAGCATGGTACTGAAACCAAGTGACCCGCTACTGGACTGTCCCTGGGCCTCTGCCCAACTGGAGGAAGTAGTCAGAGATGTTTTCCCCCCAACCTTGGCTTTTGCAATTGCTTGCAGTGGATTTACGCTTAATCCAAATAGTACATAGTTTTATCTTTCCTTCGCCTTTCTACAATTCAATCCCCACATTATAAGAATTACCAACTGTACTGGACATATCATTGCTGAACAGAAGTGGATTTATCTTACGGGGGCATTCGTGCAATCTGCTGTAGAGAGACGATTTTACTTGCTCTGAATTCATAACTCTGAGAACCATGCCATTGAGGAGAATTAGGTCCAGCAGCTGACTGCGCTGGAAATGAAGTAAGGGCGCCTCCGTGATCCCCCCTTTGAATTCACAATGCTAGTTTCTAAGTCCCATCCCAGGTCCCACCAGTGCCCGTCTGCAGTCATTTCTTTCCTCTCTTCCTGAGGTCTTGCTTCGTCTACTCCTTTTAGGCCTGTCCCCATGAAACCGCCATAACACTGGAGAATATTTGTCAGGGCCAGATTTTTGCCAGGCATTCTTCTATGACTTTTCACTCTCCTTTCACATTGTCTCGCTCAATTCCCAGCACAAACCTGTGATGAAGGTACTATGATCATAACTTCTCCATGCCACAGTTTTCTTAGCTGTTAAATGGCCAAGAACCTTGTCTGGAGGGAAGAGGTTGCACTTGCTTCATATACTTGAACTAAAACAACCCACTGCAGCAAATAGAAGGCAGCAGCAGATATGAGAATCCAGTTGTCGTTTATCAAGCTAAATAGTAAAGAGATTTGTGAAACCATAAGAGTGCCATTCTAACTTTTTGTTTTGTAAAATAATTATGTTTCATAAAAAATGGCATTTGTTTTTTTTTAAATTAATTAGTTCATTTAGTTTTGGCTGCGTTGGGTCTTCGTTGCTGCGTGTGGGCTTTCTCTAGTTGCGGCGAGCGGGGGCTACTCTTCGTTGCGGTGCGTGGGCTTCTGATTGCGGTGGCTTCTCTTGTTACGGAGCACGGGCTCTAGGCACGCGGGCTTCAGTAGTTGTGGCACGCAGGCTCAGTTGTTGTGGCTCGCCGTCTCTAGAGCGCAGGCTCAGCAGTTGTGGCGCACAGGCTTAGTTGCTCCGCAGCATGTGGGATCTTCCCGGCCCAGGGCTCGAACCCATGTCCCCTGCGTTGGCAGGCGGATTCTTAACCACCGCGCCACCAGGGAAGTCCAAAAATGGCATTTGTTAATAGAATTACTATTTTAAATGTTTCAATTTCTAACATAATACCTATCGATAGATACAACCCAGAAATAGAAAAGCTCTTTGATGTTGATACTTTTTAAGAATGTCAAAGGTCCCAAGGTCAGGAACCCTGAGAACTGCTGCAGAGCAGATCAGAGCTCTTAGACCAGGATCCACCACTAGCAAGTGGTTAAGATCTTGACAGTTCACTCTGCCTCTGTGCAGCACGTCGAGTGAAGCTGGACTCCATCATGACCACACCAGCGATCACTGAGAGCTTGCTCTGTGCCAGGCACTCATCTAAGCCCTAAGATATTCACGTATCTAATCCTCACAGCCACCCTATGAGTAGGGGCCATCTGGCCACGTCTTACAGAGGACGACACTGAGGCCCAGAGGAATGAGGTAATTATCCCAGGACATGTCCAAGCTGGGATTCAACCCCAGGAAGTCCAGCTCCAGATCCTTAGCCCACAACCATCCAGCTACCCTGCCTGTAGCAAAGGGTCCCTCTCTGCATGCACATACTTGCTACTCATTTAATTGCTAGGATTTTCCGACAGCAGTAGCAAGTTGAACAGCCCAGTGGTTTTGATGCAGACCACATGTGTGGCTTCATGACCTACTGTAAATGAAGCTTTTCGGCTTCAAAGGGCTAAATCCCAAAGCAGCAGCTCTCCCACCCTCCACGTGTGGAGCAAACCCATTTCTGCTGTGGCCAGAAGTCAACCTGTGCGTCTTATGCCGCTATATTTTTTATTTGTGATTAGGGTATCAAGAACAGGAGAAAGGTCAAGATGAACCCCAACAATGGTGCAAGATAGGCTGGATGCAGGAATTCAGGACAGAGAGAAGAATAACAAGAAGGAAAGACACAAGAGGGAGGGGATATGGGGATATATGTATACATATTGCTGATTCACTTTGTTATACAGCAGAAACTAACGCAACATTGTAAAGCAACTATACTCCAATAAAGATGTTAAAAAAAAAAAAAGAAAAAAAGAAGGAAAGACAGAGTGTGTCAGAAAACCAAATAGAGTATAAATGAGCAGATGCCATTTTGGGAAGCTCAGCCTGAACCTAAGGATATACCAAGGACCAGCCAGAAACAGCTTTGTTATTCCACTAGTCAAAAGCTTAGAGAGAAAACTCCATTCTGCCTGGGGTGGGTGAGGAAAGCAGTTAAAGGAGAAGGGTGAGGTGGGGCTTCAGAGAAGGTGGAACTTTCTCAATTCAAAGAAAGAAGAGCCAGCAGCCCAAGTGGACTTTACGTTTAGGGCTTCAGCTGAGAGTGGTGAATATGAGGAAATGGCCAGGGGCATTTAAAGTCAAGGAAATCTGAGGTTTACGTGCAAGGCTAGAAAATACTGGGTTTCCTGTCTTTAATGCACACTTGGAATTTCCCTGTTTGGATGCAGCTTACTGTGAGAAGACTGCTTGCAACAGAAAGTCATTTGTGCGTTCCCAGTGTCTGGGCCAAGTATGACAGGCTGAAGATCCTGACAGCAGCAGGCACACAGGCAACATGGGGTCCAGGAATTCAGACCCTCAGTCACAGATGACCATCATGGCAGCAAAAGGAAAGGGTGGTGAAAGCCCATAAATCTTTGTTATGTATGTGCCTCCATCCCACCATTTAAGGAGTTAAAGATATTATTTTTATTAATATATGGGGAAAGAATCTGAAAAAGAATGGATATATGTATATGTATAACTGAATCACTTTGCTGTGCACCTAAAACCAACACAACCATTGTAAATCAACTCTACTCCAATATAAAATAAAAATTAAATTAAAAAAACTAAAACACTTAGACATAAACTTAAAAAAAGAAGAAAACAATTAGCAAACATAGTCACAATAAGCTCCTGAAGTAGTAAAACCAGAAAGAGACAGAGCCATCCTACAGTGACTGTTAGTGACCCACGGAATGTCACATAAATCATGACACAGGGGTCAGGACAGACTCCTGGGCTCCTTTGATGGCTTTCTGTAGTTACGTTCACCTGGGTGACCCTGCTATAAACTGCAGAAGTGCTTTTCCAGAGCTCTTTTCTTTATGCCTCAAAACATGAAATCACAGTGTTAAAAAAAAAATGCTTCTTCAAATGTACTGTAAGAGGCCAGTGAGTCCCTTCCAGCTCCGCCACTGCGATTTTGCCTAATATTTTATCAAAGTGTATCAAAACTTTATTAAATAGAATATGATTTCTAGACTTGATATATATGGTTTCTAATAAATGTACAGTCCTCAAAATATCAGTCTTCATCTATATCAACAAAGCGAAAGGCATCCTCAGTCTTTGGTTCATTTCACAATATTTTCAATTTTATGCTTTTCTTGCCATGAAAATCTAAAGCATTAACATGTGCGTATTCTAGGTTATCTAGCTGACCACCTGTAACCAACTTCAGCACCACACTTGCTTTATGCCAACACCAAGTTGGTGCTTCTCCTCACAACTTCCATCATCTTCAGGCTAAAGCTGGGCAATGGGAAAATGATGCGTTCCAGCCATAAGAAGACAAAATGACTTGGAAGCATGCTGTGACTCTGCAGTGGTTTTTAACAGAGAAAGAGGGTGAAAGAATTGTCATGTCTTGACACATAAGCCAACCTTGACCAGAAGCAATGCATACCAGAGTCACACTGCACGCAGCTCTTTATTTTCAGCAAAAGATTGTCATTTGTTAAATTAGTAAAGCTTAGTAAAGGTTGGTGATTTGGATTTTTGACTTTTTAAATCTATTTTCTAAATTTGTTGCGACTTGATAGTTGTGGAAGATCCGTTAAGTTTAGGGAGTGTACACTGTTTTTAATGTGCAAATACTTGAGTATTATAATAAAATAATTTAAATAATTTATAATTATTTTATAATTTAAACTCCAGGAATCTGTGAGAATTTTATTTCCCTAAAAGTACTCTATCTACTACTCAAGTTTGAGAAATAACAGTCTACAGATAGGAAAACGAAGAGACCACGATTCTGCCCCAAAGCTGGTCAGAAAACAGGTTTCAGCAATGCCCCACTGGCGCCATCTGGTGGACACATTCGAACTAGTGCCCACTGGCACCGCCGTACTCCAGGGCCCTCAGAACCAGGGAGCTGAACACGTATTTAAATGCTGTCTACCTTCAAGGTGGGGCGTCAAGTAAGCACTCAGCACTGCCTGAGAGGCCTATTTCACGCCTTCTCTCTTCAGCCTGCAACACGGTCTCCCCCCACCCTCTCAGCTGGTAACCTGGCTTCTTACTTGCATGAGAAAACAAGCGCTAAGATGGGTCCATCTTACTGGATGGATCTACCAGCACCCCCATCTACCAGCCACCAGCAGCCGTACTTTCTGCTCTGCCTTCCTGCCACCTTGGGTGCAGTGTTGCCTCTGCTTATGTTCTGGATCACAGCACCTCTCAGAAAGCCAGTACCCTCTACTGTAATTCTCCTGTCTCCTAAGTTATCAACTTCCCTTCCCAGCTGGATCATTACCATCAGCGTACAAATAAGCTGTAATGGCTCCTACCTTAAAAAAGAAATGCAAATCCCGTCTTCACCCCACATCCCTCCATTCCTCTGCTCCTTCAAACAAAAATTCAAGCTGCATGCAGTTGCTGGCTCTATTTCCCCACCCCCATGCTCTCTGGCCCATGCTTCCCCCTCGTGCTGAAGCTGAGGTCACTGCCCTCAGTCTCTGTGGCTATCCTCCTGGAGCTCTGAGCAGCCTTTGGCACAGCTGAGGACCTCCCCTTAGGAACCAGGGCTCCACTTCACCTCCCCAAACATCACATTCTTGCCTCTTCAGACCCCTTTACTGCTGCTACCTCCTTTTTCTGACCTTGCCATTGGCCAGTCCCCAGGCCTGGTCTAACTCTCCCCACCCTCTGCCTCTATCCACCTTTCTCCAGGTCATCTCCTCCACCCCATGGCCTTAAACACCATCTACGGGCTACAATTCTCTATGATCTCAGCCCTGATCTTTCTCCCGAGCTTATGGGTCCCACTGCCTACTCAGCAGACCCGCTTGGATGGTGAGCTAGGTTGGATTGTCTAAGAGGCATCTCATAATCAACCAAACTCTCTGTTTTTCCATAAAATCTGTTCACTGCCCAATTTTCCCAGTCATGGCTAAAAGGTACCAGTATTGACCTGGTTGCTAGGGCCCCAGCCTAGGAACCACCTTTGATTCCCACCCACCCCTCCTTCTCTCCCCTCCACCCTCAGCTCTCCAACACAGGCTGACTCTGACCACTTGCTGCTGCCACCCTGGCTCAGTGCTACTCCCCCCAAAGTGGACACCCGCAATAGCCCCCAAGGGAGCCCCCTGCTCTTACGCTCACCCCGCCCCCCTCCTTCCTCCAGAGTCCAGCCCAGGCAGACCTCTCCTAATCATGAACTGAGTCCCACCACTCCCATGCCCAAAGCCCCCACAGGCCCTACACGCCTAGCTCACACTCTAAACTGCTCACCTTGGCCTCAAAGGCCTCATTTATCTGGTCCCATCTCCCTCCCCAACATTCCTAGTTATGATGGTCTCCCCTGTTCTCCAGCCTTATCAGCCTTCCTGTGGTTCCTCAAATATGCCGCAGTCTGGACCCACCTTCCAGCGAGTGTCTGTGCCCATGTCATTTGCGGGGCTGGCATTTCTCATCATTTAGTTCTCAGCTCAAATGTCACCCCCTCTTCTAAATAAGCGTCCCCCATCTCTATTTCACTAACCTGTTCTTATTTTCTTCAGAACACTTAACACTATTTGCAGTTACCGTCTTTATTTGCTGTCTATCTCCCCCTGACAAGCGTGTCAGTACACAAGAACAGAGCCTTCTTTGTCTCTTTACTGTTAAACCAAGTACAGAGCAAGTACAAAATGCCTGATCCCATTTGGTGGATGAAGAAACTGAGGCTAAAAATAATCAAGTAATTTGCCCAACGTCACACAGGAATAGAGCCAAGGCCAGGGCTGGAACCCACATCTGGCCAATCCCATATCCCGTGTCATTGGCTTACTGCACTGTATTGCCCCATGTCCAGCTTTGGGAGTTGAAAAAGATGGGCCCCTCCTCCTGATGCAGCCCACGCCCCCAGATTTGAATGAGATGAGATAAAAGCTGGCATTGTCCTGGGTTCTTTTGATTTCTGTATGTTGGCATCTTCGGTTGCTCTGAAACTTTGAGCATAAACCGAAAGACTCATTGTGACTATATTCCTTGAATCCTGAAATGAAGCAGAAAGAAATCCCAAAGGTACCCAGAGGCTGCCCAAGTATGAATGTGCTGCCCCGGCTCCAAAAGGAGGGCTGGGAAGAGTCAGCAGTTGAGATCATTTCTACAGGACAGACACACTTCAGAACGAGAATCCAGAGAGCAGGAAAGATCATCTCAAAAAGCTTTTGATCTCATCTAAGCAATTAATTCCATAGTTCCAATTTTTTTAATAAGCTTATTTTTTAATAAGCATTTCCTCACTTCCAATTATAATTCTCTACTCCATTGGTTCTCATCCTTTTTTTAACCTCCACTGACCAATGCCCAGTTATTTCCATAAAAATAGTCAATGTTGCTGTTCATAACTTTTGGATAAATAAATGATAGTATCTTTAAAGCCCCTTATATCTGGTCATAGCACCAAATAGGATACTCAGACCTGGGCCTTCTCTGCTGTGGTTATGATCAATTGCTACAGACTAAAAACTATTTTGTAACAAATATGAGAATTAGAAGAGAATGTAAACCAACATTCATGGACCACCCACTGTGTGCCAAGCTTGCAGTGCTAGCCTCTCCTACAGCTGACATTTTCTTGAGCACTTGTTATGTGCCAAGCAGCTCAGAAGTATGACCTCATTTAGTCCTCAAATCAACGCCCGTGGCCCAGGGAAAGGATTTTCCCCATTTCACAGACAAGGAAACCAACCGTGAGGTTAAGTAACTCAGAGGCAGTGGAAGACCTGACACCTGACCCGGGTCGCTCGTCCAAAGTGAGGCCCTTCCACCCTACCACCATCCCGACACTTGGATGGGGCCTGTTTGTTTGGTGACACTGTGAGGAAAACACGCAGTTACAGGAGTCATTTGAATAGGTAAGGTGGGTGGTGGAGGTTCCAATTTCAGATAAAATCATCAAAACCACTCATAACACTTTGAATTAGAGAAAGAAACGAATGGCCATGACAGGTGAGGGTGGTTCTATACGCTGAAGGTCTTCAAAGTCTCACCAGACCTATTGATTATCAGTCTTCAGAGTGAGAAGGGGATATATGGGTGAGGCCTGGCCAACATCTGGTTGTACGCACCCTCCATAAAACGTGGGTCTGACAGGCCTTTATGGGCGTGCACGAGGAGAGTGGAGGTCCACTGCACAGTCTCTGACCCCGGAATCCCTGGGCCAGTATAGTCATTAAAAGCTTGCTGGGAGCCAAGCGCACACACTAACCCGGTGCTTCCATCAAATGGGGTGATGTAGATATTACATCTAGTACAGTGCCGCTGCAGATCAGGTGTTCAACAAATAGAGTGCTGGTTGCCCACCCAACCTCCATCTCCTTGTCCTAGGCAATAGAACACTATTCTCGTTTGGGGCGGTGATGTGCCCAGCTAAAGACGACCTTCTCCAGCCTCCCTTGAAGCTAGATGTGGCCACGTGTTTCAATTCTGGCCAGAGGGATGCAGGCATCAGAGTTGGATGGGACTTCTGGGAAGGCTGCTTAAAGGAAGCTGATTCAACTGTAAGAGCTGCTCTTGCCTCTACCCAGCTTCCTCTCTGCTTGCTGAACATGCAACACACAGGCACGATAGCTAGAACTGCAAAAGTCATTTAGGTGACCTTGAGGAAGTCATTTAGGAGACCAGCAAGGAAGGTACTTGCTGAGGACAGTGAGTCTAAATTTAAGAGGCTATAGCTTCCTGTTGTCACTGTAGAGTTTTTCTACCAGCCACTGACAGACCACCCTCAAATGTCCTTTACGTGACAAAGAAATAAACGTCCATCCTGTATCAGCCACTTTAGGATATTTTAAGCTAGCAGGTCTCAAACTTAGGTGGCTAGCAAAATCACCTGGGGTACTTGGTAAAAATACAAAGGCTCTGGGCCTATGCTCTTTCAAGGAGCCTGGGCATCTGGGTGTGCTAGATGATGCTGACACCCACCAAAGTTCGAGAACCACTGCTTTAGGCTTTCTGTTCTAAGCGGCCCAATTTGTTCTTACAGTTCCCTTCAAGTGTCATCCCCAACACTGATAACATGCAGTCAGAAGCAATTTTATAACATCCAGCTTTACTTTGTTTCTCATTGAAAGCAGAGATCGCATCTGAATAGGGTGGCCCACCACAGCCAAGATAATTCTGCATCCACCCTCCCAGGATACGGCAGAAGGTGGTGGGCACACTGCCCGCCCGTGGCCTGCCTCGACCTGTCCTGCTCCTTGACATGCTGCCTGGGTCAGAGCAGGTGAAAGTTGTCCGGGTTGCCACCAAGCTTCCTCCTTGGAACTTTTAGTCTGAGCCTTAGCAATACTGTCGTACCCCCTGAGTGGGGTCTCCAGCCCCTCACATTCACTTTCCTTACCTTGATGCAAAAAGGACTGGGTGAGGAACCACCGCTCTCCTGAGTTGCCCCTGATCGCTGCGGCTTTGCTGCCAAGCTCACAAGCTTTCCTAGTGAGGACTAAGACTCCAAGGTCAACATTAGGAGCCACTTCCTCCCATCCACAGGTTACTGGCCCAAAGTCAGAGTTTCTCTAAGCAGAGTTTCCTGGCCACCTAGCTGTCTGCCCTGCCCAACCAGTAAACTCTTTATCTCAAGTACAAGAGGACAGGCTTGTGAGTTCTCCTTCTCTTTTCTAAAGGACATCACTTTTTCCTTTGTGCTGGTACAGAAACGTCAGGCATGCGGAGTGTGGGAAGAGAAGTTTTCAGACCACCATCTCAAAGAAAAAAGTGGTCTGGACCCACCTAGACATAAATCTGCACAATTCGTAAAGACTCCATTTGTTGAGTCCAGATAGTAATTATAAAAATGTGACTTTCTATTATCTGGCTCTTTCTTTATATTCAGTTCCTGAGACTTAAAGCAGTCACCCACATCCGCCTGCTCTGGGTAAAAGCAGCTGACAAACAGGTAATGCCCTTTTGGATGCCAGCTACAAAGGGGAGTCCCGCAGACAAAAGAAAGCTCGGATGAATCATTCACCGCACCCTCCCCGTCCCTGGAGGGTCCCTTTGCACCAGGTGACCTTAGCTGGAAGACCCTGAGGCCCTAGACTGAGCTGAAGGTAGACCCAGGCCCCTGATAACCTGAAGCCCCAGGGCCGGTGCTGGGGTAGAGCTGCACTCTTTCCTCTCCACTGCAGGTCCACACACACATGGCTGAGAGCCAGGCAAAAGCAGGGAGAGCCCCAGGGCTGCCCCGGACCGAAGCCACCCCTGACACTAAGGACTCACTTCGTGTTTATTTCTGGTAGTGAGTGGAGTTTGAAGAGCTGCCTCCTCCCCCTCGGATGGCGTGGACGGCCGTTGGAGACGATGCTGGGTAGTGTCCAGGGCGGATGGGCTTGGCTGTATCCAACCGACAGAAAAGAGAGAAGAGACATTCAGACTTAAACAGCTGCGCCGAGATACCTCCAGGTCACGTGCAAAAACCAAGAGGCACACTTTTTATCAACATTACAATTCTTATCAATCACCAGACCTTTCTGAAAGCGGGAGGTTTGCCCTCCGATTAGTACAGTTAGTTAATCCAACGCACCCAATGTTTAGGGGACAGAGAGACCTTGCGTATCAATTATTTCAATTCTTATCAAGGAAAATTAGAAACAGAGGACTTTCAGTTTTATCTGCGGCAGATCTGTGGGTCCCAATGGGTTCCAACAGCATCTCCCTGAAACTGGATGCAGAATTCTGTCTGTGATGCATTTTAGGGGGAGAGGGTTCACAGTTTTCAGTAGATACTCCAAGGGGATAAGACCCAATAAATGCAATGAACCACTAATCTAAGTTATGATCTTAAAACTAGAAAGATGAAGTTGCTGGTTTACATAACATCCGCACAGCAATATCTGATGAGAAATAATATTACGTGTTATTGGAGATGTTTCAATTTTTAAAAAAAAAGGAAAGAAAGAAAGAAAGAAAAAAGCTCTCTAGAGAACATCCTTAAATCCCTTCCACTCTCACGGCACTATCCCAAGAACTATGACTCAACAGGCACACTCTCATTCTTTGCGTGGGTCCAAATCCAGGTCTCGAAGGGGCTGGTGCCCAGGCCTCCTGCACTCACTGATGCCAGGCCTGGCTCTCTCCAGAGTATTTCCAAGGCTGTGCTTGCAAGCAGCTCTCCCTGAGGCTTCTGGCTACACGTAGCTCCTTCATGGTTCCGCCGGGTGCAGAACAGAAGGGGCCTTCAGGCTTTCCTGAGCAAGCCATATATTCTGGTATTCCCGAGAAAGTATACCTCCGTCTGTTTACAGACAAACACGTCTGCCTGCAGCCAGGGCTGGCCGCCTTCTCTGCTCAGCTCAATAGCTCTCACGATCACAAGGTCCCCCAGAATCTCTCAGTGTAAGGAAGCGCACGCCTGGCCATCCCATCCTCCCAGGATGAACGCTCGGTGCCGGGAGGAGCCGGGAGGAGCCGGGAGGAGCCGGGAGGAGCCGGGCCGCCCCGCCCAGAGCTTCCGGCCAGAGGAGCCCTCGCCCTCTATCAGGGGCCCGGGGGCGGGCACACGTACCGATCTGGGCCGAGTGGGCCCTCCTGGCCATGTTCTTGGCTCGCACAGCCTCCTTGATGCGGTCCACCTCCTGCTGGTAGCGCTTGCGGTCTCGCATGGCGTTCTCCTTGGCCTCCTTCAGTGCGCTCTCCAGCGCCTTGACGCGCTCGGCCGTGGCACGCAGGCGCTTCTCCAGCTTGGGCAGCTCACAGCGCAGGTCTGCGTTGTCCCGGACCAGCTGCGGCGGGAGGGAGAGGTGGGGAGTTACGGGGCTGGTGGGGGGCGGGGGGTGGGCAAACCCACTGCGGGGGCTGAGAAGGTGACAGGAGAGCAGCTAGAACCACCACCCGCGCGCCCCACCAGGGTCGTCTTGGAGAGTCCGTAGGGCCATAAACGGTGGGACCAACGGGAATAAAAATCCCATACCCTGAGGCTCCAATTTGCCAAACACAGGATTCACGGGTACGAGAAAGCGGGGAGGGGTGTACGATAGAATCAAAAGCCATTTCCAGCTGTAGGAAGCTTTCAGGCTTGGGTGGGATTTACTGCCTCTTTTGTTTGAGGGGTGAGGAGGGGACTTGCCAGAGAAAATTGACTACTTGGACATTGGCATGTGAAAGATAAGAAATGTGAAGCCAGTTCAGACACGCTCAGTGAAAGGCATTCATGTTCTAGAGCTCTCTGAAGGCCTCCTTCCAAGCCAGGTCACATTGTCTACACCAGCACCGGGTTTGGACCCCACTTTGCAACATATCCAGAGACTAACGGGTAACTCAGGGATACTGTTCATTCCTTCATTACCTAAGACCCTCAGTTAAGAAGGAACAGGCTTGCCCTGGGTTAAGAATGGGCTCCAGAGCCAGATCTGTTACTGCCTGGCCATCTGACCTGCTGTGAGTCACTCAACCACTCTAAGTCTACATGCTACATAAATAGGATCATTGTGGGAATCCAAATGGATCAGGAAAAGTTTTGAGAATCTTAAGTGCTAAACAAAGGTTGAACTATTGCTGGGTCTACACCTGTTTTCTTTACTCCTGTATCTCCACCCAGCACCAGCTCCAGTGCCCGGCAGAGAGTAGGTTTTTAATAAATATTCATTGAATTCATGAATAAAATAACTAATGAAATTCAGAGCTCTATTTCAAGTTCCCCAGTAGCTTCTGCTTTTCTATTTCTCATCGACAATTTGCTTGAATGACTTCAACCATGTTGAATCTGTCATCCTCCCTCTGGGGAAAAATGCCATCATCAGTTATGTTGAAGAGGATGTAACAAGTCAAAGAGAAATGACATCCCCTCGGCCACGGGGTCCAAAATGTTGGACCATTTTTATCAGATCCCAAATCTTGAGGATTTAGGGAAAACCGTCATGAACATTCCAGCATTTAAATAGAAAGGAGAGAAATAAGCTGCCTAAGTCACCGGTAGGTTTGGACATGGTTATTGCTCTCTGTCACTCTAGACAAACTCCAGGGTGTTGCAGGAACCCAAGAGGATGCCCAAGAAATAGGGCGACAGTGCAGAGAGGGGGCTGGTTCCGGCCTCAGTGCTCCCACGTGTGGGATGAAGCCAGTGGCTTCCTTGCCCAGTCTGCTTCCTCATCTATAAAAAGAGGGAGCCTGACCCAGCTCGGTGGCATCCACTTTGCATTCTGTGGAGTCTTTGGTTCCACAGAGGGTCCTGAAAAGCATCACGGGAGACACTGAGGCCAGCTGGGGTTGGAGGCTGGGACGGGAGGCAGAATGAAAAGACACAACTGAACACCGTGTTCCCCAAGCCCCAGAGAGCTCACACTCAATTCCTTATATTTGGCTTCTATCAGAGAAAGTATTTTAGGACTTCCCTGGCGGTCCAGTGGTTAAGACTCTGCACTTCCACTGCAGGGGGTGCGGGTTCGATCCTTGGTCGGAGAACTAAGATCCTGCATGCCAGGAGGCGCGACCAAAAAATAATATAAAAAAAAAAAGAAGGTATTTTCTATACAAGGGAAGTCACTGAAGACTAAAAGAGTTCCAGGTCCCTTCCAGCACTGATGTTCCCTAGTGATGTATTGTCCTTTTACCTTCTGTATCAGAGTCACCTCCCTCACTAGGGCCGAATCCAGTGGGGCTTCTCTCCAGGAGAGAAAGAGAAGCAGGAGGAAGATGACGCAACCCTCCTACCTGTTTGTGGACCTTAGTGAGCTGCTCCAGGTTATTCTCCAGGAAGGAAATTTTCTGCTTCTGGGCAGCGCTGCCTCCTCCCTCGTCGCTGTCCAGCTCTACACTCTGCATCAACACCAAGGGGTCAGCGGGACAGGCCTCCACACTGCCCACCCCCGGTCCCAACATCATGTGGATGAGCCATTCGAAAGAAAACCCCCAGTCTTACTAAAGGTTATTCTGAAAGTGAAAATGAAGAGTGGTTCTAAAAGTTTAGACTCGACCTTCTTCCCAATTAATTTCCTTGATCGGTACCAAAAGTATTCTTTCTTTGGACAGCTGACAAAAAAACTTCAAATCTTTTTTTGAGGGATTCAGATTAGATACAGCTGTCTTTGTGAAATATACCTCTCCCTTGCATGCAGGTAAATAGAGGCTTTTCTTTTCAAAAGGAAGTGTTCCAAAACTCATTAAGAAGAACTAGTGTGAAAACATAAGCCCAACAGGATAGGAATAAAGACACAGACGTAGAGAATGGACTTGAGGACACGGGGAGGGGGAAGGGTAAGCTGGGACAAAGTGAGAGAGTGGCATGGACATATACACACTACCAAATGTAAAATAGATAGCTAGTGGGAAGCAGACGCAGAGCACAGGCATCTCAGCTTGGTGCTTTGTGACCACCTAGAGGGGTGGGATAGGGAGGGTGGGAGGGAGACGCAAGAGGGAGGGGATATGGGGATATATGTATACGTATAGCTGATTCACTTTGTTATACAGCAGCAACTAACACAACAACGTAAAGCAATTACGCTCCAATAAAGATGTTAAAAAAAAAAAAAAGCCCAAGACCCAAATTTCATTTCAAACATCACAAGTGAGATAACAAGTCATCAAGCTGTGGGAAAGTGTCTGTGGTCCCACTGGGAAGTCTCAATGGCCTCTGCTTGTCCCTTCAGCTTCCAATTCCATGAAATTACTTAATGAACCCGTCTCAGACTAGTCACGGCATCTGCGTGCTGTGCTGGATCAACTCTCAAAATTTATCAGATCTTGAGATTGATAAAAACACTGTTCTCCCAGCACTGCCACGCTGAGTGGCCAGATAAGTTGGGAAATACATGTAGAAACACATCCTGGAGTCCAAAAATGGCAAAGCACGCTTGCTTTGTCTCATTATAGAAGAGATCATCACCCTTCTCTTTCTGAGACGTGATGTCTATATGAGCATCTCAAACCTGTCTCTTTGATCTAAATCCGGGGTTCTCAAACCCAGAAGAGGATTTGTTAAAACTCAGATTGCTGGGCCCTACCCTCGTCTCTGAGTCAGTGGATCCAGGGTGGGTCTGAGAATTTGCACCTCTAGCAAGTTCCCAGGTGACGCTAGTGCTGCTGGCCAGGTGGCCACACTTTGAGAACCACTGGTCTAGGAATAGGTTCTTCCTACAGAGTTTTATATCATGAAGTCTGGGAAGTCTGATCTCAAGCTCTGCACCCTCCTCGGAACACCTCCTCCCTCCGACTGAGCCTTTTTGGTTCTTGTCATAACCTCTCCAGTCTCTGTCTCCATCACCTCTGCTCTGGCCTCTCTCTCCTCCCTGGTCCAGGTCCTCCAGTCATTTCTGTTTTGATGATGGTGATCACTACCTACCTGCCTGACCAGTGCCACCTTGAGACCTCCCATCATTCTCCACCCTCTTTCCTTGTTTTTATTTCCAGGCCTCCAAACTCACTAGAATCGTGCTGTCAGGTGCCACGAGAAATCCGTGCTCTGACCCTCAGCTGGACACTCCCACCACTGCTTAGCATCCTTTTGTTCATCCCCAGCAAATCCCCGACAGCTGCCTGAGCCTCCTCTAGTCTCTCTGGGCTCCCCATTCTCTTCTTTCTTCCCCATTGAGGACCTTCTTCTCCACATTAACTGAGAATATCAAAGTCTTCAGATGCATCTCTTCCCACTGTCATATATTTCCCTACGAATGTCTCCATATTGGCTTCTCCATGTATCCTCTCTGGGAAAGTGGGCCCTTTCCATCTACCAAGCCTAATACATTCCCCTATACTGTCAATTCTGTCTTCTCAGATCCGACTCCATCGGTCATGTCCTCTTTTTTTAATAATATATTTCATCCCTTTTCCTTGGCTCCTTCACACAGACCCCCATGCACACACTTTTCTTAAATATACCTTCTGTCCATCCTGTCCTACCTCTGGGTATGCCCACTTCTCCTCATCCATCACTTTCAAATATCTTTAAAGCGTAGCCCCCTTGCTGTTTCCACCTCCCCCCTCCTGAAACCTCTGCCAGCTGCTCTGGGGGTTCACCGTTCAGTGACTCCCAAGATCACTGTCACTGTGTGTGGCACAAGGACCAAAGAAGCTCAGACTCAGGAGTCACACAGACCTGGATTACAATCCCATCTCTGGCTCTCCCCAGCTGTGTGATCTCGGGAGGTCACGTAACCTCTGAGCCCATCTCCACAGCTGCAAAACAGAACACTAAGAACCACTTACATGGCTCCTGGGGAGAGCAAACAAGACGCCGGATGTTAAAGTGCTTCGTACACTCTGACCTGGCCTCTCATGGCCTCCTAACAAGCAAAGATGAGGCTCTAGCCCCTGACTTCCACGTTCCTGACATCGTTCACCAGGCTTCAGGGCCACGCTGTCTGATGAGACCCCTCTGGGTTTTCCCGGCATCACTCAGGGGTTTTCACACTGCTGCCAGATAGATATGTGTTCGTTTGAAAGGATATTGGGTTGGCCAAAAAAGTTCGTTCGGGTTTTTCCATAAAATGTTACGGGAAAAACCCGAACGAACTTCTCTGGCCAACCCAATAACTTCCTTTTACTAAGAAGGAAAAATCAGATGGAAAAATGTTCCCAAGTATTTTTTCCCCCTCCAGCACATTCTTTTAATCACATTTGCTGGCATGAAGTAATTAATTTTTAAGCATAACCAGCCCCGATTTAAGCAAGTGATACTTCAACTGAAAATGATTCATTCTGGCCAACTTTTCTTTTCTTCTCAGTCCCATTCACACAAACTAGAACTCACTTTTTTAACCCGGGCGGTCAGATCCTGGACGAAGAGTTTACGGAGGTTGTGCAGAGTCTGTAGTTCTCGAGACTGGAAGAGAAGATTGTTAAAATGCCACTTAAATGAGGGAACACGCTGAATTTATGACACAGCTGGCACCAGACTGTCAACCCCAGACATCTCCATAAATCTCTGTAAGCCAACCATCGAGGCCATGGGGCTCCCCACTTCCTCCGACCTGCCCACCACTCATATCCTCCCCCTCCACCTGGCATCTTCCCAGGGGCACCCCAAGGTTCAGAGACTGGGAACTCAAACAATGAAGTGTAAACTAGAACAAAGCCTGCTCGTTTGCTGTGTTTCAAATAGAACCTTTTTTTCCCTTCAACCACAAAAATTCAAAAGTATTCTCATAAAAATTCCTGGAGGGCTGTGTTGTACCAGAATGGACTCTTTTTTTCCCTCTAACTTATTGTGTACATGTTACACAAAATGCCAACAAATTTAAATGAAAAGTTAGCCACAGTTTCTCCCACCCTAACTGACCGACATTTTTCATGTTTCCACACCCCTCTGGCCGTGGTCCATATGCTCCTTTGCTTTACATCACTGAGCTTATGGACTTTCCACCTGGGTGACCCTGGACAACTTATCTAACCTTTCTGTGCCTCAGCTTTCTTATTTGTAACCTGAGGATAAAAATAGTAGTTACCTCATAGTTGCTGTTATCAAGCTTCAATGAGATGATCCTTATAAAACTCTTACAACCGTTTCTGGCACATAGTAAGCATTCAATAAATATTAGCTAGTGTTAATGTATTGATGCCTCATAATTGACAGCCATTTCTTCATCAGACTTTTACTGCTTCCTTTGGTTGCTGTTATAACTTTCATGAAATTAACTTCTTGGGGGCATTTTTTTTCTTCATTTTGGAGTCTTTTCTACTAATGAACCCTTAGGAATTAGACTGCTAAGACAAAGGTCTAAGTCAAATCTGGTGACCTCTGTTAACAAAATCGGAAAACCAAAATATTTCCTTCCATTTAAGTCTCCGTGTATTTACCACAGGAAGTATGACTAGTTCCCTTAAAAATATTTTCCCATAAGGAGAGAAATACGCTTGCATTTATGTTTTTCAATTTGTCTAAATTGACCTACTCTAACACAGAATGTCAAGGGATGGAGCTCACACAAGCTCACAGAGAAAAGGAAGAAACAGGCTCTAAAGCCATGGAAATAATAAGTTTCTTGGAATAAAGGTTCTACGTTAATTTAAGGTCATATTACTGGGTCCAATTCCATAATTGTGTTGAAATAAAAAGCACCTGAAGTCAATTGCTTCCTCAGATGAGGCAAATTACTTTCTGCAGGAGGCCAAGCGGGCCTGCTGTTAGGAACGCCGTGCACGCGGTGCGTGCCCAGGGCTGAGCCACCGGCCGGCAGGTGCAGGGGGGCTGCGCCGAGCTCTCAGCGATGTAGCTGTGCCGCCTGTGCCCCTGCCCGAGGGAGCTCGGCCGCGGCCCCCTGCTCTGCGAGCTCTCTCTCCCGCTTCAGGGGTTTCATTACTGATTGAACCATAATCACAGTAAATACTTTCCATGAAAAATGCCACCACCCCTCAGGGACATGAGAAGAGAAGACCCGGGTGTCTTGTCAAAGGGCCAGGCGATTCTTCCAGGCCGAGCACCAAATAATCCAGAGTCCGGAGTCTGGCGACTTTCTCTCATGATTGTTTGTTTTTAGGTAACTTCAATAAACAGTTTAGGAGGGGCAGTTCAAGACCTTGGAAACAGTTGATAAGTTGCACATGAATGCCTGCGTAACCCCATTTTGGCTTCCTGGGGCAATGAATTTTCCTCCATCGTATTCATTATCATTCCTTCACCCACCCCAATTCCTTTGCCTTGTGAAGTAAGTCACAAGCCTTTCCTGGCACGGACGCTGCCCTCTGTGTAAAAGCTCAGGGCTCAGCTTCCTGTCACAGGGGACAGCGAGGGTGGGACCAGAGAGGTGGGGACACAAGGCCCATCAACGCAGCAGGAGGAGAGGTCCAGCCCCAGAGCCCACACAAAGCGTCCTATTAAAGCCAGATGGCTGCCTGGGACCCCAGAGACGTCCCCACCGGCTGGTTGGCCTTTCCCAGCGTCGCCCCCTGGAGTGGGCTTCACAGACCCCAACCCCTGGGTGGCAGGTCCCACCCGGGCCCTGCCCAGACAGTCCAGGAGGCAGCGCAGGCCTAGAGCTAAGGAGAGCTCAGCAAGGGTCAGCCAAGGTCAGCAGGCCTGCCCCTGAGGAACACTGACAGCTTGGGGAGGATGTGATGGAAGGATAAGTAAAAACACCCACGTCTGGAATGGCACAGACCACACAGGGTTCCAGTTTGGGAATTGAAAGCGTGTGTGTGCGTGATGTGTGTGGACGGGCAGTGAGGGCTGCAGAGGGAACGTGGGAGGCTGTGTCAGTGGGTCCGTCCACGTGTGAGGGACCAAGTGTGTTGTGTGAGCATGTGTGTGTGGTAGAGGGACCGGGGAGAATGGATGTGAGGGTGGGAACATAGGTGAGCGGGCTGGGGGGGGGGGGGGGGGAGGCGGGAGAGGGAGAACCAGCAGAGGAGGCTAGTTAGGAAAATGTGTTGTCAAAAGTGTGTTCAGTGGACTTCCCTGGCGGTCCAGTGATTAGGGCTCCGTGCTTCCACCGCAGGGGACATGGGTTCGATCCCTGGTCAGGGAACTAAGATCCCACAAGCCGCTCGGTGCGGCCAAAACAAAACAAAACAGAAAAACATTCGAAAGGGCAAAAGAACATGCTCATGAGTGAGTGTGAAAGACGGAAAGCTTGTGAGTCTGGGAGAGTCAGCACGTGGGGTGTGTGTGAGTGGGCATGACGGAGGGTGTGAGAGTGAATGAGCAAAAGTGTGAGTGTGCCAGTGAGAAAGTGTGGTCACTAATGAGTGTGAATGTGTGTGTCAGCATGTTATGGGGTGTGCTGGGTGAGTAAGAACTTGTGAGTGGATGAACACAGGCGTGAGAACGTGAACGTGAGGGCCTGTGGGTGTGAGTGTGTGTGAAGATATGTGTGTGAGAAAGAATAAGTGATTGTGCCCGAGTGTGGGTGAGGCCGTGAGAGAGAGAGAGGTGAAGAGTGAGCTTCTGGGTGTGGGCGTGGAAGGTGTGTATGCTGGGTGAGAGTGTGCATGAGAGAGTGCAAGGGTGTAAAGGAAGAAGAGATACTGAAATATTGATCTCTGGCTGGTGGGAATACAGTAACATTTTAATGTTCAATATATTTCTGAATTGTTATAATTATCTATGATTATGGGTACCACTTCTCCAGGAAAACAGACGCGGAGGAAGCAACTTCATGGCTTCATTTCCGTTTCCCCTCCAGCTGCCCTGTCCACCGTCTTCTCCACCAGGCTCAAAAGGCCCAACTTCCTGTGAACAGTCATCCTACTTCTGTCCTGAACGGCTTGTGCTCTCCGAGCCCACACCTGGCTTTGAGGAGCAGCTAACACTGGCCCAGGGGCCAGAGTGCAGCCTCGGGTCCAGCCCTGATCAACCACTTGCCTCCAGTCTGGGGTCACTGAGTTCTTGGATTCAGGCTCAGTCCCACATAAATTCACATGACATGGGGATGAAATAAAAATGCATGACTGTATCTAAACAACAGTTTCTCTCGGTTGCCATGTCACGTGAAATGACTCGACGTGTTCTCACCAAATTGAGAGACTATTTGGGGTGTCTGTCTTCAAACACAGGCTGCGTGGCATTTTGAAGGGCTCTTGAGAGCCCTCAGAGCCAGGCACCCCCCAGGGCCACTGAGACAGAAGTTGACCAGAGGAGACAGACCCAATGAAAGGACAGAGAAAACTAACCAGGATCTCAGATGGTGAGCCCTTATTCCAAAGGGAAGTAGATCTGTTACTCTTCCGCCCCAAACCCTGCAGGTCCCAAGGCCCTACCTGGCCTGCACTTCCTCTGGCCTTGACCTCTCTGTGCCTACCTCCTGCCTTCCCCCCTTCTCTTGGTCACATACACATTGATCTCCCTGTTGTCCCCCAACATGCCTGCCATGGGCTGACCTCAGGGCCTTGGCACCGGCTGTTGCCTCTCCTGGAAGGCTCCTCCCCCGGACATCCCCATGGCTCCTTCTTTTACCTGCTTCAAGTTCCTGCTCAAATGTCACCTCCCAGTGGGGCCGCCCCAAACCAGTACCCCCTGCACTTTCTATAACCATCTAATGGAGGTCATGATCTACATCCTTATTTCTCACTGTCTGTCTCCCCCAGGTGAAAGACAGCTTCACAAGGGCCAGCATCTTAACTCTGTTTTGTACGGATGCAACTCAAGCACCTAAAAGCATGCCAGCCCTCAGTAGGTGCTCAATAAATATCCATTGATTGTTGCATGGAAGTAAGTCACAACATATAGAGGCTATAAAATTGCAGGCACTGATTTGAGTTTAAATCTCAGTCAGGGCTCCATGGTTACAGTCTTAAGGATGGATGGATGGATGGATGGATGGATGGATGGATGGATGGATGGATGGATGGATTGATGGTTAGTCACTCTGTTAAGACCTGGGGAATAAATTCTACAGCTCTTATGTTTCCATAGGAAGTTTTATGTTTAAAATGATATTCAAGAAAGGCATGCACAAATAAAATTTTAGAAGAAACAAATTCAAAAGTTCATAAACCAATCTGGTCTTTGAGACTAAAATGAGTTGGGAAACATGTCAACATACCACTGTCTCCTCCAGCCCTTTGAGGTCCTCTCTGGCTTGTTCTCTTTTATCATTGAGCAATCTAAAAAACAGAAAGGAACTGTGAACCACCAAAGGGGCATCAGAGATTCTCACAGATACCATTTGCATCTGCAGATAAGTCAACAAAACAAACCAACTCACCCAAATGGTCATGGTCTGTTTTTAAACTGGCCTGACCTAACCTTTATATTTGGGTATCTGAATCACCAAAGTATACTTTTTAAGACTTTGCAGGGCAGTGGGGGGACTTCCCTGGCAGTCCAGTGGTTAAGACTCTGTGCTTCCACTGCAGGGGGCATGGGTCCGGTCCCTGGTCCCTGGTCAGGGAACTAAGATCCCGAGTGCCGTGCAGTTGGCCAAAAAAAAAAAAAAACTTTGAGAGGATGAGAGAAAACAGAGGAAATATTTAAAGCACACTCACAAGAGCTTTTCCAGTTTCATTTCTCTCTCTTGGTCCTCTATTTTCAGCTTGTTATAATCAGAACTGAGCTTCTCCTGTTCCAGTTGCAGTTTCTGATTCAAACTGAAATGGAGAGGAAAAAGCAGTACATTCCACATCAGCCTGAAATTCTGAGTCATGCTGCTAAAGACGTGGTTCTGTTCTAACCCCATTAGCCCTGTGCAATAAAGGCGGCAATTCTGGAAGATTTGGAGGGATCAGAGAACAACCTCACAGCTTCCTCCCTGCCCAAGTGAAAATGAATTTCTGGGAACATCTAAGAGGCATGAAACATAAGGCTTTGAGAATGTATTTATAGTTGGCTTGCGCAAGAGCTTTGGGAGGGAAAATAATGAGATGGGAAAGGGGCCGAAGTTTTAAACCAGAAAAACAGAGCCCGGTAAGAATCCTGCTTTTCCGCCCTACAGATAGTACATATGCACTCCCAGAACCTTATTTGGCCACTTTGACCTTCCCTTCCTCTCTGATCTGATGCTCCAAAAACATCCCCTAAATCCAAATCCCTAGCTGACATAGGGACAGTTCTGTTCTGTGAAGTCTTGGGGGCGAAAGGGGGCAATGGTCAGAGAGGGGAAACACAAAGAAAGTCCAGGGGCTGTTGCAAAAAAAGAAACTCACCATCCGGTTGGGGGTATTTGGTCACCATTTATATCAGCCCGGTCCTTATAAAACCTTTCATACGGCCATGCCTACATGACTGTTGACAACAGATGATACACTCTCCGAAGGAAAACCCATGTGAAACGCAAAGGCCAAGGAAATGTCCCCACTTGTCAACTCACTCAGAGACCCTCCATCTCTCTCCCCTTCCTTCCCTCCCCTCCCCTTCCAGTTGAAAAATCTGAGGGTGATTCATCAGCATAACAAATAAGAGTCACAGTTAAAGGGGAAAGCTCGACATACGTGGGAGCATGGGGGTGGACCAAAAGAAGGGGAGAGGCGATGCTAAGTGCTTTCCTAGGTAGACTGTGCACAGAGCCCCATCACATCATTTACACGTTTGCTTTTAAAATGCAAATGTGCTGTGTGAGTAGCTCACGGACATTGAGAGAGAATGAAACTCCAACTCCAGTTTGATTCCTGTTTGGCAGTGTGACCCTAAGTAAATCATTTAATCTTGCTTCCCATATAGAAATGTTTCTTCATCTATAGAAACAGAGAGGAGGGAACCTTTAGTGTAGACCCGGGGTGGCTGGGAGGGGGAGGACAGGGGAGGAGGGTATCAGTGGGTGGAAGTGTATTTCAATATAACTGGTTTTCTTTGTTTTCCTATGTCTTTAATTTGGGGCATTTAAACACAGCCTGGGGACTTGTGTTGATGAGGCGGGAAGGTGAGAGGAGTGGGGAGGGGTAATTACTGAGCAGGGGGCTCTTCAGCAGCTACAGCAGGAGAATGGCCTTGAGACCAGCTGCAATGCCCTCGAGCGCAGACACACGCACAACAGCACGGGTCCCTAAGGAGTGTGCCCCTGCGTGTGCCCTTGTGGGCAGGTGGCTCTGGGGCGTGCCGTGTTCAGGTATGTGTCGGGCTGAGGCAGCGGGAGCTGACTATCTTCTCTGGAGCATTTCTTAACCCATCAGAAACCCTGAAGCAGAACCAATTCAGGTTTTTTGGGGTTTTTTTTCATCCTCTCATAGGAACAGCATCCCCACCTTCTGAGGTATGTGTCTGCCCAGCTGAATCACCAACGTGCCCCTGCTCCGCGGGAACCAGGCAGGGCAGCTGGGCCCGCCTGCCACCTGCCCACCAGAGCCCCCGGAGGCTCGGCTCCAGGTGGGGAACAGACCGCAGAAGCATCACGTCTAGCTCGCTGAGGCACCAGGGCCAGAGACCAGGGTCCATGGGACGGGGAAAGCAGAGACCTCCAGGCTGGCCCAGGGGCCATGCCCGTCCCAACGCCCCACGAGCCCCCGGGCCAACTCACTCCCGAATCTCATCGATGATTTTCTGCTTCTCCTCGATTTCATCTCGGAGTCTGGACAGCTGCTTCTGATGAGCTTCCCGGTGGCTCTCCATCTGCTGCTCCAGCGCCTTCTGCAACCCAGGCCGGGAGAAATGTATCAGCCACTCGTTGGCTCTCAGCCGGCTCTGTGACAAAGCCCTTGCTCGCTATCTCCTACCCCATATCCCTCAGCTGTCAGATCCCCAAACCAGGGCCCTCAGAACCCACCGTGCTTTACAGGGACAACAAAACTCAAGGATCTGTTATAAAACTGAGTGGTCCCTACAGGAAAATTAGCCCATTCCATGAGTAAAGGGTCTCCCCCTGAGCTTCTATAGCTCATCTGAGCCACACGGCTTCTCTCGCCAGGTCAGTCAGAGGGCATGGACCTCTTACCACCTGGGTGACCTCAGACAAGCCATGGAACCTGTGGGGGTTGCACTTCCTCACCGTGAAATATAGATAATTTCCCGGCCCTGCCCACTGCATGGATTTACAGTGATAGTCAAAGGAGACCTTTCCACCAAAGTGATGCAAACCCAGGAGAGGGGTTTGCCTAAAGCTAATCAAAAGTTCCACATTTTCTCCTATCTCATTGTATCCACCTAAAAATCTTATTTCCCAATCATCTTTCCCACTTTTCCTTTTCTGTTTAAAATGTGACCAAAAATAAAGATCTCTATGTTTAAGATGAAAGCTCAAATTTGGGCTGTTTCTTTAAAAGATAGAGGGGATAGATGTTTCCTTCCATTCAAAGAAGGGGCGACCATTTCTGCAGAAGTTGTGTGGAGTGGCCCCATGCAATGACTGGAAGGTGTGCTCTCTCCTTCTTGGTCATGAACGGGAAGAGAAATGTACCAATACAACATAACTACTATCTACAGACACCTTGGGATTCCTGGACACCTCCACCTCCATCTCATTGCTAAGCCCGGCCACACTCTGAGAGCAGCTCTGGTGCCCAGCCCCGGTCCCAAACCCCCTCCCTCCTACCCTGCCACACACATCTCTGAAGGAGTTGGATTTTCCTAGATCAAGGAAATCAGTCCAAACACGTGCTGGGCTCCTGGAAGGGGCTGCGTACACACCTTCATTTCCTCAGCATCCTGCAGCCGGGTCAGATGTTCCTTTTCTTTATCCTGGAAGCTGACTTCATGCATTTTTTCTGTTTTGAATTTTAAATGATGATTTAAGATTTAACTGGCAGGACTCACACCCAAAAGTAAAAATTAGAAAACAAAAAAAAGAATGGGGTGAAACATCAGCTTATCTTACCAATTACAACCATGGTATAAAGGAACGTGCCTCTGAAGGAGGACTTCTGGCTTTTTAAATCAAGGCTGATCTCTCCTGGGAGATTATCGAAGTCCTTCGGGGACAGTGGCGATTGGAGGGGAAGTGCTAACTTGGAGTGGTCACGCTGCAGCTGACCTAGCTGTCACCTCACGCCTCGGAGGACTGGTTCCCCCCGCCAGGCCTGGTGAGCTACTCCTGGGCAGCACACATAAACGTGCTTTGTCAGTGATAATGCACTCTGCGAATATTAGTGGTGTTTGGATTCGTGCCACTATTAGAGTTTCGGAAGGAGCTAATTTACCTCCCATGGGTATTCTCTAAGAATCTGGAGCAGGAAAAAAATCTAAGGATAGGCACAAAGACAATAGAAATATAAAATAACACTCTCCAGACTAAACAGGAAGGCCACGCCTCGTACTGGGGGCAGGGCTGTTATGTGGCACACCTCTGGGAGGGAGGGACCGGTCCCAGCCTATTCTTGGGCAGTGGCCCTCCCTGAGCACAGCTGGCAATGGGCAGCCCGAGGTGGAGGGAGCAAAAGCGTTTCAGACAGTGACATTCAAGTCATTAAGTATCCTCTCTAGTCTGTTTCACTTTATTTCAGCTCTTCTTGCTTTGATTTTGTTTCCACTCAGTGGCACCACTGCAGAAGCCATTTACCAGAGGGAAAAGTCCTTTTCCATGTCAAGTTTTGGGTGGAGCATTCTGTTCCTAACACCCCTTAGCACATAAAGAAAACCTTACAAGGTCAAAGCGGGGGTGAGCGTTTTCTCTTTCATCGTTAATTTACCTTGGCATTTGAAGCAAAATGTATTTACTGAGCAAATGACTATAGGACAATAAAGGAAATAAAAAAGGATAGCATCATCGCCAATCCTATTACCCTCTCAAAACCATTTCCTTTCAAATATTAATTTACAGGCCTTGGAACATAAGCATCTATTGATTTTTAAATGTTATAACCACAGTAAAGATGAAATTACATATTATGATGTTTAATCTAATGCCTTGTAAGCACTGCTGCACGGCCTTCATGTACTTCATCTCCAAGATGAAAAAAATTGTTCTTTTAAACAACACACCATAGTTCATTTAACTGTTGGATATTTAGGTGGCTTCCTTTCCTTTTTTTTTTCACTAAGTAATTCTGCAATGAATATATGAGATTTGAGGAGCAAAAGGTATGAGAAGTGTTGGAATTATTAATATGTATTTTCAAAATGCTTTCCAAAGGGACTCTACCAGTTTTCGTTGCAACTCATAATATGATCTGTGTGTTCCCGTTTCACCACAACACCTACATTCTTAATCCTGTTCTGGTTTCTACATTTCTAGTCATTTCTCTCAAATCTCTTCTATTTATTCACATTTATTGAGTGCTTCCTATGTGTTGGGCACTTCACTCCAAAAAGGGGGTCAGGAGACTGCCTGGCAAAGGAAGAGCTGGTTCAAAGGATGGGGGATGCAGGTAAGCCGTGGGTGCACGTTCAGGCTTTATATTAAGAGCAACAGGACACCAGGGAAGGGTCAGAGGCCTGGGGTGGGACCCGAGGTAGAACTTGATTTTGGAATCCTCCTTTGGAATACAGCCCAGTGGTCAGCCTAGAGCAGGCTGGAGACGAGCTCCTCGGTAGATGGATGCGGCCACAATTCTTAATTAGGATTAAGGATAGCGACAGTGAAGACGGAGAAGAGCAGAACCAGAGAAGCACCTGGCAGGTCGAATGGACAGGCCTTGGGGACAGACTGGACGCAGGAGGTAAAGAAGGGAGAGGATTCTGACTTGGGCAGCAGGGTGGACAGAGGGAAAATGGGAAGAGGAGCAGATATGGGGTGGGGGCAGTCTTCTAGACGTTTCTGTCCCTCCCTCCCCTGCCCAATTATGCCACTGTTTTCAGTAGACCTAGAAATGCTTTAATTGAGCAAAATTAAGCATCATGAGTCCAGCCAACTAGAGAGTGTGTGATTGAGGGTGGGAGTCAGACACCTGCAAAGTGGTCAGTTGCTCACCTTGGGCTCGGAGCTTGGCCAGCTCCTCGCTGAGCGAGTCTTGCGACTCTTCCAGCTGCCTCCTCTTCTGCTCCATGTTCTGCATGTAGTCGGTCAGGGATTTGATCTTGGCTTCATGCTTTAAACAAGCAAGCAGATAAAAGGGAGCAGTGAGGGCTTCCCTGGTGGCACAGTGGTTGAGAATCTGCCTGCCAATGCAGGGGACACGGGTTCGAGCCCTGGTCTGGGAAGATCCCACATGCCGCGGAGCAACTAGGCCCGTGAGCCACAACTACTGAGCCTGCGTGTCTGGAGCTTGTGCTCCGCAACAAGAGAGGCCGCGATAGTGAGAGGCCCGCGCACCGCGATGAACAGTGGCCCCCGCTCGCTGCAACTAGAGAAAGCCCTCGCACAGAAACGAAGACCCAGCACAGCCATAAATAAATATAAAAATAAATTTTAAAAAAAGGGGCAGTGAATGACTAGCAAGTGGCCATCCTGGCTTGCCCGGGACTGTCTGACGGGACGACGCAAGAGAGGAGGAGTTCTCGAGTCCTTTTTGTTGAGTCCCAGCACCCAAATGGTGCATATTCTACCCTTTGTTTGGGATCTGTCCTTTTTCTTCCATGTGCTTCTCTGCTTCGTTCCCCACAGACCCACTCAGGGCCGTGCCCTTCCTCACTGTCCTCTTAAGTGAGATACCAAAGCCCAAGCTGCTTTTCCTCCTTACAGAAAACAAGAGTGTGCTGGAGAGAAAGGGACTGGGAAAATGTCAAGGCTGAGGGCTTCGTGCTTTGAAACAGCACCTCTGGATTTCTTCTTTGGAACTCAAATATTATGTCTTTTCTTTTTCTGTCTCTCAAACACACCAATTCCCGTCTCGGGGACTTTGCATTTACATTTTCCTCTCCCTAGGAAGCTCTCCTCGGCACCCTCCCAGACATGGTCCTGGCTGGATCCTTATCACTCAGGCCCCAACATTTTCTTATAGCACCTAACTTCTGCTTGATTTATCTATTTTTTTTCTACTTGTTAGCTCCATGAAAATAGAGAGTTAATAAATAATAATGGTGTGAATGAATGAATGAGAGCTCGTGACTGAATAGGGACAGTAGTCACTTCTAGGCAGATGGAAATATGCAGACACTCCCCCCTCCAGATCTACAGGGTTCATATTTAGGCAGGAACACTCTGGAGACTGAGCTCTAATCTAATGAAATAACCTCTGGGAAATGGGACCCTGTTGGAGCAGTTGTTTTATAAGCATAGCTTTTGGTGACAAGGAAGAGTGTAAACAAAGGAGATAACATCATTTTAACTGGAAATATTTTGTCAGATTCCTTAGATCATGTCAGAAAATAAAGAGCCAAGATTTCTCTTACTTTTGAACCCCAGGCAATTATGACTGAATCTTTGGCTTTATGTAAATTGTAGCAGAGTACAAAATAGCACCTAATGGAAAACTGTATTTGTTGCTAATGCAGAAAGCACTGTCTAACTAAAACCATCCTAATATTCTTGACTCCGATCTCATATACCCTGAGTGAGTGTCACTCTAAGATCTGGGCAACTGTCCTGGGCCCTACACTTTAGAGCACCCCACTTGGGCGGTCCTCTGGCTGCATCCCACTCCACTGAGCCAAGTTCATATGCCAAGGGAGCGTGCCCACCTCTTCTAGACCACAGTGAGTCTGGGAACCTAGAAACTTCTTACTCCAATGGCCCTAAGGCCACTCCCAGGACCAGCAGTGTGGCTCCCATCATCCATTTACATAGATTACAGCTGACACATTTACACACTTCCATCAGTTCACAGAACGTGCAGAAGGGACTCGACTTGGACATGGAGGCTGGTACGTCCAGATGGAAGGAGAGACACTGGGCTGCAGGCCGCAGGGCCTCTGTCTGTGCTCTTGCCTTGGCCTCCAAATATTAGGGGCCTCCAGAAGCACATGCTCTCAGTGTAACAGGCGATCTGGAAATCAGACTTGAGGTGTACTACGTCCTAATGTTTAGTGTTTTTCCTCTCAACGTTCACAAATTATAAAAATGTCAAACAGTAAAGCAAATACAGGAAAAGTAGTATAAATTTCACCCATTAACCACTCTAATTTATTAACCATTTCCCCCTATATCCCTGGTCTTATCTATATGAATGCATATCTTACCAAGCTGCAAGGCATAGCATAGATCTATAACTCAGCATTTTCATTTTTACTTAACTTTATATAATTATACTTTCCAAATGACTGGGTTTTATCAATTTTTTGTAAGAGCTGCATAAATCCTTCCATGTCACTTTATGTTATTAGTCTCTCAATAGATAGTTGCCTATTTTATTTAATTAAAATGAAAGTGATACTGCACTAAACATCTTCCATATAAGTGCTAATATTTTTAATCAGGGAATGATAATACCATATGAAATGAAAAATTTTCATTTTTATTATCAATGAAAAATGCTATGAGCGAAATTACTGGACCAAAGTATACTTACATTTTTATGGTTTTTGATTCCCAAGGTCCTTTCCAAAAGGACTGACCAAATTATACTTTTCTCAATAAATGTCACTATCACACACCAGCACTGAATAATCTCTTAAATATTAATACATCTTTGCTTATTATGTTATTTATAAAATGGAACCTTGATGTTTAATTTGCGTCCCTTAGATGATTATGGTAGGAGACAAGGAGATGGTTCTATGATGACACAGTCCTATGTTGAAAAGCATACAGGATGAAGTATGCTTTTATCTGTTTCTCAGCACTGTCTGATGCGCCATTCCATACTGGTATCTGTTTACCCCAAATGACTTTAGCTGTTTTAATGCCTAGACTAAGGCAGTGAGCAGCTCACACTGGACCACTCACAGAAGCCTCAAGCCCACACGCCAAGCTCAGGTATCAGTGGCAGGTCAGAAACGAGGCTGCTACTTTCTAAAACCACCTTACTAAAATGAAAATACCCTTCTAATGGAAGAAGACCTTACTCATTCAGAGAATGAAATATGCCCCAGGAGCTTGAAGATTCTTTCCAGGCTTTGAGTGCACACACAGTTTAGTTTGAGTCCCAGCTCCGCCTTTCACTGGCTACATGAGTTTGGACAGTATATTTAATCTTTCAAGTCTCATTTTCCTTATTTAAAAAAACAGGAACAATCATAAAACCTGCCCATCAGGAATTTTTTAAAGATCAAGTGAGAGAATGCACGTAAAGTGCTTAACATAGTATATGGTGCGTTGTAAGCACTCAGTAAAAGGTTAACTGCTACTACTATTAATAATAGTAGTAGTGATGGTAGTTTCTGTTGTCCCATATTAAATTGGACCTGTGGTAGAGATTAAAAGACGAAAGAATGTTGCCTTAGTTGATAGGAGTTTTAGATGCCACCCAGTCTTGTCCATTCATTACATATCTCTATCTATCCTACCTACCTACCTACTACTTAGCTAGATAAAGATATATAGACACATCCTTTAAACAGGGACTGAAGGTAATCCATGTAATTCACACAACTAAACCTAGCCTTAAGAAATAAGCCTGGGCTGTCATTGCCTGGGAGGCCACGGACAAGTCTTACGTAAAGCGAAGTCCTTCAACGATCCCTGTTATGCACCATCGGCCCCAGTAAGAGCATGGAGGAAGCAGATTTTCCAGGGCACAGGGGTGTGAAATGAGGAAGAAAGGCGTGGCCTACCTGGGAGATGAGCAGCTGGCAGGCTGCCAGCTCCCGCTCACTGGCATTCATCTTCCTGTTGGAGTCCATCTGGGCGCTCTCCAGCTGTTTACTGCGGTTCACCAGAGATTTAACCTCCGACTTCATCTTGCTGATGTACAGCCGGGCCATGGTGAATTCCTCCTCAATGACTCCATTCACATCTGCCAACTGAGCACAGGAGGGAACACGCTCAACTATGCCTACAATTTCCAGAGGTTCATGGGGGTCCTGAAACCTGTCCATGGGAACTCAAGATGTCCGTGGATTTCTGGTTAAGAAACCCTAATTGTAGGACCACAAGCTGAGAATTTTTCTCTAGAAAGTACTATACGTTCAACCCCAAGTTCTCTGAAACCTCGGGTAAAACTTTCAATTAAAAACCTCTGCTGGGGGGCTTCCCTGGTGGCGCAGTGGTTGAGAATCTGCCTGCCAATGCAGGGGACACGGGTTCGAGCCCTGGTCTGGGAAGATCCCACATGCCGCGGAGCAACTAGGCCCGTGAGCCACAACTACTGAGCCTGCGCGTCTGGAGCCCGTGCTCTGCAACAAGAGAGGCCGCGACAGTGAGAGGCCCGCGCACCGCGATGAAGAGTGGCCCCCGCTTGCCGCAACTAGAGAAAGCCCTCGCACAGAAACGAAGACCCAACACAGCCAAAAATAAATTAATTAATTAATTAATTAAAAAAAAAAAAAAAGATGGGTTGAGATAATTAATACTTTAAAAAAAAAAAAAAAAAAAAAACCTCTGCTGGGGGCTTCCCTGGTGGTGCAGTGGTTAAGACTCCGCCTGCCAATGCGGGGGACACGGGTCCGAGCCCTGGTCCAGGAAGATCCCACAAGCCACGCAGCAACTAAGCCCGTGCGCCACAACTACTGAGCCTGCGCTCTAGAGCCGGCAAGCCACAACTACTGAAGCCCACGTGCCACAACTACTGCAGCCCATGCACCTAGAGCCCATGCACCGCAACCAAGAGTAGCCCCCGCTCGCCACAACTAGAGAAAGCCCACGCGCAGCAACGAAGACCCAACGCAGCCAAAAATAAATAAATAAATAAATAAATTTATTAAAAAGAAGAAAAAACCTCTACTAACATAATCTTCAATTAACCAGGTTTTTCATTACAACTGATTTTTAGCATAAAAGAGATGATAGAAGAAAAAGACACTGAAATTTTAAAAAGAGATAACTCTGAAGAGGTGTTCCATTCAATGTCTTACACCTTACATTTCTGGAAGAGCAGCAAAGCCCAGTGTTCCTAAGGTGACTCTGAGTCCCCATAAGAAGTCAAATCAAAATTTCAATTATGTTCTCTATAATCTGCTATCCAGAGAGGCAAGCAGTCTAATAGCTTGAATATGTTTCCATAAGCAAGGGTTGAAATAAAAAGGATTTTCTATGTAGTCTTCGATTAAACAAAAAATCTAATGACTAAGAATGTACTATTACCAAAAGTACCTCTGGGTGAAAATTTTCCTGCATAACTTCTCATTACTACCCATCTGTTTCCCTGCCTCTACACAACTGTCCCTTCCAAGCACACAGGAATCTAGATTACCTAAGAATAACAATGTAAATCCACCTTTAGAAGAAAAGATTCTGACAACCAGCATTCCTGTACCATCTCATGTTTGTTGTCTAATTTTCAGAGTTCTACTGGAAACAAACACTGCAGCAAGCAAGCTACTTGGGATAAAAACCCATTTGCTGAGATGCAGAGATGGTCTTGAAGGGCAACTGACGACATGAGCAAAGCAACTGTGTGCATATTTTGTTTAACCACCAGAGGGCATCCTAGCACCTCAGGAGAAAACAAGAGCCCTGTCCAGTACCCAGCCCGTGAACAGAGGCTTCTGTTGGTTCTAAGACAATGATTCCAACTACGGTTTTTTTGATGTTCCACAGTTCGCTGCCCACTTTTGTCATTATTGCCGTCATTAACTCATCGTATGACTATTTCTTCAGTAAACATTTAAGAGCTAGGAATTATGGAATCGTGTATCAACCGGAAAATTGGTAGCAGATAGGAAGTACGCTAGACAGTGCTGAGTGCCTGTGATTTGGTGTCAAACTTCCCCTAAAAATTCCACAACAGTATTTGTTAAATGACTCCAGTGTCCATCAACACAATGCAGAATCTATGTTAACAGCAAGAAAATCCACGAGTATCAATATCTGACTCCATCCTACTTTGATGGAGGTTCTTGCTAATCAGTTAGTTACATTTCTGACTGCCAACGATTTGCCTGCCAACACCACTCCTCATTACATTCCTTTTATAATCCAATGCTGTGGAGGTAACGGGTGAGAAAATCCCTCCATCTTTAAGTTCAGTTTTGTTCTTCTGCCTTTGTGACCGGTCCAACGTGGAACAGAGATGAGAAACTCATTCTTTAGCCTGACCAGGTGTGCCTGCATATTGTCTTTCTGTATAAAGGTAAGGGGCCATCCATCTCTTTCATGTGGAATTCACAACCTACACCATCTCCTGGTGGGAAAACATTGCTGAACCAAGAGGCAGAGCATCATGAGAAGGGAACAAACATCTCCTCCTCTAAGGCTCTCCTTAAATGAGGACACTGTGTTTGCTATGCCCAGGTCCCATATGAATCGGGGAAGAGTGAAGAAAATGTACAATAATGGGCTTCCTCCGAAGTGAGAGCTGGATATTTCTTCCCCCAAACCAGAATCATAACTTCTGAAGCCTACACTTGTCCTAGGAGGTCTAAAAGGAGATTTTTGAATCCACACCTGATGGAAAAAAACAATACTCCAAACAAATGGTTTTAACTGTAAGGTTTCTTACCACTTATGAGTTCATATATTTAGTCATGTTTAGTTCAGAGTTTTCAGTAATTCCAGTATATACTGTTATTTCAAAAAGAAGAATCAGAGTTTGCTGCTGCACTATTATTTCATACCTCTCCCCTGTGGGTCTGACAATGACTCCAATGTACGTACTGGGCTGTGCGATCCAGTTTGGATGACTAATCCAGCAGAAGAGGCTGCCTCTCCTTCCATCTTGCCTGTATGGAAGGAGTCACCCCCCACGCCCACCCCATGACTTGAGAGCATACAGCAGCTGAGCAAGGTGCCATTTCCAGGTCAAGTAAGAGGTAAGTGAGGTGACTGCTCACATTCTAAGACCTCAAAGTCATAATGGGACTTTAAAAAATCCTTTTTAGGGCTTCCGTGGTGGCGCAGTGGTTGAGAGTCTGCCTGCCAATGCAGGGGACACGGGTTCGAGCCCTGGTCTGGGAGGATCCCACATGCCACGGAGCGACTAGGCCCATGAGCCACAATTACTGAGCCTGCGCGTCTGGAGCCTGTGCTCCGCAACAAGAGAGGCGGCGATAGTGAGAGGCCCGCGCACCGTGATGAAGAGTGGCTCCCACTTGCCACAACTAGAGAAAGCCCTCGCCCAGAAACGAAGACCCAACACAGCCATAAATAAATAAATAAATAAAAATTTGGGGGGGGGGGTGGAAATCCTTTTTAAAAAAAATGCCCAGAATTGTCAGGTTTATTTATAAGTGCAGTACAGAGCTAAGGTATGATACAGTTGCTTCCAAGAGCTTGAGGGGCAAGAGGGGACTGAAGAAGCAAGCCCTCCTGGGGGTGGGGACCCCAGTCACCCTTCTGGCTGAGGACTGGACCTCAGACCCCAGACCCAGCAGACCCCAGGCTGTGTTGAAGAAGTTGATGGAAAGGGAGCTGTCGGTGATGAGGACTGACTTCAGACCCGGGATCTGGAGCAGTTTTATCTGCATCTCTGGTCCACCCATAGTCAGGTCCCTGATGGAGCCGGAGCCCAGGGTCTGTGTCACCTGCTTGAACTTCTTCACCTCCACCTCAGCCAGACCTGAGGTCGAAAGAAAATTAGGCAGCTAATCCAATCCATCTCATTTACTCTACCTCAACCTGCTATTCTGCTTGTGGCTAGGAATCTGGAAATCTTCGTTTTAAAGAAAGACCAGTGACATCGGAACATGAAAGGAAGGGGAGGCTCGCTAATAAACCTGAATAAAGTCAACACTAGGCTCATCTTGTCATTTGCTGCTCTCATCTTGTTTTGTTGACTTAAAGTATTGCCTGGGCTCTGAAAATGTTTCCACATGTCATTGAGCTGGAGAAATATGGGTTCTTCTGTTTCCTTGCTGTTTCGGCCTGTCATATCCTGGAACTGAGGACTGAGGGAGACTCCAACACCTATCTTTCCCTCTCACCCCAGAGCACTATCAGGAGGGACCTTGTGGGGACTGAACAACATTTTAGGAATAAAAATACAAGATCACCTAAAAAGATTTCCTCGATCTCGTTTTTTAGATCAAAAGAATTATATCAGTTGAATACTCATAATCAGTAAGAAAAGTATCTGTACCCACAATGATAGATCTAAGAAATATACACATAACTCATGCAATTCCTGAGCTGACAACCTTCAAGATAATCTGCTCTCATCTTGTCATTTTACAAATTAGGAAAATGAAACCCAGAGAAGTAAAGTAACTTGCCCAAAGTCACATAATTCCTCCCCTTTAGCTTTCATTGCCCTAATGATTAAATCATAATTGTAAGAAAAAAATAAACAGAATGATTAAGAATATGATGCTATATAAGTGAAAGTTACCAATGAAATTAGTTATCAATGAAATTAACTAGGGCATCCAATTTCTGGAATCCAAAAATAACTTAAAAACATTGAAAGTATTTAAAAATAATCTCAATCATACTTCATATCCCAAAGGTAAGGACTGTTTTTTAATTCCAAAGCACCCAGACACTCCTTGATTTCATTAGCATTTTTCATCAGCTCTATTTTAGAACTTAGCATAAAAATATCTTCCTTTATCGTTATCAGCAGCAGGCACCAACTTCCCATAAATCAACTGCACCTTCATATTGCAAGGGCCATTTAATCACCCCAACCTCAGAAGTTTATAGCTCAACACCAACATATGCATCTAAAAATAAATCCTCAAATATAAAATCACCAAACTGGAAAGGATTAATCTTATAGTACCTGAGAATTCTATGCTAAAATTAGATTCATTTGCAAAGATTCATGAAATATTCAGTTACAATAGAGGTTCCATGAAAGAATGATTGGGTTACAAGAAGTCATATACTCTAAACCTAGACCTGTTATACCATCGAAGGAGGACTTTCAATGTTTCCCAGAAATGTCAATAAACGAAAGTAATTTGGGGAGGCTTCTCTAGTATTTAACAATCTCACCTCAAAACCTGAGTGTTCCCACAAAGCAGACTGATGTAGAATTTGGCCTTTTAAAGGCTGAAGGGCTAAACTCCAAGAACTTCGTTTTAGGGACCTGTGAGGAAGTTGAATACTATAACACTATTCCCTGGCTTGTTAAAATCCACACACGTTTAAACAATGGCTACTCCACAGAAGGGGCTGAGTTCATATAAAGCTATGGTAATCAAAACAGTGTGGTACTGGCATAAAGATTAGATCACTGAAATAGACTAGGGAGACCAGAAATAGCCCTACACACTTCTGGAGGTGGCAGACATGCTCATTATCTTATTGTGGGGATGGTTTCATGAGTGTATACATATGTCAAAACTTCTCAAACTGTATACTTTAAATATGTGCAGCTTACTTTACATCAGTTATACCTCAATAAAGCTATTTTGTTTAATGTCACTATCTTATTTTCCAATGTCCTCTCTATATTGTGGCAAATTGTTAATTGTTCTCAGATAACGTCGTTTATTCTCTTTTCTCTCTATTCCTAACTCATAGACAACGTTATACCACCCTCTTTCTCCTCATCTCCCTTACATCCTTGCTATCAGTGACACCAATGTGCACCATCCAAGGGGTTAATCATGGTTAGTTTAAGCCCATTATAGTAATACTATTTCTCTTTGCTTTCCCAGCTTCCCTTGAAGTTTGGGGTGACCGTGTGACCCAATTCTGGCCTTTATAAAGTATAAGGGGATGTCTATTGGGGATTTCTGGGATTATAGTTCCCTCCTGGATGAAAGCTGGCTGCCTTTGCAGCCCATCCTGCCTTGGATGTGGTTGTGTGGGGATGTGACAATTGGTGCTATAGAAGCTATCTTGCTACCTTGAGACAAAAATCTACAGATGTGAAAAGGCAATAGGCTGAGGAAAGCAGAAAGAAAATAAAGAAAAGGCCTGGATGCCTGACATTGTTGAGATACTGCAACAAATTTTGCTTCTAAAACTTCAAGAAGCATAAGAATGACCTGGGGAATCTTGTTAAAATGAAAATTCTAATTCAGTAGGTCTGAGGTGGGCCTGAGAGTCTATATCTCAAACAAGTTCCCAGGTGAATGCAGATCACAACCTGAATAACAAGATTCTAGACTTCTCATATTGTGAATAATTAAATGTGGCTTTATTTTTTTAAGCCACTGTTAGAATCCTATTACTTCCAGCTGAAAGCTCTCCTAATTCATACTGATTGGTTGGGGATTTTCACTCTGTTGGATTCTCATAGAAAAGAAGAAATGTTTCTGAGGGTAGAACTTTTGCTTAACGTATCCAGTTCCAAACCTCTGTGACACTGGTATGCAATTTTGAGGAATAAGCCAACTTACATAAGGCCAACCAAGATTTGAGGACATTTCCTATAACTGAAAGGTAAATTTTTTTCTCCCCCTTAACCAATCATTTACTTAGTAATTCAAGCAGCCCTGCGTTCATTCATTCAAATATTATCAAGCACATAGCAGATGCAAAACACTGTGCTAAGCACTGGATACTTAGGAGAATAAAACACAGCCCCTGCTTGCTTAGAATCATGCCATTATAAGAGCAGGTAGAGAGGATAAAAGAAAGGCTGGCTTACAGTCTTCACATCATTGGTGCCAATAATTCCTCCTATCTCCCCCAGATCCTTCAGCAGCAAATTCAGGATCTCGGTGGCCCTCTTTTTCTGGTGATTGCTAAGCTCTTGCAGCTGGCTCAGCTCTCTTTGTGTGGTTGTCAATGTAGTCTGCAAAACACATTTTAACAACAAATTAAAAGGGTCACTCATCAATTTCATACACATGGCATTGCAAAGAATAATAACATAATGTAGGACAGAGTTCTTTTATCATTTCATGTGATTTCAACACAAGAGTCCTTTTAAGTCAGACTATAGTATAGCACTGCATTCTCTGATAAGAAAAGGAATTTGTCTTGGCCTGATATGTCATTTGTCTGCATATCAGACAACAATTTCCAGGTCAGTTATTAAATAAGTTATTAAAAATAAGTTATTAAAAATAAATAAAGCCCAAAAGGAATCCTTACGTTTATTATGTGTAATCATATCATCCTACCTACCAAATGTTCTGTTTCAGTCCACATTCTCCAGGGTCTAAACGTACCTGCAAGCATCCCCCCCTGCACTTCCAAATAAACCTGCTCCCTGGGACCACTTCCAAATTCCCATCTGGCTACAAAATAGATGGGTCTGGAAGGCGCAAAGGGACATTAGGGAGTCTCGAAAACAACCTAGAAAAAGTCTTTTAATCTTCACGGTGAAGCTGAATTGAACACTTCACCTCGTTTCAAAATTGGTCTGGTTCAACTGGAGATGGCTTCTTAATATATAGCAGACGCTCCATTTTACTGCCAAACATGAACAAATCCACCTTTCCCATCCTTCATGTATGTTACCCAAATGTATATATTTTTAATTAACAAACTCTCAACATCAACAGAATAGCCACCTTTTGGTGTCTTGGTACTAACTCAGCCAACAGAGAAAATAATTTCCCTAAATTATGGAGTTGTAGAGGTTAATGCAGAGACGTTTATGTAATTCTTCCATATGCAGCTATTTTACTAGAGCATTTTTACTAGAGGACTTTTAATGATATGACTAAAAATAGCACTGTACACCAGTCTAGCAGTCCTTTGGTTTGACAGAAAATAAAACTTGTATCATGGAAAACATTTCATTGTTTTGGGAAGCAAATAATACCAAGGACTAGTTAAAGAATCTTGCAGAAAACAGTAAGCAGAGAAAATCTAAGTCTCCTTCTTTCCTACTGTGACTTCTGGTTTGTTTCTCTGGTTCTTGTTTCTGTTTTTATTTGGCATTGCCACTGCTTATTTCATTTTGTTTTTAAAATCCACAGAAGCAGTAGTTCCCATCTTGGGAAACATTAAAAAGTCTGCCTTCACGCAGCTGAATGTATGGAGTAAGGAGCATTTTCTATCAGCTCTACGGTCAGCAGATCAGAGCTTTCCTGCACCATCTGCTACTTCCCCTTGCCTGGGAGGACTGGCCGTCTTCCACAAAGCAGGTCGGGCACAATCCCATGACACCAGGCCGTCAGGCCGAAGTGCCAAGGGCAGCCAGTTACAGCCACTCGGCTTCCCACCACCCATCTTCCGAGTAGAAGAAGACAAAATGGACACATCCCACCACCAGCCACCTCACCAAATGTTCACTGGCCCTCTGCCACTAGCTCACTGAGCAGAACCTGCAGCATCTTTCGCTGGGAGAATCTGAAAATTAGGAAACGTGAAGACTGAAACACTGGCTGAAAACAGGACAACAGACAAACCAGGACAGCTTGGTCCTAGGCAAGGACAAGAAGCTCCGGGGAAAGGGTGTAAACAAGGAGAGTGAAATCCAGACCTTCCACAGCTCACCCACTCTCCCCCGTTAATAAAATATTTTGAGACTTATTTGCTAAGATTGTAGCGTATGCACAGGTCCATGGTAAGTGCTTTATGTAAACTGTCACTAATTCTCGCGCCCTGAAAGGAACATGTTATTATCGCCATTTTTACAGATAAGGAAACGAATACTCAAGTTTCAATGTCTCGACGAAGGCCTAATAGTTGTAAAGTCAAATTTTTAGCTAGGATTTTTCTGGCTCCAAAGTCGGCGCTCTCTTTACTATCCTACAGGGTATCCTTGCTGGTGTTACAAATCCCCTAGATATGAAACAGTTCCGACATGCAGTTCCGGGGGGAATGGACAAGTCACTTACACAAAGTATTTCAATAATTGGAGGATTTCAAAGAATGCATCTATGCCTAACACTGAAAAAGCACTCAGCCAACTGCCTTGCTATACAATATCTGTCAGCAAACATTAATATAAGTACACGATTGGCTGCTGAGGAAGTCCTGCCCCCTACACACAAATGCTCCAACCGTTTTCTGGGCCAGCTCATCTGTCAGCTGCTCATTGGCCCTGGTCTTGTCCTCCACTTCCTGTGACTTCTGGTCGTAATTGACAGCCAGCTCCTCCAGGGCCTGGAGAACTTCTTTCACCTCGTCTTTGGCTGCCTCATTTTCAATCTGGAGACGTGTCAGCTCCTCCTGAATCTTCTCATAGTCTCTTCTTGTGGAAGCTAAAAGCTGGGGAAATTAGATGGCATGGAACTGGTGAATCGAATGTTCAAAAGTTTATGCTCTGTGCTCTATCCAAAATAAAGTAATTTTTTAAAAAAACAGATAAAAGAAAATAAGTTGAAAAGCTCAGGATAACTAGACATGCTACTATATATCCAGATGCTAAATGAAAAAATAGCATGTTGTTTTGAAAATCTGTTTCTCTTTCTTTCTTTCTTATTTAAAGCTACATAGGCTTAACTCCAAGAATTGATTACACATCAAAAATCACCACACTTTGTAGCTGGCTGGCTATTCCACAAGTTGAACAGAGGACGAGGAGGAATAATTTCCAAGGACTATAATAATACTTACATGGCTTTTTACTATTATCATTATTTCACATTGTAAACAGGTCGATTTCAGAGTCAACCAAAACAGTATAAAAGGGCAGTCACTAATTTTTCTTAATATTCATCATGGATTATAGAAGAATATACCCCAAACATTAACACTAGTTAAAAGCGAATGACTGAGCTTATGGATACTTTCATTATTTTTGTGCTTACTGTATTTTCTGATTTTCCTGTAATGAACAGATATTGCCTTGATAGTATAGAAAAAAAACATTAAGAGTTTTAACTGTAACAAAAAAGGAAAGGTTATCACAGGCAGTTGTACCAAGTTGCAGATGAAAAGCAACAGAATGGGAGGAAGAGGGCAGGAAACACAAAGCAAATGGAAGACTCAACTCTAGTTAAAAGGGGAATCGGTTAAATATGGTTCCTGCCAAGGGAAGTGCTTGGGCAGAGGGCATAATCATTGTCCTGGAGAGATGAAGGGCAACAAAGAGGAAGAGAAAAAGATCGTTAGAGAGAGAGTTATGTCTACGAGAGGGCTGGGACTGGGGCCATGAACTTAAGCCACTTGCTATAATTGCATCATATGATCCAACTCACAGCATTTTAGCAACAAAGCAGAAAGCACCCTAAAGCACAAAAGAGAAAACATACTTAGATGTCCTCAGTAAGAGAATTACGAATCATCTGTGTTTGATACATTGGCTATCTGTTCTTTGCTTAGGTTCCTATTTGTAAAGTACTTGGCAAAACACAATACAATAGAGACATTTACTGGAGAATTGAATGCTATCCAGGAAGAGACTGAAAAAAATTTGCCTCCTCGTTACCGTATCACATATATACTAACGCAGCACTTGGACCCCTATCTTCTTTGCTTTCCTCTCGTCTACCTTCTACTTTTGTTTTGGGGGTGTTTTTTTTTCCTACAAGACAGCACAAGAACATGGTGTAGATCAAAGACCTGAGCTGTCTGATTTGCAAAGCCGAAGAGGCGGAAGTGGCACAGACCAGGAGTGCTGGGCCCTAAGTATGAGGAAACAGGATCATCCTTGCCCGACCTCCAAGCTCCTCTATTTCTGCCCTTCACAGACTGTGTAGCAGCCAGCTATGCACTCTCAAAACCCTAGAGTTCTAGGAAGTCACATTTATTTTCTAAATTCCCCTAAAAATCAGCTTTCAGCAGGCACTGAAAGGAAATCTTCCAAGAAATTTTCACATGATGCAGTGATTTTAAAAAACTCTTTGCGAATTAAATTTCTGGAACAAACATCAACAACAGAGTCATAAAAGAACTTTGTAAAAAAAAATTTTTATTGCATTCTTTACCTCATCCTGATCCAACATCTGTTGCTTTAGCTTTTCAGCCAGCTGGCTCTGCTGGTTAATTTCATCATCCTGAAACGAAATATCATATTTATTTTTTTGTGGTTAGTTATGTCATTTTTGCTATCCTGGTTTCTCAACAGATGACCGTCAGATACCAGGATGCCAGCTATAAGCTGCCTGATAAGATGAAGGAAATGGTGTGGTGCTTCCCCGCAGAAGAGAGGCTGGTTAAAATACCACTTTGCCCACCTTGCTCAGCCAATGAAACATCTGGATATTCTGGGAAATACAATATCCTACACATTCAGCTCAATTCCTGCTCATCCAGAAATCGGCGATGAAGGGCTTGGGAACCGAAAGGAACTTTGGAGCTATCCCTCCAGCTTAAAGATGTTAACAGTGAATTCCTAGCTCAAAAAATAAGGGAGTGAGTTTCTAACCACCTGCACTGTAATACATACATGTCCCAAATCTTGTTAAACACATCTGTGACTGGGAACACTGCCATTTGATAGGTAGAAGAGACCAGTATTTCCACTTCAAACCTCTTACTTGGAGAAACTGGAAAACATTTACTAGAGAATTAATCTTTGGCATTACAGAGCTCCCTTTGATTAGGAGCTAATTTTCTTACCAGTCTGAAAAAACCTCAAGGAAGCTGGTGTGCAGAAACGTGATTGCTTCCTTTCTGGCCTGTCACTGAAGTGGGAAAGGATCTCCCCACAGGCAAGTTCACTCTTCTCACTCTCAACTTCTGCCACTAGGTGTTGCTGCCACAAAAGCCAGAGCTGCCGCCTCTCGCGGCCCCGTGCAGGCATCTCTGTCTCTCCCCTCCCTAGACGCGGTCCACCCAGTGCAGAAAGCAGCAGGCAGACGGCGCCTAACCGCGTGAGACTCCGTCTTGGTTACGAAGATTTTCATGAGTTCCAACGAAATTGTGAAGCACAGCCTGTGAAGACAGTTTGGCTTCACATGTGCCTCTCCCTTAGGAACAGGAGAAAATCCTCTGTGGTGACGCTTCTGGGGTCTAAACCCCAAGCAGAGTCGGGTCCAGTTCAGTGTTACTGTGTCCGTCCTTGTGCCAGGAGCTGCCCAGGTGTTTCCACGTGCAGCCCATAAGAAACCTGCACTGTGCTTTCTGCCTTTTCCAGGGGGGGAGGTAAGAGAAGAAACTCAAGGGCCTAGGTGGCAGAACCTCAGTTTTCCACACGATATTTTCCTGCCTGTTTGGTCGTGTCTGTGCATCCATTTAAATCAGATTAAATGTAAAAATCTATTAAATCACAACTTGATGCTTTCCATGCAGCAAGAAAATTCTAACACCAATATTATGAGATCTGCATTTCCTTTTCCTTTGTGTAGAACATCTTTGGGGCTTATTTCTCTGCTCAGGGAGAGCCTGTTTCTACTGAACTTTTTACACCAACTCACCTATTTTATGTATAAGAAAATTCAAATACCAGAATATTTTCCGAAAAGTGCTCGGAAACCTATTATCCACAGACCAGATCTTAACAGCTGGCATCAAGCCTGTGTAAACACGTTCTAACAGATGCACTTGAATGTACAGATATAGACTGCACAGCACATCTTACTCTGAAGTTTTGAAAATTGTTTTACAATTTAAAATTCTTTAATGCTTCTAAAAAATACTTCAAGTCAGATTTCTGGCAGGAGAATTAGGGAAGTTATATCAGAGTGAAACCTCCCCCCAAAAATGGTACTTCCACAGTGATAAGACTATACGTCGGGCATATTTTCTCTTCTACTTTATAAACTTAGAATGTCATTTACCAGGAACAATTTTGTGCTTATGTTCCTCCGCACATAAATATTAAACATCTTAACATAAAAGACTCAAGAAGTTTAACATGGGGGAGCTACCATCTCTTCCCCTGGGACATATGAGCAACAGCTACAAGTGATATAAATCACAAGAGAAGCAAAACAGTAGTGCAAGTGCTTTGTTCTTATACTGTGTTCATTCCAAAGCCTGAGACGCAGGCTTGCTCCTGACAGGTGAAGGGCTGCGATGCAGTGATTTTTGAGGTACCGTGAGAAACTAAGGGCCCTTAGCCCATCTGGGAAGGATGAAGAACAGGGATTACATTATAAGGACACGAATCACTTATATCAGAGACATTTCCAAAACTACACTTACCCTTTCTTAAGGCAACTTCTCTAAGGAATTAGCATAGTCTACTGTGATTTTTTTTTTAATTTTCAAAACTTTCAGAGTAAGATGTGCTGTGCAGTCTATATCTATACATTCAAGTTCATCTCTTAGAACATGTTTACACAGGCTCACTCTGATGCCAACTGTTAAGACCTGGTCTATGGATAATGGGTTTCCAGGCACCTTTCAAAAAATATTCTGGTATTTGAAATGAAATAAGTGAGCCGTCAACAGGTCACTGGTCACCTTTAATTATAAAGATGTTTTTGTTGCAGTGATAATCAGGGAAATGAGGTTCAACTTCCACTTCTACTTACACTTAATTCCTCTCTTACAACTCCAACAGTACAGAAGCTCTGGAAAGGTGATGGGGAATAAGAGAGACAGTGCCAATGCCAAGCTGCCTATCTTACAACTCTGCTTTCAGTCCACCTCTGCACCACCACCCCTCTGATACCATATATAATGTGGCTTCTCCCTTAAGCAAACAAAGGGAGAAGACAGAAAAGAAAGAAAGAAACCAATATTTATTGAGCATCTGCTACGTCTTAGAAACTTTTACTCCCCAATGAAACCTTTTAAAGTAACAGATGCGAACTCCATGTTGCAGATGAGAAAAACATCTTCAGCAGGTGGGTCATCGGCCCAGGTCCCAGCATTGTTAACTCACAGGTCTGACTCTAAAGTACATGCTTTTTGGAAACAACCTAAATGTCCATCGACAGATGAATGGATAAAGAAGATGCGGTACGTATATATACAGTGGAATACTACTCAGCCATAAAAAGATTGAAATAATGCCATTTGCAGCAACGTGGATGCAACTAGAGATTATCATACTAAGTGAAGTCAGTCAGAAAGAGAAAAACAAATACCATGTGATATCACTTGTATGTGGAATCTAAAATATGGCACAGATAAACCTATCTACAAAACAGAAATAGACTCACAGACATAGAGAACAGACTTGTGGTTGCCAAGGCGGGGGTGGGGGAAGGACTGGGAGTTTGGGATTAGCAGATGTAAACTATTATATATAGGATGGATAAACAACAAGGTCCTACTGTATAGCACAGGGAACTATATTCAATATCCTGTGATAAACCATAATGGAAAAGGATATTAAAAAAAAAATGTCTATATGTGTATAACTGAGTCACTTTGCTGTACAGCAGAGATTGGCACTACGCTGTAAATCAGCTATACTTCTGTAAAAAAAAAAAAAATTAAGTATTAAAAAATAATAATAAAGTGCATGCTTTTCCATCACACAGAGCTGGCCTGGAAGAGCACCTGTCCTTAGACCCCTGGAGGGGCAGCACGGAGGGACAGAGCGGGCAGCGGGGAGGAGACCGCATAGTCTTTCTCCCACCGCATTCTAGACAAATTCATCAGGGCTGAAATGTTCCTCATTTCAAGGGCTCAGGCCAAAATGGGATGAGCACTGGACTGGGAGTCAGAAGATGTGTAATCTCACTGCAGCTCTGCCACCTACAGCTGATGTAAGTCATCTAACCACCCTGGGCTAGCCTCTCATCTAGACTTAAATACTTTCAGTGCTGCCACTAAAAATCTATGAAGGTGCCCTGTCCCGACTCATGCATTCTCAAAAGTATCACACCACCTACCTCATCAGAAGCATGAAATAGCTCCTAGAACCTTTAAGAGGAGAACAAATAAGAATGACAGCTGACAAGTCATAATCAGGCCATCCATGGGTAGAGATATGAAGGTCAAACCACTAGCTTTGGTGCCCCCCTCCCCAGGCTGAGGCTCTGGGGCTCAGTCCTCTCCCAGATCTCTCAACATCACCCTGTGATGGACCACACATGCTAATCTCAGAATGTGTGCTTAACAGGGTTTTCAAAACACACGCTAAAGGAAAATGATATAACAGAAAATGTCCTAGGTTGGTCATTAGGAGGCAGAGGCTCTAGGGTCACCTCTGCCAGCTACCAACTGAGAACTGCCAAGGCCTGGCATTTCCTACACTTCAGGAGCTGGATTCAAGACTCTAAAGTCTCCCTCAGAGCAAAGAGAAATCCTCATGCTGCGAAGGTAAAAGATACCAATTCCAATCACTGCGGGCTTCTATTCATAGAGAATAGAGAGCAGAATCAGGTTATCACCCCGCATCCAGGATTCTTTGGGGATACTAAAAATGAACCATCAATTCTAAATGCTATTAAACAATAGCATTTCTTTGGAGAAATCGAGAAATCCACAGACACTATTCACTAACTTACTGATCTCCCTTTTCTCTCATTTTGTTTGAGGTTTTACATAAAACACCTCGGTAGAAATGGAAGGGTAACTATGTCTAGTGCCTAAGGAGTAATTAACGCAGCTCTCACAGTGTGAATATCTTATTAAATGTTACCCAAAGGGTAGGGCAACCCCAGTTGAACACTGCAGTTGTAATGCAAACCCCCAGAGCCATGAGCACAAAGAGAACCAGCTTCCTTATGGCAACCAGTCACATTTCCCTTGTGAAGGTGATACCAGACTGAGCTTTACTCAGAAGAGACAGGCCTGTAAGATTAATGACAACGTTAACATAACAAAGCTGCTTCATCCAAGCCAGAGGTGTCCCCAAGCACTCTGAGTTGAACCACAGCAGAAAAGATTAAATCAGACCAAAAATATCAGCAACCTTGATGAAATGAACTGAAAGGATTTAGATATTCCAAGGGCAATATGCCAAGATCACGTGAAACATCAATTTAATTTCCTTTGCCTCTGGGATGCCTAACCCGACCTTCTTTGGGAACGAATGATACAGTGTTCTCCAAGATCTCTTTTCCTTTATTCCAATTTGTGCACTGACATGGTTCTTTGAGCCCCAAAAGTTTGCCATGAAATTAGACATCCCAGCATGTCCAAACTACTTCGTTCACGAGGATGCCCCTGAAAACAGCCTTACTGCTGCTGCTACTACTGGCTCCTCATTCCAGGGTCTTAGAGCTACATGATTAAAGTACACACCTGAGTTTTGGGAGCTACCACCTTTGCCCCTATAGCTGGGACACTGCTGGAATTTCCAAGAGGTGATGGACAGGCCCAGAGAAGAAAACAAGGGACAATTAAAGAAAGATCACGCAGCCTCTACTCTCATGCAGTGATAAGGCCCCATCCAATTTCTAGATGTGAGGACTCTGTCTACCCAGGCCAACACTCCACTCTTCCAATCAAGTTTCCATTCCACATGAATCCAGTTCCCTGAGTCTGTCTGCCCAATGAAGAGCTAGGGTAAATACTAGGAAGACAGGCACAAACATCAGTCTGCAGCCCTACATCAGTTCCGTGGGGCTTGAGCTGCTTCCAGCCAGTAAATCTAGGACCTGCTACTTTTAGTTTCTGTACCAGTGTGAGGTCTATAATCTCTGACTACAGACCTTATCATCCAGTTGTCGGTAGAGACTGGAGATCTCCTCATCATACTTCTCCTTCTCCTCTGCAGAGATGTCGGCAACCACAGGAACAATGTTGTCTATGATGGGGGTGTTATCACAGGGCTCCAGGGCCTTCTGGTCCTTAGCACTGATCTGTTCATCCTCCGGCACAGCTTCTCCTGCAAAGCACAGCCGAGAGGAGTTAGGGATTGAAGAAATGCAGCATGCAGCCCTCCAGGAAGAGTTCCAAAAAATAGTCACTCCCGTGAAAAAGACACAGAAGACACAATAAGGAACTGCTGCAGAGAGTTATAGCTTGTGTTCTTTCTACTTGACAAGAAAGGTCGTAGTGAATTGACCAAAATGGGTCTAAGGAAGAAGTAGACTACGTAACACTCCCTCCCTCGTGATGCATCACTGAAGTAAACTGGTTCCATCAACCACACAAGCTCTCCAACTTCGCAGCGATACCCAGAAATTTTGCATACAATTTTCTTTGTTGAGGACTATGCTAGGGCTTTACTAGAATCATATTCTCTCTAGCGATTGATTCAAAGGGAAACAGACCTCTGAGGCATCCTAATTACAATTAATTAGGTTACTGTTTCATTAATAGAAACAGCCAAATCAAGCAACAAATTCGCCATTGTTAATAGAACACCGTAGGGCCCAAATCCTCAGACTCTGAGAATCTCTGACTCTGAAACAGGAAGTCAGGGTAGCCCCGGACCCGGGAACTCTGACTGACATCGCACAAACGCACATCCCACTACCACCCTCTCCCCCAGGAAGTCAGAATTAATGGTCTCAACTGGAGAGTTCAAATAGAATAATTTCTTGTGATATCAGGTAATCCCAGGAAAGAAAAAGCAGCACATCTAGAATATCATGCAGACACTCTGCATACCGCTTCTCGGTCTGCAGAGGAGCATTTATGGGGCCTTCGAAGGAAGTAGTACCAAATGTGACCACGCAAGTTGAGGGAAAAGGTGAAGTTCTCAAGCTGGCCCACGGCTATCCCCAACAAGAAAACCACCTTGCAAAGACAGACTGCATAAAAAGGAGTCTATGAAAACCATGTGGCTCAACTGTGTCTTTTAAATATCTTCTTGGAAAGCAAACCAAAACCAAACATACTTTTCCATCACAATGTTTACCATCAGTTTCACACTCAGTTTGCTACAATCAGTGAGTGTCTGCAACGTTCCAAGCCTCACCCAGTTCTCAGCCGGTAAAATGCATTTTGTGGAAATTCCCCAGGAAAACTGTCCTGAGCCAGAGGGAATTTCTCACAGAAAAAAAAAAAAAAAAGACACCCAGAAACAAATGAGAGAAGAGCTGAACTCCTAATCCATGGCTTCATGAACAGTATATATCAAGTCTCAAGAAACCCACCTTGCTGAGCCTGCGCGTCTGGAGCCTGTGCCCCGCGACGGGAGGGGCCGCGATAGTGAAAGGCCCGCGCACCGCGATGAAGAGTGGTCCCCGCACCGCGATGAAGAGTGGCCCCCACTTGCCTCAACTAGAGAAAGCCCTCGCATGAACCGAAGACCCAACACAGCCAAAAATAAAATAAAATAAATAAATAAAGTAGCTATAAAAAAGAAAAGTGCTTTAAAAAAAAAAAAATACCATTGCATTTAAAAAAAAAAAAAAGAAACCCACCTGAACACTGATTGTGTACATTTATCTCAATATAAACAAAGCACTTTGTGAAGGGTTAGCTTTGCTGCTTAAGACTCCACCATCTCACTTGATAATCACAAAATGGTACCATAGGCCTCCACTTCAAATAAAATTAACACTCAATGATCTCACCTTGGTATCACAGTTCCATTTGAAGCAGCAACTTGAAGCAAAGCCTGGAATAAATGATTACTTTGCTGAATACAAAACTGAGCCAACCTTTTTTTCTTCGGAAGCTCAACTACACTGTACTGTACCTAAGCCTTTTTCTAAAATTATTGACCTGAAACAAAACCGGAATATCTGAATAGCCTTTGAATTGAATCTGAACCAAATCATTATTTCATTCAGTTCCAATTCCTGGTTTGAAGCGTCCATCAACAACCTTAGTGTGCAGACCGGATTTCATCCAATTAAAGGATCTATATTATCTACAGCCTGCTGTGTCCATGGGCTATAAAAGCAGTACCGTGTTCTAGTTCCTAAGGGTGTGTGTGTGTGTGTGTGTGTGTGTGTGTGTGCTTCAAAACATTATATATAGGGGCTTCTCTGGTGGCACAGTGGTTGAGAATCTGCCTGCTAATGCAGGGGACAAGGGTTCGAGCCCTGGTCTGGGAAGATCCCAAATGCCACGGAGCAACTAGGGCCGTGAGCCACAACTACTGAGCCTGCGCGTCTGGAGCTTGTGCTCCGCAACAAGAGAGGCCGTGACAGTGAGAGGCCCGTGCACCGCGATGAAGAGTGGCCCCCGCTCACTGCAACTAGAGAAAGCCCTCGCACAGAAATGAAGACCCGGGGCTTCCCTGGTGGCGCAGTGGTTGAGAATCTGCCTGCCAATGCAGGGGACACGGGTTCGAGCCCTGGTCTGGGAAGATCCCACATGCCGCGGAGCAACTAGGCCCGTGAGCCACAACTACTGAGCCTGCGCATCTGGAGCCTGTGCTCCACAACAAGAGAGGCCGCGATAGTGAGAGGCCCGCGCACCGCAATGAAGAGTGACCCCTGCTTGCCGCAACTAGAGAAAGCCCTCGCACAGAAACGAAGACCCAACACAGCCAAAAATAAATAAATAAATAAATAAAGAAGCTTTCATTAAAAAAAAAAAAACATTATATATATATATAAAATTATAAAAATATATATGTAAATATCTTTTTTTACCCATAGAGTATATACTAAAACTTGAAAGCCCTCCTTCACCTCTACCTCCCAACTCTGTTCCTTCTCTAGAGAATTTCACCACTAACACTTTGGTAAATGTCCTTCCCCCACTTGGATCATGACTGTATCTCTAATTTTTCAATCCTAGCTTCTGAAATTTGTGAACAGGGCAATCCAGTGCAGTATGAATTGATCTTCCAGCTAAAGCATAATGAAGATGAAATTCTTAACTGCACTAGACCAGAAACCAGCCAGAATATAGTCATACTGTCCACAGGCCAATTCAGCCCAAGTCCAGAGGTAAGATACAAAAACATCTGAAAAGGACATATTCCCTGCATTCTTTGTTTCCAAACGGCCACAGAGGCAGTGATATCGTGAGGTTGGGGTGAGCTAAGGAGTTGCCCAGTGCGTATTTCCATTTGTCTGGGTGGGCAGGAGTCAGGGATGAATCCCACAACCTAGCAGTGGGTGACCTGCTCTAACCAAAATTCACAGGTTTGACTATCCCTAAAGCTGCCCTCTTCTTCCACTGAGAAGTTATAGCATTACAAAGTTCCAGAGTTGTCCCAGTTTAGAGAGGTTCAACAAGCTAGCCGACGCTGCTCTGAGGCACCTGAAAGTGACCAACAGACACTGCATAAACACAGTCTGTGCCAAAGCGGGACACTAAGCCACCCTGCACCTTCTACAGCTCTAGCTACTATCAAGCCATCTCCTGCTTAACCTCTTGCTTTTTGCAAAGGCGAGGAAATAACAATGCCTTTAACACAGCACTGTTCTAAAGATTAATTAAACTAGTATATGTAAAAAACACAAAAGTCCATCTCTTATCCCCTCCTCTTCCTGACGAATTGTCAACTTTTTAGGTTTTGCAGATAAAATATCATTTTTACTTATCCTGAGATCAGTGTTTCTGGGGTCTTCACAATACCTTTGGCAGTTAGAGCTCAGTTCCCCCAAAAAATACAATACAGCCATACGAGTGCCTTTAGGGTTTATTTATTTATTATTTTTTTTAACATCTTTATTGGAGTATAATTGCTTTACAATGGTGTGTTAGTTTCTGCTTTATAACAAAGTGAATCAGTTATACATATACATATATCCCCATATCTCTTCCCTCTTGCGTCTCCCTCCCTCCCACCCTCCCTATCCCACCCCTCTAGGTGGTCACAAAGCACGGAGCTGATCTCCCTGTGCTATGCCGCTGCTTCCCACTTGGGTTTATTTTTATTATTATGGAAACAATATTTGGGTTTATTTTTATTATTATGAAAACAATATTTGGGTTTATTTTTATTATTATGGAAACAATATTTGGGTTTATTTTTATTATTATGAAAACAATATTTGAAACCTATAGCAGGTTTTCTGGTTTCCCTTGAACAATTCTCTGAATCGAAGCATCAACATGTCCCCCACAAATCTACATCTAAACAGTGAGCCCATCCCAGTTTTTATTCTAAAGGTCAGGCAGTCAGGATTATTTTTTGCAGCAGCCGTTCACGCCAAGAAGAACAAAGCAGCAACACGCAGGAACGAAAGCAGAGGGTGTCTGGGGGAGAGTACAGCTCCTGCCCAGAGAGGAACCAAGAACAGGTTTTCCCAAACACCGCTGCCCTTCAAAGGACCGAGGAAATGACTTCCAGAAGCGTCCCTGGTAACTACACTGTCCAGCTCACAAACACGTCTGGGGATTGTAAATTCCCAGCACTATGCAGGACCTGACACCAGGCAATCTGTCTCCATGGCAATCTCACAGCATTAATGGAGAATATTCCCTGCAATGCAGTGGATGGGGTCTCCGGAGAAGCCCCCATGAGGTGATTACGGAATAACTGACTGTAACACAGAAGACAGCTGCAAACAAACCCTGGAGAAATAATGCCCTAAAATCTGGAGGTAGGAGAACAAGAAAAGGATCACAAATGAAGATTAGCATCTATTTTTATTTTTATTCTCCTTTGCATGAATAGCAAATTTCTCTTAGTTTATCCCTTGAGGATTTATACCTGCTGTCTATAAGGAAAGAGCTTATAATATGGTAAAGCATCTGATATTTTAGAATGAAAACTCCGCCTCCCACCCCCGCAAGAAACATTTCCCTTTTTTTTTTTTTTTTAAAGTTATTAGCACCTTTAATTATTATTTATTTATTTATTTGGCTGTGTTGGGTCTTCGTTTCTGCGCGAGGGCTTCCTCTAGTTGCGGCAAGCGGGGGCCACTCTTCATCGCGGTGCGCCGGCCTCTCACTATCGTGGCCTCTCTTGTTGCGGAGCACAGGCTCTAGACGCGCAGGCTCAGTAGTTGTGGCTCACGGGCCTAGTTGCTCCGCGGCATGTGGGATCTTCCCAGACCAGGGCTCGAACCCATGTCCCCTGCATTAGCAGGCAGACTCTCAACCACTGCACCACCAGGGAAGCCCACATTTCCCTTTTTTACATAAGCATTCGGGCATTTCCTAATTTCCTATTGTCAGATGTAATTACCTTTAAGGACTAAAACGATTTGTGTGTACACAGGAGCATTCAGTTGGAGCATACCTATAAGGTTTGCAGAGCACTTTAATTATAAAATGAAAACCCCCCCAGAGGGCATAAATAACATTTCCACAAAAAGTAGAAATCCATCAACTGCAATAAACAAGAATGACAGACTAATCAAAAATTCTTGTTAGTGCTATTAGTTAAAAAATGCTAAAACAGGCTTTTCGGGGTTTTGTTTTTTCAAAAAAAAAAAAGAAAGAAAGAAAACCATTAGACTGCCAGTAATTCATTAAAATTTCACACATGAAGTAGCAACAAGCTAGTTATCCTTTTCATAAGTTGAGTCCCTAAAGCCTCTGGAGAACATAGTAAGGTAATTGGCTTCTCTCTGCAGCTCCAGGGCAAAGATTGGCTGGCCACTCACAGCTTCCGCCAGAAACCAGATCAGATCTGGCAAAGGAGGCACTTTCTTTTAATACCAATTAAACAGGCCCAGTGGCAGACCTAATGGCAGGTAATTTCTATATCAAAGAAACGAAAAGGAAATCTTTAAGTTGCCAGATGGGTAAGAGCAGCTGGATACAAGATGTCATTATATAAATGGGAGGTTTAAAAAAAAATCATTCCTTTATGGGATTATTTTGCACTCAAATAGCATCTTTTACCGTATTTCCTCAAAATATTGTAAGAAGCTTAAGACATTCTCTAATCCTTTCTGCAGTAATTTTCTAATAAACTGGTCACCCAGGACTCTGCATCCTCTTTACATTCTTCTTAAACAGGCCACACGATTCTCCTAGCGATCAGTATTTCTATTAGTGTTTCGTTGTGCTCTCAAAAGAAGGAAGAGGGCCTAACAAATTAGAGCTCCCAAACGAAATGCTAACTTCTGAAGTTCTACAATAATCATGAGTCTGAGAGGGGGGCCAGCATCTTCTACATATTTAATGCCAGAAAAGCAAATTGTGTCCCAACTACGGAGGCTGCACAGTTCCACGGAGCCCCCATCAGCCTCGAGGTTACACATTTAGCTACTTAGGGAACCAAGCCTGCTGGCCTGGCAGGTTTTAAATCTGGAGAACAAATCTGCTCTAGAGATTGCTGATTTTTCCACACCTTCTCAGATTGGGATGAAATAATTTCTTTGCATGACTTCAGCAGATGGGGTAAATCTACATCCACTCTGTTAGAAAATATTATATTATGCAAGAGATGCTGCAGATATGCAGTTTCATCAGGTCATTTCCCTGCGCTTCTGACACCTGGATATCCAGGGCCTCTTTTTCTGACTTAAGCCCTTGTAAAAAGTTATCATTTTTTTTAAAGAACAAAATTCAAAAAAGTACCAGAGAAGAGGGCATGTGTAAAGACTGACCTGGCAGAGACTGGGAACTATGGACTCAAGCCCCCTCGAAGCATCATGCCCCTGGGCCTTCAGCCCTCCTTCCCCATCCTCTTGTCTAGAGTCTTCTTGATGGATTGAGGAGGAGGGGGCAGCGGTGAAGTGGAAGCTGAACTACCTAAATCTATCCCCACTTACAGGATGGTTCGAATCCTTTCTGTACATACGATCAACAAGCAACAGAGCTGGAAAAAAAGAAAGATCCTATTTCTGACAGCTGCCCACTCCCTCTATCTGTCCTTAAACAAGCAGGCTGAACAAATTTCCATGAGGCTAAAGTTGCCAACAGAGCCTCCAGATTTCCAGAAAGACTGCCCATCGATTTTAGCCCACAAGATGTCACTAGGAGATTGTGGTGGACATGTGTTGTTTTTCAGACACTCAACACCCATTCTCACAACAGCACCTTGACTGCCTTGTGAGGAATTATCCCCTCCAGTGCATGTAGTCTTGGTCAGACAACACATCAGCGTGTCCTGTCCTTCCCCAGACAAAGCACACCACCCAGCGCAGTATCCTCCGTCTCTCCAGGGCCTCTGGGTCTCCAACGCACGAGACAAGGATGGAAACACGTTTAGAGGGGATCCACTCCAGGTGTGGTCCCTTATAAGCCCAGTTCCTCAGCTGTTCTTTCGGTTCTGTGAGTCACTCATAGCCTTTTTTTTTTAATTGAAGAATAGCTGATTTACAAAGTTGTGTTAGTTTCAGGCATACACCAAAGTGATTCAGTTATACATACACGTCTATTCTTTTTCAGATTCTTTTCCGTTATAGGTTATTACAAGATACTGAATGTAGTTCCCTGCTTTCTCTTTTTGTTTAAGCTGGCAGGACCTTCACTGGCCCAGTGGGGAATGGAGCCAGGAGAGTGGAGGGTTCTCCCCACTCCTGCTTTGTAAAAACAAGGCGTGACCCCCCCCCCCCTTAAGCTCCCACGCACATGCCCTGGGCCACGCTGCCTGAATGGCAGTGGCAGAAATGAATTAAGGTTTGGTGTGGTATGTGCATTACTACGAGTCCCAGGCCATGTTCTGAGAATCAATGTTCTACTACACCCAGTGGAGAAAACCACCAAGCTCGCATCGGAAGTAGCCCATTAAGCTATAAGAATATAGGTGGGGATGGGGTGAGGACCAGCCTATAGGCACGTAATAGGATAGTATTTCATGGCTTTTGAATGACTTTGGGCAGGGAATGCTCTCTCCTGTGGCCAACTGTATCAGACGTACCGCTCTTCACTTATTTACAGTACCTGCCTGGGCCCAACTGGCCGCTGAGACATCACATTATTTTGCCTTTCCTACTCCTTTGTATTCCTACTTCATTCTGTATAACAGCAAACAGGCAAAAGCACAGGCATGCACACGCATGCATGCTTTTCCCTGATACACCCCTCCTCTCCTACTCTCCTACCGCTGGAGTGGAGCAGCCAAGTTTTTAAATTATAAACACTGTGCAAGGAAAGGAATCTCTTTCCCAAGGGAGGTGCACACAGCTGACAACGCTCCTTTATCACGTTCTGACTGCAACCTGGGAATATCCATGCGTAGCCGTCACCGCAGTGAACTCAGCGGCTGCCCTCCCACAAGTTTAGAACCAATGTGCGTACCAAATTTCAAAAGAAAGTTGGAAATATCCTGCCACTTGGGTTTTAGTGGAGGGCACTGACTCTTCTCTCCACTCCACCTTTCAAAATCCCTGCTCTCTAGTTGACATATCCCAGCCGTGCCCTCGTGACCATGAGGAATCAGGGTGCACGGGACACCACAGAAGGAATTCCAGTCCCTCCTTTTCACACTCATCTCCGTGGCCTAAACACAAACCACCAGGGCTGCAGGCAGGCTGCACCCACAAGGGAAAGAGAATGAATTCAGGAGTCAAGTGCCCTGTGGAGTCACCTTGAGCGAGTCTCCTATCCTGCCTCAAGGGCTGCTGGAGGATTAAACGCCTAGTCTCGGAACAGGACAGAAAGCCTCCGGGTTTTGTTGGATGTGCAGTTAATCCTTAATATAGTCCTTCACTCATACCTGCTCAAAGGACCACTCCACCATGCCTCCACCCGTCTCCTTTCCTGCCTGACATTTTTATACCACTACAGTAGGTTCTCTACATCTGAAAACTTTTGCTTCCAGAAAAAAAAAAAGTGTTAGCTTTCCGGACAGGAGAGCTCCATGGATCTCCCTACTCTTAATCACTCAGTGATTACATGGTAATGGTGGGGGTGAGTGGAGGGGTCTCTCAAGACCCTCCCTCTTCTCTTCCCTCTCCTCTCTTCAGGAGTCTATAGAGGACCTCATCCCTACCTATGCCTTCAATTACCTCCAAAAGATCCGTGGCAGCTCCCCTGAGCTCCAGACCTAACTTCCTATTTGGCATTTTCACCTGGATGTTGCATGGGCACCTCAAACTCCCCTCCTCACCTCCCTTGTCTCCCTTCTGGTTCTCCTGTGTTTCTTGTCTCAGTGAGCAGTTCTGCCCTCCATCCAACTCAGCAAGCTAGAAAACTTGACACTCTCTCTCCCTACAGCCTACTCCTCGCCAAGCCCTGCTGATTTCACCTCCTAAATACGTCTCTGGTCCATCCATCTCTCTCCCTTTCCACTGCCCTGTCTCTCAATTCAACGACTATAATCTCATCCCTGGAAGACCACCCCAGGTCCTAGCCCTCCTCCCACGCCCTCCAGCCCATCCTCCAACACAACCAATGGATCTTCAAAAATGCAAATCTCATCATACGATCTGCAGCTGAATATCCTTGAATGGCTTCTCTGTGCTTCCAAGATAATGACCAAAGTCCTGAACAAGGACTACATAGCCCTGTACGGGCCTGTCTGTCCCTCTCACCCATCTCAGCCGGTCTCGCCCACCCCCAGATCTCCACACTGGCCTTCGCGCTCCCGCCCCTCAGGGTCATTGTAAACCTGGCTCCTCCCACCCTACCCGCACTTCCACCCTCACATATTTTGCTCAGCTAACTGCTCTGTTTCTCTCAGATCTTATTCCCTAGGTCACTTATTGGGGGAAATCTTTGCTGACCTGAGTCAAGCTCAGGGCCCTCTGCTGTAATAACTCTTAGCACCTTACACTTTCCTTTCTTGATGAACAGCACAGACTAGCATCACACGGTTATTCATCGCGGTTGGAGCCTATCTCCCCCACCAGCCTGCAAGCTCCATGAGGGCAGAGACCATGCCTGACCACTCACCCTTTAATCTCCGGCACTGCATTAAACACATGCTTACTTAACAGACATTTATGAAAGTCTATCACGTGTCAGAAACCATACATTAGTTCTCCTGAATTATGTAAGTTAAGGGCTTAGGTAGGATCTCACCCTATAGGGCATGGAAAACAGTAAATTTCTGAGTGGATCTGCAAGGTGGGACAAAGAATTAAAATGACGCCAAGTGAACAGTCCAAGAGCAGGGGAGAGTGCCCAAAAGAGATGCCAAGGCATGAGCGTGAGTTAGGCAAACAGGGCAGTGGGCAGACCCCAGAGGACAGCTGACTGAGGGATGGAGAACTGGAGGGTTGGAGCTTGGCAAAGGACAGGAAAGAAAAGAAAAAAACAAGGTTAGTTGCCCACACCACAGTGTTTCTAAGGCCAGTTCCCCCTCCCCTTGTCAAAAGGCTTTACTGAATGTTCCAGTTGCCCAGCAGAGAAGTGACCCAAGAGAATCCCAGAAATAGAACAAAATTTCATACAGCCACTCCCTGCCTTGCCAAGCACTCCTCCCCACTCTCCTACTCCTGCCAAATTGCAAGGAATCGTCCACCAGCCGCAGGTGCTGAATTATTCAATAATTCTGGCAGCTTTCAAAACACTTGTGCAGCTAGAAAATCTCCCCCAAAGAAAAGAATTGTGTTATTTAGGCTACTAGGTCATTTCTTGAACCTCTCTTGAATCCTGGTTGGCCACGTAATTGTTTTTTCAATTGAACAGTAGCTCATGGACACCCCACCCTTCCTAGCAAAAACAGTGGCAAACATATAATCACAAGACGATCTGCTGCTAACTCTGCAGTTATAAGCAGGCAGATTACCTGCCAAACCTGCACAGCCGCCCCTAGGCTCCTGCACTTACCCAAGACTGAGATCTGATGCAGCACCTGAAATAAGTACCAAACGCGGCAGCAGAGAATCTGAAGAACAACCTCCAACTATCCACTATTCCCCTACACACACACCAAGCTGCCTTGTTTCAGTGAAAAACAAAAGGGGGACTTCTACCTTCTAACCTCTGTCACCAAGTGAAAACCATTAAAATAATCTGTCCGAGCCTGGATCTGGAAACCCTTCTTCAGCACCTCGCCCACAACCCACCCACCACTGCATGTCAGCCCTCTGAGATGTTTTCTTTGAGCAGAACAAACCAAAGAGAATGTTTCAGGGAAAAAGAAAAATGAGTCACGAAACAAGCCTTTAAGGCTCCATTTTAGGACAGAGTTTCTTCAGGAATCCTCTATTTCTGGCTCTGAAGAAGCAGAGCATGAAGATGAATTGGGCAAATAAAAATGCAAATATTTGCCAGCGGTGACTTTTAACCCCAAATCGATTATAAGACTCACATAGGAGAGAATGATATTTTTCATTTAATCAAAAGCAATCAGAGCCCCCAAAGTCTTGGGCACTGCCCTCTAAACCTCAAATATGGCTACCAGGGAGTGAATTACAGTAATAGATAGAGGCGCATCTCATTGCAAATAGATTAAGGGAACCTTGTAAACAGTCACTTGCCCACACTAAGAATGTATGTCAGGGGCTTCCCTGGTGGTGCAGTGGTTAAGAATCCGCCTGCCAATGCAGGGGACACGGGTTCGAGCCCTGGCCCGGGAAGGTCCCACATGCCGCGGAGCAACTAAGCCTGTGCACCACAACTACTGAAGCCTGCACTCTAGAGCCCGTGCTCTGCAACAACAGAAGCCACCGCAACTAGCAGCCCGCGCACCGCAACGAAGAGTAGCCCCCGCTCACCGCAACTAGAGAAAGTCCGTGGGCAGCAATGAAGACCCAATGCAGCCAAAAAATAAATTTTAAAAATTTTAAAAATTTTAAAAACCCTTCCCCCGAAAGCCATCGGGGTGTTTGGGTCAAAAAAAAAAGAATGTACGTCAGCCAAGTGATGGGGTGGGGGCGGGGATCAGTGCTAGGGAATAAGACAACATCTGCTTGTTCACATGGGTGGTTGCAAGGCAGGACCAAGCTCCACCATCATCCACTCTTTCCCAAGTGCCCCAGGATGCCAACAGTTGTAGGGGGAAAAAAGCACACGCTCATGCCTCATTCTTCCTCTCATTCTTCCTTACCATTTCTCCACCTGTTTAGCTCCATCTCCAGATGCTGGAGAACATTCTTCAAAGTCTTGTTTTTCTCTTTCTCTTTTTCATATTTCTTCTTCCATTCTTCTGCTGTCAGCTCCAGGTTCACAGAGACTGTATTCTTGATGGTCTTAGCCCTGGGGTGAAAAACATAAGGGAAAAATTCTGACCATAGCTACTAGCATTCGCTAAATCATGAATATAATGAAGCCTCAAATTCCTTTCACGCCAGAAGATTGGGACTTGGGGAGCAGGAGGGATCCTGGAACTTCTACCTATCACCCTCCTAGCTGTATTAATGGCACCACTATTCCTAAGGCTCTAAACTCACCTTTCCGTTTTTATTTCTCCTTTACTTCCTGCCAGTCTCTAGATCCAGTGGGATTTTCTTTCTTTTTTTTTAATGAATTTATTTATTTATTTATGGCTACATTGGTTCTTCGTTGCTGTGCACAGGCTTTCTCTAGTTGTGGCGAGCGGGGGCTACTCTTCGCTGTGGTGCATGGGCTTCTCATTGCGGTGGCTTCTCTTGTTGAGGAGCATGGGCTCTAGGTGCGTGGGCTCAGTAGTTGTGGCGCACAGGCTTAGTTGCTCCGTGGCATGTGGGATCTTCCCGGACCAGGGCTCGAACCTGTGTCCCCTGCATTGGCAGGCGGATTCTTAACCACTGTGCCACCAGGGAAGTCCCAGGATTTTCATTCAAATTATCTCTTGGGGTCTTTCTCTATTCCCTCTGCCACCACCTTGGTCTATGTTCTCAGTAACAACTTATGGTTATAGCCTTTTTCAAACATTCAGCATCCTCCTTTAAGCATCTTACATACCACTGCCAGATTCATCTGCCCAAGTAGAGCTTCCTTTCAATTCAATTAACTATGAAACACTGGGGATATACCAAGACAAACGAGACAAGGTCTCTGGCCTTGGAGCTTACAGTTTCTCATACCAATAAATATACAGACAAATCAGCTGTTTCTCTTACTCACATTTGGTACCTAGAATCATCCCTGATGTGTTTAACACATGTCAACACATGACACCCGAGACAGGTGGGTCACTTTACGAACTCAGCCTGGCCAGGTGAGACCATGGCTCCCTGCCGGGCACATCCTTCCCCACCACCCAGGCACTGTCACCAAGTACGAGTGGAGGGCCCACTTTTCTCAAGAAAAGTCAGAAATTAAGATTTTTATTTGTATCTCCCAGTTTAAGACAATTCTTCAGAATGATGTGTGGGACAAACAAACATGTCTAATGGCCACCATTTTGCCACCTGGGGTATAAGAGATGGAGTGGCCTCCTAGGATGGATGGCCGGGGGGGCAGTGTGATGCCACAGTGGATTTTTGGACAGTAACTCAAGGGAGCAAGAGGTGAGAGCTAAGGCACTGGGAGCTCCAGCCGCTAATGAAAACCAAATACATGATTCACTGACTTATGCACAGAAATGAACACATAAGCAGACTTGTCCAATTAAAAAGTAAATTGACGGAGGGAGATGCAAGAGGGAAGAGGTATGGGGACAAATGTATATGTATAACTGATTCACTTTGTTATAAAGCAGAAACTAACACACCATTGTAAAGCAATTATACTCCAATAAAGATGTTAAGATGTTAAAAAAAAAAAAAAGTAAATTGATGATGGCAGAATTCCACTTATTGCATACTTCTGAAGAGGTAAAAACTTCATTTAAAAATATGTGATATCCTGTTTTATTTGCTATTGACTTTTTCATTTTAAACTCCCACCCGTTCTTGTCCTGTCACATTTGCCGGCACTATCTGATGTGTGATTCGGGTTAATTACTGTTGTCATGAAATGACATTTTGGACATGATTTCCATTTCAGTGAAAGAAATTCAGCAGTCCTCACCAGTGCTGCAGACGTCATTCCAAAAATTAATTCCTAAAGCAGACAACTAAATAACCCAACTGTCAAAAGAGGAGTTAAATGATTTCAATGTAATCATTTCAGCGTAATACTCCCTCACTCACTGTAGCTTAAGGCTGCTGTCCCCAGAAGTGCTTCAACTCTAATTTTTCAAATAACAGCAATCTTATTGCTACTTTAAAGTTTATGCCAATTTGACACTTTCACCTCACCTTCTAACATCCTCAGGCAGTGTCGTGGGTGTTTCTCAGATACAAGCACAGACACTGCAGCATCCATTATCAACTTAGTTTAGTAAGAAAGTGAACAGTAATCTATGGCTGAAATGCTTGTGGACATTTAAGGGTATACTTTGAGGCTACTAATCTTTTTTTTTTACATGATTTCTTCCTTCCTTCCTTCCTTCCTCCCTCCCTTTATTTCTGCGTTGGGTCCTCGTTGCTGCACACGGGCTTTCTCTAGCCGTGGCGAGCAGGGGTTACTCTTCGTTGAGGTGCACAGGCTTCTCACTGCGGTGGCTTCTCTTGTTGTGGAGCATAGGATCCAGGTGCGCGGGCTTCAGTAGTTGCGGCACGCGGGCTCAGTAGTTGTGGCTTGCAGGATCTAGAGCGCAGGCTCAGTAGTTGTGGCGCACGGGCTTAGTTGCTCCGCGGCATGTGGGATCTTCCTGGACCAGGGCTCGAGCCTGTGTCCCCTGCGTTGGCAGGCAGATTCTTAACCACTGCGCAACCAGGGAAGTCCAAGGCTACTAATCTTACTTTTTACATCATAAAGAGTCTCTTGATTTCCAGTGATACTAGAAAGAGAAGAGTAGAGCCTTTATGCTATGCTCAGGCAGGTTTAGCCAGAAGTCCAATTTTGTGAGCGGACCCAACAAGGTTATCCCTCGTATAGCTGAACCTCATTCTCAAAGTTCTTTTAAGTTGTTGAGAAAATTCTTTTTCTCCCACTTCTGTAGTAATCTGAGTCTTGGCAAGAGATAGTCTACTCAAATTGGGAAGAGTTTAAAAAAGGTATGGGAAGGGTGATGGGAAATAACAAGGGATAATGGGTACCCCACATTAGTGATGGGGGTGCCGTTACCACCCTTAGGCTAAAGGGGTCCCAGAGGGAGAGAGTTATAAGAAGAAGGCTGTCCATACTCACAGATACAGAGAACGAACTAGTGGTTACCAGTGGGTAGAGGGAAGCAGGGAGGGGCAAGATAGGGGTAGGGGATTAAGAGGTACAAACCACAATGCATAAAATAAATAAGCTACAAGGATATATTGTATAGCACAGGGAATATAGCCCATATTTTATAATAACTATAAATGGCGTATAGCCTTTAAAAATTGTGAATCACTGTATTGTACACCTGTAATTATATAATATTGTACATCAACAATACTTCAATTTTTAAAAAAAAGAACACATTAAAAAAATTTTTTAACCCTTAAAAAAAAGAAGGCTTCCCAGTAGAAGCTGTAACAGCCTTTGGTCTAGGAACACAGCCAACCCAAAGTGACCCTTCAGGGAAGGAGTCAAGAAGTTAATACCCTGACCTCACTCTCTTCTCTCCTTATGACTGCCTGCCCATGTTCCTTCCCCATTGGTGGAACCTAACCGGGAGCCAGAGGCAAGGGAGCCCATTGTAGTTGTCCAGACTGGTCACTGTCCCAGGGCACAGAGCAGAGCAGAGATGGTACAGAAGCAATCCGGAGGAGCAGATGGAAGATATACAACCCAACTCCCATTTGGAACTGAGAACAATGGTGGGAAACCATGTCTCCTGCTGCTGTCCTAGACAGACTCCACTCAGTCCCAAATGAGGCAGAAACATCATGCCTCTCCATCCACTAAAGGTAGAACATGAAGAAATCAGCTAACACTGACTGGGAGAGAGATTAATTATCCCAAAAGTGCTCGACAGATTTAAAATAATCTGAAATAAAATCTCAGGAGTTTTGCATGTGTCTATAGAAATTGACAACCTGATTCTAAGATTTATAATAAAAATAAAGAGGGCCAAGAATAGCAAAGACAGTTTTGAAGGACAAAGCTAGAGGATGGAATATCAACACATTATAAAGCCACAGTAATTAAAACTGATTAAATAGTCCAGAAACTTTAGAATAGAAACAGAATAGATTATCCAGAGACGGACACTCGGCTATGTAGCCATTTGATTTACAACAAAGGTGCACATATATCACAGAGGGAAGGGATGGTCCTTTCAGTACACGGTGCTGGGACGGGGGTGGAGGTGATGATCTTTATCGACTCCCCCAATAACATATAAAAAATTCTATTACAGATGAATCATATGCATAAGCGTGAAAGGTAAAACAATAAAGCTGCTAGAAGAAAACAGGAGAGTATCTTTAAGACCTTGGGGTAGGCAAAGATTAATTTCTTAAATAGAATAGAAAGAAAAGATAAATTTGACTTCATAAAAATTTAAAACCCTCTCTTCATTAAAAGTCACCATTAAAAGAATTAAAACATAAGCTGCAAAGTGAGAGAAGATATAAACAATCCATATATGTGCCAAAGGACTTATCCAGAATAATCCCTATAAATCAATCAGAAAAAAGTAGACAACCGGTGAAAACACTGGGCAAAGATCTGAATAGGAACTTCACAAAAGAAGTGCCAATAAATACCACCCACAAAGGGTGCCGAACAACATTAGCCTTCAGGGAAATGCAAAATAAAATGACAATAAGATACTTTTACACACCCAATAGGATGGTTAAAAATATTTAAACTGATAATATCAAGTGTTGGTGAGGATGTGCAGTGACTATAATAATCAATTGCTACTAGAGGGAGTATAAGCTATTCTAATCATTTTAGAAAACTCTTTGGTACTATCTATTAAAACTAAATATCTTATATCCTCTGAGCTAGCAATTCCACTCATAGGTATATAACCGACAGAAATGAGGACATATGTTCACCTAAAGACATGACAACCAATGTCATAGCAACTTCATTTATAATAGCCACAAGATGAAAACAATCCAAATAACCATCAACAGTAGAATGGATACATACATGTTATATTCATACAACAAAATAGTATATAACTATGAAAACTAAACTACTCCTACACCTAACAATGTAGTGTACTTCAAAGATACAATGTTGCATAAAAGAAGCCAGATACAAAATAATACTGCATGTCTTTATTTGTATCAAGTTCAAAGACAGCAAACAGTAATCTAAGTTGACAGAAGTCAGGATGACACTTACCCTTGAGAGTTGGGTACTGACTGGGAGGGTTCAAAGAAAGGCTTCTAAGACGCCAGGTGGTGGTTACATGTGAATATACATGTATATTTAAATTTTTACCGAGTTGCATACTTAAATGTATTTTACTATATGTATGTTATATTCAACAAAAATAAGTTAAGAAAAATAACTGATGTGGAAAGAAATCAAGTCAGATACAAGAATTTCTAGATTGTGGAAGAAACAAGAGTTACTAAGAGAGATACTGAACTTCTGTGCCTGGAGTTATTTCTTTTTAATAGAACAAATATTCCCCTATCTAGGAGGTTGAAACCAACCTTGCAAAATGGAATAAAGAGTGTCTTGGTCCCTTGCTCCCACAAGAGACCTAGAATAAAAGCATGTTGAACATCTATAATCTCTTTTTGCTTCTTACCATGAACTTTAGGAAAACCTACAGAGTAAAAGGGCCTAATGATTAGGTTCTATCTAATTTTACCGCCAGTGTGGATTAGCTAGTGGTCTGATGAGTTTTTTGTTTTGTTTTGTTTTTGCCTTGTTCACTGTAGAGCATGTCCAAGTGTCTTCCAGCTCTCATACTCTTTGCTCTTTTATTTTGGCATTTTCCACATACGTGCTAGCTGTCAATCACGCTAAGCAGTGTTACATCTGGACCCTCTGTTCAAACACAGTGAAACGACATGGATCCTGGGCACTCAGGACACAGTGCCAGGACCCATGAGCATTTCCTGCTCAGCCTGGTTTCCAAAAGAATTTCAGGGAGCTAACAAGGAAACATAAAACTGATGGGATAGCAGAAATTAAGAAATGCTCTTAAGGCAGGTTTTATCATTTTTTCTAGCTGAAGCTATATAGCAATAGCAATACCACCCAGCCCTATAGTTTGGGACATCACCTCCTTGATACAGGAAAAAAAACCCAATAATGGGAGTCTTACCATAGCCATGAATTTACTGCTCATTCATCATCTTTATGGGTCAATTTCACTGTGCTAACATATGATTAATCCAGTGTGACCTCATCACTCACAAAGGAGCACAGAAGTATCTTGGGTCTTCACTTTCAAAGATCCTCAGTTTGGTTTTTCAACCAGATCCCCTAAGCTGTATACAGAAATAAATGCCTGTTCCACAAGCTATGACCATAGCAGACACTGAGCAAAATCCTAACCAAAGGCTAGTTAGGGGAAGAACCTTAATTAATATTAGGTTTACAACTTAATAGCAAGACCTACTTAGCAGGAATGAGCCAAATCTTAAAGGTACAATGATCAGGGTATCTGTTCTGCAGTTTTTCTTTGCTTCAGCTTGCTTTAGAGAGTTAAGCACCACTTAAATAATATGATCTAGGCCTGCACCAGATATAATATCTCTTCTCCCCATAGGGAGGGAACCAGGATCCGGTTTTTAAAAGATCTCAAAGCTAATGAATGTTAACCATTTTTGGAGAAGGCAGACCAAGCACAGCAGACAGAGAGCAGAGGCCGCAGTACGTATTCCACCTAGATCTCCGTACAAAGACAGTTACGTCAGAAAAGGACACACTGACATATGCCACTGAAGGATGGAAAGAGGAAGACTCTGTCCTCTGTCCTCGTGTGTTCTGTTATGTTCTCCTCAGCACCTCTCACTTACTCTGTCACTGAACTTGCAGATTACTTGTTCAGAACCACATGCCCAGGCTTCCAAGATTACTGATCATGTGCATTTCTACCACCTTCATTAAGCCCCCATATGTGATGACACCATTATTTGGCACTTGAATCAAACCCTTGTTGAAGAGGGGAAGTCGTAGAACCACTGGCTCACATCACTCTATGTCCTGTTAAATCCCATCCCCATCTATTTCCTGAATAATTGCCTATATTTGTACTTTCTGGCCAAGATCAGTTCTAAATGATATAGAAACTACATACTGTTGGAGTTTCTTCAAATTACCTCGGCCTCCCCCAGAACAGCTAGGAAGATGTTTGTTCTTGGTACCTTCCTATCTCTTGTTTTCAGCATTTTCTTTCCCTCTCCAGGATAGTACTGGCATTTGAACAAGGAGCTCTAGACAAACCCACACCTTCAATGCATAGAATAAATCTGTAATGTATGATTCCACATGGTGAATGGTGTGCGTGAGAGAGAGACAAAGAGACTGAGATCCTCCCATTGTGGGGTGGAAGAGGGTAGCTGAGCACCCCTCTCTATCAGTCAGGGTTCTCCAGAGAAACAGAACCAACAGGAGAGAGAGAGAGAGAGAGACAATGATCTTATATATCTGATATCTTATATATCAGAGAGGATATCTATCTATCTACCTATGTATTGAAATTGGCTCACTGGAAACTCAGGCAGAAATCGATGCTACAGTTTTGAGGCAGAATTTCTTCTCCAGAAAACCTCAGTTTTTGCTCTTAACGCCTTCATCTGATTGGATGAGGCTCACCTGTATTATGGAGGGTAATGTGCTTTACTTAAAGTCAACTGATGGTAGATGGTAACCACATCCACACAAAAAATTCATAGCAACACCTAGGTTAGTGTTTGATTAAATAATTGGCTACTACAGCCTAGTCAAGTTAACACATAAAACCATCACACCTTCTAATCTGCTCTGGGTCATAGTTCCCATCTAAAACACCTAACCTTCTTCTGGACACATGACTGCCGCAAAGCACCTTCCCATTTCCTGGTAAGGCCATTTCCCTGCTCATGAGTCGGGGATGTAGGGAAGGAGAAATTAAAAGCTTTAAATTTTGTTGTTTGAAAAATTCTAATCTCCAGAGAAACATTAAGAAATGACCAGCTTGGATAAAGATTTGGCATCTGGTTAAACTAACTGTGGTCCACAGTGTTTCCTCCTCCAAGAGCAAAAATTAACCCTATTGGTGTTTGGCAACAGGCCCTCCAACAGGGGGAGATTTGATGCTTTCTCCATCCCCTGTCAAACCTGCAGCCAAGCATCTCCCTTGGCCAAAGTGCTTGCTCTAGTCCTGCAGGGAACTTGTTCTTATGCTCTGGGGACATGCATTTTGCACACACACCACTCAGGCTCTGCCTAATCCAGCTGCCATTAAACCGAGCGTGAAATGAAACAATTTTTTTTTTCAAAAAGTGCATATCAGAAAAAGAAAAAAGAATATTACTTTTCCTAAACTATCCATTCTCCTTTCACCTTTAACATATAAATAAAGCCTTTGAATTATTCATGCTGGATCAATCAAACTCTTGGTGTCAACAATGTGCTGATTCAGGCTTTTTCTAAACTGATTGGTCTGCCCCCTGGGGACTCACCTTTCCCTCATTCCCATCACAAATCAAGGTACGTTAAATAGGCTTCCATGACTGGGTGATTTGATAATTGATAACTGGGTGATTTTCATACTTCTAAAACGTAAAAATAACCTTTTTGAATAGTGCTATAAAAGCACTTTGGGGACTTCCCTGGTTTCGCAGTGGTTAAGAATCCGCCTGCCAATGCAGGTTCAAGCCCTGGTCCGGGAAGATCCCACATGCTGCGAAGCAACTAAGCCCGTGCGCCACGACTACTGAGCCTGTGCTCTAGAGCCCGCGAGCCACAGCTACTGAGCCCGTGTGCCACAACTACTGAAGCCCACGTGCCTAGAGCCCGTGCTCCGCAACAAGAGACACCACTGCAATGAGCAGCCCGTGCACCGCAACAAAGAGTAACCCCTGCTCACCACAACTAGAGAAAGCCTGAGCACAGCGATGAAGACCCAATGCAGCAAATAAATAAATAAATAAATAAATTTATTAAGGAAAAAAAAAAAAAGAACGCATTACTTTTCCTCCGAAGGTTTCAGTATGCCTGACAGCACTTCATTAAAAAAAAAAAAAAAAAGTACTTTGGAAGAGTAATTAAAGACTAAAAAATGAAACTCTGGGCGCCAGATGAAAAAGAAAAATTAGTGAAACTGCTCTAATTTGAGTTCCCATCCTTTAAAGCAGGAAGTGTTCAGCTTCCTGACAGAGGACGGCTTTTTGACTCTCTGCTGCCCTCAGGCATCTGTACACTCTGTCATGTTTCTACTGCTTCAAAGAACCTACTACTGTTTTATTCAGAACATCAATACAGTATAGCCTAGCAACAAACATGGACTTTCTTCATGTCCTTGAAAGAACCACGTGGCAAGAACTAAGGAACTTCATGCTGCCCTTAGGTTTGGCCACCCCTGCAACAAGAATATCATGAACACTCGTTACACTGAATTTGGGAGATGCCCGGCAGTCTTTTCTGAGTTCATAGTGCTTAATCTCATTAGCTATCAGATACCATGTCTAATCTGATGTTCAGACTCATGTCTGCGTGTAATTGGGTTCAATGTGTGTAGTTAACAATAAAGCGGGTACTGATCCCACAGAGAAGTTAGATGTCTTTGAAGAATCCATTAACTAACTCGAAGGTGGAGGAAAGGGAACAAAATTTCACACAATTCTAATGAAAGGCAGGAAAACAAACCAGATCTAAACCCAACCAAATTTCTGGACATAATGGTGTCATAGTTCAGCAACCGCTCTAATGTTCTAGGGATTCCTACATAATAAGCATTAGGTTCATCTGCTCATTCATTTTGATAACATTTGTCTGTTGACCACCTACTGTGTCCTAGTTGTCCTAGGTGCTTGTTGGGACAACTGAGGCTGGTAATAAACTACTCCTTGTCCTCATGGAGCCTAGGATCCAGATGACTCTGACTAAAGAATATAGACCAACCTATTTCATTTGAAAATATAATTGACATACTATTTATTTCCTGGAATCCTAAATTATCAGCAGGATTTCTTTTTTTTTTTTTTTAGTATGCATACTAAGGGTCTTTTTTTTTTTTTTAATATTTATTTTATTTATTTATTTATTTTGGCTGCGCCGGGTCTCAGTTGTGCATTGCGGACTCTTAGTTGCAGCATGCGGGATCTAGTTCCCTGACCAGGGATGGAACCTGGGCCCCCTGCATTGGGAGCACAGAGTCTTACCCACTGGACCACCAGGGAAGTCCGAGGGTTTTTTTATTTTTATTTTTTTTTAACATCTTTATTGGAGTATAATTGCTTTACAATGTTGTGTTAGTTTCTGCTGTATAACAAAGTGGTGGTCACAAAGCACCAAGCTGATCTCCCTGTGCTATGCGGCTGCTTCCCACTAGCTATCTATTTTACATTCTCTACATCTGTGTCTTTATTCCTGTCCTGCCCCTAGGTTCATTAGAACCTTTTTTTTTTTTTTTTTTTTTTTAGATTCCATATATATGTGTTAGTATATGGTATTTATTTTTCTCTTTCTGACTTACTTCAGTCTGTAAGACAGACTCTAGGTCCATCCACCTCACTACAAATAACTCAGTTTCATTTCTTTCATTGTATATATGTGCCACATCATTTTTCTCCATTCATCTGTCGATGGACACTTAGGTTACTTCCACGCCCTGGCTATTGTAAACAGTGCTGCAATGAACATTGTGGTACATGACTCTTTTTGAATTATGGTTTTCTCAGGATATATGCCCAGTAGCGGGATTGCTGGGTCGTATGGTTGTTCTATTTTTAGTTTTTTAAGGAACCTCCATACTGTTCTCCATAGTGGCTGTATCAATTTACATTCCCACCAACAGTGCAAGAGGGTTCCCTTTCTCCACACCCTCTCTAGCATTTATTGTTTGTAGATTTTTTGATGATGGCCATTCTGACCGGTGTGAGGTGATACCTCATTGTAGTTTTGATTTGCATTTCTCTAATGATTAGTGATTTGAGCATCCTTTCATGTGTTTGTTGGCCATCTGTATATCTTCTTTGGAGAAATGTCTATTTAGGTCTTCTTCAGCAGGATTTCTTTAATCATTCATTCCAGAAATTTAATTCTACTCCTACTTCATTCAGTCCTGATTCTTATATTACACCCATATCCTTGTACATTATGTCACGTTCAGTCCAGTCCCATGCATGACCATGACTTTCCCAAGCCTGTTGAAAGATGGAGGAAAGGGGGAACTTGCAATCTCTGGACACCTTATTCTGTGCCAGACCTTGTGCTACATAAAAACTGAAGCAACTCATTTTATCCTCCCAATAATTATCAGAAGTAGGTGTTATTATATTTCTTCCTATAGGCAAGGAGATTCAGGCTCCAAGAGAAGGAAATGAGAGAAAAAAATGGGTGAGAAGCAGAGCTTAGCTTCAAAGCTGGAGTAACTGACCCCAGAGGGCTGTGCTCATCAAGGTCCCCAATCAAGCAGCCCACATGGAAGAGGTTGTGGGTCAAATGATATAGTCTCGGCCCTATAACATCCTGCACATTTAGTTATTTACTGGCTGTGTGGTCTCAGGGGCAGGACCTAATGGCTTGGAGCCAAAGCCTCAATTTCATCCTCTGCACAAAGGGGAGAGATGCCTACCCGACAGAATTTCTATGAGGATTTTGACATGCCTGGCACACACTAGTTCCTTTAAAAAAGTGCTAGTGATGATGATACTGATGATGGCTTCACTGAGATCAGAAGAAAGAAAATCATCATTCAGACTTATACCTAAATCTCTTCCTATAGACAGTTGCAAATGCCTACGAACAGCAGCAGCCTTGAGACAGAGCCCATGCCCCAGGAAGACTCTGGCTTGCAAAGATTCAGATTATCTTTGCTTTGTGGATGAGAATTTTTTTTAAGAGATGTTCCCTTTATAAACGCATTCAGTGCTGGTTTCCTCAAACATGTCTTCAGAGGAAACTGTTAAAGCTCAAGTTTAAGAAACCAGGAGAGACAGTTACAGAAAGATAGAGAAGATGAAAAGGCAGAGGGCTATGTACCAGATGAAGGAACAAGAAAAAACCCCAGAAAAACAACTAAATGAAGTGGAGATAGGCAACCTTCCAGAAAAAGAATTCAGAATAATGATAGTGAAGATGATCCAGGACCTTGGAATAAGAATGGAGGCAAAGATTGAGAAGATGCAAGAAATGATTAACAAAGACCTAGAAGAATTAAAGAACAAACAAACAGAGATGACCAATACAATAACTGAAATGAAAACTACACTAGAAGGAATCAATAGCAGAATAACTGAGGCAGAAGAACGGATAAGTGACCTGGAAGACAGAATGATGGAATTCACTGCTGCGGAACAGACTAAAGAAAAAAGAATGAAAAGAAATGAAGACAGCCTCAGAGACCTCTGGGATAACATTAAACGCAACAACATTCGCATTATAGGGGTCCCAGAAGGAGAAGAGAGAGAGAAAGGACCAGAGAAAATATTTGAAGAGATTATAGTCGAAAACTTCCCTAACATGGGAAAGGAAATAGCCACCCAAGTCCAGGAAGCGCAGAGAGTCCCATACAGGATAAACCCAAGGAGAAACACGCCGAGACACATAGTAATCAAAGTGGCAAAAATTAAAGACAAAGAAAAATTATTGAAAGCAGCAAGGGAAAAACGACAAATAACATACAAGGGAACTCCCATAAGGTTAACAGCTGATTTCTCAGCAGAAACTCTGCAAGCCAGAAGGGAGTGGCATGATATACTTAAAGTGATGAAAGGGAAGAACCTACAACCAAGATTACTCTACCCGGCAAGGATCTCATTTAGATTTGATGGAGAAATCAAAAGCTTTACAGACAAGCAAAAGCTAAGAGAATTCAGCACCACCAAACCAGCTCTACAACAAATGCTAAAGGAACTTCTCTAAGTGGGAAACACAAGAGAAGAAAAGGACCTACAAAAACAAACACAAAACAATTAAGAAAATGGTCATAGGAACATACATATCGATAATTACCTTAAACGTGAATGGATTAAATGCCCCAACCAAAAGACATAGACTGGCTGAATGGATACAAAAACAAGACCCATATATATGCTGTCTACAAGAGACCCACTTTAGACCTAGGGACACATACAGACTGAAAGTGATGGGATGGAAAAAGATATTCCATGCAAATGGAAATCAAAAGAAAGCTGGAGTAGCTATACTCATATCAGATAAAATAGACTTTAAATTAAAGAATGTTACAAGAGACAAGGAAGGACACTACATAATGATCCAGGGATCAATCCAAGAAGAAGATATAACAATTATAAATATATATGCACCCAACATAGGAGCACCTCAATACATAAGGCAACTGCTAACAGCTATAAAAGAGGAAATCGACAGTAACACAATAATAGTGGGGGACTTTAACACCTCACTTACACCAATGGACAGATCACCCAAAATGAAAATAAATAAGGAAACAGAAGCTTTAAATGACACAATAGACCAGATAGATTTAATTGATATATATCGGACATTCCATCCAAAAACAGCAGATTACACGTTCTTCTCAAGTGCGCACGGAACATTCTCCAAGATAGATCACATCTTGGGTCACAAATCAAGCCTCAGTAAATTTAAGAAAATTGAAATCATATCAAGCATCTTTTCTGACCACAACGCTATGAGATTAGAAATGAATTACAGGGAAAAAACGTAAAAAGGACAAACACATGGAGGCTAAACAATACGTTACTAAATAACCAAGAGATCACTGAAGAAATCAAAGAGGAAATCAAAAAATACCTAGAGACAAATGACAATGAAAACACGACGACCCAAAACCTATGGGATGCAGCAAAAGCAGTTCTAAGAGGGAAGTTTATAGCTATACAAGCCTACCTAAAGAAACAAGAAAAAGCTCAAGTAAACAATCTAACCTTACACTTAAAGAAACTAGAGAAAGAAGAGCAAACAAAACCCAAAGTTAGCAGAAGGAAAGAAATCATAAAGATCAGAGCAGAAATAAATGAAATAGAAACAAAGAAAACAATAGCAAAGATCAATAAAACTAAAAGTTGGTTCTTTGAGAAAAAAAAAAAAAAAAAGAAACCAGGAGAGATGGGGCAGGCAGGATGATCACCACAGTACTCTATGTTTCCCATAAACAGATACAGGTTTACAGGTATTCCGTGACCCTTAAGAAAAAGTAGGTGTTATCCTACTGCAATCCATTGACCTAAGCATTTTGCTAATCAAGGAAGTGATCTGAGAGGAAGTAAAGGACCCAAATCTAATTTAAAAGATATATTAGTTCTACAACCGTTCAGTGTAATTATTATTTATTTAGACATCCCACAGGTGCCATGACTGGGTAATTCTATGTTCTGTTGAGGGTTCAGGAAATGACTGGGGTTTAATGCGGTTTAAACAAGCCGTAACAATCTCCCATTCAGAATGCCGACCACCATCTGGCCTTTCGCTAGGCATCTTAAACGATTTCTCAGGCATAACCACACAACACACTCCCAGGAGGAAGGCAGGGGGAGTGCTCCATGCATAAGGCAGCTGGAGCCCGCAGAGAACTGGTAACTTGTCTAAAGATCACACAGTTGTTTGAAGGGAATGACAGCAGTAGAATCCACTACTCCCAACCCCAGGTTCAGGCTCAGCCCATTGAGCATGGAAGATGCTCAGATTGCCCCAAGCCACAGCACCCCAGCACTCTGGGAACTAGCACCTGAGGCAGCCATGCAGGGAGGATGGGGCTCAACACCTGAAACTGACAGACCACGACTGAAGATCAAGAAAGGAAGGGATGGGGGCTTCCCTGGTGGCGCAGTGGTTTAGAATGTGCCTGCCAATGCAGGGGACACGGGTTCGAGCCCTGGTCTGGGAAGATCCCACGTGCCGCGGAGCAACTAGGCCCGTGAGCCACAACTACTGAGCCTGCGCGTCTGGAGCTTGTGCTCTGCAACGGGAGAGGCCGTGACAGTGAGAGGCCCGCGCACCGCGATGAAGAGTGGCCCCCGCTCGCCGCAAGTAGAGAAAGCCCTCGCACAGAAACGAAGACCCAACACAGCCAAAAATAAAATAAAATCAATTAATTAATTTTTAAAAAAATAAAATAAAATAAGACTCCTTCCTTTAAAAAAAAAAAAAAGAAAGGAAGGGATGAAGTAACCCATACCCACAAATGTTGCTGTAGGATTACTGACTGTCCTTGTTGCCTACCTAGTAAAATTCTCAGACATCTAGGAAATCTCCTTCGGACATTTTTGAAGGTGAGAAGAGGGCTGCCATCCTCCCCTTTCCTCAGCATACATGCTGTATCTCCTACCCCCAGGGTGAGTATCAGGATTTCTTCTCCCCACCCTTTTATATTTATGCAACTACTCTACAATCACCTAAGTTTCAGTTATTCTATCAGCAAATTTGCAATGGATCCCAAATATTGAAGTAGTTACTGGTAGTAGTGGTACCACTCATCATACTACCAAGGCTGGTAGTTACCAGTCGAGTTATATACACTTGAAATCCTGTGAACCTGAGAGTTAGACTTAATTCCATGACGAACAAAAGTAACACTCCACTGCATAACCAACAATCACATCTATAATAAGCTTGAGTTGTTTTTTTCAGCATCATACCTTTGATAGGCATATTCCTACCCATTATTCTAAAACATAATTGTTCCTTTGGCCTCAATAAATGATACCTCAAGTTTACAGGTCACCTGCTAGATGCAATTTACTAACAGGCTGCTTGCCTCCTCACTCTGTTCCCTCTCTGACCCTAGCCCCTCGCCACTCGCTCCTGACACCTAAGACCCAGCTCAGAGCATAGGTTACGAGAGGCCACGCCCACCTTTGTCCAAACATTAGCGTTGACTTGGTCTCAGCTTCATTGAATACGGAGGGAGAACAGCAAATAACGATGGTGGTTCTACAGTTCCCACCCAGAGAGTCCTGAAGAATCCGAGTCATCTTGCTGTCCCGGTATGGCACGTGTGTTTTCTATTTAGGAAAAGAAAAAATATTGGCTGTTACAGCCCATTCAAAGAGAAAATACAGAGGCAAGCAAGTTAGTGATGGGAACTGGGCTTAGAAACATGTGAAATAAAAATCTGTTGCCTGGGGGCTTCCCTGGTGGCGCAGTGGTTGAGAATCCGCCTGCTAATGCAGGGGACACGGGTTCGTGCCCCGGTCCGGGAAGATCCCACATGCCGCGGAGCGGCTAGGCCCGTTAGCCACAACTACTGAGCCTGCGCGTCTGGAGCCTGTGCTCTGCAACGGGAGAGGCCGCGACAGTGGGAGGCCCGCGCACCGCGATGAAGAGTGGCCCCCGCTCGCCGCAACTGGAAAAAACCCTTGCACAGAAACGAAGACCCAACACAGCCAAAAATAAATAAATTAAAAAAAAAAAAAAAAAAAATCTGTTGCCTGGTCTTTGGATCTTGCCAAAGTTTAGAATACCCATTCTGGGACCACCCGGGTCATACGAAATTAGCATCACCATTCACACATTTTAATGGGCTAGATTTCCCAGCAAGCAGGGCGTCCACAGCCAGGATTCCCCCTGTCCCTTTCTGAACAAAAACAAATGAATCTCTGGGGTGCGTGGCAAAGAGAGTACACGAACCCAAAAGGTAACTTCTCATAATATCATTTAAGAGATGGAGACAGGATCACTTACTGTCCCTTCTGCCAAGGCAGAGATCACATTTCCAAGAGCAGACAAAGACTTATTGATATTTTTAGCTTCGTCGAGAACAGCTCCCTCGGCACCAGTTTTGCTGACCTACCAGAGAGAAGAGAATACAGTGAGCTGCACAGGACAGCAAAAGCACAGAGGAGAAAATTCCAATTCACAGGAGGGCAAGCGGGGAGGAAGGGACTGATGTGAATCCTCCTGGAATGCAGGGGAAAATAAAAGTAAGTGAGAATCACGGTGATAAAACCTTCCCTTGTGCCTGAGGCTGGGGATTTGTTCTCTCTTGTTGTCATTTTCCTCTCAATTAGGTTTTAGGGGGAACAGTGGAAGTGCCTCAAGTGTAGAGCTGCGGATGCTTCCCAGAGGACATTTGTCCAGGGACACCAGGCTCCAAAAGTGCTGTCACTACAGAAAGGCTGGGGTCCTGCGAGACTGAATCACAGTCTCTAGGCCCAGGAAGCATTAAGAGAAAACACGGTCCCGGCCACAGTGAATGGACTATTGGGAAAGTGTAGATTACAAGCTCCAACTTCAAGCAAAGGACAAGAAGTGGTAGGGATGGTTATCCGGACTCTCTGCTCCTTCCCTACTTATTCCCATAGCAAGAAAAAAAAAGGAACAATCATCCAAAAGGAAAAATACTCGACAAGGCATGTAAGGCAAGAAAATGTATATTACATAGTGAATTTGTCTTTTTTCCTCTGCAGTTAGAGGGACCATGCACCATTCCTCCTCAGCTGTGTTATTACTGGTAATTTCCTGTTTACAGCATTTGCTCTAGGTAGAAAGCAGTTCACAGATGCTAGAAAAAAGGGAACTCAACATGATTCATAGCTCTGCTGACTGGACAAACGACATGGCGGGGAGCGGCTGCGCTCTGAAGAAAGAAAGAAAAGCAGGGAAATGATTTTAAACTGTGCGAAGATGGATTTCAATTCTGTATAAAGGAGAAACTCCCAACGATAGAGATGAATGCATGTCCAAGGGGAGGTTTTTTCCAAAGAAAAGTTCAAAGATTTCTCTGGAAATCATGTGTGGGTCCCCTGCTTACAGATGAAGAAATCACAGAGCTGCTGTGTCACAAGTATTAATAGTAACAGTCTATTCACAAGGTGTTGTTTAAGGTGCTTTCACACTTGAGCATCTTAGCTCCATGAAGTATGCGAGACAAGCACAATCACCTTCCTTTTACAGACAAGAAAATTTTGAGCTCCAGGGATGTCAAATTGCCCACCCAAGGGAAGAACACCATTTAAGAAAGACAGGGCTAAGACCCAGAGCTCTGTTCTACTAGATCACACTGATACATTCATGCGGACACATCTAGGGCAAGGAAAACAGATGTTAGCACAGGAAATGACGTGCAGGACAACTTTAAAACGCCTCATAAATATCATAAGTAATAACCACTGACACTGTGCAGGCCTCCACTCTCAACTGCCTGCATTAAGCACTTTTCAGCTGCATTTAGGCCTTAAGTACTCATCTCTTTGCTCTAAAGGGAAAGGCGGCAAGCTTGGGAAGAGGGAAGGGTCACTGGGAGCTTTGTCTGGACCGATACGACAGGTGTGGCAGCAGAGCAGATGCTAGTTGCTAATGGCCAGTCTAGAAGTGAGCAATGCTTCTCCCTACTCCCGTTCTGGTGGGCATCTGTTTAAAGTTACAAGCCGGGACCAGTTCGATTTTCGATTGCCAACTAGGAGGATACATGTGATCTGCTCAAGGCTGTACAAACGCGGACAGGAGGACAATCCAAGTAGCCATTACTCACACGGATGTTAGTGGCCATAACTTGGCGTCCAGCAACTCAGTGGCGGGAGCAGTAAGTGGGGATCAATGACACAGTTTGGGAGACTGACTGAGCTTCAGGGCCGGCCCTGATGCGGACAGTCAGCACGACATCAGAGATGAGGGAGGCCACATGGTATTGTGCACAGAGACTTGCTCTGTGATGTCATCCGAGGTGGGCAGTGCCCCCAGCCGGGGTGTGGCAGCAGGACCCTCTGGTGGTGCCATGGAAGTGAGGCTGGGAGGGCAGAGGGGAGTTTCTGGGAAGCCTATTCGGCCTGGAGTATGGCCTCAGCCAGTGCCTGGGAGAGCATGGACAGGGTACAGATGCCAAAAGAAAACCCTCACAAAATCAGAGAAGGGTCAGCGCTTGTGGCTAAAACACTGGCTCCAGACCCCGTAGCCTGAAGGGAGTGAGGCTGTCCACACAGAACAAGGTCAGTTCACGCCTCCTGCAGAGAGAAGCCGGGAAGGCAGGGAGAGCCCCACCTTCCAGATCTTCTATCAGCAAACAAACCTGCAGAGGCGGGCCTGCCGCATTCCAGCGTCAAAGCCCCTTCCTGGCCTATTTGAATCTGTTAAAACACAGAGATCTTTCCTGTTCTCAGAAGTTCACATCCCTCCAGCATTTGTGCCGCTGCCTTTGCCAGGCTAAGTTCACACCAACACTCGCCTCATGTCATCATCAGGGTCTATTAGGCATAAATCAAGGTTGGCATTCAAAACACCTCCTGTGACATGAATAGGGGACTTCAGGACCAGAAAAGAAAGAGCAGAGAAATGAAGGTTAAATTTAATAACATCTTAGCACAACATCAGAAACTTTAAAAGCTCTTTAAAACCAGGGAATAGAAAGACAGAAAAATTATCCCATTGCACACTGAAGCAAATAACGGGGAAATTGTGGATAATACAAATAAAGAACCAATTACCTTTTCGCTCCCAGCCAAATCAACTAGATAAAGCTTCCCACTGAGTTTTTTTTCAGTCTCTACATTCTCTTGTTTAATATTAATCAGGAAGATACTGTGACTTCTAGAGCTGTGTTCATTCATGTCTGAAAAGGAAAACAGTTTACTGCTCTACAAAGAACATATAAATTTCGGTAGCAAGCATCTCAATAAAAAACACAACAAATCATGCCTAATAGCTCCGTTTTTTGTAAGTCCACTCAATTTAAAAAATTATCTGAGACCATTTCTCCTGCAAAACAATGCTCATTCTAGAAATGAAAGATTTAAAATATTTTCACGTGGCAAAGAAATTAATCTAAAAATCATGGTCAGTGGTTTAAGACAAGAGTCTCGAGCTCTGCCTGAAGCCGCCATCCTCCAACACCCCCATCCAGCCTACCTCTCTCCTTGAAGAGCTCAAGTTTTCCTCCCCTGCCTCATTTTAAGTCCCTCAGCCTTTATCATTCTGATTAGTACCCGATGTATTCCATCTTTTTCATGTGTGTAAGCCTTGCCTTATCAGTGATATCATAAGCTTTCTTACGGAAGAATTATGACTTTCTTAAGGAAGGATTAAGACATACATTTCTTCTATAACCCATGCTAGGCACATAGAAGGTCTCAAAGATGAAATATGCTTCATTAGGACCAAGTACCAAAAATAAAAATCTTCTTGGACCCTTGTCTTTGCTCACCAGGCAGGCAGAGACCCCAGTGACTGTTTTATTCAATCCCACTAGCAATTATTTCTCAAAACTATCTAACCAGATTATGTGGGAAAAAACCCTAAAAGATTCCACAAAAATGTTAGAACTAGTGAATTTGGCAAAGTTGCAGGATACAAATGCAATACATAAAAATCAGTTGCATTATATATAACAATAATGAACAATCCAAAAAGGAAATTAGGAAAACAATTCCATTTAAAATAAGAACAAAAAGAATAAGATACTTAGGAATAAACTTAACCAAGGAAGTGAAAGGCATACACTGAAAACTATAAAATGTTGCTAAAAGAAATTAAAGAATACACAAATAAATGGAAAGATAATCCTTGTTCTTGGATTAAAAGACTTAATATTGTTAAGATGTCCATACTACCAACAGATTCAATGCCATCTCTATCAAAATCACAATGACGTTTTTTGCAGAAATAGAAAAGTCCATCCTAAAATTCAGATGAATCTCAAGGGTCCCTGAATAGCCAAAACAATCCTTTAAAAGAGCAGAGTTGAAGGTCTCACACTTGCCGATTTCAAAACTTACTACAAAGCTATGGTAATCAAAACAGTGTGGTATTGTCATAAAGGTAGACATATGGACCAATGAAATAGAGAGCCTAGAAATAAACCCTCACATAATATGGTCAAATAATTTTCAACAAGAGTGTCAAGAGTGACCATTCAATTGCGAAAGAACAGTCTCTTCACCAAACTGAAAACTGGATATCCACATGCAAAAATGAAGCTGGACTCTTCCTTTAAGTCGTATACAAAAGTTAACTCAAAAAAGATCAAAGACCTAAATGTAAAAACTAAAACTATAAAACCTTAGAAGAAAACATAGGGGAAAATTTTCATGACACCAGATTTGGCAATGATTTCTTGGATATGACACCAAAAAACACAAGCAACAACAGCAACAAAAAAGATAAATTTAACTTCATCAAAATTAAAAACTTTTGTGTGTGAAAGGACACTATCAACAGTGAAAAGGCAACCCACAGAATAGAAAATATTTGTAAATCATATATCTGATAAAGGATTGAGATCCAGAATATATAAAGAACTCCTACAAATAAACAACAACAGCAAAAAGCCAAACAACCCAATTTTTAAAAAGTGGGCCAAGGACTTGAATAGCACTTCTACAAAGAAGATGCACAAATGACCAATAAGCATATGAAAAAATGCTAAACATCACTAATCATGAGGGAAATGCAAATCAAAACTTCAATGAGATAGCACTTCACACCCATTAGTATGATGATTAAAAAGAAAAAAGAAACTCAGAAAATAAGAAGTGTTGGCAAGGATATGGAGAAATTAAAACTCTTGCACACTGTTGGTGGGAATATAAAATGGTGCACCTGCTATGGAAAACAGTATGGCCGTTCCTTAAAAAATTAAAAGGAGAATTACCGTATGATCCAGCAATTCTACTTCCGGGTATTTACCCAAAAGAACTGAAAGCAGGAACTTGAACAGATATTTATAAATACCTCCATGTTCATAGCAACATCATTCACAATAGCCAAAAGGTAGAAGCAATACAATGTCTATCTGTGGATGAATGGAAAACAAAATGTGGTCTATGAGTACAATGGAACATTATTCAGCCTTAAAAAGTAAGGAAATTCTGACACATATTACATGGATGAATCTTGAGGACATTATGCTGAGTGAAACAAGCACATCACAAAAGGACTTGTATCATTCCACTTATATGAAGTACCTAGAGCTGTCAAGTTCACTGAGACAGGAAGTAGGATGGTGGTTACCAGGGGTTGGGAGGAGGGAGTATGGAGGGTTATTATTCAATGGATATGGAGTTTCACTTTGGGATAATTAAAAATTCTGGAAAAAATTCTGGAAATAGGAAGTGGTGATGGTTGCAAATATTGTGAATGTACTTAATGCCACTAAATTGTACACTTAAAAGTGGTAAAATGGTAAATTTTATGTTATGCATAATGTAACAAAATAAAAAAAAACACCTTACCAGAATGATAAGAAAAATAGTAATGTTCTGGACCAACAGTTCTGAACCAGGGGGCCAAGATGGACTCTCAGGTATGTCATGAATAACTCATAACTAACAATAACTTAAGAAACAGTGGAAAACTTCTTTACAAATGAGAGATGCTATTAGTATAAGAATATCAGTCTTACATTCTTTCCTATATGTGTATAAGCAGAAGAGAAAGAAGTAGAGTTTAACCTACACTGTATACAGGTCTAGGCTCACCTATGAAACTTGCCATGTATATGAATATCATCTGATACATTTGTGGGGATAGGGAAACAGTTGAGAATTACAGTTCTGGATCAAAGGATCATAGCACCAGTCAACCAAGCAAAGCTTGAATCTCTTCTACACCATGCGGGGAACTCACTACCTCTCCAGGTAGCAGGCTTTACTTGGGGCAGCATTAAGGACTAGAGTTCTTCTTGTGATAGGTCAAAATCTGCCTCCATGTACCTTCAACAATCCTGGGTGGTCTACTCATTCAGATCAAACAAAGCAAGCTGACTCTCTTTCTTAATGTCAGCACCTTGAAGATATTATGAAGAATATGTTAAGAAACACTGCATTGCCCATATGGCCTCCCCAGATATTTTTCTCTCTTCAAAGCTAGAAATCCTTCAGGGGCTTCCCTGGTGGTCCAGTGGCTAAGACTCCGTGCTCCCAATGCAGGGGGCCTGGGTTCGATCCCTGGTCAGGGAACTAGATCCCACGTGCTGCAACTGAGAGCCTGCGTGCCGCAACTAAAAGATCCCGCGTGCCACAACTAAGACCCGGCGCAGCCAAATAAATAAATATTAAAAAAAAAAAAAGTTAGAAATCCTTCATTCTTTCAAGTCCTCTTCACATGAACTCACTCTCATCTGTGCACATCTCATCTGAATAAGACAGACAGCCCCTATCTTTTCATGGAAGCTCTGCTGCTCTAACACCACGTGACCTGCTTCCCTGAGACGGGCCGAAGAAGGCATCGCAAGGTAAACCAGCTGACCTGACTATGTTTGTTACCAACAAGGCATCAAAAAGTTTACAGTCAAGCTTCCGCTCCTCCATGTCTTTCTTTTCCTTGTTTACAAAGGGCAGAAATCTAACATGGTTTCTTTCCATGCGTATTACTGGCCTATAGAATCTGTTGGTTTGGATTTTTTTAAACAATAACATAGTTAAAATAAATGAACTTAGAAGCTTACTTTCTTCCCCCTTTAGTTGGTTGGTTGGTTGTTTACCCCAGTGTTCAGGCTCAGGCTGTTACCAGGCCCCAGTCAGTGAGTGTCACCCGACATTTCCAACAGGCCCCTGGACAGTAGGAGGCGCTGTTTCCCAGGACCTGCCCAGGCCTGCTGGTACTGCTTACACCCCTATGTTTTTGAGTGCCAGTCACTGCTTTACAACCACCTTCCCCTGCATTATTCCATTTGGACCTCATTACCCCCACCCAACCTGGTTGGTAGGCAGATGTTTGTGTCCTAACTTAGAGGGGAGGAAACACCACCCAAGGCTTACTCGTTACAGCCACGTGGCGGTTTGCTTTGCCTTCATCTATCACGTCCATGACCTCCTCGGGGCTTGACACAAACCGTTCGGTGCACCCCTGCAAGACAGCCAGATCAGGTTGGTCATTGAAAAACTGAAAAGCAACAAGACTTTGAAACAGCTAAACATTTTCCCACTTCTCTTCTAGAGCTGCCAATCCAGAGAAAGGCTGCACTGTCGACCCAACAACTTTTCCTCCTCGCCTAGGGCTTGCAATCTACATTAAAAAGAAGTCTGAGCAAACGCCAGGAAACCCAGAAGTAAACCATAAAATAAGTGTCAGATTTTAAGTACATGTCCATACTCATCAGCAGTGGAGGCAGAAAATAAAGAAGGAAACCAATGACGGAAAAAGAAGTGGATGAAATCTTGCTTTGCCTATCAATCTAGCCACCAACTTTAATTAGATACTGAAGTTGTAGACATAATGCTATGACAGGTTTCTCCCAAGTGCAAAGTATGAACAACTGTACTCAATACCAAAGCCTCTTTAAATGTGAATAATAAATGTTCAGTTCTCCAGTTCTTACCTCATGTGATTTGACATCTGTGATATACTTACATAGAAACAACTGAAGAAATTAAGTGTCAGTTTTTTTTAACCAGATGAATATTAAATATAAGGAGCATGATTAAATATCTATATGTACTTTTTAGGTAATATTCTGGGCATCTTATGTAATAATCAAGACAGTGACTGGAGAGAAATCAACTGCATCATCAATCAAGTTTTCCTCATACCTTTACGTACGGGACTCTGTTTTTATCTTCATGAACAGCCAAGTTTGTCTTGGATACTACAGAGATGATAGTGATGACATGCAAAGAAGAAAAAAAAAGTTAAAGACCCTGTATTGGAGAAAAAATAGAAATTGTTACAGAACATAGGTAAATCTAATCACTTTGCAATGACTCAAGTTAAAGCTTTGTCTGAGAATAAGCAGATAGCCTGAAGGCAATAGAACATCTCTATAAATTCCTTAAGCAGAAGTGCTGTAAATCATGCCAACCTTTCTGGACTTTAGTTACAGAACAAATAAAAGACAAGAATTCGGGTTACTCACCATCGAGTAAGTCCCTGATTTTGTCCAAGTAGATTTCAAAATAGGAAACCTGATTAAAAACAAATTGATTTTGAAACAGAAATGCCACCCTGTATTTCAAAAACATAATTATTAGAACTTGCAAAAGCTTTCTGTTATGCCACGAAGAGTAAGAAGAGGGCTACAAAGTGAAGATTCAGAGTCTCGAGGGCAGAGCTCCAGCCCACTCCCCTGGCCTCCTGCTTCCTGCTTGCCAGCTTGCTCTACAAGTCCCTGCTCAATGGGCCACTCTCCAGCCCCACATCAGAGTTCCCTTCACTTCCAGCCAGGTGTTATTTACATCCTGTGCTAGCCAGCCTTATAGGAGGACTCTACCTTTTCACCTTAGATGAGCACCAAGCAAACTTCTACGTATGACAACGGCTAGAACAGAACACGTCCTTTGCACGTAACTGTCAAAAATCAGTAGACCTCACCTTAGGCATCACATCAACAGCCTCTTCAGACCAGGAAGGGAGCATGTTCCAAACATGCACATGAAGAAGGTGGGGAGGGGGACAAGGGCAGTTTGCTTGGAACTACAACACAGTAACAGAGAGAGAGCTGGTGATAGTGGCCAGCTCTGGGGAGTCCAGGAAGGATCTGAACAAAATGCAATTTAATGAAACACAACTAGACTGTGAGAGGGAAAGGACGCCTTCCGATTAGTTATTCTCAAACTTCAGTCCCAGCACTGCCTAGATCAGCATCTCCCATAGCGTCTGTTTAAATTGCCCAGAACCCTACTGCAATCCTCCTGAATCAGAATCTCCAAGAATAGGATTTAGGAATCCGCTTCTAAACTCCCCAGGTGATTCTTACCTTATCTCAGGCTGATATCTGAGAACAACTTTAACTGGATACGTGATCTTGGAGATTTAATTCACAAGTAACCGAGACCCTAGACCTCAGTGCTCCCATCTGTCAAAGGAAGCCATTCCACGTGATATCAAAAATTCCCTCTAGGATTCTGTACTGTCTACACTTGCCTTCTGCAGACCAGATCAACTGTTCTCTCCCTCAAGTTCATGGGGTTTTTTTTTTTTGAAATCTAAACAGAGGATTGAGCTAAAAAGGTGTTTTAAAAGTTGAAAAGTAGTTGTAAAGCTGGGATGTAAGTCTACCTGTGAAATCTCACCCCTACATCCCAGCTCTGGACCAGTCCTGCCTCGAGGCAGGGGAAAGTGAACACTCCCTAACCCAGCACTAATCCCAACCCAGCTCAGCCCTGGTTCATTACCTTTTGTTCGTGTCTCAGCCTGGAACCTCCTGATGCCTCGTTTCTCTGAGATCTGGGGTCCTGGCTTCAAACCCTGGAATCTGTAGCTGAGCATCCTCTGCCTGACAACCTCTGCCTGTTTGAATGTCTGTCAAACAGTCCTGTCACTGACCCTCTCTGTCATAGATACAACTACCTGACCTTTGAAAGACCTACTGCTCTGGAAACCTCTCCCTGTGGCTGGAATCCTAGAGTCTGCTTGGCCTCTAACCTTAGACATTTCTAACCCAGCCCTTCTGCAGCCCACTCAACCCTGGTTCCAACCCATTCTATGTATTTCAGAATTGTCTGGTCTTCATTAAGACTTTTCTGTTATCTTTGAGATCTTAAGCTTGTGCCCTTATTTCCATAGGTTACAGAGAAAATTAATGACATACAAAGACCGGTTGTGAACTAGATATTAGGAAATCTGGCAATTAGAATCTTGTTCACATTTAATATAAGTAGAAAGAGAATTCTGATTTATTAGTTTCTTTTTACCATAGCAGATAGTGGCTGCTTTCGGGGTGGGGCGTTGAATTTTGTTATTTTTGTCACCTCAACTACTTTGTAAAACCAGATGGAAGAAAAATAAATAAGCATTGTTTGGCACTAGGAGAAAGCATGTTCAGAAATAATGTTTAAAACCTCTGTGAGACTGGTAAGAATGGCCATCATCAAAAAATCTACAAACAATAAATGCTGGAGAGGGTGTGGAGAAAAGGGAACCCTCTTGCACTGTTGGTGGGAATGTAAATTGATACAGCCACTATGCAGAACAGTATGGAGGTTCCTTAAAAAACTAAAAATAGAGCCACCATATAACCCAGCAATCCCACTCTCGGGGCATATACCCTGAGAAAACCATAATTCAAAAAGAGTCATGTACCACAGTGTTCATTGCAGCATTATTTACAATAGCCAGGACATGGAAGCAACCTAAGTGTCCATCAACAGATGAATGGATAAAGAAGATGTAGCACATATATACAATGGACTATTACTCAGCCATAAAAAGAAATGAAATTGAGTTAGTTGTAGTGAGGTGGATGGACCTAGAGACTGTCATACAGAGTGAAGTAAGTCAGAAAGAGAAAAACAAATACTGTATGCTAACACATATATATGGAATCTTAAAAAAAAAAATGGTTATGAAGAACCTAGGGGCAGGACAGGAATAAAGACGCAGACGTAGAGAATGGACTTGAGAACACGGTGGGGTGGGGGGAAGGGGAAGATGGGATGAAGTGAGAGAGTGTCATGGACATATATACACTACCAAATGTAAAATAGATAGCTAGTGGGAAGCAGCTGCATAGCACAGGGAGATCAGCTTGGTGCTTTGTGACCACCTAGAGGGGTGGGATAGGGAGGGTGGGAGGGAGACGCAAGAGGGAGGAGATATGGGGATATATGTATACGTATAGCTGATTCACTTTGTTATACAGCAGAAATTAACACAACATTGTAAAGCAATTATACTCCAATAAAGATGTAAAAATAAATAAATAAATAAATAAAACCTCTGTTAGACTCACTTTAAGGAACAGATTTTCAATATTGCCTTAATCAAGCCTCTTTTTCTTGATTAAGCCTGTCACTACTCAGCTGAAAATAAGAAGCAGTCAATAACTAACTTGCTCATTTACAATTATTATTTGTGAAATAAGACAGCCTAACTACAAATGCAGGACAGGAACCTGGACTGTAAAATTCAGCCCTAGACGTGAGTGTTGTTCCTCCTTTCCTTCCCCTTCATGCTGGGGCTATTTTTATCTTAATAAGATTCTAATATGAGACCTTATTTTGAGGGCAATAATTGGTTTAATATCTTACTCCAGGATTATCCCATAAGAGCCCTATAGTGGTTTAAGGTATTTAAATGCAAACAGCCTTAAAGATGCACTAAGCTCCTAAATCTTGATCCCATCAAAGCAACAAGTGTCTGTATCCTCAGATATATAAAACTCTAGGGCTTCCCTGGGGGCGCAGTGGTTGAGAATCCGCCTGCCAATGCAGGGGACACAGGTTCAAGCCCTGGTCCTGGAAGATCCCATATGCCACGGAGCAACTAAGCCCGTGCGCCACAACTACTGAGCCTGCGCTCTAGAGCTCGCGAGCCACAACTACTGAGCCCACGTGCGACAACTACTGAAGCCCGCGCACCTAGAGCCCGTGTTCCACAACAAGAGAAGCCACAACAAAGAGAAGCCCGCACACTGCAAGGAAGAGTAGCCCCCGCTCGCCGCAACTAGAGAAAGCCCGCGTGCAGCAACGAAGACCCAACACAGCCATAAAAAAAAAAAAGAAATAAATAATAAATAATAAAAATTAAAAAATAAAGGTTTAAAAAAAAAAAAAAAACTCTAGCAAGGAGGAGAAGCTGGCTTCAGCCAACAAAAGGAGCTGTAAAGAAAAAGATTTGCCCGATGTACTTTATAATTGGGCAAACAGTTTCTGACTTGTTTTTATATAATTTGGGGAAGGTACACAGCAGAAATAAGTAAAGGTGGAAATTTAATATAATGGAACAGGTACTGCATGTGGGGTTGGTCAGATCAAGAATCTAAATCTCAACTCTGGGGCTTCCCTGGTGGCGCAGTGGTTAAGAATCCGCCTGCCAAGGCAGGGGACACAGGTTCAAGCCCTGGTCCGGGAAGATCCCACATGCCACAGAGCAACTAAGCCCACGTGCCACAACTACTGAGCCTGCGCTCTAGAGCCCGTGAGCCACAACTACTGAAGCCCGCGAGCCACAACTACTGAAGCCCGTGCGCCTAGAGCCCGTGCTCCGCAACAAGAGAAGCCACCGCAGTGAGAAGCCCATGCACTGCAGTGAAGAGTAGACCCACTCACCACAACTAGAGACAGCCCGCGTGCAGCAACAAAGACCCAACGCAGCCAAAAATAAATAAATTAAATCAATAAATTAAATCAATAAATCTCAACTCTGCCGAGGACTTGATATGTCACTTTGGCCATCTGGCTCTATATCTTTGAACTTCGGTTTCTCACCTCTAAAATGATGGGCCTAGGCACTTGGGTCCCAGCCTTCAAGGATGATCAGCCTCTTGGTTGATCTGCTCACCTGCAAGTCTGCTAACTGCCCCTTTCTCCTCCACCCCCTTGTCAACCCCGTCCCCAGTCACTGTGGCGGGGACCCTACCAGCCACGTGCATCCTGGACACAGCTCATCGGAGCTGGGGGTGGGGGGTACCTACTGGAGGCTGGGCCAATGGGCCCCTCCCCAGGGGAATGAGGAAGTGGAAATAAGGGAATGTAGAGCAGGAGCTGCCATGCACCCTCTTTCCCACACACAGAAAAGAGAAAGATGGTCTGGAACAAGGGAAAGAAATTAAGCAAGAGGGTGGGGATTAAAGAAATTAAGAAACGTGGGGACTGTAATGGAGATGGAGTTTCTTTTGGGGATAATGAAAATGTTCTGGAAGTAAATAGTGATCATGGTTGTACAATTTTGAAAATATACTAAAAACCATCAAACTGTACACTTTAAAAAGGTTAAATTTATGGTATGTGAACTATATCGCAATTTTTTTTAAGTTAAAAAAAAAATAGGAAAAGCAGAGCCTGGATTTCTTACTTCTCCACAACTCCCCGCCCCCATGCCTGCTGTCAGATTCTGTATCTTATAACAACTTCCTCTATTTGCTTAACCAAGTAGCTTTCAGTCACTTGCAAACAAAGGCGTTCCAATGAATATACCCCTTCTACCAAATGTTATGAATTCACAGCTAGAGTTGAGAGTAGAAATCTCTCTTTCAATTCAAATTTAAGCCAGAACATAGGTTTGAAAAACAAAAACAAAAACAAAAACAAGGAGGAAAAGAATTCCCTTTCCGAACATTTCTCAGAATGCGCTCAAAATACTAGTCTGTCATCCTCCAAGGAGGGTAAAGTATGTCCACAGTCAAATAAGATAGGAAATGTAATATAGTACATGTCCACTTTGCAGAACTGCATTACACATTAGCATATTTAAGCTTGGGGTAAATTTAACATTGTTCAACAAAGCGTTTTCCCAGCTAATTTGACCACATACGCCTTTTCTGTGGTAGCCCACTGAGTAATAATATGAGGGATTGTATTCCATGGAACACACTTTGGGAAATGCTGTCCACAGCCAATCATGGACACATGCCAGTCAGATCTACAGAAATCCACAGGGGTAAAGGGTAGAATTCAGACAACTACCAAGATGATTCCATCCTAAAAAGGGCTTTTACTTTATCTCAGTATTTCCTCAGTATTAGCCTGAGTCATTAACTAATAAATATGGTTCTGCTGATCACAGGAATGTCATTTAAATTAGATAAAATCTTCTACGTGTACATAAAAGAGAAGAGCAAAGAAACACGATTTGGGGCTCAGTTTCTTCTCTTGGGACTCAATAATAGCACTCACCTTGATGTGGAACTCCAGGTTTTCATCCATGGAATAGATATGGTCAAAGATGTCGTGTGCGATCCTTGGGATGATGCCCATGAGTTGAGGGTCGTGTAGCTTCCCCTAGTGAGTGAAAAAGACAAACACAGGGAGCTAAAGAGCGCTGGGCGACATGTGAGAGAGAGAGAAGGGACCGAACCTGGGCTTCTTAAACAGGACTCCGTGGAACAGGGAGCACCACGCAGGACTGCCTGCTCCCTAGGAGATCTACCCGACCTGCCAACAGACCAACAGTTAGCGGGATAACTCAACCAGGCAGGGGAGAGCATGTCCTGCCGGCCTTGAAGGCCCCCAACATCCCCTCCTGCTGTCACTGCGGGCAGCAGATCAGTGTGTATGTGGGTGAGCGTGTGGGTAGGAAGGAGGGAAGGAAGGACAGAAAGGGAGAAAGAATGAGGTTACATGTGTGACTGTAACATACTAAATGTGGGCTTTGTTTTGGAAATTTTACAAACTGACCAGAACCTACAAATCCAAGTTAATCTGCCTTAATGAAATCACCTTGAGAGCTGATAGATACAGTTTCATTCACATCATCATTGCTCAAAAATTTCTAAGAAACTTATTCTGGAAATACCTTCAGTAGCACTTTACACACCAATCAAGAAAATCCATTTTATCGATTTCTTTTTAAAATCTGTTAATTCCCAGCCCGAACTGTTCCAAATAATTTTTGACTGTTTCTAATACATAAATCTGCTTATAAAATATTTTCTTATTCTTTCCCTGCCTTTTTCCATTTCTATTCATTTTACCTAAGGTGTGGATGGATAGGTGAATGTTTCTGTTATTTGGACTATCACTAAATCCATTTTCAGGATCCAGAATTTGCCACCTCTGAAGGGTTTCAAAAAGAGACAGCAAAGGACCTGAAAGCAATTCCTAAAGAAGAGCTCTAGAAGTGTTTCAAGCAACAGGCTTAGCAAGGACCTCGGTGCACAACTCCTAGAGAGCCTTCTTCATGCCCACACCAAAGGAACACTTAAAAGTTCTATCACAGGTTAAACAACCCGTCAGCATACCAACACACGTCTAAAGTGATTGCCAGCAACTGTCTTCCCAGAGAATCACACGTGCCTTTCAGAAGTTCTAAAACTCTAGGAAGAAACGGAACTGGAAGCAAAGCCAGTCTGCTCTTTAGTTTTCCAGGGATGCTCAACAGCTTTTACAACTTTGACTCATACATCTTCGTTCAAAATCTGCCCAACACCTGCAAGATCTGCTTTGTTTTCCTCAATCAAGTCCTCTTTTTCTTTCAGAGGTTCACTGCCTGGTGCTTCTCTAACAAGATGACTTCCAAGACAACATTTGAGTTACCAAAAGCAAGAAGTTGCATGAACCCTGGCACTGACTACAGGCCACAAAGCACTTTCCATTATGAGTCCTCCTTCACGCACCTGATTCCCGACCTTCCACTCTGTTCAAAACAAGAGAAAAGCCGAATTCAGACACATCTGGCCTCTGGCTCTTACTCGGAAAACAGGTACTCTCCTGGAATGCCTCATCTGCTAAGGACCCTAAATCATTTGATGTGTTTCTGTTGTTTTTTTTAGTTTAACTGTACACTCCCTAAAGGCAGGGTGGCCAGGGCATATGTATTTCCTCCCACTGCTTATGATACTTGGTATAGTGTCTACTGCATAGAATTACTGTAGAATTTAAATTAAATAGTATATATAATGTGCTTAGTGACAATAAATGTTATTATTCAGCTCATGATACATTCTCTCAAGCAGGTGCTGGGTTTTACTTGACTTGAAGAGTCTGAAAAACATGTTTCCACCCCAAACCATTAATATATATATATCTAATGAAAACAAAACCAAATCACTGAGACTTCACTTCTCCTAGACATCATAAAACATGTAACAAATCAAATATTGGACCCCACCTGCTCTGGACTATGGAATTTGCTGGCAGAAATGGTACCTACAGTGAAAACACAGTCAAATGCGACACCACTGGGCCAATCTGACTCAAGAGGGTCCAAAGAGTGCCCCCCACACTGCCACCCAGAGCTCTTTAATAATTCATCATAATCCTTTAGCTTCTCTTCAGTGGCCCACAGCCAAAGAAGAAAGATCAATAATCCAAAAATGATATATAATTGACTCAAATCTGTTTCCCTAGATGCTTTTCCTTTCAACGGATTCATCTTCCAATTGATTCTGGGTGCATACAAGTATTGACATCCTTTCTTTGCCTTTGGCAGGGTAAGAACCAAGGCAGAACCAGGATGAGTCTGGACACTTCCTGTTTTGTTGCCCTGAAGACCCAACCCGAAAATCACATGAGAAGGAGCACACGTTCATTTGGAGAACACCTAATAATACCCCCATCCCCACAGTGACAGAGTGATGTCCAAGTCTACCGCAGGTTTAGGGGCTGGGATGCTTGCTTTAGCTCATAAACCCAAGAGTGGTGAGGGCCTTTATGCTCAGTAAACTAAGGCTGCCAAAACAATCTGTGTGTGTGTGTGTGTGTGTGGTGTTAATGTACATGGTGTGTAGTGTGTGTGTGTGTGGTATTAATGTACATGATGTGTAGTGTGTGTGTGTGGTGCTCACATACATAGTGTGGGTGTGTGGTACATGTGGATGTGTGGTGTGTGGTGTGGATGTGTGTCATGTGGGTGTGTGTGCAGTGTTGATTTCTGTGTATGGAGTTTGGGTGTGGTGTGGCTGTGTGTTCGTGTAGTGTGTGTATCTGTGGTATGTGTGGTGTGTGCAGTGTGTGGGTGTGAGTGGCATGTGGATGCGTGTGCAGGGCTATCGATGGGTGGTGGGTGTGTGGCGTGGTGGGTGTGGGGTATGTGCGTGGTGAGGATGGATGTGTGTGGTGTGTGTGTGAGACAGAGAGGTGTTCTGTGGGAGGCATGCAGTCTTAGCCGGAGGTAACTCCTGGTGGAGACAGTATGTCTCTCACAAAAAGCAAAGTCACTTAAGGGCTTTGCTTCCTTGACTTGGAATGCACTCTTTGTTCCAGGCCTGGGGAATGTAAAAGAGATCAGCAAAGCTATCTCAGGCCAGGAGACCTCAGGGAACTGAGAGTCTTGGTTGTTCCTTATGGCGGGGGGCTGTGCGTGCCTAGTTAAGAGAAGTTAATGTTCAAGGTCGTTGTAAACTTGCTGACGTCCATGGTGGTGACTGAACTGAGACGATAAGCAATTTCATGGGTTCCTCTTCTGTCTATATAAGATTCAGTAGATTCTAAATAAAGTGCCTTGCAACCATCAGTTGTCTTGGTCCTTCTGACCCCATACTCGCGGTGCTATTCAGTCCCTTGCCCCTCTCCGTCGGGACCTGGAAGACCCTCTGCGGTGGCTGGACCGTCGCAAGTGGTGCCCGCACAGGGACCTGACGGGTGAGGAAGTACAGAAAAAGAGGTAAGCGGATCCTTATGCGGAATATAGAAGAGTAAGTGGCCACCACGAATATAATAAGTGAAACAGAAAGCATAAGGCAGATAGAGTCAGAAGTAAAATAAGATGGGACAAAAAGGCTCCAAGGAGCGAGAGTTGTTCGCCCAAGTGCTGCTGTCTATGTTAAAGGCATGGGGCACGAAGGTTATCTACTTCACAGATCTCTGAGTTCTTACAGCATGTATATGAGGTTTCTTCTTGGTTTCCTGAGGGAGGTTCTATAGATGCCGCTATATGGGAGAAAGTAGGGGAAGATCTTCACAATCATTATAAGGCCAATGGCCCAACTCAAGTTCCGATTATTACTTTTAGTTTATGGAATTTGATCAAAGAATGCTTGGAACCCCCCCCCCCATGATTCTGTACCCCGCCTTTCTGAAGGGGAATACATTAAGCCTATTTCTTCTGCTCCGCCGCTTGCGGAGGTTGCAATCAGCCCTCCTTTTTCAGATGAGGATGTGCCTTTGAATCTTGCTGAGGAAGCTGCACGATATGAAAAGAATAAATATCCTAATGATGATGTTTTATTAGATCTGGTGGAAAAGTCTCTTAAAAAATTGAATGTAAGTCACATGATGCTGTCCCTTTGAGCCCGCTGCAGAGGGCTATTCAAGGGGCAATGCAAAGAGGAGAAGATCCTTTGTTTTGCTGCCTGGTTATTGAAAGACCAGATCCTAATAATCCTCAGCAGGGTATTAGGGAACATCAGGCTATCCCTTTTAAAGTTTTGAAAGATCTGAAGGCAGCATGTGCCCAATACGGGGCTACAGCCCCTTTTACAACAGCTATGATTGATACTATAGCCGGGGAGGCTTTACCTCCCTCGGGTTGGAAATCTATTGCACGAGCCTGCTTGAATGGGGGGGATTACCTCATGTGGAAATCAGACTTTTATGAGAGGGCTGCTGAGCAAGCTGAAAAGAACGCTGCTCACAATATCCCTATTGGTTATGACATGTTGGTAGGAGAAGGACAATATACGTCTTTGCAAGATCAGCTCACTTATCCAGCAATAGCCTATCCTCAAATTAATTATTTAGCTCTACAAGCCTGGAGGAAATTGCCTTCTACTCAAAAAACAGAAGATATTTCAAAAATTAGACAAGGGCTCGATGAACCTTATGCAGATTTTGTGGATCGGCTGCTTCAGGCAGTGGGGCGCTTGATAGTGGATGGCCCTACAGGAACTATTATAGTGAGACAATTGGCTTTCGAAAATGCTAATAGTGCTTGCCAGGCGGCTATTAGACCCTGGAAAAAAAAAGGAACCTTAGAGGATTATATTCGCCTTTGCTCAGATATTGGACCTGCTTATGTACAAGGAACTGCTATTGCTGCCGCACTTACAAAAGCTGGCGTAGTCCAACCTACTAGAAAAAGGGGTCCATGTTTTAAATGTGGCAGACCTGGTCATTTTGCCAAAGACTGTAGGGCTCCCCCCGGTGCCGAGGCTGGCCTAGGGGTGGAGGCGCCTACAGGACCCAGGGCACCTGATTTGTGTCCTCGGCTGGCCTAGGGGTGGAGGCGCCTACAGGACCCAGGGCACCTGATTTGTGTCCTCGATGTCAGAGAGGAAAACACTGGGCTAAGGAATGTTGATCTCAGACCCATAGAGATGGAACTCCTCTGTTGGGAAACTTCTTGCGGGGCCCTCTGAGGCCCCGCCAAACAATAGGGGCAATGATCATCTGCCCTCCACAGAGTGTCCCCAAGAGTCTAGGAAACCTGTCTATTTGTCCTCCTCAGACTATACCCAAGAGTTTTATGAAGCAAAATCTCGGCCCGGTATCTCCTCCCTGTTCCGAGCCACGCCCGATAGCGCAGGACTGGACCTCAGTGCCTCCTCCAGATATGTATTAACACCTGGAATGGAGCCTCAAGCTTTATCTACAGGAGTTTTTGGGCCTTTACCTCCGGGGACAGCTGGCCTTATTTTAGGCCGGAGTAGTGTTTCTATGAAAGGATTAACTATCCTGCCAGGAATTGCAGATGCTGATTATGAGGGAGAAATTAAAATTATGGCTTACACATTGAAAAGAAATTATTACTATTAACTCAGGTGATAAGATTGCTCAACTTATTCTATTTCCATATGTGCCTGAGGGAAACATATTACAACATCAGAAGAGGGGAACTAAAGCTTTTGGCTCCTCTAATGCAACTTATTGGGTTCAAAAAATAGAAAGGCAACGCCCACAGATGCAATTGATGATTAATGGTAAATGGTTTTTGGGGCTCTTAGATACTGGAGCTGACGTGTCAGTTATGACCCAAATTCATTGGCCAAAACAATGGCCTGTTCATTCATCCATTTCGGATGGATGAATACAAGGAATAGGACAAACAACTGCTCCTCTGCAAAGTGCTCAATTATTAAAATGGCAGGATTCAGAAGGGCATATGGGTTATTTTCAACCTTACATTGTTCCTGGATTGCCCATTAACTTATGGGGCCATGATATACTTAAAGATATGGGAATGTTATTGTATAGCCCTAACCCTACTGTGACTAATATGTTATTGAACCAAGGTTTTTTTCCTAATGGAGGCTTAGACATTAACCAACACGGAATTGTTGAACCTGTTGTTCCAAGGACTTTCACTGATAGACAGGGACTGGGTTTTTCTTAGGGGCCTTGGAATCTCCTCCACTCACTGCTGATTCCATAACATGGTTGAGTGATTCACCTGTGTGGGTGGACCAATGGCCCCTGACTCAGCAGAAATTATTAGCTGCTCGTCAATTGGTCAATGAGCAATTATCATTAGGACATTTAGAACCTTCTATTAGTCCTTGAAACACTCCAATATTCGTTATACAAAAAAAGTCAGGAAAATATCGACTATTACAAGATTTAAGGGCTGTCAATCAAACTATGTTAATTATGGGAGCATTACAACCAGGTCTTCCTTCTCCTTTGGCCATTCCTTATACTTTTCATATTATTGTTATAGATTTAAAAGATTGTTTTTTTTTTACTATTCCCTTACATTCTGAAGATAAAAAGCGTTTTGCATTTAGTGTGCCTGCTGTTAACTTTCGAGAGCCTATGCAACGATATCAGTGGAGGGTGTTGCCTCAAGGTATGGCTAATATCCTACTTTATGTCAGAAATATGTTGCTCAGGCATTGCAACCTGTCCGTCTTCAGTTTCCTTCTTTATATTTAATTCATTACATGGATGATATATTATTAGCTCATTCTAATGTCACTATGTTACAGCATGCTTTTGAACAACTACAAAAATCACTTCAAACTTCTGGCCTAGTAATAGCAGATGATAAGATTCAAAAAACATCCCCTTTTGCTTATCTGGGAAAATTTATCAATGCCACACAAATTATTCCACAGAAAATTGAGATACGCACTGACCAGTTACATACATTAAATGATGTTCAAAAACTCTTAGGAGACATTAATTGGCTGAGACCTTCTTTAAAATTAACTACTGCCCAATTACAACCTTTGTTTGATATTTTAAAAGGCGATTCTAACCCTTTATCTCCACGTACACTGACTTCTCAGGGAGCCAAGGCCTTACAATTGGTCAGTGCTGCTATACAGCAAGCTCAATTAACCTGTATACATTTAGATTTGCCTGTAAAATTAATCATTTGTCCTACTCCACATGTCCCTATGGGAGTTTTGTGGCAACCTGTGGGGATTCTTGAATGGCTTCATATGAAAGTAACTCCTTCTAAAGTTATTACTCCTTATTATGAATTAATTGCTTCTTTAGTGCAGATGGGAAGAACTCGATGTATGCAGCTTTTTGGCTATGACCCTACACACATAATTTTGCCTTATAATTCAGAACATTTCACTTGGTTATTGCAGCACAGCAATGTATGGGGATTAGCCTTTTGTGGGTATTCTGGCCCTATAGATAACCATTATCCTGCTGATAAATTAATACAATTTAGTCTCACTACTCCTTACATTTTTCCCACAGTCATTAAACGTTTCCCTCTACCAAATGCCTTTACTGTTTTTACAGATGGATCATCTAATGGCATTATGGCTATAATCACAGATACTGGCATCCAAATTAAAGAACGTACTAACCTACGCTCTGCTCAGCGAGTTGAATTACATGCCATTATTATGGCCTTTTCAAAATTTTCCACGGTATCTTTTAATCTATATTCTGATAGTCGTTATTTAGTTGAGGTCCTAGTAGCTTTGGAAACTGCCACACTTGGCCATACTAATGATGATCAATTATTTCATACCTTTATGACTTTACAGCATTTAAGTCGTACACATCAAGGTCCCGTCGCAGCGCTTCATATCAGAGCGCATTCTTCCCTGCCTGGACCGTTGACTTTTGGTAACACTTTGGCAGATTCTCTCACTAAATCTTTAGCAGGTGTTGTGACCCAGCCTGCTGCTGTGCAACACGCTCAAAATTCTCATTCTTTACATCATCAATCTTCAGCCATGTTACAAAAACAATTTGCCGTTTCTCGAGAGGCTGCTAGACAAATTGTTAAACAATGTTCCCCATGTGCTCCACATCTCCCAGTTCCTCATTTCAGAGTCAATCCTCGCGGTCTTCGCCCCGCTCGTATATGGCAAATGGATGTTACTCATGTTTCTTCCTTTGGAAAGCTTCAGTTTGTTCATGTAACTATTGACACTTATTCTGGCTTCCTTTGTGCTACTGCCCAGACTGGAGAAGCCACAAAGCATGTTATTACCCACTTATTTCATTGTTTTGCCTTCATGGGAATTCCCCAAATACTTAAAACGGATAATGCCCCTGGCTATACTAGTACTTCTTTTGCTTCTTTCTGTGCTACTTTTAGCATTACTCACCTTACTGGTATTCCTTACAATCCTCAAGGACAAGGCATTGTTGAACGTGCGAATCAAGCTCTAAAGCTCACTCTTTCTAAAATACAAAAGGGGGAATATGCTAAGACACCCCATGCCTTATTGAATCATGCCTTGTTTATTTTAAATTTTTTGACAGTTGATCGAGCAGGTAACACAGCTTTTGAACGTCTGATGGCCACTTTCACAGCTCAAGGAGCTTCGGCACAGGTGCTGTGGAAGGACCCTCTGACAAATATATGGAATGGACCTGATCCAGTTTTAATCTGGGGTCGAGGTCATGTTTGTGTTTTTCCTAGAAGTGCTGATTCCCCTCGGTGGCTTCCTGAAAGTCTCGTTAGACAGATAGATGGCAAGAAAGACCCCGCAGCTGATTCGGAGGATGCGGCACCTCTCGCTGAACGTGAAGACTACTCCAGGGATGGATCCCAAGAGAAGAGGTCGGAAAAGGAGGCATCCGGCACGAAGGACTTGGCAAAGTGATCCTCCGACTTGGGGTCAATTGAAGAAGTTGGTGGCTCAAGTTCAGGAATTAGTGACTGCTCAAAGGACTTCTTTTACCCCTATGACAATGTTTTTGGCTATGTTGGCTGCTTTATGTGTCACGGCAGCCACGGCCGGGATTGCTCTATCCAAAAGCGTGAATGAAGCCCATTTTGTCAACCAGTTATCTAAAATTACCAGTGTGGCTTTGGCTCTTCAAAGTCATATGGATTCCCAATTAAAAACTGAACTTGATGAATTAAAAGATGTGGTCTTAAGTCTGGGAGATCAAATTAATGCTCTAAAGATTAGAATGAAATTGAATTGTCATGCTAAATATTCTTGGATCTGTGTAACGGCGCATAAGTACAATGAATCTGACTGGGATTGGGAAAGAATCAAAATGCATATTCTTAGTGTATGGTCTGACAGCAAAATTAGTTTAGATATACGTAAATTAAATGCAGAAATTCAAGCTATACAAGAATCGCACCTAGATGAAAGTGATCCAACAGAAATTATAAAAAGCGTTGGTTAGTCAACTACATTGGCTCAATCCCCAAAACTGGATTCAGGGTGGCTTATCTCTAGCCATTATGTATTTTCTTATGTTGGCAATTATCCCATGCTTTGTAAAATTTGTTCTGCACCGATATGTTCGTCTCAGTACTGAGCTCCATGGTTTGCGTTTACAACAACATGCTTTAAAAAAGAAAAAAGGGGGACCTGTGGGAGGCATGCAGTCTTAGCCGGAGGTAACTCCTGGTGGAGACAGTATGTCTCTCACAAAAAGCAGAGTCACTTAAGGGCTTTGTTTCCTTGACTTGGAATGCACTCTTTGTTCCAGGCCTGGGGAATGTAAAAGAGATCAGCAAAGCTATCTCAGGCCAGGAGACCTCAGGGAACTGAGAGTCTTGGTTGTTCCTTATGGCTGGGGCCTGTGCGTGCCTAGTTAAGAGAAGTTAATGTTCAAGGTCGTTGTAAACTTGCTGACGTCCATGGTGGTGACTGAACTGAGACGATAAGCAACTTCATGGGTTCCTCTTCTGTCTATATAAGATTCAGTAGATTCTAAATAAAGTGCCTTGCAACCATCAGTTGTCTTGGTCCTTCTGACCCCATACTCGCGGTGCTATTCAGTCCCTTGCCCCTCTCCGTCGGGACCTGGAAGACCCTCTGCGGTGGCTGGACCGTCGCAGTGTTCCATAAAGGTCTTCACTGCATCTATGTTGACTGCTTTGCAAATGAAATGCACATGTACACATACAATAAACAGTCACCTCAGGCAGTAAAAGGTGGTCAGGAGGCAAAGAGCTATAGAAACTCAGAGAACAGAAAAGTCCCTTCCAGCTGGGGTGATATGGATGGCTTGAGAGACACCAAATCCTGAGGGATGAGTAAGATTAAGGATGGACAAAGAGGATGTGGGCAGAGGAGAGGAGATGGGAGTAACAGAACGAAGGTCGGAACTGAGAGAACAACGACAAGTTTAGTGGGCTGGAGGATCAGGGATGGACTTGAGTGGAATGTCCTGCTCCGTCATCTCGTTTCTCCCAGAAAGCAAAAAGAAGAGACATTTTAATGCTTGCATCTGTATAATCCTCTTCAAAAACTTTTCCCACTTCTGAAGGTGGCCTTCTCGGAGCACATGTGAAAGCAGAAACCAGACCCAGGCCACTGGCCACGGAACAAGACTCCCTTTGTTCCAGCCCCCGTGGCCTCCTCAGCCTCCCAAGCAGGACAGAGTTTCCTGAAACACTTAAGATGGGAGAGCAGGGGGCCTGTCAGCGCAAGAGCCCCAATGCACTCAGACAGGCTCATTAAAAATCACTTGGCAACTCCTCACAGCAGGGCAGCCTGAACCCTTCCAGGGCCTCCAGGTGTCCCTTTGGGCAGAAGGAAAAACACTGCGTGTCTCCATCCACCTAAATCCGTGTGCAGAAGAGGGCCACAAAGTGAGGCACGGGGCCGAGAGAAGCCCTTCCCAGCCTCCCGCGCTGAACAAAGGCCCAGCCCTCTCTTCCCCAGGCAGCCGGCACCCAGGGACCTCGCTTCCAACCCTCCCCTGAGCGCTGCCAGCCAGAGCCCAGCCAGGGCCCAGTGCACCAAGGGTCCTATGGAGCTTAGCACCAACACTGCCAAGTATTTCCTCTTTGCACTAAAAATCCGCCTGAAACGCGCCATTTTCAGAAGCTAATCTTTCCAATTTTATGTCGGCTTATCTGTTTGTTCCCCTCAGTAGAAGGTAATGGAATCACCATTGGATGTCAGACCCAAAACGAAGGGGATTAAAATGAAAAACAGCTTTTAAATGTGACAGCTCTGTCCATTCAGGGAGTTAACAGCCCCTTGCAAAAGCCTTTAAAGGATCACAATGTGTAATGCCGAATACATAAAATCCTCCTTTCAGATGGTGAGAGCCCTGCGGGGTTTTTTTTAAAAATTTAATTGCATTCCAGGATCTTGGGTTTCCTGGTCTCCTACAGTCTCTGGGTTTCAGCTTGGGGTTCCTCCTTTCCTCTGTTTTCCTCTAAAATATCCCCTACCTTTTCTCCAACCTAAAATCACCCAACAGAAAGAGCCAGATGAAGTGTGTGTAGGGGGTGAGAAGGTGCTCGGAAAGGACCCACAGCCACCCGACTCCTTCCTCCTGTGGGCCTAAGCATGTGATCCTCCAAAGTCACAATAAAGAAAAGCAGCTCATTACTAGCAACCTTTTAAAACTGGCAAGGATGGAAAGGAGACAGAATTTAGGCAACTGTGAAGAGTGGCCCGCACAGAACCCCACTCCCTTTAGGCCCCGTGATTCCCTCTGGAGCCACAGCACTGCGCCAGGAGTTGCGCGGCTGGCACCGCGAGTCACAGAGGGCTGGCGATGCCCTCATTTAATAAGATGTCTCCAATTTTAGTGTGAAAGAGCTGGCGTACCTTTTTGCCATCTCCTCACACCCACCTACCCCCGCCATACACACAAAACACAAACTAAGGTTTTACTCTGGGGACAGGTCTCTCCTTTGATAGTTTACAATTTAAATTTCTGACATTTAGCAAACACCCTGTATTTCCCAAAGACGAATTAATCCCAAAGCTTAAAAGGTCACTCGTAGAGGCATTTTTGTAAGATGTGGGGGGATTTTAAATATTGCATTTTTTGTACTGTATATCGTTTGGTAATTTTCCAAAGAACTAAGGAATGATTCCCTCATGAGAAGCCATCTCTTAATATCTCTCTCTCTCTCTCTCTCATGCCTTATGAACCATGAAGAAGGTTCTGTCCATGGTTACTGGAGTGGGTGGAACTTAGGAAATGTATATCACTGCGGCTTTTCTAGCGCCTAGAAAGTTAAGGGTCTGGGGCCCAGGAGGAGAGGCAGGCGAGGGGCCAGAGCCGGAGAGTGGGGACGGCCATGCCTGTACCACCATTTCCAAGGAGTACTGCAGTAGGATGTGAGATGCAGAGAAGAGAGACGGAAAGGCTCAGGTGTCAGGAAACAGTCCTGCTCCGTCTAGAAAAGGTGGCAAATAAACCTCGTGCTTCCTTTAATCCAATACAATCTCTGAACCACTCTGTCTCCAGCAAAATGGGGGGGAAGCGAGTCAACACAACAGGAATGAGATCCCCAGAGTCACACCCCACACTTGAAATCGGTGTGAGCAGAACATCAGAGCCCTGGGGATTTCAGCCTCGAGCCTTTGAAATCTCTTCTTCAATAGCAATGATTCATAAGCTAAACCGATTCTGCAGCAGCCGTCTCAGTGACATTCCCAAGAGGGGACAGTAAATGAAAAACATAAGCTTGAAGGATTAAGGATTCATCTTACCCTGCTGCTTGTAAGCTGAATTCCCCAAACTTCCTCTGTGTAGTTTCTTATAATAACTGCTCTTTCACCTCTCCTCACCTGTCAGGTGGGCCCAGCCTTTAGAAGAATTATCCAGCCCCAAAGGCCATATAGGAGTCTGATCCACGGCAAAAAGCAGGAAAAGAAGAGGTAAAGGGGACCAATTTTGTCTGCAGGCGCGCCTTGTCTGGAAGACAGCCTGGAGCCACAGAGCTCCAGGGCTAACAATTAGAGCTGGTGTCACACCCTCAAGTGCACAGAGAGGCCAGGTGTGTAAGTCTCCTCCGGGGAAGGATACTGAACACTTGCTCACAATGTGCGTGGAGGGGACTAGGGTACACTGGAGGGCCCAGCCCCACAAACGTGCGTCAGCCAGGGCCACCATGAGGCTATCATTTTCACAGATATTTTATCGAAGGCTTCCTAGGTGACCACCACGGTCCCACACAATAGCAATGTGAGTAAAAAGGTGAACAAGACAACGAAGAACACTGCTCCAGTGAAGCTTACACTTTATATTACGGTGACATTTCACCCAGAGTTGCTAGATCTTCAGCATTTTCAGCCAAAGTTGGACACTTAGAATTGTTTGAAACCATCCCATTTTAAACACTGCCTGCAATTAAAAACAAACAAACAAACAAAAAACACTGTGCAGGTCAAACAAAAATATGTCTGTGGGCTGCATTTGGTCCACAAGCCAACTTCTCTCAACCTCTGACCTACCATTTTTTATTTATTCAGAAGAGACTCGCCTCCCCAGAGGCCCTTCTTAGACTAAATGATTTTCACAGCAGACTTTCTCAGTAAGATTGGGGCGGCAGTCCACAGGGATACTCGCACCACCGTTTAGCTTATCGATGATTATTTTAAATAGAATTTATTGTTCCTATTTTGACAGAGCTATCAACAAAGGATTTTTTAAAATACTGAACTGCTGAGATTTTATTACTCAACAATATTTTTAAAACTCCTCAAAGACACAAAAAAATTGTGACACAGACATAACCACCCCTTAACCATCCACTGCCCAGTCAAAAAGCCACATGCACCTCGCAGTTTGCTGAAGCACCACTTCCGTTCAGTCATCTCAGAGACGACATAACAGCACGCGGCAACCTTACCTCCATGGTGTGCGTTTTTCCTGATGATGTCTGTCCATACGCAAAAATTGTCCCATTATAACCCTCAAGGACATCTGCGAGCAAGAAAGAAAATTAAAATTAACCCATTACTTTGATTGCATGCTAGTGCTGGTTGCCTGTTTTAAAATTACGTTTTCCAAATGGCCCATCTCATTTTTCACACAAATGATGTATTTCAACTCCATTTGCACTTAAGTAGAATTGTGAGATAAAAGCAGGAATGAGGGCCTCCTCTGCTCCACAAAATAAAAAGAAATGGACTCACATGGCTACAGAATATATTAATGAAGAAGGAGGCAGACACACTTTCTCCTGGTAACATCAAAATCGAAACAGGTATCGAGCAGTATATTTTCTTTTTAGTAGAGAAGTGTTTGAGTTTTCTTCTCCACGTTGATCTCTTGAGATCAGTTGAGGTGGGAAAAAAAAAAAAAAAACCCAAAACATTATCGTGCCCTGAGTCTCTGGAGTGAGGTGTAGAATAGGATTTCTCTCCTGAAGATCTGATTTGGGTCGGTTTAAACCCTGGCCCCGGTGGATTCCTTGGGGAGGTTTCTTGAGAAGGCCGCGCTAAGCCCCTTCAGAGCAGAGCTACTCCACAGCTGGGGGGACAGGGTCCCACTCTGTAGACTGAGACACATGGTGACAATCCAATCAGCCCGGAAACCAACTGGGCCCTGACTCGAATTTAGGGCCTCTGTTTTTTCAGTGACTGTGCTAGCAAGATGACCCTGGCCCAAGAGCATCGGGGATTTCTTTTAGTTACACAAGAAGCAGACCATGCCACACGCTGCAGGCCGCTTCCCTCTCTCTCACCCAGGGGACGAGGGGAGGCGTGCGGAGAGATGCACCGACACTGCTATGAGCTGACGATTATCTGTGGGAATTCTTTCAAAGCAGCAAAGGCGATTAAAATATATTTAGTGCTCATTTCCCTCGATCCTACTTCATCCACATAAACATCACTGAAAGTGGCATGATGCATAATTAATATTCCCTGACCCACCATCTCTACAGGGAGGAAGTCCTCATTCTTAAAAGCACCGAGGGGTGGGGAGGGGAGCCCCATAAGGGGGTGTCCTCTCCAAGGCCATTTACATAAAAATCAAGCCAGGCAATCAGCTCCATCGATTTCAGGCCCTGATTAGGTTGGTTTGTTTGCTTTTTTGGTCTCTCTCAATTTGATGATGCTGGTTAGTTTCTGTTGTTTTGTTGGGTCTTTTAAAAAAAATTTTTAATACACATTTTACTGGTCTGAGCTTTTGGAGTGTGAACTGGGGTCAGGAAAGAAAGCAGGCGTTTTCCTCGGGTAGCTAAAAAAAAGAAAAATTAAGTGGCAGGATTTTTTTTTTTTTTAAACTCCTGGCAGCCCTCAAGAGTTTGTGTCAAGCTATATTGAGAGAGAGAAAATGTTCGCACGTATCCAACTTCTGGTAATGGTCTCCCTGGTAACGGGGGAAGCAAAAACTTGAAGACTACAGTGTAAGGGTTGGAGGTTCAAGCTTCAGTTTTCTCAAAAATGCCAACTTGCCCAGAGAAAAGATTTCTCCAGTCTGAAAATGGTGGCCGGAGTGGAGAGCTTCTACACAACCACAAATGTGACAGGCTTTCAGGGACCCAAAGAAAGTGGTCTCCACCCTGGGTTGTGGTTTTAAAATTCTACATATTCATGGCACAAACAACTCCAGACAGTGAGAACGCCAGCCACAATCCCAGCGCTAAAGCTCCTGTTTATTAGAGACTAAACCTCTCCCCCCACACTGAAAGGGCTTTCCTTCTCATCTTAAGTCCCTGTGGAGGAAGCAGCCTGGGACCGACCCCTGACCTCAGGTGTTGGGACGGGAAGACGGAAGCCAAGGCCAGGAGTCCCCCTGCTCCTCATCACAGCCGCTGGCCGCCCTACTCATTCACCTGCACACACAGGTGGCCCTGAACAACTGCCCCACGCTGAAGAAACCTCAGCTCAGAACCCAGCTCCGCAGACGGGAGAAAACCCAGCACTTGCTTCTTCCTCCGCCAGGAAGCAATGGGACCAAGACATCTGAATTCTGCCCCATAGACAACCCCCAGGCTCAGTCCCCCCCTCTAAACCCACCCTCACTAAGAGAATGCACAATCCTCCTAACTCCCAGTGAGTCACTGCTCACCAAACTCCCTCAGGTTAAGGACTGGGACACATATATGCAAACAAGAGCCCATGGAGAGCATCGCTTTCTTGCAGTAGGGAGCTGAGAGGCACACGAGACTCTTACTTGGCGAATCCCTGATTCTTTGCTGCTATTTCAACACTGCGGGCAATTTCTTAGTTTTTTTTTTTTTGTTTTTTCTTTTTTAAGAAAAAGAGAACACATAAGAGAAGCCCATTAGGACAAACTTTTTTTTTTTTAACATCTTTTTTTTTTAACATCTTTATTGGAGTATAATTGCCTTTTTTTTAAAAACATCTTTATTGGAGTATAATTGCTTTACAATGTTGTGTTAGTTTCTGCTGTATAACAAAGTGAATCAGCTATACGTACACGTATATCCCCATATCCCCTCCCTCTTACGTCTCCCTCCCACCCTCCCTATCCCACCCCTCTAGGTGGGCACAAAGCACCAAGCTGATCTCCCTGTGCTATGCAGCTGCTTCCCACTAGCTATCTATTTTACGTTTGGTAGTGTATATATGTCCATGCCACTCTCTCACTTTGTCCCAGCTTACCCTTCCCCCTCCCCCGTGTGGCCTTTAAAGTGTTCAGAATCATGTTACAATTAATTTGTTGTTGGAGAACCTACCTCTGGTGCTCAAGGTTGAACAGGGCTGAGGCCGCCCTCTATCAACTGGATTCCGAATCAGAAGGTAATTTAAAAAGAAAACAGAAAACTCTTCAAACCCGGTGTTCTCTACTTTCTTCCAAACTCCAGGGCTGGGGGAGTTTGTTTGTTGTTGAGTCTGTATTTGCTTATGAGAGGAGAGGAGAGGAGAGGCCGGGAGGGGGGAGCAGCACAAAAGTGCATCTGGGGCTGGACCACTGAGATGCGGGGAGATGGACACCGGCCAAGCACAGAGAGATGAGGGGACAGGCCTGTGCTCGGTGCCACTGAGCCACACAACCAACCGCCCGCCTCTCGCAGAAACAGCCCACAGAAAGGCACTTTCGTCACGCTGAGTGACAGGTCCTGGGGCCGAGGAGAGCATTTGTTTCAGAGTCTCCGCCGTAACAGAATGACTGTTTCTATACACCAGCCACAGAGCCAGGAAACAGCCCAGCTGGACAGAACCTTTCTTTGTGATGGGGTCTGGCGTGATGTGACCTCAGCTCACACCACACAGCCAGCGGCGCCCCACGAACACAGCACACGTCCATCCAGCGGCCAAGCAAACCCAAAAGAGAGAGTCCACAGCGGGTGGGAAGAGGCCTGGGAGGGAGGAGTGGAACGGGGTCCTTGAAAATACTTTCTGCTTCCCGGTGCAGCCTTCAGAGCCAAGCTTTCCATCCTAGGTTTTATTAGTTCTGAGTCCAGGTCGTGTTGAAGCAGAAGAGTTAGTTCCATTATCAGGTAAGAATTTGGGGAAGACATAATCATACCTACACACCAGGGTGCCTGAGGAGGCTGCTGTGGCCTCCTATCGACTCTCCAGGTGAAAACAGTGGCCTGGTCGTGGCACCAGAGCCCCTGGCAATAGTGGCTGCGACTCATCCCTGGCTTGGAATCCTAAGGCTCTTGCCAGCCGACCACACTACTCAGGCAGGCGGCGCCCAGAGAACGCAGAGACCGTTTTGCCGAATGCCAGAGGCCAACCAGGATACTGGCCCCGCCAGTCCGAGGGCAGCCACTGTGCCCAGGTGAGGGCATGCAGCGTCTTCAGAATGGAAGCGTGTCTCATTATCGGCAGACAGCCAGGGCCACCCTTCGGCTCTGGAACCCAGTCTCCGTTCTCTCCCCTCTCCCCTTCCCCAACGCCATTCCTACCCCTGTCTTTTTGCAATGTGGTCCATTTGGCCTGATGGAAAAGGAACAACCCATAAAATAATTATCAAATGCTCACTATGGGCCCACCAGAAAAGTGGGGGCAGGATAGTAAAATTCAAGTTAAGTCAGACAAACTCAGGTTCAAGGCCCAGCCTCACTTCACTACTCCCTAAATGACCTGGCCAAGTTACTTCACCTCAATTTCCTCTTTAGTACAAAGGGAATAATAATGCTCACACCTCATAAAGTTGTAAAGATTTAAAATGCAATAACATATGTAAAATGCATAGAGGATGCCTGACAGATAACAGCAACTAAATAAATATAATTCTTCTTAAGAGTCATATATAATAGAATAATAAAATAGATCTGATAATACCCTAAGCTTGTAACTCTTCAATGGGTCCACATCACCTGTAAGATAAAGCCCTTCAATTTCTATCAAATTCTGGTCCAGTCTAACTTTTTAGGTCTCATAGCCATGCACCCTGCACCATTCTAAGCTGCCCATATAATTTGGGCCTTTATTATGCTTTTGCTTTTGCTATCCCTTCTGCTTGTACCGCCCTGCATTTTCTATGCTCCTCAGAACCCAACCTTTCCAAGAAGCCTTAATTCTCCAGTCCTCCTCTCTACCCACCAAAACCAGTAGTGACTTTCTTCTGTGCTCCCATAGCATTTTGCACACACCCATCCTAAAGTACATAATCCCCACGTGTATGATAATTGTGCATGCGTCTGTCTCTTTCCCTATACTCAAAGATTCTTGCAGTCTTATGTATCTTGGTGACTCCAGTCCCTAGCAGTACTTACCACATGGCAAATACCTAATATACTTTCATAAAAATTTGAATAAAAGAAACAACGAAATGAATGCAATTTAAAGAAATCAGAACTGGAAAACGAGAAACCATCTTCTCTAGCACTGGATGGTCTACATCCAGTTAATTTGGGAGGCAAATGCCAGGCGTGGCTTCTGTAGGCTGGGACGCAGTTATTCTTATTTCAGTAATAGTGTCCAGTAACCATGGTTTTTAATTCCTAGGGCATCCATAGGAACCTTTCTATTTACCATGCTGGTACTCACAAACCCTATAACCTCTTCTAGAAGAACTGGAAGAGATTCTACACACTCTTTCAGATGATGTTTTGAGAAATACACACCAGATAAAGAAGGGAGCGTGGGAGACGCCAGGACTCCACAATCAAATGTTCAAAATATTTTTTTTAACTCAGTGAAGTTGAAGGGAATGCAAAGACTGAGAGAGAATAAAGCTGTCCAGTTAAAAGGAGTCTTCCTGATCTCAAAAACATCAAGGGTTTAGATAGACTTGAAAGGAAAGCTCACCAGTCCACTACATCACCATGAATCACAGAGACTGCGATTTAAACTTCCTTTAGAAGTCATCTGATTCAATTCTTGGCCTCTAGAAAAAAAAGACCCCCACCGCACCACCTTCCATTCTTGATGTAAATAGGGCTTGTTATGGCCACAGATGTCTCAGCTGTACCTGGTAATCTATTCCAAGCAGTTCTTTCTTATATACCTACATTTTAGATTGCTGATGCAGAAATACACAGCCACTTCCCTTCACACTAGCCTCAGTGGATATTAAAAAAAGTTAAACTTGGTCTTCATTATGCCCCTAATAATTTTCTTTCAAGGGAGAATAAGATACTCTTTATTGCTACAAAATGAGTAAGCTCGTGTTATATGTATGGTGCCCAAGAAATGTCTGTTTACTATATCATGTCAGAGCCTGATTTTATTCTATTATTATTATTTTAATTAATTAACGAATTAATTAATTATTGGCTGCATTGGGTCTTCACTGCTGCGCGCGGGCTCTCTCTAGCTGCAGAGTGCGGGGGCCACTCCTCGCTGCAGTGCGCAGGCCTCTCACTGCGGTGGCCTCTCTTGTTGCAGAGCATGGGCTACAGGCTTGTGGGCTTCAGTAGTTGTGGCATGCGGGCTCAGCAGTTGTGGCACACGGGCTCAGCAGTTGTGGCACACGGTCCCAGTTGCTCCGCGGCATGTGGGATCCTCCCGGACCAGGGATCGAACCTGTGTCCCCTGCATTGGCAGGCAGATTCCCAATCACTGCGCCACCAGGGAAGTCCCGATTTTATTCTAAATAGTTTTCTTTGTGGCTCACTAGATATTTGGGCCTCAAGTTATCCATAGTTAGGGTGTCCACAGGAACCCCCCAGGGATTGCCCATTTCTGACAGTTCATATATTATAGAGAATTCCAAGCGCTGAAAGGACCCAAACTTATCTAGTAAATAAAGACTCAAAGATTATTATTATTGTTCGTTAATCACAGGACTTTTAAAAAACAGAGTTCATCCATCTCTAATTACAATGTCAACTTAGAGCGGGCAGGTATGTGTTTAAATGGACCTAATGCTTAGCATAGCACATGGTAAATACTATTTAGATCTGATAATGAAGGAGGAGAGAAAAAGAAGGAAATTCTGGCTCATATGTGATTAATCTTACTTTAATAAAAATATGAAAGAGTCTGATAATAGAGGGGAAGGAGGGCTGACTAGGAGCAAACTAGAACTATATATTCCAGAAAGAAAGAGCAAATATGTTTAGATAGAAAGAGAAGCAAAAGAGTAGAAGTAGAGAGAAGACAAAAATTACCACCAGATACAGGCCCAAACTATTCATTCAAAAAAAGCTCATATTCAGACATATTTTTTCTCTTCAATTTTCTATAATAATCTTACTGTGAAGACCGTCTAATTTAATTGATGTCTGCAACAAGAATGTGAATAACCATACACCTCAGCAAGGAACATTACATACTGATGGGCGTCTCCCACGCGGGTGTCCAGGGTCAGAATTAATCTAACAGATGTACCCAGGGCTGATTTTCACGCATTTCAAGTAGTTAGGTTAGTCAGCTCAGCTTCTAAAAATAAGTGGATCTAATATGACAAGGTGTTTGGGGTTTTTTTGTTTTTGTTTATTTGTACTTTTCACTCTTTAAATCTAGCACTGCCTATAAAAGTGGTAGCATCAAGACATTTGAAAGCACAATTGCTGCAGCATTCAAATTTGAAGGCAAGGATTTCATGATGAAAAGCAAAGTAGCAGGAGATGCCCCTCAGCTCTGTCCAGATGGCGAGCTCCCCAAAGGCAAGCTCCATCCTGCCCCTGATTTAAAAGGGTAAGGTAGAGCAACGTGTAAATTGCTTTGTCTCCCTGCTGTTATTTTGACACAGATCCTTCAGGACCAAGGCCAGTCCCAGAGAATAGGATTGATCTCTAAGACAAAAATGCAGGCTTCAGGCTACCTATGTGGAAGAACAAATGTCAGGATCTGGGTGGGATGGTTGAAAGTGGGTTAGATGAAAGTATAATTGAGGAATGCTGACTAGCAAGAACAACTCACTAACCAGCAAGGTAATGTGATCTTAGGATGCTGTAGAAAATTCTTTGATGCCCAAGAATTTTCCACATTTAAAGCTTCTTCCTGAAGACTATACTTTCAGGGATCATTTCTATTGACACATACACACTACTATATATAAATAGATAACTGTATAGCACAGAGAACTCTACTCAGTACTTGGTAATGGCCTATATGGGAAAAGAAGCTAAAAGAGTAGATATAGGTATATATCTACTATATATATATGTATAACAGATTCACTTTGCTGTACACCTGAAACTAACACAACATTGTACATCAATTATACCCCAATAAAAAAATTTAAAATTAAAAAAAAAAAAAGGCTTCTTTCTGAAGAGACAGATGCACAAAATAAATCAACCAAAACTACACAACTGGAGTCTCAGAATAGATATTTTTCTCCTGAGGAGGTACTATATACCTTCAGCAGTATTTTAGAACCATTACAGAAATAGTGTGACTATAGCTTACCTTGCTTTTAAGCTTCTGGGTGACAGAATAACTCTGCCCAAAAGGTGGCAAAAAAAATAAAGAAATCTCCTTGGAAAGGAGGTATTGAGGAGTTAAATAACTCGCCTGACATCACAGCAAATCAGGGCCAGAGCTCGCTATAATTCAGTGTTTCCAATTAGCAGGCCTCTGCTTATGGTCAAGGGGTATTGATTCCTAGGCTGCGAATACCACTTACTGTCTTCCATTACTCTGAAGCGCCCCGAGGAAATGAAGAGCTAGCACTTACCTTTGACAATTTGCTTTGCACACGCGTTGTAAACCTGCTCTTGGGTCGTGGTGGGAGGCAGCACTCTGTCGAAGACATATGGCTTTCCTTGCTAGAAGGAAACGGCAAAGCACATTAGACGCTTAGGAAGAAAAGGCACTAATGGCAGTAGTCAGACCGTAGGCACTAAGTCACCAAACCCACTCTTTAAGGCAGTTCCTTACCAAGACTAGGGAAATTTTCTTTCTTTTTCTTTCTTTTTTTAAAAATAAAGTTATTTATTTATTTTTATTTTTGGCTGCGTTGGGTCTTCATTGCTGTGCGCGGGCTAAGCGCGGTGAGCGGGGGCTACTCTTCGTTGCAGTGCACGGGCTTCTCATTGCGGTGGCTTCTCTTGTTGCGGAGCAGGGGCTCTAGGACCGCGGGCTTCAGTAGTTGTGGCACTCGGGCTCAGTAGTTGTAGCTAACGGGCTCTAGAGCGCAGGCTCAGTAGTTGTGGCGCACGGGCTTAGTTGCTCCACAGCATGTGGGATATTCCCGGACCAGGGCTCGAACCCGTGTCCCCTGCATTGGCAAGTGGATTCTTAACCACTGCGCCACCAGGGAAGCCCACGACTAGGGAAATTTTCTAACATGAACCACACCTATACTGTTTGTGTGTGCGTACTGTATGTTGAGAATCGGAAAGGAGAAAGAAGAAAACCATTTTTTTTCTACTTGAAACACCTTTTCTGATGAAATGTAGGTTGACACGTCATTCACGCATTTAAACAAATATTTAGTCACTGAGAGTTTCTTCTGAGCCAGGCATAGACTAGATGCTAACCAAATCAGATGACAGTCCTGCCTGGAGAGCATTCAATCAAGTGTGATGGCTATAATGAGCAAGAAAGCAAACACACAGGAAAATGCAACGTGCCTAGGTATAACGTAAAGGGACAGAGGGGATGAGAGAAGGCCAAAGAAGACCTCCGTGAAGCAGTACCAGTTAAGTGGATCTTTAAAAGATCAGAAAGGTTGAGGCATGTGAAGAACCGTGGAAGAACATTCCAGGCAAAGGGTGGAGCAGACAGGAAGGGGCCTGGGGTGCTCAAGGAACTAGAGGGTGTACAAGAGGAGATGGGAAAGGAAATTAGCCAAGGTAACGCACTTGGTTTTATTCAATGGGAAGATGCCATGATCTGATTTAAGAAGTTGCTCTTAATAGGCAGATATTATTGCTCTGTGTCCTAGATTACTCTAGTGTTTTCTTCACATGCATAAGTGGTGTCTTAACTGGGTGGAGGCTTTGGAGATAAAGGGGGGCCTCTACATAAATATGTTTATAAATATATAAATCAAGTGCTCTCCCCAGGTGTGGGCTCTGGGGATTTGGCCCGACACTGGGCTGTGTGCGATTGGAGGAGGGAACTGCTGGAGGGAAGGGAAGAGGTTCTGCTGAGGTGCTACTTACTCCTGAGGTGCAGAGCCCTGCCACTCCACCACTCAGCGTTCAACAAGCAGTTACTGGGCGTTTCCACGCCTGGTGCTGCACACTGGGGAAGCGGGTGGGGAGGACAGACACTGCCTCTTCCCCGGGAGAACGCCCCATCACAGCACCTCTTCCCCACCGATGACCGCCCAGGCAAGGCGTGGTCCTCCCCCGGCCCCTTCACCTTCACTTTCCCCAAGTGCAGAAGGGGGGTCAGGATTAGAGAAGGGAGGAGAGGAGAGAGTCCAGAGCCTCCTTCACTCCCACCCTGCACCTCCTACACGTGGCTCTGGACACAGGGAACCACCCAAGGACAGTCTGACACCTCGAAAAGATAACCGCTCATGGGGGATCCAAGGACAAGGCTTGTTACATCCTATAACCTTCACACAAAAGGAAGCACACAGCTGTCAGACCGGCTTAACGTTTCACTCCTCTATGTCTATGGTAAAGCCACACGTATGTGAGGCTATGCGTTAGGGCTGTGCTCTCAAGCTTTAGTCTTTAAAAAAAAAAAGAGATTGCTCCAACCAGGTAAACGAGCTACTTCCAACTTGGTTTTAGAAAAATATGGAGAATTTTCAGGTACGATCAAATTTTGGTTTTATACAAAGCAGCAGAACCATTCATTCTGTCAAAATTCTGGAAAGGGATTATTTCCCTATGTTTTGTTCCCAGCAAGTCTCATTCAATCAGTGAATCTAGTATTTGGCTGAATAACCACGATTATACTCCTCACCGCAATCTATTGCCAATGGTCAGCCCACCATATTCTTAGCAGCTTTATCTATTTGTAAAATTCAACTAAATGTCAGTAGTGTCAAAGGTTAGAATAAACATTTACAGAGTTTGCCTAAGTATTTGTCGTCCGCTGAACCTTCTGGAAAGAAAATGCAGCTTTGCTTAATTTAAAACAAATCCATTATTTCTCCAAACTTGATGAGAATCACCAAAATAAACCGTCTTGTGTACAGCATGATCCTGCTTTAGGTTTTAGAGAAAATGCACTTGACACAGCAGGGAAAAGGACCTATTAAATTATAGTATATGGTACAAAAAATAGGACTCCCCAGTTTTGCCCTTTAATTTAAAATGTTTGTTGGAGTGTGCTATGCTTTCACTTTAAGAGACGTAGAAAGCAAGAAATCTCTACTCTTCATTTCAATAATATCACATTTACCAAGTGACAAATGCATAATACAACGATTTTCCATAAGCGGAAGTTAATTCCCAAACAGAAACTGCCTTCGAGAAAAGAGAAAATTTAGAAAATGATTCGTTATGAGACTTATCTTGTCAGGATTAGAACATAAATTAGTTAAAAATGTAAGCATTTTTATGTGTCTTCATGCACTGAGGTGGTCAAAGGCTTTTTTTTTTTATTTATTTATGGCTGTGTTGGGTCTTCGTTTCTGTGCGAGGGCTTCCTCTAGTTGCAGCAAGTGGGGACCACTCTTCATCGCGGTGCGCGGGCCTTTCATTATTGCGGCCTCTCTTGTTGCGGAGCACAGGCTCCAGACGTGCAGGCTCAGTAGTTGTGGCTCACGGGCCTAGTTGCTCCGCGGCATGTGGGATCTTCCCAGACCAGGGCTCGAACCCGTGTCCCCTGCATTAGCAGGCAGATTCTCAACCACTGCGCCACCAGGGAAGCCTGGTCATAGGCTTTTATTTTGAAGAACTGACTTGCGGCATAGTGTGCCAGCTGTATATACAACTGCCATTTAAGCAAAAATAACAACAACGAACTCATCAATCTCTGCTGTTTTGGTAAAGAAATGAAAATCTCACAAATCCTGGTCGAGACTGCAGCAAAGACCCCCAGGAGACAAGAGTCTCCCTGTTTCTGATCCCACTGTGGCTGAGGGTTTCTGTGGGCAGGCAATGGGCCCAGCTTGCTCTAGTTGTCACTACATTTGCAGCTGCAGAATAAATTTTTGGATTTACATTTTAATATGGGTGCTGGGTGCTAACATTTGAAACTGAATGATGAGGTCACCAGTTACTCCTTCTGGAGACACTTTCCTTTCCAGGCACCTATTCAGCACATGGTCCTCTGAGACCTCTCTGGCCACTCTGTCCGTGACCTTTGCTAATGTGTCTTCCAGACTTCTGAGTGACAGTGTGTCCTGGACCCAGACCTCAGCCTCCTCTCTGTAATTCAAACGAACATGTCAGCCTTCAAATCTCACCCAAGCTCCAGATTCATATACTCAATCGCCTGCTAGACATTTCCACTTGGATGTCCATTAGCCATCTCAAACTTGACTGGACAAAAAAGAACCATCAAGCCCTCTACGTCTGAGTAAGAATTGCACCACCAATCACCTAGTACTCAGGCCAAAATCATTCATCATGTCCCACAGATTCCAAATCCAAAGTATATCCCAAATTCTATCGCTTCCCACCATCTACACCACATAACCCCAGTCCAAGCCACCATCGTTTCTCGTGAAAACAATAGCTACAGTCTCCTGACTGGTCTCCCTGCCTCCATTCTTGCTGCTAACAATCCAGTCTTCACTTAGCAGTCAGAGTGAGCTTTCTAGAACTATAAATCAAATGATATCATCCCTCTTAAAATTCTCCAGTGGCTCCTATTATACTTAGACTAGACCCTCTCCACCCTCAGCTCCCTGCATTCTCCTCCATCTTACTACAGCGTTGCCCACTGGACTTCCTTCAGTACCGTACTTATTCCTCGGCTCAGAGCCTTTGCTCTTAACTCTTCCACCTTCTTGGAATTCTCTCACTGCAGATCTTCACTTGGCTCACCACAGATCTTCATTTGACTGTCTCTTCATCCCCTGCCAGATGTCAACTCCAACTTCTCCTCCTTTGAGGGCTTCCGTGACCCTAAACTAAAGCAGCCCCACCCCACCCTGACATCACTTTCTATTACATTACCCTATTTGGTTTGCTCCACAGCAATTACTATGTGACCCATTCTCAACCAATCAAATGGACCACTACTATTAAAGCATCTAACCAGCTAAGACAGAAGCCATATACATGCCAAGACCTAATTGCATGTTATGCAAACCTGCTGCAATTTATGAAAGGAATCTGGATGGGACACACACTCCACATACATTACAACTGAAAATAAGGTAACCCAGCTTTGCCATGAAAGTCTCTCGCAGAGCAGTTCTAATTGCATGGGAGCGGTGTAGCTAAATAACTTACCAGGATCACATACAAAAAAATAACAGCAGATGGTTCTTACATTTTTATAGTTAAAATTAAAAAAAAAAATCAAACCACCAGAATTCCTATCAAGTTATTGAGAGCAAAATGTCTGTGAACCATATGGCCTGTCTGTTAATACATTTGACCTGTTTGTTACCCAACAACTGTTCCCCATCCTGGAAGGAATATTACTCTGGGAGACAGAAGAAAGCAAAAGACCCACTTAAAGTTTTAGAAAATGGGCACCAGGAGAGAGGTTAAGGAAACTGAAATTAATTATGCCCAAGAAGAGATAATCAAGAGGTAATCTAATAACAATCTCTGAGACCAACCAAGGGTTGTGACCAAAGGGGGCCAATGATTTAAATGATTTGTCTTCTATCTTTATTAAGAAAGAAAGAAACAGGAAAAAAAGACTTAAATTTCCACAATGAGATTTAAACTCACTCTGTGGGATTATCTTCAGACACTGAGTAGAGGAAGTGATTACTGAGAATATCACTAACCTCTCCATCCCAGGTGTTTGTGTGACTTCACTCCTGAAAGTACAGAATATGACAAGTTCTTCCTGTGCTGACCACCTTCTCACTACTGTCCACCAACACCATCACCAACCACTGTGATCCAAATCCTTTTATATTTTCTCTCTTTTAATTCTCACAGTAACTCTATGAGGTAGGTATTATTATCTCCATTTCACAAACTGGAAAACTAAGGCCCAGTCACATCATCAGCTCTATTACTTTGGGGAAATTACTTTAAGTCTCTAATTTCAAGTGTTCTTCCTTTACATCATGCTGTTTTCCTAGGTAGCTAATGATTTATTGGAAAAGTAGGAGACACTTGGAACAGCAGATGTTAGGACTAACATGAAAGATTGAAGCAAAGCGATTAATGAGGCAACAAAAGACAGAGAGCCCTGCCATAGCCTACAGAAGTCGAGACAGTGTTAACCATGAAGATGGGATTGACAGGAACCCAATGAGGAAAGAAGGGCTTAAGATCAGGAAAGAAGGACAAGACTGGCAAGAAACACGGTGGGCATGCACATGGCAAGGCTTCCTTGCAACAGAAGGAATTAAAAACAGGTGAAAGCCAACCAGAGGCAAGGAAAAGGCAGATGTAAGACTTGTTATGAAAAGAAGGAGTTATTAAGAAAAATTCTAAAATTTTTCAGAGCCAAAACGTCCTTGGTCCAAACCCAGCATTGTGTTTTACAAACAAACAAATGAGATTGGGAGAGGGTAGACGACCTGCAGAAAGTCACCCAGCCAAATAGGTGCGTAGCAGATCTGTGCCTAGAATCCAGACCTCCTGGCTCCCTGTCTCATGCTCTGAGAGTTCTGGCTTTAGAATCAGTTGCTCTCTCTGAACATCAAGGAAACAAGCATGAGCCTCTGGTACTTTTTTCCCCTGCTTTCTTCCCCATCAATTCTAAATTATTTCCAAATATACAATTGATTAGTTCAACAAAGAGTTCTTGCTATGAGAGCTGGAGCAGTACAGCAGGAGAATTAGAATCATGGCCTCTCAGAGTTAACAGGAACTCGAGAGCCAGCCCATCCAATGCCCTCTCAATGCACAGCTCTCATCTCCACAGCCCTGCGTGGCAGCAGGGAACCTGCTCAAAACTCAACTAGCTCCAATTGTTAGAAAGTTGTGTTCTTGTATTGATTTAAAATTGGCCTCCCTGAAGCATCAGACCTGGCGCTGTCCTCCAGAACAAGACAGACGAAGGCTCTTGGCCTACATTTACATGGCAGTTTTTTTTCACTTTGGGAGCTAAGTGTTCAACATCCACATCTCTTTTCTCTGAGAGAGAAAGGCAGATGTGCTTCCTTCCGGACAGGTGTATGGGTTTGTCTTGAATTGAAGGACTCCAAAGATGTCCAAGGTTAAGACATCAGTAAAACATTATATTACTGAATAAATCAAATAAGATAAACTCATAAACTGTCCAGGGCTTGGCAAACAATCTGAAAGAATGTTTCTAAAACATTAACTAAAAAGCAGGAAGCCTTTGGGTTAATGTTGATACTCATTTTTTTATCGACACAAATATTCTGCCAGAAGAAGTTTTGCTTTGTGTTGTTTATTGAAATACAGCTCACATACCATTCACCCCTTTAATAAGAAAGTACAATTCAGTGGTTGTCAGAACATCCACAAGGTTGTGCAACCATCACCTCTGTCTAATTCCAGAGCATTTTCATCCCCCCGAAGAGAAACTTTGTACACATTAGCAGTCACTACCCAGCCTCTCAATTCCCCCTGCCCTGGGCAACCACTAATCTACTTCCTGTCTTTACAGATTTGCCTGTCCTGGAATCATATGATATGTAGCTTTTTGTGACAGGTTTCTTTTACTTATAATGTTTTCGAGGTTCATCCGTGTTGTAGAATAAATCACTTCATTCACTTTCATGACTGAATAAAATTCCACTGTATGCATTTACCACATTTCATGTATCCATTCACCAATTGATGGACATTTGGGTTGTTTCCAGTTTTTGGCTATTATGAGTCCTGCTATGAACATTCATGTAGAAGTTTTTATGTGGACATATATTTTCATTTCTCCTGGTTATGTAACTAGGAGTGGAATTTCTGGGTGATATAGTAACTCTACGTTTAACTTTTTGAAGAACTGACAAATTGTTTTCCAAAGTGGCTATACCATTTTACATTCCCACCAGCAGCATATCAGGGTTCTAATTTCTCCACATCCTTGTCAACACTTGTAATTATCTGTTTTCTTTATTATAGCCATCCTAGTGGGCAGGGCAGTGGTATTTCTTGGTGATATCAGGAGATGTTTTTAAATTGACACTTACATCATAAAATTTATATTAATATATATTATGGACACAGAGATGTTCCCAGGCATTGTAACACATTGTTGTGCTGTTATGTTAACATTTATAAAATGGCCCAGAATGAATCATCTTATGAAAACTATAAGTTATACACATCCACATGCTTTAAGAAAGAGAACAGTGGACCAGGAGGAGGGGACTTATAAAGGGATTTATAATAGTGTTTCTGTACTCCTCACTCCAGTAGCCAATATTTAATGTTGCCCAAAGAAGGCTGCCTACCAAAATATGGTGGAAATGAACCCAAATACACTTGGGTATAATTCCCATTTCTCTGAGGCTCAGTTTCCTCGTCTGTAAAACAGAGTCAATATTATCCACAATTCAGGCCTCCTGTGAGCATTAGATGTGCTCATGCAAGTAAAGGATCTAGGGCAGTGCCTGGTGTTATAGAAGATGCTCAAGACATGGTCAGTGTTATTCTGTTACGAAAAATTTGAGCCAATTTTCACCGGGCATTTGTACTGCAAACTTACTCAGCAGTGACCCTTTAAAGGAAGGGATGCTAATAAGTGATAATCATTCATAATGTACCAGCTCCGAGACTTGGCATGCCAGTGCCCGTACCACACCCAAGTGCCAAATCACACCTCAGGCATCTAGGCCCCCAGGTCTGCGACTCGTGAGCTCTGCTCCACAGAGCATGGGGGCCACTTAATTTCCAGGGGTCCTCGAAAAAATTACTCTGTTCTAAGGCCATCTCCTACACTCTTTAAAAATAAATAGAATTTCCATGTTCAGTCATAAAGCTTTTTCAGGAAAGCGGAGGAGCTGTGCCTGGTACAGGCACTTGTAGACTCTCCAGCTTTGCTATTACAGATTTGGACCCTCCTGGAAACATCTGTGATTATACCAACTGCAAACCTAAAGCAGATGCTTCCAGGGTCCTGACCATATCCCCTCAATCTTCACCATTTCCACGCACACTGGCCCGACCTCCAGCATCTGCATCTCTGCCTGAGGGCTTTTCTGGCGCTGGAGCCCTCTCTGTCACCCGCAGCAGGCCAGAAGGACCTCCCCAGCACCAGCCCAGCGGTCCTCAACCAATGACTGACAGGAGTTGGGATAAACACTTCAGCTCCCTCACCCAGGGATGGAAGGGGAGGTGAGAGTGACTCTGAGGCAGGTATTCCAAACTGGCTCCCAAGGTTCCCCACTGGGACGGAACTCCCATTGCACGTGGTGGTAACCTGCATGATGACACGCTCTCTGTTGGCTTCCTTCTCTTCCCTGTCTCACTTCTCCACTCTTCATCAGTGTCTCCAGGAACCACCTCCCAAAGAAACTTGAATTTGAATCCCTTCTCAGTGTCTGCTTCTGGGAAGGTTCAAAGTAAGGCAAAATCCCAGACATTTTTGCTCTTCCAATCAGTAAGTAGGTCCTAAGAGATTCGGGGTTTGTTGAATCACTGTCAAATATGGAACCATCACATTTGATTGATGTCCAGACCGGGGAGGGGGCTGGTGGGTGATTGGAAATCGAAATCCTTATTAAAATTTAACAGGGTGTGGGTTTGGGACACTGTCCTAGAGAAAGAGGTGACTTTTTCTTCATCAAAAGGTGCTGGTCACTTGCCAAGCCTCGGGTCCATGGGGCCACATCTGCCCAGAGGATGACCAATTTCTCGCCTACACAAATGAGGGCTCCAGGCTCCTGAAGATCCTGACCTAGCAGAGTGTCTTGGACATAGTGGTACAGGGTAGGTGCTCAGTAAAATTCTGCTGCTGCTGCTGCTGATGACTAATGCCTGCAGACGAGCATGCAGGGTGCCAGGACACCATGAAATGGTGCTGGGGTGCTGGAGGGAGGGACAGAATCCACATTCATCGTCTCTCTCCAGAGTATCAGAAACATCAGTTGTTACTGACCATTCTCGTGCCCCCCTCTCCAAGATGTTAGCAGTCATGGAGTTGCCCTATCTTTTTCTGCATCCCTTTACTCCTCTTTACCCCATCACCTACCTTCCCATGTATCTGGAACTGGCCTGCAAATTCCCAAAGCAGAAAGAAACCTCTCTGTGCCAAAGCATCCCATATCCAGCAGTGACCAGCTCTTTCCCGTCACTGTTACATCCTCTCCTGGGTCCACCCATCTGCAAATGTAGCCTCCCAAGGAGACCCTGAGGCCAATCAGCCTGATTGTTCCCATCAGCTGAACCCTCCAGCTCCATCTTCTCCTAGCCACTCCACTGCCTGTCCCCATCTACGCTGGGATGACTCTCTGACCGGAGATAGAAATGCTAAGCCAGAGCTGGGCCCAGACATTCCCATCTCCCTCCCCACACTGGCTCTGTGCCCCAGGGAAGGAGCTCGGTGCCAGTTCTGGCCAAAGCCAAGGCTGTTCCCAGGAGAGGCTGCAATAAAACTGACGACCATGAAGCCAGTGGAAGCAACTGGCTTCCACTGGAGTTGCCAAGGCAATGCCAACCTCTGCACGTCTTGAGAAGGAACAAAGGCAACACACAAGCATGAATCTTGTAAGCCTTCTTCCTGTAGGAAACCAGCCTCCAATTCTTTCCTTTCTGCCAAACATCCTGCTGCATGGACACACAAGCGCTGTCAAAATCGCAGACAGCTATGAAAAAACACTCTGGGAAGGCAAACTGCCCAAGTGACAATGAAGAAATTCCGAATTATTGCCTGGCTGATGGACAAAATGAAGGCAGAAGCGTTACTTTTGTGAGAGAAATTAATGGGATCTGTGTTTCAAAAATAAGGTTCTTATTTGTATGTGATTTTCATTTGTTATCAAAATACAATGAACTCCCCCCAGTCTTTGCCCTTCAGCTGTTCTGTACCCTAATCTACCAAGACGAAGAGATTAGGAGAGAGTCAGAGGAATTGATTCTACTCCAGGACCTCGTCCCACACATACTTTGTGACCTCAAACAATTTACCTATATTTTCTGGGTCTCTTCCTCTCTGACAAGTGAAAGATTGGCTGTTTCCAGCTCTAACATGTTGTAACAGTAATGAGGACCACAGGGGTTCTGGAATTTTTCCCCATAAGAGTGGCCTCTGTCTTGACCACATAGGGCATGAGAGGAGGTAATCTTTAAACCAGGGTGATCTCAATGTTCTATATACTTGGAGAAATGAATAAAAGTTGCTGCTGTAGTTGTCTCAGGAGATCTGGTTTTCTGCCAAGTCAATTCGGGGGAAAAAACGATCAAACCTTTCTCACTGGAGAGAAGGTGAAAAGCTATTTCATTGAAGGGAGGGTTTATTTTGCCAAATGAAAGAGAGCAAAAACGACTCTGAGCCTTCTTTCTGGGGCACGCCGCCCTGGTGGCAGCTTCCTCGTGAGGCACTGGGCAATCCAGTCAAACTGCCACTCTGCAAACCTCTCCCAGTGATGCCAAGACTCCCGGTGGCATCTCCAACAACATGGAAGCCACATGGTTAACACATACATGTTCTCGTCCCTTTAGTTAAAAAATGAAATATAGGGCTTCCCTGGTGGCGCAGTGGTTGAGAATCTGCCTGCCAATGCAGGGGACACGGGTTCGTGCCCTGGTCTGGGAAGATCCCACACGCCGCGGAGCGACTAGGCCCGTGAGCCACAATTGCTGAGCCTGCGCGTCTGGAGCCTGTGCTCCGCAACAAGAGAGGCCGCGATGGTGAGAGGCCCGCGCACCGCGATGAACAGTGGTCCCCGCTTGCCGCAACTAGAGAAAGCCCGCGTGCAGCAACGAAGACCCAACGCAGCCATAAAAAAATAAATAAATAAAATTAAAAAAAAAAAAAGAAATATAAAAACTTTTCCCCAGACCTGCGCTTGACTAGGTATGGGGCGCACAGAGACTTCTGATAAACGTGCACTGCAAATATTTACTACAAATAGAACTAATATTCTACTAATTTTCTCACTCTTCAGAAACAGCTTACATAATTGTAATTTTCCCATGCATTGGACAGCAATTCTGCTTTTATGGTATATTCAGGTCCCTCATCTCCATTTCTTCCACATGATTTTGGTGGCTGGGCAGGAATATTAGCTTCCCTTTCTGAAGAATAACTTCCCATGACCATAGGCAAAGCAACAATTTGAGCTGAGACTGGGATCCAGAATTCCTGGTTCCCAGCCAAGCCTTCTACCCATAACACCATATTGCAGCTTGTCATTGATCCTCCAAGAACATAGTTCATCTCCAACTACAGATTTTCTAAGAATTCCACACATTTGGGTTTAGAACGCAGTATAACCTTGCTTTTAAGGTTTTAACCTTGCTTTTAATGAAGTATAAGGCTTGCTTTTACATATTACTGAAAAAACGACTCCCATACATTACAGAAAAAAATGTCCCACAAAATAGAATGCTTACATTAACCAAAACCAGCACCAGTTGTTAAGTGTGGGGTAGCTATGTTACAGTGGGCATCTAGGGTGCCGGCCCCATTGGATTAGAGAGCATTAGCCCTGTAAAGGGGAGCTGCTCCATGCAAACCCATTAGCTCTTCCACATCCAGCGAAGCCTAGAATGGATGGGCTGGAACTCAGGATGCATAAGGCTCAGGCATCCCAGTCTAATGAAATTATATCCTCATCTAGGAGAACAGAAGTTTGACCCATGGAAGCAGACTTACCCAGTTAGCAAATGAGGTACTTGGGGCACACCAAAAAAAAAAAAAAAAAAGTTTTGTTGTTTTAAAGATTCAGTGTTACTGAATTCAGCCACAATTTTGTATTCAGCAAATCTAAAAAAAAGCCGTTTTAAGTGCACTGGACACAGAAGGCTTGCATCTTTTTAAAAATTTAAATTTTAATTGGAGGATAGGGCACCATATTTGTCAGCACTTAAGGCACTGGAAGGTCTGGGTGACCACAAACAAGTTGGGATTTAGAGTAAAGTCTCCCAACACTTCCTTCTGCCAGCCCACGCCGCTCCTCCTGACTTGAAGTTCCACCATGTGAACCATTAATGCATCAGACAACAAGAGAAACTAGTATGGTTCCAGAAGGCTGTTAGAAATAGCTTTCTAGTGTTCTGCCAGGAGCAGCAATTAGCTCATCAGATTCATTAGTTTATAGAACCGAGATAAACCAATTGTTCATTTCTGAGTAGACAATCAGGGAGGGGAGGAGTTTCCAAACAGGGAGAGTCAGGACGACAGGGAGAAGGCACCAAAGGCAAATGCATCTCCTTCACCACCAGCTTAGGATGGGTCAGCAGGTAATTGTTTAAACCTATTACTCCAAGCAGCTTTTGCTCAACTACTGTTATCTAGGATTAATATACACCCAGTTATCTGAAGGGCTGCTTGTGGGTGCCTTCTCCTTTGAGAAGGGACGCTGTGTTCATCATTCTCATCCCATGTTTCCTTTCTGTATCTCCCTCTTCATTAGCGCGTTTCAAGAAAAGGAAGGAGTTGGTGTATTAATTTTTTTTCCTTTGTCCTCCTTCAGACCACTGCCCCATCTCGGCCCTCTTTCTCCATCAAACTACTTAGAAGGAAGGTTGGTCTCTTGTTTCTAGTATGTCTCGCTCCTTCCCCTCACATCCTGCCGTCTAATTTTTGTCCTCATTCAGCTGCTTTCTTAAAGGGCTCCATGGTCTGCTAATCATCAGATCTAAGCCCTCTGACAGCCTGCAACATCCTCAAAGTTTATACAGCATTTAGAATTATGCGGCAGCCCTGGCTTCTGGTGAAGCTCTGATCCACTCTCTCCCTAGATACTGCACTCTGTCGCTCAGTACCCTTTCCTGTCTTCCTGCCGCTAGTTCTCCTTGCTGCCAACTCCAAATAAAGAATGTCCCCAGCTCTCTCACTGGACCTCTTCTCTTTCCTTTGCACCCTCCTCTTCTGTACTCTCTCCCATGGGAGAGCTCAAACACTTCCATAGTTTCAACCATAAGTCGTGTGCAAAACGCTCACAAAAGTCCCCTCCTAACTCTGAGCCTCTCACCCATGTTACCAACTGTTTGATTAAAACCTCCAACTAGATGTCCCCAAATACCTTATACAATGGATGCTGACGAGAGAATTCATTGCCTCTTCCTCCTCATCTTCTCCCCCCACCCCTTTTTCTACCACTGTCCCCAATTATCTAAACTGAAAAGCTCAGAGTCATCTTGCCCACAGCTCTCCCTCACCACTGTCACCCAGACCATTGCCACAGAACAGTGGTTCATTTCTTTGGCCTATCTCTTGCTTTGCATCTCAGCTATCCTTATTACTTTTTGCCTACACTTGTGCAAGAGCCTTCTAGGGGGTCTACTTGTCTCGCCTCCCTCCAGTGCATTCTACATCCTTTGCCAAATCCACCTACCTTTGGCCCTGCTCCTAAAAGATGGCACTCAGTTACTTGCTAGGATGACCTACTGTACACAGGTTTGATGCCTTCCACAATGCGGGACCACCTCAGAGGTGGGTCCTTCCCTACCCAACACTCCAGTGATGTGCTCACAGCAACTTCCCTGCCTCCACCTCACTGTTGCAACTGTTCCCTCTAACTGGAATAACAACCTGATACCTTTACCTTGTTATCTGTCAAAGCACTACCTGTTCTCTAAGACTCAAATGTTATCTCTCCCAAGATAAAGCCTTTTCTTGAGCCTCTCAAATAGATGCTCTCTCTCTCTCACACTTCACATCTCTCCTTTTCCCTCCCTCTCTCTCTCTCTCTCTCCTTTGAACTTCCATGGCACTTTCATATGCTTCCAGGAGGACTCTGACCTCAGATCACAAGCTACTTCATATTATAGTCACCCAGAAGCACCATGTTATAAGAAAGCAGGATCCAGGGTCAGAGATTAGGGTGAGAGAGAGAGAACTTATTTGAGTGACTCTCACCTGCCAAACCCTATGCTTTGCCTGGGTCATCACATAGATTTCTCACAATTACTCTCTAATATAACTATCACTCCTTGCATTTTACAAGTGACAAGGTCAGGTTCAGAGAGGTCCCTGACTTGCACAGCGTCACAAAGCCTGTATTATATTTGCTTCACACGGTATCAGTAAGGACCAACTAATAAAAAGCATACAAAATCACTTTACAAATTGCAAAGTATTGTACACATATTTGTTATTAGTGTTATAACCTATATTACCCTTCTATAGACTTTTAGTTATTTAAGGACATGTTTTCTATCTTACACGTCTTTGGATTCCTGGCAATATTTATAATAATTATTAAAAGTGCTTAAATAGTTGTTTAATTAAATTGGATTTCAGGTGCTATGTCTTGAATTAACAGTATTTTGAAAGTTTTCACTCCAAAATAAAAGTTGCCATTTATTGAGCAGGTGTGTGTGCCAGACATAGACCATCTCTAATCTCCACAGCAAGGCTGGAAGGCTGGTATTACTGTCCCATTTTACAGGTGGGAAAATCAGAGTTCAGAGACAATCAGGAACAATCACACAACTAGTAAGGAGCAGAAGAAGGAGGGTTGGATTTCAAAGCTCATGATTCCCCCCATTCCAGACTCCCAATCACAAAGATCCAGTTCACCTAAACACCAACACAATCCAACAATGTTTCTGCATCAGAGAGGATTCCCATCCCATAGGAGCACAGAAACATTATTTTCTCTCTTATACCCACAAGCACTGAGAGCCCCCTCTCAGATTACCCTCAATATTACCACACAGCTGGACGTATTTCATATAGTTACAGATTCAGAGTTTCTCTTCTCACTGCTTTATTCAACAAATATTAACAAACTCCTTCACGTGCCAGGCACTGTTCTAGACACTGGGAATGTAGTGGTGATGAGACATGAGTTCCCCGCCTTTATGGGGCTTTTATTTGAATGGAGTGGGAAGAGACAGGCAATAAGCAACGAAGTCATAACACAGATCCTTTCTGCTAGTGTTCTGACGTGATGGAAATACAGAGGGTCAGGAGGACGGCTCAGAGCATGTGACGTCAGAGTGGAGGCTTGGAGGCTTGTGAGCCACGAGAAGGATGAGGGGCAGGGTACTCCGGATAGAGGCAACCAAGACAGTGCGGCCTTGAGTTAGCAGGCACTCAGTTTGCTGGAAAGTGGCCTGGTGTGTTTGGAGAGCAAGGAGCAGGGTGGTATGAGATGATAGGGGAAGAGCCAGGCAGAGGCTTGGTTCTAGAAAGCCCTGTAGTACGTCCTTGTAATGTACTCTTTTTTTTTTTTTTTATTGAAGTATAGTTAATTTACAATGTTGTGCTAATTTCTGCTGTACAGCAAAGTGACTCAGTTATACATATATACATTTTTTTATTATTCTTTTCCATTATGGTTTAATTCAAATCTATGTTCATAGCAGCACTATTCACAATAGTCAAACATGGAAACAACCTAAAAGTCCATTGACAGATGAATGGATAAAGAAGATGTGGTACAGGGGCTTCCCTGGTGGCGCAGTGGTTGAGAGTCTGCCTGCCAATGCAGGGGACACGGGTTCGAGCCCTGGTCTGGGAAGATCCCACATGCCGCGGAGCAGCTGGGCCCGTGAGCCACAATTACTGAGCCTGCGCGTCTGGAGCCTGTGCTCCGCAACAAGAGAGGCCGCGACAGTGAGAGGCCCGTGCACCGCGATGAGGAGTGGCCCCCACTTGCCGCAACTGGAGAAAGCCCTCGCACAGAAACGAAGACCCAACACAGCCAAAAATAAATTAATTAATTAATTAAAAAAAAAAGAAGATGTGGTACATATATACAATGGAATATTACTCAGCCATAAAAAAAGATCAAAATCATGCTATTTGTAGTAACATGAATGCAACTAGAGATTATCATACCTTGTAATGTACTCTTAAGCAAAAGAATGGCCTGATTTGGCTTCTGCTTTTAAAAATATTACTCTCTATGCTCTGTGGGGACTTAGTGTTTGGGGAGGGAACATGAAGTAAAAGAAACATGAAGACCACTTAAGAGGCCATTTAGAAGTCCACAAAGAAAGGGGGCAGCTTGGGTGGAGTGGGCAATGGAGATGGAAAGAGGGTGGGTAGGGGGGCAGGGAGGCATGGTGCAAACGTGGATGACAAAGAACCACACGATGGACTCTTGCAAATGTCCATGAGTCAGATACGATGATCGCCATGCAAGAGTCACAGTCCTCAGGTCACTTAAAGTCAGCCCGACATCAAGGCTGACCAGGCCAGAAAGGCTTCATTCATCCTTATCTCAAAACACTCTTCAGAGATTGCCTCTCCTCCTGCAGCCTCCAGGTTCAAGCATGCCAATGGGAGAGTCATCCAAATGGTCCAGAAATCAAGGTGAAGAGAGAGCCCGAGGTACCAAGTACCTCAAGTCAACATCTTTCATGCCCACAACGATCCCATGGAAGAGGTGCTATCATACACCCCCCCATATGACAGGGACAGCAGAGTCCTCAACATCACTCAGTTGGGACATGGCAGATCCATAACTGAACCCAGGTCTGTCTGACCCCATTGCCCACACTCCTCCAACCACACCACGTACAGAATCCTTCACTGCAGGAACAATGAACTTCAGAGTATCTGGAGTGACTGTGAGTTGATAACACCCACTCCTGAAACTACTCTGGGTTCTCCTCCTTAACTTCAGTTTCCTCCATTTTTTTCAAAATTTTCTAGGTAAAAATATTTTCATTTCTTTAACATATAATTATTGATGTTCTCTTGTGTCAGGCAACCTGCTAGGTCAATAGTGAGAAGGACACAGTTCCTAAGGACCAACAGTCCAGGGTCTGATGGGGGAGGCAAAGAAGCAGGAAAGGAAGGTGGTTTTTCTCTCCTAGGTTCTTTAAACTCCACGAATGGTAAGGTTAAACTGATCCTGGAGATCTGGCTGATATTTTCAGGGACTTCACTGCTTTGGTGCCACACTGGCCTCGTTATGTAGATAACTTCTATTTCCATTTTATTATCCTGTAGGAGTTCTGTCTAATAAAAAAAATGTGTCAGCTTAAAAAATGCAAAGTCTCAGACAAAGTAACTCTTTTCTATTTTAAGCAGCCTTCAGAATGACAGCAGGGCTAACAGCACCTCACCAGACAGGTGAGCACAATGTTGGGAAGGGTGGTAAGACAGACTGCTTGTCAGCTGCCGGGACCAGGCGCCGTGGGGAGCAGAAATCATCTCCTTGAATCCCAAGACAGCCCCATGGAGTACAGAATACTAGGATGCCTGATTTACAGTTAGAAAAACTGAGGCTTAGGGTGGGAAGGACTTGCACAAGGTTACCCAGTAAGTAAGTGTGGGATGGAACACGGGCCGTGTTCTCAACCCATCTTCTGTTCTGCTAAGGCCAGGGTGGGACTTTGCAATGACTAAGGGATTAGAAATATGAGACTGGATTGATGGAGCTAGCTTTATTTTGTCTGGAGGAGAGAAATCTTGGAGGGTGATTCATGATAGCAAATTCAGGTTAGTTTTTAAATAAATTGAGACAGCTGCTCTCCATCTCCTGTGAGGGTAAAAGAAAAAAAGAGTCTCACCCTCAGCCTGACAGGTGAAGTAGGTAAAGAATGTCCAGACAGTGGGGTCTTGCTGGACCCTGACAAGCTCTGGTGTCCCCTCTAATTGTTTGCCAAACCACAAATGCCTCCTCTTAATCCTACTCTTTCTTCAAGGACCATTTCACATCCCACCTGCTGAGAAGTCTTTTTCTCTGGTTATTTTCTTTTTCTTTTGAGAATATATGTCTTCTCCCTAATTGAATGGCAACTCTCTGGAGGGAAGGAGTCAGGCCTTACCCAACCTCCTAGGTCTCTGATGCATTTCTCCGGAAAAGGCAAATGGGGATAGTGATTCTAAAAGTTACCATCTGAGCTGCCTGGAAAGGTCTACTTTCCACGCTGGTGAATCCCAGAATGCCCTTTCCACATCAATTCCATATCTGGGATTGAGCGCAATGCTGTAATGAAAGAAAAGCCAGGCCAGCCAAAACTTTCAATGTAAATGATAGCAACAGCAATTGAGTAGGTTGGAAAGATCTGAGCCGGGGAAGGGACTTCTGGCCTGCAGTCTATGGGCTGAATCTCCAGATAACCCAAATGACAGGAAGTCATTGCTTTTACTCTAAGAGAACCCGCTGAGAGGCCCCAGTTGGACAAACGTCCCAGGCCTCTCTACCGAGCTTCCTTAATTCAAGAAGCCTCACAAGACGCGGCACCAGAGGGCCCCAAAGGGCTGACTTTTAGATTAATCCCCCTTTGATGGGTCTGGAAAGCAGCTGCAACGTTCTTTGCCCTCAGTTTTCTAGCAACATCATGCCCTGAGCGCCAAGACTTCCTGCGGGAAAGCACCTCCCTCCCTGCGTTTCCGAAAGATCAATGAGTGGGCATTTGACTAGATCTCCTCTGTCTCCACTTTCACAACCACCCGCTTCCCTTTAGGCACTCCTGCTTGCTCTCCTCCCTCCTCTCCTAATGAATAATTGAAACATCAAGAATTGGCTACACCATTTACTTGCAGAATTTACTGATAGGAGAAGAAGCCACTTCCCGCCTCTCTTCTCTGCCTCTCCGCTTCTGTCTGGTCCAGGGGAAGTCTTGCTCTTCCTCCCTCCATCCTAGGTAAACCCATCCTCCTGCATCCCTGGTCCTGGCTCCATCTATCCCCTCCCACATGCGTCTCTGCCGTCTCCTCCTCCATTAGCTAAGAACATGCCCATGTCTTTACTATTCTAAAACAAACAAACACTCCTATCCACCTTGTTTCTACCTTAACTTACTGTGTCATCATCACACAACAAGCTTCTTAGAAAAAAGTAGAAAACACTGCCTGCTTCCTGCCTCTAACTCACTCCTCAGTCTATTCCGGTCCCTGTGCTAAACGGGCACCAGCAAAGGCCTCTCAGTGGTCCCATCAGCAAACCCAGCTGCATCTCCTCTGTCATCACTGTAGAGCCCTCTCTGCGGTGTCTGCCCCCGTGCCCACCTCCTGCTTCCAAAAGGATTTCTCCTGCAGCTCTGCATTCTCTTGGCACTCCTCTGACTTCTCTCACATCATTGGCCTTCCCTAGGATAAGGTTTTTGTCTCCCTTCCCTCTCTAAACCATCTTTTCCCAACTCAGAGATTTGCGTGCTACCATCACAATTTTTGCTGCAGCTATGTACCACCCACTCATTTTTAATTTAGCCTTTTTCTTTAAATCAAGTCATCTTTCCTTAAATACACTTTCAATGAAACTCTCATATTACTATTATAAGTGAAACATTAGTATTAAGTGCTGTAAATAAAAGGCAGTAAAAAATGCAATGCCATATTAATGAATTCTAGCCAGATACTATTGCCTCCCAAGGGCTCCAAACCTAAGACCTGCTCTTTCCTTTCTTTAAAAGGGAAACTCCAAAGTATTCTAGATTAAAGGCTAGCACAACACTGAGGCTTTCTCATTGATAGTATCCGAAGGATTAAAAGAGGAATGAAAAGGAAATAACTTCTCACCATGTGATTCAATGTCATCTAAGGCCACGTCTGCATACTGTTTAAAATTATCAACTAGCAAGATAATACCCCTACTCAATACTAGGATTAGCTCTTATTCCCCCATGGTTCTCTCCAGGGGACTTAACAATTGTGACTTCTTCAACGGTTGACCATGTTTCTTAGCTCCATTCTGCATGTCCTTAGAAAACGAAATTACAGACATAAAATTGAAACAAGATAGAGAGCAAACACCTGAAATGTCAGAACTGGTGCAGAACAGCAGCAACCCATCCAGGCTAGAGCCCAGATCCACCCCAGACGGGGCCATCCATCAGCGCTGGAGGCTGGAATGTGTCCAGAGACTGCCCGTCATCAACATCTAATCGATCCATAAGAAACAACACTACAGCCAGCATCTGAAAGGTTTACATGCCAAATGCTGCACCACGCACCTCATATATATGCTGTTTGATCTTCACAACACCCTTATGAAGCTGATGCCATTATTAGTCCCAATGTGAGGAAACCAACATTTAAAGAAGTTAAGGAACGTGCCAAGGATTTCCAGTAAGTGGCAGATCCAGCTTGCACCAAGTGTGTCTAACTCCAGAGCCCTGGCTCTTAACTCTTCTGCTCCCCTGATGCTCAGACACAAAGCAATTTTAAACCTCACAGACCTCAAAATAATACCCTGCTGCTCTTAAGCACAATTAAGACAATGGGTTGACACAACAGGAAAACTGTTCAATATGTAATTAAACATAATTACTGGTGTCCTCTAATTGTTTGGGAAAACAAATTTCTCGCAGTTGACAAGCTATAATTCTGGTGTGTGCTGAGATAATGTTCAAGTCTTTGCTTCGATCTGTGAATCTCCAGCACATGCATAGATCATTGGTCAGATTTCATGGTGAGTGCTAGGGTGGCTCAACGATATCGTCAGTATGTAACTTAGAATCAGATAAGGTAGGACTTGGAGGGATCTTAGCCATCCCATCCAACCCTGCATTTTATACATAGGGAAATCACGGCCCAGAGAAAAAACTTCCCAAGAACATGCAGGTCTCTGCCTCCTGCTCAAGTGCTCAGCACACCTCACTGACCCAACACAGTCAAGAATAAAAATATAAAAATAAATAAATTTTAAAAAACGCAATGGTGTGAAGTGCTTTATCACAAAGCACAATATTACGAGGTATGCCTGTCCCTAGACCTATGCCCCATTTCTTTCTCACATCCCACGGCAGACATCACTAACCAATCACAGCACACTTGCCCACAGAGCCCAATACAGCTCAAGTACAGCCTTACAATTCTTCTCAAACCAGTGCTCCACTGCCAGTCCATAAGCATTGAGTTTTAGGGGATGACAGTATAAGCAGGCAACCCAAGAATGAGGCATGGGACTAAAACTCAGCAGGGTCCAAGGATTATTTTTACTTGGGTCCTTTGGATAAGACATTTACATTTAAAACCGCTAAGAATACAAAATTCATCTTGGATGTGTTTCAGGCAAAAGGTGCAGAGCATCCAAACAATAATAGGTATAAACAATATGAGATGCTCTTTTTTACAAGGCCTTTTGTAGGCATACACAAGCACTCCAAAAATGTTTTCATTCTCCCCAACCTCCCAGAAGAAGACCTAGCAGCATCTTCATCTGAAAGGTAAGAAATGTGAAGGAACAGAAACTGTAATGTTCTTATTAAAGATATCCTGGCAGTTAGCAGCCATCTGGGCTTTGTCCCCTGTAGGACCAGTGGGAGGAGAGCTCAGGACCCAGAGAAATGAAACAAACCAGAGGAGGGGGAATCCAGGAATGTGAGTGGCGCTTCTGCTGGCCTGTCAACCAAAGAAGGTGTTGCCCAGACTCCACATATAGAAAGGAAGCATTGAAGTGAGAGGAAAGAGGGAAAGGATTTTTGTTCTGTCCGGGTCCAATCCTGACTGTTAGAGAGAGCCAGTGAGCTCAGTGAAGAGGCTGCCTCCATGCACAGCCCCCCGACAAGAGGCAAGAAGTACAGACTCTACCTAATTCAAGCCAGAAACCTTGTTTAAAAAGTATATCTTGGGACTTCCCCGGTGGCGCGGTGGTTAAGAATCTGCCTGCCATTGCAGGGGACACGGGTTCGAGCCCTGGTGCGGGAAGATCCCACATGCCGCGGAGCAACTGGGCCCGTGAGCCACAACTACTGAGCCTGTGCTCTAGAGCTCGCGAGCCACAACTACTGAGCCCACGTGCCACAACTACTGAAGCCCGTGCACCTGGAGCCCAATGTTCCGCAACGAGAAGCCACCACAATGAGAAGCCCGCACACCGCAACCAAGAGTAGTGCCGCAACTAGAGTAAGCCCACGCACAGCAACGAAGACCCAATGCAGCCCAAAATAAATAAATAAATAAATTTATTTTTTAAAAAAAGTACACCTTGTTTACATTTGTTTGAAGTAGAAATGGAATATTGTAGAGCATACTGACTCTGTAAATGTAAAAAAAAAAAAAAAAAAAAACAAAAGGCTGTAACTGGGGCCATGTCTCACATAAGCCATTATCCAGATGGCAAATAATGTTTCCTCTTTAGTGACAAAGAGATTGATGGGGAGAGGTTCCCGGAAGCGCAGAGCTGGGATGGAGTGCTATGCAGATAGGAGCCTGCTACGGGTGTGCCTGGCATGGGGGTGGCATATACGCCCCAGCTCCTTGCCAAAGCAGTGCTGAGAAAAAGTTGCTTTAAAACATTCAACTGGTAAATAAACTGCTATAAAGAATAAGAAAACCAGACTCCCTCTTGCAAGAGCACTGGAATCACAACTAACTGCTGAACAATCATCGACAGGAAGACACTGGAACTCACCAAAAAAGATACCCCACATCCAAAGACAAAGGAGAAGCCACAGTGAGACGGTAGGAGGGGTGCAATCACAATAAAATCAAATCCAAAAAACAATGGATGGGTGACTCACAAACTGGAGAACACTTATACCACAGAAGTCCACCCAGTGGAGTGAAGGTTCTGAGCCTGTCAGACTTCCCAAGCTGGGGGTCCGGCAACTGGAGGAGGAATTCCTAGAGAATCAGACTTTGAAGGTTACCAGGATTTGATTGCAGGACTTTGACAGGACTGGGGGAAACAGAGACCCCACTCTTGCAGGACACACACAAAGTAGTGTGCGCATCAGGACCCAGGGGAAGGAGCAGTGACCCCATAGGAGACTGAACCAGATCTGCCTGTTGGTGTTGGAGGGTCTCCTGCAGAGGCAGGGGGTGGCTGTGGCTCACCGTGAGGACAAGGACACTGACAGCAGAAGTTCTGGGAAGTACTCCTTGGCGTGAGCCCTCCCAGACTCCACCATTAGCCACACCAAAGAGCCCAGGTAGGCTCCAGTGTTGGGTTCCCTAATACCAAACAACCAACAGGGAGGGAACCCAGCCCCACCCATCAGCAGACAAGTGGATTAAAGTTTTACTGAGCTCTGCCCACCAGACCAACACCCAGCTCTACCCACCACCAGTCCCTCCCATCAGGAAGCTTGCACAAGCTTCTTAGGTAGCCTCTTCCACCAGAGGGAAGACAGCAGAAGCAAGAAGAACTATAATCCTGCAGCCTGTGGAACAAAAACCAGATTCGCAGAAAGACAGACAAGATGAAAAGGCAGAGGGCTATGTACCAGATGAAGGAACAAGAAAAAACCCCAGAAAAACAACTAAATGAAGTGGAGATAGGCAACCTTCCAGAAAAAGAATTCAGAATAATGATAGTGAAGATGATCCAGGACCTCGGAAAAAGAATGGAGGCAAAGATCGAGAAGATGCAAGAAATGTTTAACAAAGACCTAGAAAAATTAAAGAACAAACAAACAGAGAAGAACAATACAATAACTGACATGAAAACTACACTAGAAGAAATCAATAGCAGAGTAACTGAGGCAGAAGAACGGATAAGTGACTGGAAGACAGAATGGTGGAATTCACCACTGCAGAACAGAATAAAGAAAAAAGAATGAAAAGAAATGAAGACAGCCTAAGAGACCTCTGGAACATTAAACGCAACAACATTCGCATTATAGGGGTCCCAGAAGGAGAAGAGAGAGAGGAAGGACCCAAAAAAATATTTGAAGAGATTATAGTCAAAAACTTCCTTAACATGGGAAAGGTAATAGCCACCCAAGTCCAGGAAACGCAGAGAGTCCCATACAGGATAAACCCAAGGAGAAACACACCGATACACACAGTAATCAAATTGGCAAAAATTAAGGACAGAGAAACATTACTGAAAGCAGCAAGGGAAAAGTGACAAATAACATACAAGGGAACTCCCATAAAGTTAACAGCTGATTTCTCAGCAGAAACTCTACAAGCCAGAAGGGAGTGGCATGACATATTTAAACTGATGAAAGGGAAGAAACTACAAGCAAGATTACTCTACCAGGCAAGAATCTCCTTCAGATTTGATGGAGAAATCAAAAGCTTTACAGACAAGCAAAAGCTAAGAGAATTCAGCACCACCAAACCAGCTTTACAACAAGTGCTAAATGAACTTCTCTAGGCAGGAAACACAGGAGAAGGAGAAGACCTACAATAACAAACCCCAAACAATTAAGAAAATGGTAATAGGAACATACATATCGATAATTACCTTAAATGTAAATGGATTAAGTGACCCAACCAAAAGGCACAGACTGGTTGAATGGATACAAAAACAAGACCCATACATATGCTGTCTACAAGAGACCCACTTCAGACCTAGGGACACATACAGACTGAAAGTGAGGGGATGGAAAAAGATATTCCATGCAAATGGAAATCACAAGAAAGCTGGAGTAGCAATACTCAGATCAGATAAAACAGACTTTAAAATAAAAAATGTTATAAGAGACAAGGAAGGACACTACATAATGATCAAGGGATCAATCCAAGAAGAAGATATAACAATTATAAATATATATGCACCCAACACAGGAGCACCTCAATACATAAGGCAACTGCTAACAGCTATAAAAGAGGAAATTGACAGTAACACAATAATAGTGGGGGACTTTAACACCTCACTTACACCAATGGACAGATCATCCAAACAGAAAATTACTAAGGAAACACAAGCTTTAAATGACACAATAGACCAGATAGATTTAACTGATATTTTTAGGACATTCCATCCAAAAACAGCAGATTACACTTTCTTCTCAAGTACACACGGAACATTCTCCAGGATAGATAACATCTTGGGTCACAAATCAAGCCTTGCTAAATTTAAGAAAACTGAAATCATATCAAGCATCTTTTCTGACCACACGCTATGAGATTAGAAATGAATTACAGGGAAAATAACGTAAAAAACACAAACACATAGAGGCTAAACAGTACGTTACTAAATAACCAAGAGATCACTGAAGAAATCAAAGAGGAAATCAAAAAATACCTAGAAACAAATGACAATGAAAACACGATGATCCAAAACCTATGGGATGCAGCAAAAGCAGTTCTAAGAGGGAAGTGTATAGCTATACAACCTACCTCAAGAAACAAGAAAAATCTCAAATAAACAATCTAACCTTACACCTAAAGGAACTAGAGAAAGTAGAACAAACAAAACCCAAAGTTAGCAGAAGGAAAGAAATAATAAAGATCAAAGCAGAAATAAATGAAATAGAAACAAAGAAAACAATAGCGAAGATCAATAAAACTAAAAGCTGGTTCTTTGAGAAGATAAACAAAATTGATAAACCATTAGCCAGACTCATCAAGAAAAAGAAGGAAAGGACTCAAATCAATACAATTAGAAATGAAAAAGGAGAAGTTACAACAGACACCACAGAAATACAAAGCATCCTAAGAGACTACTACAAGCAACTCTATGCCAATAAACTGCACAACCTGGAAGAAATGGACAAATTCTTAGAAAGGTATAACCTTCCAAGACTGAACCAGGAAGAAATAGAAAATATGAACAGACCAATCTCAAGTAAGGAAATTGAAACTCTGATTAAAAATCTTCCAACAAACAAAAGTCCAGGACAAGATGGCTTCACAGTTTCATTCTATCAAACATTTAGAGAAGAGCTAACACCTATCCTTCTCAAACTCTTCCAAAATATTGCAGAGGAAGGAACACTCCCAAACTCATTCTATGAGGCCACCATCACCCTGATACCAAAACCGACAAAGATACTACAAAAAATAATATTACAGACCAATATCACTGATGAATATAGATGCAAAAATCCTCAACAAAATACTAGCAAACAGAATCCAACAACACATGAAAAGGATCATAAACCATGATCAAGTGGGATTTATCCCATGGATGCAAGGATTCTTCAATATACGCAAATCAATCAATGTGATACACCATATTAACAAATTGAAGAATAAAAATCATATGATCATCTCAATAGTTTCAGAAAATGCTTTTGACAAAATTCAACACCCATTTATGGTAAACACTCTCAGAAAGTGGGCATAGAGGGAACCTACCTCAACATAATAAAGGCCATATATGACAAACCACAGCAAACATCATTCTCAATGGTGAAAAACTGAAAGCATTTCCTCTAAGTTCAGGGTCAAGACAAGGATGTCCACTCTCACCACTATTATTTAATACAGTTTTGGAAGTCCTAGCCACAGCAATCAGAGAAGAAAAAGAAATAAAAGGAATACAAATTGGAAAAGAAGAAGTAAAACTGTCACTGTTTGCAGATGACATGATACTATACAGAGAATCCTAAAGATGCCACCAGAAAACTACTAGAGCTAATCAATGAATTTGGTAAAGTTGCAGGATACAAAATTAATGCACAGAAATCTCTTGCATTCCTATACGCCAATGATGAAAAGTCTGAAAGAGAAATTAAGGAAACACTCCCATTTACCACTGCAAGATAAAGAATAAAATACCTAGGAATAAACCTACCTAGGGAGACAAAAGACCTGTATGCAGAAAACTATAAGACACAGATGATAAGAAATTAAAGAAGATTAAAGATGGAGAGATACACCATATTCTTGGATTGGAAGAATCAATATTGTGAAAATGACTATACTACCCAAAGCAATCTACAGATTGAATGCAATCCCCATCAAATTACCAATGGCATTTTTTACGGAACTAGGACAAAAAATCTTAAAATTTGTATGGAGACACAAAAGACCCCAAATAGCCAAAGCAGTCTTCAGGGAAAAAAATGGAGCTGGAGGAATCAGACTCCCTGACTTCAGACTATACTACAAAGCTACAGTAATCAAGACAATATGGTACTGGCACAAAAACAGAAACATAGATCAATGGAACAGGATAGAAAGTCCAGAGATAAACCCACGCAACTATGGTCAACTAATCTATGACAAAGGAGGCAAAGATCTACGATGGAGAAAAGACAGTCTTTTCAATAAGTGGTGCTGGGAAAACTGGACAGCTACATGGAAAAGAATGAAATTAGAACACTCCCTAACACCATACACAAAAATACACTCAAAATGGATTAGAGACCTAAATGTAAGACCGGACACTATAAAACACTTAGAGGAAAACATAGGAAGAACACTGACATAAATGACAGCAAGATCTTTTTTGATCCACCTCCTAGAGTAATGGAAATAAAAACAAAAATAAACAAATGGGATCTAATGAAACTTAAATGCTTTTGCAAAGCAAAGGAAACTACAAACAAGACAAAAAGACAACCCTCAGCGTGGGAGAAAATATTTGCAAACGAATCAATGGACAAAGGATTAATCTCCAAAATATATAAACAGCTCATGCAGGTAATACTAAAAAAACAAACAATCTAATCCAAAAATGGGCAGAAGACCTAAATAGACATTTCTTCAAAGAAGACATACAGATGGCCAAGAAGCACATGAAAAGATGCTCAACATCACTAATTATTAGAGAAACGCAAATCAAAACTACAATGAGGTATCACCTCACACCAGTTAGAATGGGCATCATCAGAAAATCTACAAACAACAGTTGCTTGAGAGGGTGTGGAGGAAAGGGAACCCTCTTGCACTGTTGGTGGGAATGTAAATTGATACAGCCACTATGGAGAACAGTATGGAGGTTCCTTAAAAAACTAAAAATAGAACTACCATATGACCCAGCAATCCCACTACTGGGCATATACCCAGAGAAAACCATAATTCAAAAAGACACATGCACCCCAATGTTCATTGCAGCACTATTTACAATAGCCAGGTCATGGAAGCAACCTAAATGTCCATCGACAGATGAATGGATAAAGAAGATGTGGTACATATATACAATGGAATATTACTCAGCCATAAAAAGGAACAAAGTTGGGTCATTTGTAGAGACGTGGATGCATCTAGAGACTGTCATACAGAGTGAAGTAAGTCAGAAAGAGAAAAACAAATATCGTATATTAACTCATATATGTGGAACCTAGAAAATGGTACAGATGAACCGGTCTGCAGAGCAGAAATTGAGACACAGATGTAGAGAACAAACGTATGGACACAAAGGGGGGAAAGCGGCAGGGGGCTGTGGATGGTGGTGTGATGAACTGGGAAATTGGGATTGACATGTATACACTGATGTGTAGAAAATGGATGACTAATCAGAAAAAATATATAGATAAATAAACATTAAAAAAGAAATCAACAGCAGCAAACAATCATCATCATCATCATCATCATCATCCAATAAAAAATGGGTAAAAATGCATGAACAGACATTTCATTGAAGAGGATATTCATATGACATATAAGTATATGAAAAGATGTTCAGCACCATTAGCCTTTGAATAATGCAAATTAAAAGCAGGTTGATGTATCTCTACACACCTATTAAACAGCAAGAATACAAAGAGATAATACCAATGCTGGCAAGGATACAGAGAAACTGAATCTTTCATACACTGTTTGTGGGAATGTACAATGGTATAGCCACTCTGCTGAACAGTCTTTCAATTCCATGTAAAACTAATTATGCACTTATCATACAGCCCAGAAATTACACTACTGGGCACCTATTTCAGAGAAATTAAGACTTATGGTCACAAAAAAGCCTGTACACAAATTATCAAAGAAGCTTTATTTGTAATAACCAAAAGCTGCAGACAACCCAAATGTCCTTATTGGGTGAATGGTTAAATAAACAAAACAAAAAAACAAAAAAAAACTACAATGAGGTATCACCTCACACCAGTTAGAATGGGCATCATCAGAAAATCTACAAACAACTAACGCTGGACAGGGTGTGGAGAAAAGGGAACCCTCTTGCACTGCTGGTGGGAATGTAAATTGACACAGCCACTATGGAGAACAATATGGAGGTTCCTTAAAAAACTAAAAATAGAATTACCATATGATCCAGCAATCCCACAACTGGGCATATATCCAGAGAAAACCATAATTCAAAAAGACACATGCACCCCAGTGTTCATTGCAGCACTATTTACAATAGCCAGGTCATGGAAGCAACCTAAATGCCCATCGACAGACCAATGGATAAAGAAGATGTGGTACATATATACAACAGAATATTACTCAGCCGTAAAAAGGAACGAAATTGGGTCATTTGTAGAGACGTGGATGGATCTAGAGACTGTCATAGAGAGTGAAGTAAGTCAGAAAGAGAAAAACAAATATCGTATATTAACACATATATGTGGAACTTAGAAAAATGGTACAGATGAACTGGTCTGCAGGGCAGAAATAGAGACACAGATGTAGAGAACAAACATATGGACACCAAGGGGGGAAAGTGGCAGGGGGTGGGGGTGGTGGAGTGATGAATTGGGCGATTGGGATTGACATGTATACACTGATGTGTATAATAAAATGGATGACTAATAAGAACCTGCTGTATAAAAAAATAAATAAAATAAAATTCAAAAGACAAAAAGAATAGAATAAGAAAACGATTTATATCTCAGTTTTAAACCTCCTTAGTTCCGTTTCGAGGTGCTTTCTTTTTAATTTTTCGAATAAGAAAAATGTTTACGTGGTTCCAACACCAAAAAGCGTAAAAAAAGGTGTACAGTGAGAATCTCCCTCACAACCCTGCCCTCCATCCCCCCAGATGCCAGCTGCTCCCCACCTCCCCATCTCCCAGGCCAGCCACTGCTACCGGCTCCCCACCTGGCTTCCTGAGTTCTTTGTTCATACAGAAGCAGACAAACATGGATTCTTAGTTTTCCCTCTTTATGCCCTAAAAGGTGGTAAGGTGGTATGTGATCTACACCTGTCTCCATCTTGCTTATTTTTTTTTAAACTTATGGCCATGTTTTTACCCTCCAGGTGTCATAAAATGTACTGGTCCACCTTGCTTTTTTCACTGAGTATATATTGAAGATCTTTCCATATATTAGTACATAGACAGCCTTCTTGCAATAAATTTTATTTTTAATTTACATATAATAAATGCATAGATCTGAAGTATTCCACTATTGATTCTGACAATCATGTACCCTCGTGTAACCATTACCTAAAACAAAATAATAGAACACTTGCATTGTGTTCCTTTTTAGTCAACCCCACCTCATAACCACCAGTTTTGATTTCTGTTGCCATGATGTAAACTTTTTTTATGCATGTCATAATGATCATAAGATATCCTGTTCCTGTTAGAGACCAGAAATGAATGTCACGAGCTAGTTCACCCCTCTGTGAAGGCTCCTTCAACACAGCTCCCTGCCCCACACACCTGCCCCAGTCTAGACCAGGTGCCCTCCTTGTGCTCCCACACCTGTACTTGCCCTCCAACTCTGCACCATCATAGCCTCTAAAATGATCTATTCTCCCCCTGGTCTGTAAGCACGAGCTCCATTCTTTGTCACCAATGCCTCTCCAGTATCTACTGAGAAAGCACCAACTAGATATTTGTTAAACCCTTTCCCCAAGGCAGGTTGTAATTACAAGGTAAAATTATCGATTCCCTGACCAGTGTTGCTATGGAAATGGCTAAATGCAAACTTTGCTTCACAATTAAGGTAACTGTCAGAGAGGAGGCAGGAAGCTTGTAAAGAGGCAACGGTGGGTCAGCCCTGTGATGGGGAAGGGCCACTCACAGGATTCTGCAGGCAGACAGGGAGGGGCCTCTGTGTCAGTTGTCAGCTTTGCTGATGATGAAAAGAATGACAGACATTTCAGAGTTGATCTCCAAGGTGTCAAAAACAAATCAGAGGCTTTTCTTGGGCTGAGCATGGAACATGCACAGATAAGGCATTCCCTGCATCACGAAATCACTGGACTGTAAACTTTAAACAGAAAACGGAGAATCTAGGCAGGTTATCGGACAGAGTGTCCACAATGATGTGGGTTTAAGAATGAGGGGAGATAAATTATCAGGAAAACAATCAGCTTTGAGGTCTGGGAAGTAGAAGGTATTGTCAAAATAGAGACATCTTTGGGGAATACTGAAAATTGATCTGCAGAGAAGGCAAATGGGAAAACCCACAAAATCAGCAGAATAGCTTTCCAAGGAATAATCAAACAAGGAACCTGAAGAGTAGAAAAATGGTTCAATAAAGCTGACTGTGCAGCCAGATTCTAGGGCAGCTACCATCGTTAATTGTTTCTGTATTGGTTTGAGCAAAGCTTGAAGTAGGGCAGGATGAAGTGGCTGTGAGCCCACTTGTTTTCCATGGGATCTGAAGTCATCCTGCTGCCTCAATGCCCCAGGACCGTCCTACGTTTAGCCATGAAAGCAGGAGCTGTACATGAGCCTACAGGGGAGATGGGGAGACCCAACCTCAAGGAATTCAGGAGGAAGAAATTCCAAGACCTGGCTGAGGAAATCTGTTGAACTAGTTTTTAAGGAGCCTGTAGGTAAGTGGAGTGTTAATTATACATTTTTTTTTTTAATGCAAAGCCCAAGCATGTCTAGGATGTTCTCATTTAAGATAATAAAAGAAATCCCTTTTAATTTGCTTTACTTCAGCTGTTTTCCATTTTTTATTATCCAAAAGCTGAAACTGCCAAGAGTTTTTAACAATAAAAGCAGCAACTAGTTTTGAAACCTAAATAAAAGGAAACAGTAGGCTATAGCTATACGTGCTTTGTCACTGAATCTTTTTTAAAAAGATTAAAAAGTCTCCTCTACCAAAAGAATTATATAGGTCAATAATTGTGAATTCTGAAAAATATACTATTTAACTAATATTGTATACAGCAAGCACCTAAAACAATTCTTTTATTTTAGAAGCAAGTATTGTACACATCTCCATTTCATATAAAATTTCCTTCTGAATATTGAATATTTTTTTGTAAATATGAAAATGGGCCCTTCAAATATTACTGTTTTTCTCATCTTAATTCATTTCTGGCAAATACACGGAAGTTTTCTTTGTAAAAAATTAAATAATCATGGGATGGTGTATTAGTTTCCTATTGCTGCTGTAACAAATTACCACAAATTTAGTGGCTTAAAACAACACAGCTTTATCATCTTAACAGCTCTGTGGGTCAGAAGTCTGCAGTACGCCTCACCGGGCGAACGTCAAGGTTAGTGCTGCATTTCTTTCCTAGAGGCTCTGGGGGAGAATCCGTGTTCTTGCCTTTTCTAGGTTTTAGAGGCCGCCCACATTCCTTAGCTCATGCCCTCCTTCCATCTTCAAAGCAACCACGACCAGCTGAGTCCAGTCCTGTCTTTCTCAAGATGTCATCATCTGTCTGGTTCTGACTCTTCTGCACCCTTCTTCCCCATTTAAGGACCCTTGTGGTTAGACTGGGCTCACAGGGAAAATCCAGAACAACCTCCTTATCTTAAGGTCAACTGATTAGCAACCTCAATTCCATCTGCAACCTTATCCCCCCTTGTCATATAACATAACAGATTTAGGTTCCAGGGATTAGGAATTGGACACCTGTGGGGGTCATTATTCTGCCTTCCTCAGATGGGATGGGAATTGTCTCAGGAGATACTCATTTCAGGGTCCTGGGACCTTGTGTATCTAATAAATGGTTTGGTGGTGATCTTAACGACACTCACTGAAGTCACCACAGAAATAGGGACGTTCAAGGTGAGCCTGCCTATTCGCTGCAGGGGAATTGACAAACTTTGGCTGCTTCCGACTGGAAAAGAGCTGCTCAGTCTAGGACTTTCCACCGCCTAGATGCCTGAAGGTCTCCATTCCTATGTGGACTGGACACGATGTCTGGTAGGAAGAGAGGTTTAGGAAAGAGGCGGGACTTCACACAATGGGCCACACGCAGAGGGTGCTGGGAGCGGGTGCTGCCAGTACATTGTGCAAACTCCTTTCACATACAGGATCGGTTCTTCTTCACTCACATCCACCAGGTTTCTCAGCAACTCCATTTCACTGCAGACATGTTAAATTGGTCGATTTGCCCGAGACGATGCCCTCAGAGAAATAAAGCCAGGGCCCAGTTCATGTCTACTGACCCAAACCCCAGGCTTTCCCCACCAGCCACACCTCTCCCTGGAGCACCCAGGACAGCAGGCTTAGGGTGACTTACGGGGCACCAAGGTCAGACATTCACATCACAGAGTTAACCTAAGTTAAAAACAGCAATTTTAAATTGCATTCTATAACTCTTAACAAACATGCCAGCAGTCTGGAAAATTTATTTCACTAGTTCCTCACATAGTGTCTGGCCCAGAGCTGGGGCTCGAAAAATACCTGTTGCACAAATAATCACATACTTTTATAATACCTGTCAGGTGGAGTGTTGAGCTGATCAGGACATGAAAATGGTGAAGACTGAAATTTCGATGTCCTCCAGACTTTCCAAAGTAACACAAGGAATTTGATTTGGGGATTGTAAACTCGTAAAAAAAAACTCCTCAGTAGAGAAACACTTATCTACTATGTGCTGGTTCAGAATCACATTTATCAGATCATAACTGGCATCTAAAAACATAAAAGGAGATAGAGTAGAATAGAAAAGGTCAGAGTACAGCACACATATTAATAGTATTGTTTCATAAAACTATTATTTCAGATGTGTGCTTTTGTGTCTGTGTGCTAAGCTGTGACATCAAATGTATTTCTGGATTTCCTGGTAAAATGGATCATGGTCTATTGATCAAAAAATTGAAAACTGCTGCTCTAGTCATCACAAAATTTTGGAAGAGGCCAGCCTTTCATAGGACGAGAATTAACAATAACTCAGTCCCAAATGGCTGTTAATTTTTAGCTTCTCAAGTTCCTGTTGTCTTTTCTCCTGGCCATATGCACGCACCTGGAGTTCCAGACAGTTCCAGCAAGACAAGATAACAAATGATGCTAAGAGAATCACCTCCTTATTCTCTCTTCCAGGGCACTCTCAGACCCTTACCAAAACGTTTGTCCAGGATTCTCCTTTGTCATCAACTAAAACAGGAGAGTCATCAGTATCATGATGCTCCCAAAGGGAAGAAGTCTATAAAAATGGTCTGACTGCTGCAGAAGACTTTTTCTTATGCAGTCGTCGACCCCATTATGACAGCAGCATCTGGCTTTCAGGGAAGCCAATTCCAATGCTCAGGGTTCAAAGTGCAATCAGGCACCCCATCAGGGAAGCTGGCATGCCTCTTACTTGGTCCCTCTACTCTCTTGTTCGGAGGCTCAGCTCAGCACAGTTTTCAAGCTCACATAAGTCACTCTCTGGGAGGGCTCCCCAAGAGCTCTCCTCTGGGGAACCTTAGCCGTTTTATTAGGAAAAAGCCAGGAAACCCACCATGGGCTATAACCTCTAGAGGAAATGCTTGAGTTTTATCATCTCTGAACCCCCTGCGGGGTGTAACAGAGCCGTAGTGTGTACCACCTGTACAGACTAAACTGTGTCCCCACAAAATTCGTATGTTGAAGCACTAATGTCCAATGTGACTGTGTTTGGAGACAGGGCCTTTAAGGAGGTAATTAAGGTTAAATGAGGTCATAAGGGTGGGACCCTAATCCAATAGGACTGGTGTCCATATAAGAAGAAGAGAGACAACAGAGATCTTTCTCTTTCCGTACACACACGGGAAAGAGGCCATGTGAGGACACAGTGAGAAGGTGTCACCTTCACCAGGAAGATAGATCTCACCAGAAACCAACTCTGCTGGCACCTTGATCTTGGACTTCCAGCCTCCAGACTGATAAAATAAATTTCTGTTGTTTAAACCACCCAGACTGTGGTACTATATGATGGCAGCGCAAGCAGACTATTATCACCTAGACTGAACTGGCTTTGAACAGGCTATGTTTTCCTACCATCAGAATTCATGGTGACTTTAAGTAGCTATCTTGAAACATAAATGTTAAGAGAAAAAAGCAAGTCACAGAAAAATATACACAGTAGTAAATATTTTACACATAGAAGGCCAAGCAAAGGTAAATAATAAATCATTTAGGGCTTTAAAAAATGTTTGCCATAAAACCGTAAAGAATATTATGGAGGTGATAAAAGCAAAATTCAGGAGAGTGGTTGCTTCGGGGATGAGGGGATAACAGCTGGGACCTAGGGAGAGTCACACATTGTTAACATGCTATTAAGTACATAGTGACCTCATGGGTGTTAACTTTATTCGAATGTCTCATAGTTTATTTTTGTTATTTTTTATACATATTAAATACTTTACAATTGAATTTATAAAAGTAAGATGTTGGAATAATATAACACCCATCATTTAACAGTAATTATTCTGGAGAGGGGGAATAGGGGGCATTTCTACCTTACAAATTTTACCTCCCTGAATCTCTTCAATTGTCCTGAAATATTTATATTATATTTATATTTGGAATAAAAAGTCAAGAAAATTAAAAGAAGTAAAAAGGAACTACTGAACACTTGTAATTACTTTCATAGTTTCTTTAATCTTCCTTCCCCCGCTTCCATTTTCCCGAATAATATGCTAGGATGAACAACTGATCATCTTTAAGAAAAATGTCTTGGTTGAGCTCAAGTAATTTTGATCCCCAGACCATATGGCTCATATTGATTTATTAAATATGTTACACACACACTTACTTGAAAGGTAAGCTTCAGCTGGAATTAACCCATACTCTTTTGAAATGAAAATAATAGCTATGGGGTTATAATAATAATTCAATCACTCTGTAGCCTGGTTATTAGGAAAATGCCAGGAAACAGACATCCAAGGAAGGAAGTCTCATTTCTTTTCCTTTCGAGCCAATTTAGGTAAATTACAGACATTTCCCTTTCAGAGCTGAGGACTATCAATAGAATTTTAGTATGGCTCATTTATATTAATGTTTTCAATTTACAATTTCCTGGACCCTTCTTTCTTTATGATGCTAGTTTTCAGTTCATATTAAAATAATTTTATAAGACTAGTTAAGTCGCAAGTCAAGAGAAGAGTGTTTTGTGTGTGGCTTCTACGTTTTAGAAGAAGAGGAAATCATTTAAAAGCAAATCATTTTCTGTATTTAATGAATCTCTAATTTCTTTCCTTTTTGGCTCTGCCAACTGAATAGATGAATAGAACGTAAAGGAGTTTGGATATTCAATACAAAACAATTTTTTCCTTTGGAAAATGGAACCACTTTGCAAAATTTGCCCCAACCTTAAAGGAGTTTCATGCTCAATAAACCTTGAGTACTATTCAATCACTTATCAGTCTCATTGCCATTATTTGTGTGTGTGTGCGTCTGTCTGTCTGTCTATCTCTTACTAGACAGTGAGTTGGTTGCAGGTGGGATGAATGGATCATGTACCCTAAGGAATGCCTGTTCTCAGTTTGGCCCAATTATGGTGAATTCCACAAAAGAAACATGTGGGCATGTTTAGTCCTCAGGTAGGACTGATGGAGAGAGGAAGAGAGGCATAATGAAACAAAAAATAATCATAACAATGAGCATTAACACCACAAGAAATACTTTTTCATACATCCCATTGTGTATTGCACATTCATTATGAATCATATGCTGAGAGTATGAAAATAAATCAAACAATGTATATCAATCATACCTCAACAAAACTGTTTTTTAAAAAAAAGAAAGAAAGAAAGAAAATTAATCATACAAACCCTAACCTGGAGAGCTCGCATCTAAGTGGGGTAATTCCAAGAAGGGAGAGAGTAAGGACAAGAGGAAATGCCTCCTGTGAGTTTCTAGTGTGAGAAAGAAGTTCAGGAGGACAGAAGGATGGGAATGGCACTCCACGAGATGGGAACCTCATCAACAAAGACCTGAAAGAGTGAAAGCCCAGACTGAGTTTGGCATACAGTGTACAGTTAGATTTGAGAAAGGCTGAAGGGAACATATTGTGGAGGGTTTTGCTGAATAGCAGGAACAAGTTGAGGAGTTCACATTTATTTTAGTAAGCAAAGGAGAGCCCTTAAATGTTCTGAGCAGAGAATTGACATATTCTGGATGGAACTTCAGAAAGATTTTAGCAACAATATTCAAGAGACTAGAGAGAGTGAAGAGTAAGCAGGGGATTGTTTTCCAAGACTATTACAATCCAAGTAAGACGCAATCAAGGTCTTCAAGACCTGTTCATGACTAAAAACAAAACAAAACAAACTAGAAATAGGTGGTACTTCCTTACCTTGATAATGGACATCTACTAAAAACCTACATCAAACACTGCTTTAAGACCAAGACAGAGACAAGGATTCCTGCTATTATTGTTCTTATTTCAGACGTCCAGGAGGTCCTATCCAATGCAATAAGACAAGAAAAAAGAACTTAAAAGTATATGTTTTGGAAAGAAAGAAACAAAACTGATATTATTTGAAGATGACAAAAAATTATTTTCATGATATATCTTTTTAAATTTACTGACAATTTTTAAAAGAGAGTTTAGTAATATGGTTGAACACAGATGGACTTAGAAATCCAAGAAGCAGTCACAAATCTCTCCACTTTTAAGATACAGAAGAGAAGGGTGAACACATGTTTTTATAAGAAAAACATAATTCTTTTCTCTGTGGACAGATCCATGTAGATTAATAGCAGACTGAAACATTCAGAAGTCTAGCTTACAAGGCTTCCTAACAAATATACCACACCCTGAGAACAGTGGCACTGTATTCTATGGAATACCCTAAACAGCCTTTCAGATGGAAATCACAGCAATAACAGAGAAGCTGATTCTGACCATCATACATAATTTGATATCAATGCAAAGACAAGAAAGAGAGAGAAAAAAAAATCCTCCATTTTCAAGGGTAGCCCTAGTTTACAGCTACCTTCTCCTACAGCAGTCCCAAACTTATGCCTCTGCACAGAAACACCAAGTTAAACAAAGCTAAGCGTGCTGATTTATGGCAGGACTGCTTGAGGGGGCTGGGGGGCTCGGATCTCCAAGAGGCAGAGAATGTGGGTAACTCTTCCTACATTTAATTGATATCAAACCCTTTTATCAGGGAATAACTCAAGGAACTAGTGACCTAGAGAAACTCGAATTTAGAAAATGCTGTGCACCCAAACGTTCTCAATTCCTGGTATGAACCAAAATAGCAAAATCAACATAGCAAACAATTTAAAGCAAGGACTCTGAGGCCAGCGTGCCTGGGTTTGAATCTCAGATCCACAACTTAGTCTTGTGTGACCTTAGGCAAGTTACTTAACCTGTGTCCCAAATTTCTCATCTGTGGAAATGGGGAGATGGGTTATGACAATAGTGGCTACCACATAGAGTGGTATTGAGGATTAAAATAAACGGCTGAATAAACGTAAAGCATTTACGTGTTTGTTAAGTCAAGCAGATTTTGTGATATGCTGTCGCTACTCTGTTAGAATTACAATATTTCGCAAGCAAGCAGGGAAGAATATAACCTCATTGGTGTAGGAAGAAAATTACTGGTCATCAAACAGGTTCATAAGGTCTCTGAGAAGAGCAGTAACACACAGATTGTCTGTAGTTCTGCTAATCGAGACACTCTTATCAACTGATATTTATACTGAACACTAGAGTTGTGTTTGGGGTGGGGTGAGGCAAATAGAAAGTAAAAAAACAGGCTATTCTTAACTTCTAAAAGATTGAGGAGTTTTCTCTAAATATGGTTCTCCCAAGCATCCAAGTTGAAAGGCACCTTCTCTCTGACCTCCCACACTCACTTTCCAGAGTAAGCTCCATCTTCTGAAATGCAATTTAGTGCTGAAGGAATTCTGCCAGAATTAAGCCACTTTAGAAGGTTGTTTTCTATCATCTCTTCCCTTAAAATAAGCAAGATCAACAGACATCAACAGACATGAAACAACTGTTGTACAATGATGAGCCTTTGACATATACAATATCCCAAATTAGACCATTCTTACCAACAATGCAAAATTCTTCCAGGAAATGTCTAGAGCATCAGAAAAACACTATGTTAAATGTGGCTTAAGTTATGTATACTTTACTGTGTGTCAATTCCTTGAAACTTGGTGATCCACACATGAAAAAAACCTTCATCCCCTAACTACTGGGGTTAAACAAGATATATTAATCCTTTTGGATGACAGATCAAGGGACCGTTAACTGTTGAACTTCGTCTGGGAGAGCTGAGAACGTGCATGTTTTGCCTTGTACCACCAGGTATAAAGCTGTGAAGAGCAAACTTCAACAGTGCCTGCCTTCGTGGGAACCTGAAAAGGTTGTCTGAGGCCAAGGGATACATGATTTAAGGAGAAATGTTTTGTGGGTGTGTTTCTGAGCCAGCTACAGGCTAGAGTAGAGTTACCAGTCAACCAAACCAAGTTTCAATTCCTCTAGCCCCCTTTCAAGACCCTCTACATCTCATTCCTTCCTGTTTATTCTAATCTGACCACCTTGCTGCTCCTCTGTCCTCAGGCCTTTTGAATGTGGCTTGCAGGCTTCCTCCAGTTCTTGAACACACAGTGATCACATTGAATACCTTTCCTCCCCTGTAAAAATTCTTACCTCACCCTTCCTTTTCTCTTTATCTCCTTCTGTGTTCTTTGAGCTTTATACCATGAGTATGCCTTAATTTATCACTTTTATAAAACCTAAAATTTAATCAGAGTAATAGGTAAGATTTTCACAAATGAAATAGTTTCTTAAATAAGTGGCATTTGACACAATAATCAAGGCACCCCAAAAAAGTGACTAAACCTATTCAATAGCGAGCAGTACTTTGTATTCAAAGTCAATTTTGTAAGAAAAGAAGTGTGTCCTGTCTTCTCTAGTAAGATCAGGGAATAGAGACACCCAGGAAGGGGGCCCACAGCACTCTTTCCCTCTCTTTTTCAGCCTGGCCCGAGTTCCTCTTCATCTTGCTTTTCTTTTTGTTTACCTTACCTGGGTTCTCGTGTCCCAGCGCTGGGTTTGCCAGTGATGCCCACAGGATGATGAGCCTGGTTGGTGGGCCACCCCAGAACTAAAGAGCACGCTGGTGCCTGGATGTATAGAACCACTAAAGCATGACGTCATGCCTTCTGCGTGGTGCCACCATACCTCCTGGAAGGATGGATTCCTACAAGATGACCCAGGTCATCCAGCAAAATGTATCCCTACGTGAGCTGCTGTTAGGTTAGAGAAGGTCTGAAGTTCATCCAATGCCAGAGCATGAATAATTATATCTGTAAGCATGTGAGAAGTGCCTTGAGTTAAACATAAGTGTAAATCACCACCTCCAAACAATTCCTCTGATGAATGTTGGGAGGTAGAGCAACATTTCCAAGTCCTTCCTTCGTCTTTAAAGCCCAGGAGACTCCCCATCCACCAGCCTGACCCCAGAAGTGCCCAATGACAACAATATTCCTAATTAAAACAGATCACTGAATAGTTATACTTTTAGTTTAAAATTCATATAAAATCAGAGGAAATGCCTGGAACAAAACCCAAGACACATGACTCCCAGACCACTGCTCTATAAATTACCCTCTCAAATGATTATCTCCTTTACCTTAAAAATTAATTCCCGGGCTTCCCTGGTGGCGCAGTGGTTGAGAGTCTGCCTGCTAATGCAGGGGACACGGGTTCGAGCCCTGGTCTGGGAAGATCCCACATACCGCGGAGCAACTAGGCCCGTGAGCCACAACAACTGAGCCTGCGCGTCTGGAGCCTGTGCTCCGCAACAAGAGAGGCCACGATAGTGAGAGGCCCGCGCACCGCGATGAAGAGTGGCCCCCGCTTGCCGCAACTGGAGAAAGCCCTCGCACAGAAACGAAGACCCAACATAGACAAAAATAAATAAATTAATTAATTAATTTAAAAAAAATTAATTCCCTGCCAAATGGGATACTCATATATCCCCAGAGGCCATAGGGATTGGTAGACCCCTATAGAAAGCAACAGGATAATACTGAATAGGAGTAATTTAAATATTCACAGCATTGGGTCCAGTAAATAGACTTCTGGAGAATGTATCGTCTAGAAATAACTCAGCAAAAGAAAACAGCTCTGTACATGCATATGACCACTAAAGCATCACCCAGAGCAAGGGGAGACGAGATCTGAATGAGCAAACTGTGATCTATCAGCCCAAAGCACACTTAAGTCATCACTGAAAATTATAATCATGAAGATATTATACAACATGGAAAACCATTTATGGAGTAGGATTTGGTTTTTTCAGAAAAGGCAGAATTGTATATCTATGGTATACATTTATTTTCCAAAATGTTGTCAACCAAGAGAGGAAAAAGGAGGATACAAAATAATTAACATGGCTCATGTACGGTGGTAAGTTTATGTCTGATTTTGCCGTTGCTGTTCTTTCATGTTACCATCATGTGAAAGAGCCTTTCTGCCATTTACAAAGGAAGAAAAATCAATTCTGTGCCAACCCAGACAAACAGGGACATAAGTGCGGGTGGAAAAGTTTCCAGCTCCTTCTCCAAAAAGCTGTGTGGCCTTCACCTGCAAGGTAACCTCTCCCCCAGATGCCAGGACAAAGAAGAGGCACCTGTGAGCGACAGAGGCCGCGTTGCCTAGGTTTCCCACAGCAGTGCGGCCTCCCCCTGACGTCCTCCTAATGGGAGCTTTTGTTCCGCTGCGGGGAGGGACCTCATTAGAAGGTGCCTGCGCTAAAGGAGAATGTATTTTCAGGACAAGAGGTCTCACCATTCCCAGCATTAGCGACAGAATGGAGACAAGGTAAGCAGCAAATTTGCCATCACCCTGGCGCTCCTTGCCTGGAAATTAAAACCCGCCGGCTGGGGAGGTCGACCCAGGACCCAGCACCCAGCGGGGTTGGGGGGGTGGGTAGGGCGAGGCCCGCGGGCTGGAGTCCCGCCCCCGGGGCGGCTGCGGCTTGAGCCTGGGGGCAGGACGGCATCGTGCCGTTTTTCCAAGACGAGGGCCCCTGTCACCTTTTGGTGTTCTCAATGTCACCCACGCAAAGGCATCACAAATCCGCATCACAAACCCGCTGCAAATGGCTGGTACTTAATTACAGGATGCGGGATGGGGATAATTACACAATCCTGGCGCGCGTGGTGGGGGGGGGGGGGGCGGAGAAGGGGAGAGGAAAGCGAGAGGAGAGAGACGCCCAGCTACAGCACACATCCCTTCTCAGGTCTTTTTCTCAACCATATTTAAAACAGAAATCTCTAAAGCGGCTATGCAGAACTGCAAAGTAACCGAAGATAAAGAAGCAAATTTTACATTTGCAGAGCAGATTCCTACCCCAGCTTCGAGGTAAGGATCAAACGGTCCCCCTGCCTGAGGTTTCCCTGAACACCACTGGATGTGCTTTCTCTCTCTTTTTAACTCCATCAAGGCTGTGTTTCCTCTTCTCTTCGGACACTCATAGCATACTACTTTTTTTTTCACTTGCTTCCGCCCACTGAATTAATTATATACACGGTTATTGATGGCAGGGATCTTGTCTTACTTATCACAGGAAGTCCACAGTGCTTAGCACGGACCTTAGCACACAATAAGCCCTCAGTATGCCAAACTGGGACCAAAATTAATAAATGCAAAAGCAATCAGAATGCTAGCATCTAAATGTTAGAGCAGCACTCTCATATAGAAATATATTGCCAATAGAAATATAATGCCAGGACTTCCCTGGCGGTCCAGTGGTTAAGACTCCTCGCTTCCAATGCAGGGGGCAGGGTTCGGTCCCTCCTCAGGGAACTAGGATCCCACATGCCGCATGCCACCGCCAAAGAATAAGAAGAAAAAAAAAAGATATATATATATATGTATGTATGTATGTATATACATAATGCCAGACAAAGATGCAAGCCATATAACTTTAAATTTTCTAGTAGTCACATTTTAAAAAGTGAAAAGAAAAGGGGGGAATTTATTTCATTAATGTTATTTAACCCGATACATCCAAAATGTTATCATTTCAACATGTAATGAATACCAAAAGAATTAATTAATAAATTAATATTTTTACATTCCTTTTTTTTTTTTTTTTTTTTGGTGCAGAGCCTTTGAAAGCCAGTTTACATTTTACGTCTCCTGCACACCCCAATTTGGACAACCACACTGCAAGTGCTTAATAGTCACATGAGGCTGGTGGCTACCATTTTGGACAGCATAGTATTACAGTGAAGCTCCAAAAAGTCCACAGTGCAGAAAAACACCTCTTTATAAAGGGAAACATTTTTCATAGTAATAAAGAACTCATTTAAAGTTTTACATTAACCTATATGTTACCTCTTTATATCTGTTTTTAATAGAACGAAGGAAGTGAGTATTAGATAGGTGTATATTTTCCCCTTTACAAACTTGTTTAGATAAATGTCTAGATCAGAAAATACTGTTTAAAATACATCCTCCACAGGGAACTATATTCAATATCCTGTGATAAACCATGATGGAAAAGAATATAAAAAAGAATGTCTATATATGTATAACTGAATCACTTTGCTGTACAGCAGAAATTAACACAACATTGTAAATCAACTCTACTTCAAAAAAAAAAAAAAATACATCCTCAAGCCAGTCTTTTCCAAGAGGCATATTCATTAAGGAAAATTTAACAACACACATGAGCAAGCAAGTGTTACTCGAGGATACAGTACTTCAGGAGGTTTTTTTTCCCCACTTGTTTGAGCAGATAATTAGTGGGTTGTGTTGTTTAGTAATTATTACTGAAGAGCTAAACACTTCTCTTCTAAAGTCTACTTTCACAAATATTAGATAAACAAACTATTAGTACTTTGAAGACGGTTTCGACGCTATCGTGATGACATTAGTACCAGGGGCCCTGGAATGCCAGAAGCCTCCCCTACCAGTCAACCCCCTTCTCCCCCTGGGCGGGCGAGTTTGCTCTACACAGGAACAGGGATACAGCAGGTATCCAAGCACCACCTGGGTAGGGCGCTAGCACCCATTATCCCAATATCAAAATTGGCCAAGGCTTGGGCAAGGAGGCTTGTGTGGTCTTCCTGTTTTCTTCACCTCACCACCCCACCGTCCCACAGCCCAACCTGTTCTGAACCTTAAGACCAGCCCACAGGGGCCCGAATCTGTGGGCCCAGACGAACTTATCCTCGCAAGCAGTGGATGATGCCGAGATGGAAAAACAGTCAGCCCCTGGGAGCCAGACCCTGCAGGGGTCAGCTTACCACAGAGGCCAGATAGAGGAAGGAACTGACCGCCTCCCAAGGGATCCTGCCCACCAGTAACCAGGACCAATAGAGGTTTGCACACTGACCAATCAGATTGGCATTTGTTCCTCTCCATGGAGCAAGAGGTGCCATGAAAGAGGAGCAGAATTCCGTTCCCCCAAGACTACCCCAAGTTTCTGATGTCAGACGGAGCTGTTATTGACCCAGGTTCCCAGAGGAACATCAGTAATCTCCGTGGAGTGAGGTACCAGACCATTTATTCAGTAAAAAACTATGATATAACCTCCTCAGAGAACTGAAGCAGGCTGTTCTTCGTTTCCCCTCGAGAAAAAAATGAGACCTGGGAGTGGGAGAGATAGCTCTGTGAGAGAGCCTGGGAAGAGTCCCTGAGATTTGCTAATCCAGAATTGTGTAACCAAGCTCTTTAAACAAAATGCTTTTAAAATAACATTATTGATCAGCAGCTCTCACGACCATACTCTGCAGTCAAAGAAGTTAAAGCATCAATCATTTGGGATTTGGTTTTTATTTGCACTTTTTCTCTAACCTCAACTCCCTTCCAAAGTTTCTTTTTTTATGAGAAAATGCATAAAAAGAGAACTAAAAACGTTTTTCCTTAAAGTATTGTGTTGCACTGAATTCTCTTCTCACCTGCATGTTTTCCCTTCAGCTCTGTGGATTTATTTTCCAGTATTCAATTCACATCAAGGATGAGTATGCACTGACTGAAAAGATAATAAATACTAACACACCAAGACACACCTAAAAGAACTGCTCTAAATGTAGTTGGTACCGATTTTATAAGGGTGGGTACTGAGCTTAGAAGACAAATGAGTGACATGTCCTGCTTTCCTGACGTTTATGCAAGCCAACTAAAGCAAGGGGAGATGCAGCAGCGAGGGAAGCTATAAAGCATGTAGCTTTTTAAATAGCTTTTGTGGGTGATACTGCAATGCTGGCATTGGTTTATTAAAAAGGATAACTAGGACATTACTACTGTTAAGGGAGATGCGCTGGAAATCTCGATTAGCCCTGATTGCTCTGTGTGTGTTTCTACTGCCACACATGACTCTGTAGTAAAAGCCTCCCTCCCTCTTGTTTCAAGGTTGGTACATATGAGCATTTCTTTTCCTCCACACTTGTAATCAATAGTATCTAGTATTCTGATTTGAGCAAACCAACTGTAGAAGAAACTTATAAGGCAATGGGAGGAATTTATCTGGGTATTTGACATTAAGGAATTGTGCACATGTTAGCTGTGATAATGTTATTGTGGTTTTAAGAGTCCTGATCTTGTAGAGATATCTATTAAAGTATAGGGATAAAGTAATGTGAGACATGAGATTTCACTTTAAAATAATTGAGTGATTTGGGGAGAAAAGGTTAGGGGTGCATAGAAAAAATAAGATTAGCCCATTTGTTGATGATAGCTAAAACTGGTTGATAGATTCATGGGGGTATATTTTGATATTCTTTCCACTTTGGTGTATGCTTGAAATTTTATATGTTTTTTTTAAGAGTACCTAGTAATCAAAGGAAAAGAAAAAAAAAAAAAAGCTCTTTCTAGGGCTTTTTTGGGAGGGCTATTATATCCCTTCTCAACTTACCATTGCCCAGAAGATATCACAGGCCATTCACTGTTAGCTCCAAGAAGAAAGGACACATCCATCCTAGTTTTCTTTAAGACTACAATCTTGACCTCTCTCTCTCGCTGTCTCAAGAGACAGATTTAGCTTTTGATCACCTCCAAGAAACAACATCCTTTAGGATATTGAAACTGACAAGAGACAGCCTACAAAATCCTATGGTTTACATTAAAAATCTGAAGACATTGCCGTGTTTTGGATCTATGGGTTAACAGAGCATGACGAAGCACACGCTCTTGATAAGAATTTAATTTAGCTGAGGTATGAAGGGATGTCTTATGAGACAAATTGGCACCAACCCCATGGAGTTTGCCATGGGGCAAAGAAGTGAGAATATAAAACAGAAGACAATTCACCATCTCTAAATTGCTCCCCCTCAAAAACTGTGGATACCTTAAAATCATCTATATCCTTTTACCCAGCAATCCCAATTCTAGGAACGTATTCTAACAAAAAACTGGGCAAGAGCCCAAAGAGATGCGTACACTGATGTTTACCACACCTTTGTTTATAACTGAAAAATAAAACAGAAAAAAACAAATGTCCATCAGTAGAAAATGGTTAAAGTATTAATTAGACACATAATGGAATTATATACAACCTTTAAAAATGCTGATGTCCGAGGTATACCATTAAGTAAAATGCTGGGTTTCAAAACAGATTTTATAAAATCATATCTTCATTTTAAAACAAAGTATGTCTCCTATAGAATACAAAAGAGCTGGAATAAACAATAAGATGTTAACAATGACGTTTTCTGGTTCATAAAATTAAAAGTGATTTTTACCTTCTCCTTCATGTTTTTCTGCATGGTCTGAGGTTTTTTCAGTGAGCATATATCAGGACGTCTGAAAAAGCTATTTCTTTTAAGACAACAACAACAAAACCATGAAGATGTCCAAAGCAGGAAAGAAGTTACCAGAGCTAGACAGAGGTCAAAGGTAAAAATCCAAGCAAATAACCCAGGCTCGGACATCTGACAGCCTAGGAGGGTCAGCATTCTTTCACTTCTTTCAAAAGACATCTTGTACCGAGCAACTACTCTATTCCAGCTACTAGGCCAGGACTTGCAGATGGAAACGAATGGCACACACTTCCTGCCCTCCAAGTGGTTTAGTCTAACTGGGGGAAAGGACACTTATACACAAATAAATGAAACGCAGTAGTGGGGGAGGTCTGACAGGAGTCCTGCGTGGTGCAAGGGGTGCGGGGAAGAAGCATCTAACCTGGCCAGGGTGGCGGCAGGGAGGGGGAGAGGAGCTGGTCAGAAAAGCGTTCAGAAGAGGCACCATGGGATGAGATTCTAAAGGCGAGTGGATGTCGCCATGTGGGTACACTTTGAGGACGGTCATCCCAGGCGTGTGGGATGTGGGCAGCTGTGGCAGCGAAGGGCAGACACTGAGAAGCCTAATATTTTAGGGGAGCAGAAGCCCAGATGTAACATGGGGTTGGGGGTGAGGTTAGGAAGGTAGGTAGGCCCGGGGGATGGAGGTCTCGAATGCCCCCACTGAAGCATCTGGGTTCCAAATGAGCAAGACTCTCTCCCTTTTTTTTTGGCCGTGCCATGTGGCATGCAGGATCTTAGTTCCCCAACCAGGGGCTGAACCCTGCAGTGGAAGCGTGGAGTCTTAACCACTGGACCACCAGGGAAGTCCCAAGACTCTCTTCTTGATCAAACTTTAGTCAGGCTCCTCTGAGCCCTCTTCTCAACTGGGCCTTGACCTTGGACTTCCATGCCTGTCCTTGCAGAGTCCAGTTTGAGCAAGACTCCTGCTAAGGCAGTTGAGAGAGAATCCCCCCCACTGTCAATATCTAATCACCCTCGATACCGCAATACTTGTATCTTAAGACCTTGATATCTGGCCTGCCTGCAGCAAGAATCCTATTAGGTCAGTTCAGCAAGAATCCCCCTTACCTTTCATGTCCCCTCTCAGTGACTGTCCATCCACCTACCCCCCCACCAACCTGCTCCACTTGTACTTGAAATTGAGCCTGATTTCTCTTCCCTATTGCAGTACTATCGACCCCCTACTACAGTAGTCTTCCTTACTATCTTTACAAGTGTGAGAATAATTTTTTCTTTAACACAACCTGAAGGTACCAGGGCACCTGTGAAGGGTCTAGGGCTTTCCCCAGATTAGTCAGTCTGACAAGTGTGCAGAGAAATAACCATTGTGGGTCTTACAACAGTGTACATTTTCTGAACCAGGCACCGTACTTGGCAATCTACACACATTAGCTCATGTAACTGTCACAAGATGGAGAGTGTGATTATCCCCATTTCACAGGCCGGGAAACTGAAACAGCGTGGTGTAGCAATTTGTCCAAGTTCATAAAGCTAAGAAGTCGCAGAGCTGGGAAATGATGGTCCTGGGCTGTCTGCCTCACGTCCAGGTTTGGTGCTGGGGATAGTAAGATGAATCTAAAACTCTATTTTCTCCCAAGCTCTGCAATATTTGCAAATAACCACAAACTCAACATCTCTCTTCCTACTAAAAGGGACTTGGTTGATGTGCAGCAAATGGGTTAAGGGAGGAGCTTTCTCAGCCACAAAAATAGGACTCTAGGGAAAACCTGAGAGAAATCAGGTGAAATTGAATCTGTCAGGGAGCTTTTTTTTTTTTTTTTTAACTCAAGAGAAACCATTAGGGAGGATGTAGTTTTGTTTTTGCTTATGTAACAAGTAGACACGGGTGAGAAACCTGAGGCCGGTACTAAAGGGAACCCAAAGGTGGGGGAGGTTTCCTATTCTGAAGGGAGGAGAAAAGCCAAGGATGCAAAACACTGTCATTAAACAGGGGAGTTAGGCCAAACAAGCACAGGTGGAAGCAGAGGGAAATCCCCAGTGATGCCCAAGTTATTTAAAGAAATGCAGAAATTGGCATTTAGGGAGACTTGATTCCAGGCAGGGAACAGGGGAAGACAGAACTGTCAATCAAGATACACTTACTAGGGGGCTTCCCTGGTGGCGCAGTGGTTGAGCATCTGCCTGCCAATGCAGGGGACACGGGTTCGAGCCCTGGTCTGGGAAGATCCCACATGCCGCGGAGCAACTAGGCCCGTGAGCCACAACTACTGAGCCTGCGCGTCTGGAGCCTGTGCTCCGCAACAAGAGAGGCCGCGACAGTGAGAGGCCCGCGCACCGCGATGAAGAGTGGCCCCCACTCGCCGCAACTAGAGAAAGCCCTCGCACAGAAACGAAGACCCAACACAGCCAAATAAATAAATAAATAAATAAATAAATAAATAAATAAAATTTTAAAAAAAAGATACACTTACTAAGCAACAAGAAAATGACAGTAAAGGGGACAAAGACGTAAAACAACAGCTCCTGCTTCTCAGAAGCTTGCAATTTACATGAGGAGGATATACACGCCCATGCGCGTGCACACACCTATGTGTGATCATTGCAGATGATAGGAACAGCTGATATAGTCTATGAGTAAACGGAACCTGAGCTCTGCCTTCCAATGGTTAGGAATTCCACAGGTAAGAGGAAAAGAGTGGCTATTCCAAGCAGAATGGGGTGAACCAGTTCCTAGGAAATGAGGATGCAAGAAGGGTTTTCAGGAGCTAGCCAGAGTTAAAGGCAGTAATTTGGGGGGGCAAGGCTAATTCTGAAAATGAGGAAAATTAAAAGGGGAATAGGAAACGTGGGAGATAATTAGCATTTATTGAGCATTTTCTCTGTGCTAGACTCTGTTTTGACCACTTCATTTCATCCCAACGACCCTGTGAGATAAGTAATTATCTCCACCTTAAATATGACCAAACTGAGGCCCAGGAAAGCTAAGCAACTTGAAAAATGCCCCACAGAGAGCTAGTGAATCCACACTCCGTTCTGTCTGACTCTCCCCCCTGCCTCTACCAACCCCAGTCATTTACGTTGCACTGACTGTGTGCTCACCACCAACATGAGTGGCCTCCAGTGATACTTGCCAGATTATAGCTACTCTCCTGTGTTCACTCATTCCAGGGTTTCAGAGGGTAGGTTTGCAGGAAACCACTAAGTCACCTAAACATGTAACATCTCATGTAAACATCTCTGAATTTAGGGCACAAGAGAATGAAGGACTGATATATCTTGACACTACTAAACACTACTGTTAGTATTCACTAGACACAGTGACTGAATACATTCTTTAAAAGTCTGGCTTAAAATGTTACCACTTTTAGGTGGGAACACAAAATAGTACAACCACTTTGGAAAACGGGCAATTTCTTAGAGTTAAACATATAGTTACAATATGATCTATTGTAGTAATCCCACTCCTGGGTGTTTACCCAAGAGAAATAAAAAATTTATACTCACACAAGAACCTATATTCAAAGGTTTATAACAGCTTTATTCATAATCATGCCAGATTGGAAACAACACAAATGTCCTTCAACAGGTGAATGGATAAACAAACTGTGACAAACTTGTATAAAGGAATACCACTAAGCAATAAAAAGGAATGAAGTATTGATACATGCAACATCAACCTAAACCTCAAAGGACCCAAGCTCAAAAAGATACTTAAGTTTATGATTCCATTTTTATATAAACAATTTGGAAAGGCAAACATTATACAGAGGAAGAACAGATAAGTGGTTGCCAAGGGTTAAGAGAGGGGAGAAGGTTTGATTACAGAGGCGGGGCATGAGCACTTTTTTTTTTTTTGGAGTGATGAAATTGTTTTGTATCTTGAGTATGGTATGTGGAGGCAGAATAATGGCTCAAAAGATGTCCACACTAATCCCTGGAATCTGTGAATATGTGAAAGTTACAGGATAAAAGGAATTTTGCAGATGGAATTAAGATTGCTAATCAGCTGCCCTTATATCAGGGAGATTATCCCAGATTATCTGGCTGGGCTCACTGTAACCAAGTGGGCCCTGAAAAGTGGAAGAGGGAGGCAGAGGAGTCAGTGAGAGAGACAAGCCATGGAAGAAGAGGCAGGAGAAATTTGAAGCATGAGAGAGAATCAACCCACTGCTGGCTCCTAAGGTAGAGGAAGGGGGCCATGTGGCCAGGACCTGCGAGTGGCCTCTAGAAGCTAAGAACAGCCCAGGCCTACAGCCAGCAAGGGGATGGGGACCTCAGTCCTACAACCACAAGGAACTGAATTCTGCCAACAACCTGAATGAGCAAAGAAATGAATTTTCTCCCAGACCCTCCAGAAAAGAACATGGCCCTGACAACACCTTGGTCTTGACCTTGTGAGACTCTAAACAGAGAAACCAGCTGACTTGATAGACTTCTGATTGTCGACTGAAAAAAAAAAAGCACAACCTAAAAGCTGAGAAATATGTTTTATTTAGGGCATTTACTGAGGACTATAGCCCGGGATGGCAGCCTCTCAGATAGCTCTGAGGGACTGTTCCAAAGAGGTAAGGGAGGAGCCGGGATATACAGGAGTTTTTGCAGGGGAAAAAAACAAAACAAAACAAAACAAAACTATGTAGTGTAACATCAAAAGATTACTGCTAATCACAACAAACAGACATCTCAAGTTAATGATTTTAGTGCTTTTCTATGTATGGGAAGATGAAAGAGTGTGGGCTAAGGAAAACATTCCTTTGATATGCATCTTAACTATCTAGGTCCAGTATTCTGTTTTTCTCTGTCCTGAATTCCCCTCAGGGTGCACCATCAATGGCAGGCGACATCCTTTGTCCACATGACCTATGGAAGCTGTGTGATAATAAACTTGTATCATTTTTAAGCCTTTAAATTTGTTGTAATTTGTTACAGCAGCAACAGAAAACTAATACAGCATAGCTACACAGCTCTATGTATTTTTCACACCCCTACAATAGAACTCCACATCAAAAAGAGTGACTTTACTCTGTATAAATTTTAAAGGAAAATATTCTTGCTTTAAAAGACCATTGCTATGGACAAAAAGAAAAGTTCTAGCCATATTTCTTCACATCTTCAGCCCATAATCTCCACAACGATAACTCAGGCTTGGAATTTGGTCTCTGTCCTGGCCCCTGCCTTCCCTGCCCATCCACTGCCCAGAACTAATCTAAGCTCCTACAGCCTGAGGCCACTTTCCACCCGAAGGCCAGCTCAGGGTTTATAGCTAATATTTTGCTTTGGCTTTCAAACAAGTCAAAACTTACATTGCCCCAGGGAAAGCACCCATGGTTAACAACACCTGCTTTCCCAGGATTGCAAACAAGAGGAAAGCCCAAAACTGAAGGGTATAAGTCCATTTCAAAGAACCTCACTGAGAACTCTCTAAGACAGAGTTCCATCAATACAGATGCATCAAAACCAATAGGCAGGGCTTCCCTGGTGGCGCAGCGGTTAAGAATCCGCCTGCCAGTGCAGGGGACACAGGTTCGAGCCCTGGTCCGGGAAGATCCCACATGCCACGGAGCAACCAAGCCCGTGAGCCACAACTACTGAGCCTGCGCTCTGGAGCCCGTGCTGCGCAACAAGAGAAGCCACTGCAATGAAGAGTAGCCCCCGCTCGCCGCAACTAGAGAAAGCCTGCCTGCAGCAACAAAGGCCCAACGCAGCCAAAAATAAATAAAAAATAAACAAACAAACAAAAAACCAATAGGCAGAGCTCAAAGTAATGGATGACTCGCGCGGATTCTTAGCAGCTAATGGAGGAGTATTCTGAGAAATGCTGTAGATACAATATTTTTCTCTGAAGAATTAACATGGAGTCCCTAGACCCGCCCCCCACTTCTAGCTCATCATGAGTGTCATTAGCGCTCCTAATTTTTAACAAAGCTGGGTACAGTTCTTTCCCAATTTTCTTATAACATTTAAGTGTATTATATGCTCTCTTACCAGGCCTGCTCAAAGGAATAGCACATCTCTTTAAACTTATTTTCTAACTACCCCCGACAGCCTACAGTCAATTAAAAGTCCATGAAATCAGTTAAATACATCAGAGTTAAGATTTCTAGACTCAACAAAGAGATAAATAAATATTTATTAAGTGCCTTCTATGGGCAAGGCCCTGGGAAGTACAAAGAAGCAAAACATGGATGGGCCTTGTCTCTACACATGCCTTACAATGTCATTAAACATATGATCAAAATTAATAATAATCTAAGGCAAAAAAATCATGAGATCACATACAAAATAAATGCTACAAGAGTTCATAGTGGGAAGAGACTGTGGCTGGAGCAGTCAGGGAAAGAAAGCTCTGCACAGGATCTGGGAAGGGGGGGCGGGGGGGGCGGGAAAGCAAGAATGGTAGAGATAATCCCTCCAAGAGAGGACATTTCTTAAAAAAGAAAAATCTAGGAACTCTACCTGCAAAATCTCCCTCTTAGCATACATCTCCACCAGAAATGAACAAGACTTTAAAGGAAATAAAATCACCCCAGTTTCAAAAACAAATAGAATGTCTGGGATTCTGAATTTGTACTCACAGATAACTGCCCAGAAATTCATTCTTCACTCATCTCTCTTGGGAGTGAAGGTGACATTTCTGGATGGCTCTGGGCTTCTTTGGTCATCCCCACAACCTCTGTCCCTGCAAGCAAGGAAGGGAATGCCCACCTAAGGCAGTCTCCACCTGCAACTGAGCCATGTGGGATGGTTCCTACTGAATTGACTTGGGAGCCATTCTACTTGGTATACAAAGTGTGATACAGGCTGCCAGAACTGTCACTTCCTTTAGTTACATATTATTAATTAGGAATGGGAAGGGTCCTAGCACATGCCAACCGAAGTCCCAGCACCCTTCAGCATCTGGCAGTCTTCTGTTCTGTACCACACTCACTGAAAGATGTGTAAAACAGTGTTCATAGCAGCTCCATCCATAAGAGCCCCAAAGTGGAAACTATACAAACAGTTACTACCAAACAGTTACTAGATAAATAAACTGTGGTATATTCATATAATGAGATACTACAGAACAATGAGGATAAACAAACTGCAGCTACACACCACAACATGGATGAATTTGACAAGCGTAATGTTGAGCGCAAGAACTCACACACAGAAGTGAACATACTGTATGGTTTTATGTAGATAAAGCTTAAAAAAAAAAAAAAACTAAACTAAACTAATCTATGGCATTAGAAGTCAGAATAGTAGTTACCCTGAGGCAGAGGGAGTCAGTGACTGGGAGGGACACTAGGGAGAATTCTGCAGTCCTGAAAATGTCTGTTTCTTAGTCGAAGAGGTGGTTACAAGGGAGTGTTTATTTTAAAAAAATCATCAAGCTGTACACTTATGAAAACACTTTTCTATATGAATGCTTTATTTCAAAGAAAAATTTATCTTAAAGAAAACTGAAAACTCTCTGTTGTATTAAAGGATTATAGTAAGAGACTTCCCTGGTGGGGCAGTGGTTAAGCATTCACCCGCCAATTCAGGGGACACGGGTTCGAACCCTGGTCCGGGAAGATCCCACATGCCACGGAGCAGCTAAGCCCGTGTGCCACAACTACTGAGGCTGCGTGCCACAACTACTGAACGCTGCGCACCTAGAGCCCGTGCTCCGCAACGAGAAGCCACCGCAATGAGAACCCCGCGCACCGCAACGAAGAGTAGCCCCCGCTCGCCACACCTAGAGAAAGCCCGTGTGCAGCAACGAACACCCAATGCAGCCAAAATTAATAAATAAATAAAAATTTTTAAAAAAAGGATTATAGTAAGATGATCAAAAATGTTAATTTACAGTTGAAGAGCTACATGTGTATTCACATCCACAATCTTTTGTTTAATATACTTCTTTTATATGGTGACTTTGTTTTACTTTATTCACTCAATAACATGAATATGTAGACGGGAATTAAATATATACTCATAGTAGTGTCAAAATTAAAGAGTAACTGTAAGATTGAGGATCTCTGCCTTGCACACAGATCAAAGGGATGATTTATTATTCCACTTCATTAGTCCTGGTATATCACCCTTAGAAGATGGAGGAAGAGGAGGAAGAGGAAGAAGGAAAAGGAGAAGGAGGAGAAGGGGCAGGAGGAGAAGGAGGAAAAAGGGAAGAAACAACTTCAGCTTTTCTTTGAAACCTCTGAAAAAAATAGGGTCATCAGAACATGTTCTAGGGCTGCACAATTATTTGTTAAAAAATTGTTACAAGACAAGGGGCAGGGACTAGATGTCCCCAGTAACTCCCACCCTATCTAAACCATAGCGTGGCTCAGGAAATAGCAAATCAGACTATAGGCTGACCCTAGCTTAGAGGTGTATCCAACACCTCTGCCCCATCTGCCCCATGTACTGGCCATAGATATGTCACTATCCCATGTCTGCCTTTAAGTATAGAATTTTCCTCCTCATCAATAATTGTAGCATACATCTTTTCTTCAATTTAACACTAAGCAGATAGAAAACCCCTCTTTCCTGCCCTCTTAGGTCAGCTCTCAGAGTGAACGACCATCCCCATAGCATTTGGAGGTCACGGTTTTCTGATGACTGTGAAAACTGGGAGGAGAGAAGAGGGCGTCAAGAGGAGCTGCCTTCCTAAGGCAGGTACAAGATGAAGCCCTGAGGCCAGAGCCTTGCCTCCGTTCCCCTGGCGCGCAGAGCGCCTGTCTTCCGGTTCAGCCAGCACCTGCTAGTCCCCGGGTCCCTTACCAGGGACTGCGGCACAACCTTGGCGAAGATGCTGGGACTGCTTGGGCCGGCAAATGTCGGCCTCTGCTGCTTAAGAAAGGCCGGGCTGACTCGGGCAGAGACCCTAAGTAAATTGTCACCTGTCAATCACTTGACCTAAATACACCAGCCCCTGGGGGAAATAGGAGGGAGGGGGTTAGTCGGAGCATGCTCAGTAAACGGGATGACATCACTTAATCAATGCTGAGGCCGGGAAGGCTGCATCAGCAGCCTCGAGCAGGCTGCCAGGAACGTGTCAGCAGGGATCGGGAGGCTCCCATTAACTCGGTCCCTCCCCACGCGACTCGCATACAAAGAGGGCACCATCAGCTACACACGCTGGGGCCAGCGGAGGGGGAAGGGCGGTGGAGCGGGGGGAGGCTGGCTTATTTCATTTGACATATTCCTTTAAGAACTAAAACCCAATGGTATTCCCTCCCCCCACCAGCAGCCCCGCTGCAGAAATAGAGCCAAGTCTGCGGAGGTGAGGGAAGGGGGGAGGGGTAACGTGGGAAGGGAGACCAAGAGGGAGGGGGACCCCAGCCACACAAAGTAACTTCTTTGGGCACAGAGGCTATTTGGTTGCGCCCCGGACCCCCAGCCCCACAGTCGTGGGCGCACAGCCTCCTCTCCACCCAGCGTGAAGCACACCCGAGGGTCTGCGGACACCAGGTGGGGGTCGCCCTATTGCGGAAGGGTCGGAACCGAGGTCCAAGCCAGGGCAACCTGGGTTGAGAGCAAGCAGGAGGAGACACCAAGGCCATCAGTGTTCCCCCATCCCCCGCCTTCCGCGTGCAGAGCAAGGAGGAACGCCGCGGGGAGCCAATTCTGCACAGCTGTGGGAGCTCCCGGCCGAGGCTAGGATTTTTCCAGTACCTTTTTCTTTCACCAAGCTCGTGAGAAGAGGCAAAGTGTTCGATAAATTGAACCAACGCCTGGAATCATTTGTGGGTTACACGTGGGCTTGAGGGTAACCTGAACACACTACCCACGCGGTGTGGCCAGGGCGGGGAACAATGGGCCCACTCGGGCCCGCACCCCAATAACAATGGCGGCGCCGAACCCTTCCTCGCCCCCCACCCCGACCCCCGCCGCCTGGGGCCCGCCCCATGGTCCCCAGTCGACCCTCCACCGGCCCAGGGGGGAAATACAGGGTTGGGGGGAGGGGATTTCTCGTCAAGTCCACCCTAGAGGGCAGCCCCGAGGGGATGTCCGAAGGGGTAGCCCGAGCATCTCTGCCTTATCTGGGGCGTCGGGGCTGCGGCGCGAAACAGCAGGGGAGGTCATACTTCCCAGCCACTTACCCCGATCACCACGGTCTCATCGCCTTTAAATTTGGGGATGAATTTGTCCCCGCGGAGGATCTCAGCTTCGTTGAGTGGCCGGAACCGGCACATCACTTTGATGCTGCATTCGGCTGGATCCGCCATCTCTGCCAGCGGCAGAGGGAAGGGGCGCGGGGATGGGCGGGGGGACGGGGTTCCGCACAACTAGGGAGGTGGTCGAGAACCGCACCGCCCGCAGCGAGGCCGCCTCCCGCAGCCTCCGACGAAGCTTCTCAGCAGGTCATCGCGAACTCGGCGGGCTGGGCAGCTGTCGCCGCTCCGAGACCTGGTAGGTGGGCAGTCTATCAACCTTTGGGCCGTCCGGCTGCACACCTGCCTTCCCTGGCCCTGCCCTGGCCCTGCGCTGCGTCCCGGGCCCACCTGCCCAGGACCACGCGGCGGGCGGACGAGGCGATGCGCAGGGAGCAAGCCTCTCCCGGCTCAGACCTCCCGGGCTCCTGCGAGCTCAGCCATCCTGCATCAGCACCAGCGCGCTCCGGCGCCTCCCCGCCCCGCCCCGCCCCTTCGCCCCGCCCTCCCTCGGTCCGCCCCGGGATGGTGACGTCACTGCGGAGATCCGCCCCGCCCCCGCCCGGGCTCCAAGAGCGAAGCGTCCTGGGACTTGTAGTCGTTGCACCTGCGGGTGGAAGGACAAGGATGCTTGGAGTTGGCTTTCGGGGACAACGTTGGTGCCCCGGGTGACACCTCCGAGAGCCTGCAGGTCTTTGCTGGCTGCCCAAGTCAATAACAGGATGGATGTCACATCCAGAATTCCCGGTTAAAATCTCTATAAATAACCAGGTCTATATCATCTCTTTACATTGTTGCATGATCCCAAAGGAAAATCCCCTCTTAAGACAGTGTCCAACCAAACAGTTATGAAGCATTTTCTCTGTGCTCAACAGTTCTTAAGCGTCGTGAGGAAACTGGAGGGAGGAGAGCAATGAGATTTGCATGAATATTTGAAGTCAGTAACTCCTGAAAATGCCTGTACATAGATAGCAGTTCATACATATTTTGGGTCAGGGACTCCTTTAATATCTGATGAAAGTTAGGGACCTCTTCCATAACAAAAACAAAGACAAACCTGTACACACCCACAGATTTTTCATGCTATTTGAGAGGGATTGGAGACAGCTGAAGCCTGTCTGTGACTCCCAGGTTAAGAGCCTCTTAATTACTACTAATTATCGTACAGTTTACAGAACCTCTGCCTAATGCCTACTTATAACCCTGTAGAATGAACAGAATATATACAGGATTCAGTCCAAAGTACTTTGCAAAATATATCCAGGTCCCATGATTAGAGTCTGTCTACTTATTAGCTTCATCTCTTGCCACTTCTTGTCTTGATGTTTACACTCTGACAAACACCAAACTACTTGCGGCTTCCTCCGTTTAAATTCACCTCTTGCTCTGCTTGCTTCTGGTATTTTGTTTAAGCATTTACTCTCCCAGAGTCAAGCATTCATGCCTATTAGTAAGTATGTATATTAGGGCTCTTACCATGGAAAGTGATAGAAGTGGAAAGTGATTGATAGAAATCCACCTGGAGCCACTGAGTTAAAGGAGGGAGGGTGGGAGGGAGACTCAGGAGGGAGGGGATATGGGGATATACGTATGCATATGGCTGATTCACTTTGTTGTACAACAGAAACTAACACAGTATTGTGAAGCAATTATACTCCGATAAAGATGAATTTAAAAAATAAAAAATAAATAAACGAAAAGAAGAATACAGATTGATCTGGCTTATTAAAGGAATGATGAAAAACCAAGCCAGGGAACAGGCAGACTACCAAGACTCTCTCTACCACTGGTCCCTGTTCTCTCTTTTTATTGGCCTTACTCTCCCTCTAGATCATCCCTTCAACATGTCAAGAAACCCAGCTGCCAACAGCCCCTGTGTTCATTCTTCAATTTCTACCATTAGATAAGGATAGATGTTTGTTCAGAGATTTGGTTTGAAAACCCCTAGGGCAAGTCTGTGATTGGCCTGGGCTTCGGTTGGTGTCTACCTCTAGACAACTCGATCAGAGTCAAGGACTTTGCGAGATCCTGCAGGAATCTCATGGTCGGAAGCTACACAAAAGAAGAGGGACATCAGTCCCAGAAGAATAGCATTTTGCAAGGCTGGCAGAACAATTAGATGTCCACTCTCCCTTTCCAGTGCTATCTTTTCGTCTAAGACTCAGCTCAGCCCTCCCTCCTTAGGAAGGAGGCCTAAGTGAGCCCTCCCTCCTTGGGAAGCCTTCCCTGACTCACTAAACACTGACAGAGAGTAGGTGGTCCTCCTTGTTGTCTCATTATCTCCTGTGTCCACCTCTGTCACTGCAATTCCATGGGCAATGATATCTGCCTCATCTTTATGTCTCTAGCATTTAGCACATAATAAACAACACAGATGTAGGACCCATGGCAAGGTATTTAATTTCCTTAAGACTCAGTTTCCTCATCTCTATCATTGGAGTAATGATACCATCTCATAGAGTTTTTGAGGGAATTAGAAGAAATAATACTTTTAAAGCACCTAGCATGCTGCCTGACACATGTATGGTATAAACCTTTGAAAGTTAGATATGATGATGATGATGATGATGATGATGTTATGAACAAATGAGTGTAAAACAAGTAATTTACTCAGTTAATTTCAGGAACACATCTGTTGATTAAATGCAGGTGTACCTGGGAATAGAGGTTCTCCACCTAGCTGAGAAGACACAGCTTCTGAAATAAACTTTTGTCAGCTATTGTGAGCAGCACCAATTTTATTTCTTGTCCTCAGATACAGTGAAAGTAGGTTTTAAAAGGCCCAAATGCGGGCTTCCCTGGTGGCGCAGTGGTTGAGAATCTGCCTGCTAATGCAGGGGACACGGGTTCGAGCCCTGGTCTGGGAAGATCCCACATGCCGCAGAGCAACTAGGCCCGTGAGCCACAACTACTGAGCCTGCGCGTCTGGAGCCTGTGCTCCGCAACAAGAGAGGCCGCGATAGTGAGAGGACCGCGCACCGCGATGAAGAGTGACCCCCGCTTGCCACAACTAGAGAAAGCCCTCGCACAGAAACGAAGACCCAACACAGCCAAAAATAAAAATAAAATAAATAAATTAAAAGTTAAGTACATTGGAAATTGGAAATAATGTTAATTCCGATTAAAAAAAAAAAAATTAAAAAAAAAAAAAAAAAAAAAAGGCCCAAATGCTACATGTTCATCTGTTTTCACCTAAGTAGTTCTCTGGCTCAGACACCCACAATCTTCAGTTGTCAACTTCACAATATACTGGAGAGGGCAGTCCAATCCCCAGTTTCCCTGAACCCACCAGAGGATGCCTAGAAGCTCACACACACTGGTTTGTCTGAAAAGGTCAGAACATGGATAACCTGGGGTGATGAGAGAGAACCGACTGTGTCCCTGGGTTCACTCTTCATTTATTCATCCACCTATCCATCCATCAACTACTGATTGAACAAATGACATTTGCTGCCACTATATACATTTAGGTTTATTAAGTGAACTCAAGGGGACTATGGTCCCCCACTTGAGGGGAAATTGCAAAGTAAGTCATCGCCCTCAGGCAACTTAGAAACAAGTCAGTACTGCGGTACAATGCTCAGTGGTGCTGAGAAGGCTTAATCAAGGAGATGGACTAGGTAGGATTCAAAAAAATTAAAAAGAAACACCAAAGCACAGACAACAAAAGAGAAAATAGATAAACTGAACAATATCAAAATGATAAACTTTTATGCATCAAACAATACTATCCACAGAGTGAAAAGGCAACTCACAGGATGGGGAGAAAATATTTTCAAATCATATATCTGATAAGAGATTGATATCCAGAATATATAAAGAACTCCTACAAATCAACAATATTTTAAAATATGGTTTAAAAATGGGCAAAGGACCTGAAAAGAACTTTCTTTGAAAAAGATGCACAAATGGCCAATAAGCACATGAAAAGATGCTCAACATCACTCATCATTAGGGAAATGCAAATCAAAATCACAATGAGATACCACTTCATACCCATTAGGAAGGCTTTTATCAAAAAAAAAAAAAAATAGAAAATAAGTGTTCAGGAAGATGTGGAAAAATCGAAACTATTGTACACTGTTGGTTGGAATGTAAAATGGTGTGGCTGCCATGGAAAACATTACGGCCATTCCTCAAAAAGTTAGAAGTAGATTACCATACGATCCAGCAATTCCATTTCTGGGTATATACCTCAAACAATTGAAATCAGAGGCTCAAACAGATATGTGTATACCCATGTTCATAGCAGCATTATTCTCAATAGCTGAAACGTGGAAGCAACCCAAGTGTCCAAGTCATCTATGCAGAATGGGTAAACAAAATGTGGTATATACATACAATGAATATTATTCAGCCTGAAAAAGGAAGGAAATTTAGACACGTGCTACAACATATATGAACCTTGGGGACATTAAGTGAGATAAGCCAATCACAAGAGGACAAATACAGTATCAATTCCATCTATATGAGGTACTTAGAGTAGTCAAATTCCTAAAGACAGAAAGCAGAATGGTAGTTGCCAGTGGCTTGGGGGAGGGGAGAATGGGAAGTTATTATTTAATAGGTATGGAGTTTTAGTTTGTGAAGATGAAAAATGGAGATAGATGGTGGTGATGACTGCACAACAATGTGAATGTACTTAATACCACTGAACTGTACACTGAAATAATGGTTTAAATAGTAACTTTTATGCTATAAAATATAATATGAATTTTATGTTGTTGTAGTATATTTTACCACATTTTTAAAAAGTGATTCCTATATTTGGGGTATGTTTCTGACATCACGGGTTGGCGCACTCAGATCCAATTGTTTGGGGTTTTTTTTTGTTTTTTGGACCACGCCACATGTGGGATCTTAGTTCCCCAACAGGGATTGGACCCGTGCCCCCTGCAGTGGAAGCACGGAGTCTTAACCACTGGACCGCCAGGGAAGTCCCTATTTTACCACAGTTTTTTAAAGAAACCTTTGTGCACTGTTGGTAGGGATGTAAATTTGTGCAGCCACTATTAAAAAAAGAAAAAAAAATCAGTATGGAGTTTCCTCAAAAACTTAAAAACAGAACTGTCATATGATGATCTAGCAATTCCACTTCTGGATATTTACCCAAAGGAAACAAAATCCCTATCTTGAAAAGATGTTTGTATCCTTGTGTTCACTGTAGCATTGTTTACAATAGCCAAGACATGGAAAAAATTGTGTCCAACTGCAGACAAATGGATAAAGAAGATGTGGTATATATACAATAGGGTATTATTAAGCCATAATAAAGAAGGAAATCCTGCATTTGCAGCAACATGGATGGAGCTTGAGGGCATTATGCTAAGTGAAATAAGTCAGAGAAAGACAGATACTGTGTTACCTCACTTATATGTAGAATCTGAAAAAAGCCAAACTCAGATATAGAGATCAGATTTGTGGTTACTAAAGGCAGGGAGTGGGGGAGTGGTGAACTGGATGAAGGTGGTCAAAGGTACAAACTTCTAGTTATAAGATAAATAAGTCCTGGAGATGTCATGTACAGCATGTTGACTATAGTTAACACTACCATACTGCATATCTGTAAGTTGCTAAGAGAGTAGACCTTAAAAGTTCTCATCACTGTGTCCAGTGATGGATGTTAACCAAACTTATTCTGGTAATCGTTTCACAATATACATATATCAAATCATAATGTGGTACACCTAAAACTGATACAATGTCATATGTCAATTTTATCTCAATTTTTTAAAAGATAAAGAAAAAATAGAATGGAATTACCAGGGCTGGTGGTTGGGGGGAATGGCAGATGTTGGTCAAGGAGTACAAACCTCTACTTACAGAATGAATAAGTCCTGGGGATGTAATGTACAGCATAGTGACTATAGTTAACGATACTGTACCAAGTACTTGAAAGTTGCTCAGAGAATAGATCTTAAATGTTCTCACCACCAAAAAGAAATGGTAATTATGTGACATGATGCAGGTGTTAGCTATCACTATAGTGATAATCATCTTGCAAAATGTAAGTGTATCAAATTAACAAGTTTATATACCTTAAACTTATACAACGTTACAGGTCAATTATATCGCAATAAAGCTGGAGAAACAAACAAATTAATAATAGATTTCCCCAGGGGGGAAGGAGTAAAAAGAGAAAGGGAGGTGATTGGGTCATTGGGGTTAATTCCTTGACATCCATCCCACCACTCCCTACTGTGAAGCCAGAACATGCTGTGGAGAACCATCCCCAGCTCTGGAGATGGGCTTTGGTTAGTCTCAGCCAAACAAGATCATCCCATCCTCAGGGGTGGGCAGGATGAAGCCAAGGAGATAAAAGAAAAGTTTGCCAAATTTTTGGAAAGAGATTCTATTTCCCAACCTTTCCCTCCTCGGCTAAAGGATGACATTCAACACCAACTGTTACTGACACATTCTGTGACTGCATGGAGAACAAGGTTTAGGATGAAGCCAAGCTGTGGGCAACAGAGCCAAGAGACCAAAAATCCTGGGTCTTTGATCACATGATCGAGCCACTGAGATTCAACAACCCAAAACCCACCCTTCTCTAGATTTCTTTCTTGAGCCAGTAAACTTGCCTATTCTTCAAGTCAACTTTCTGTGACTTGCAGCTGAAAGGGTATTAAGTGATACCAGAAGATATCTAGGGGGCAAGAGAGCAAGAGACACAGTCTGGAGGTCAGATTAAGCTTACATACCCAGGACAGCGAGGAAACCTATGTGACCAGAGTGAAATTAATGAGAGATTATGTCAAGAGGCTAAGTGAAACAAGCCAGAGAAAGACAAATACCGTATGATCTCACTTATATGTGGAATCTAAGAAAAACAAACCGAACTCGTAGATACAGAGAACAGATTGGTGATTGCCAGAGTAGGGGGTGAGGGAGAGGGGGGTCAAATGGTACAAACTTCTAGTTATAAGATAAATAAGTCCTGGAGATGTCATGTACAGCATGGTGACTATAGTTAATAATACCGTATTGCATATTTGAAAGTTGCTAAGAGAAAATCTCAAAAGTTCTCATCATGGAAAAAGAAACTGTAACTATGTATGGGGATGGATTTTAACTAAACTTACTGTGGTGATCATTTCACAATATACATATATATGAATACAATGCTATATATCAATTATATCTCAGTTTTTAAAAATATATTAACAGTGCAGGAAAAAGAAATTGATTTTTAGAAAACCTTCCTGAACAGCTCTAGCCCACAGAGCTCTCTGCTGTCTCAGGCCCGTCCGTCCCCTGGATTTGACACTTGAGCACTTGCTGTCTTGCAGTGACATTCCTATCATTGTCTGGTTCTGTTCTCTAGTTCTTTACTCTTCACAGTATTTTTCTTTCTGTTAAATGTCTTGTGTGTACGTCTTGCTCCCTTATCTATGTTGTGGGGATCATGCATTATTTACGTGCTTGATAAAAATATTTTCTGGAATATCAGTCCGTGTCCATCATGATCATGATAATGGCAAGGACAAACGAATGAATACATGAACCTGGAAATGATGATCTTGCATTGTAGATGGAGCCTTGGGCTCAGGACATGCATTTTTAAATAGAATTTCGTAGTTCATTTTATTTATTTTTTTGGCCACACCACGCAGCATGTGGGATCTTAGTTACCTGACCAGGGATAGAACCGCTGTCCCCTGCACTGGAAGTGTGGAGTCCTAACCACTAGACCTGCATTTTTCATTCATTCTGCTGCTAACAAGTTCTGTGACTTTGGAAAATATGTTCAACTTCTCTGAATGATTTTTTTTACACCATCTGTTGAAATGGTGCTAAAAATATTATCTCTTCTGGATAAGTGAGAATTGAAAGAGAAATATGTGCCGAAATGCTTGGAAATAAGGTTTGGGAGAGGTTGTGAAGAGATTGGGGGAATCACCCCTTCCAAGAAAACATGAGAAGAAAGAAAAGTATATAATAATATAAAGTGAATTATTCCAAGGCCCGGCATAATGCCAGACACAAAGTAGCAACTCAATAAATGTCTTTCATGTGTTCATGCATCACTCACTCATTCATTCAACAAATGTGCATTTCCTGTTGCAGCGATGAATCCCTGAGTGTCCTAGTAAAGGAATCATCTGCTTCAGGGATTGGTCAAGTCCTGCTGCCCTGATTTTTGCTCATGGTTAAGAGGTGTGCTATGCTCTTCCAGGACAGCGCCTACTCCACTCCCCTCCTTCCTGACCCAGCAAAGCCTTCTTGAAGCTGGAATTTATAGGTCCTTTGAGGGCAGTTAATGAACTGAGGAATTCACCCACTAGCACGGGGTGAGGGCCTCAAACAGCCTCCAAGTTCCCCAGCCAGTTTCTTCCGACGCCTCCACCAGCAACACCTGCTTGGCCCAAAAAATTCAATGTTGAGATGGGACAGAAAATAAATAAGGAATTATCTGGATCATTCAGGCAACAATGAACAGTCTCCCTTTGACTAGCTTGAGCCTAACAGAAATCAAGGCATGTGAATCCCACCCCCACCCCCACCCCACCCCCCCTTCTCTCTGCAGTGATCAGAATCATTTTCTGAGCACTCTGATTCTCTATTCAGCTCAGTCCTGGAGACCAGTTTCTATCCCAGTCTCTACTGCTAGTGAGAAGTGTAAATTGAAGCAATTATCTGGATTGTTCAAGGAAAAGAAGCCTCAGAAATCCTTCTGCCTGAGTGATCTAGGTAATTGCTTCAATTTTCACATCAGCTCCCCGTCTTTGGCAGTCACTGGGATAGTCATTTAACTCAAACCCTGGGGTCTGCAGGTTCCCGTGTGGGTTTAATCATTTCTGATGGTCTGGGCCCAGCTCCATTCCTATAAGTACAAAAAATATCTGGCCCTAGTGAAGATTAAAAACCAAATGAACAGGTGAAAATGTTTTTTAAAGTGTCGAAAAATCCCTTTAAAACTTGCAAAAATAACCTATTGCCATGGAAGGGAAGATCAGGGTGTCTTTTAAAATTTAGCACCTCAAGAGGCCCAGATAACCCAGCTCAGTGGGGAAGAAGCAAAGACTATCACTTCCTTTTAACATGACATTAGCTGATCTGAAGGAGAAAGCCTGTTCTCTGTAGGGGAGCTGACACATCAACTGCGATTCATTTTACTAGATTAAATCTTTAGTATTAACTCTTGCAGAAAAAAATCCAGGGCTCTGGACAAATACAATGGAGAACCCCTGAGTCTAAGGAGGGAGAGCAGAGGAGAGAGAAAAGCCAAACGCTTGTGTCCTGGGGGTAGAGGTAGGGGTCCACCTGTGAATGAGCTCTGGCAACGGGGTACCAGGCACCAGGCCCAGTTAGGAGCCGAGATGCAGGAGGTGAGGGGCACAGGCACCCCTGCCCTTCTCCGGGCTGACAGCACAATCCTAGTGTGACCTGAATGTCAACGACTCCCTCATCTTTCAGCAACTATGCCTAACTTCATTCAGGCCCTACTTGGAGACAGAATTCAACATTGTTAGTTCCTCTAAAAAATCCACTCTCAGGAAAGCTTAGGAAGTAATGCAAACTTCACTAAAAATGTAACAGGAATCCCAGATGAGGGATTTCTATTACACACCCCACAGTGAACTGTTTAAAAATCACTACTAGACAGACTTCATGTCTCCAAATTCCCATCTCCATCATGCACCACAGAGGGTCCTTTTCCATCCCAACACCCCATGTGACACCTCTCTCCAGGTCCTGACATTTCCTGCACTGCTCTTCCCTGAAGCAGAGTCAGTCTGTGGTGTTCCAGCTGCGTCCCAGGCTTGCAGCCTCTAACTTATCACTGTGCTCAGCAAAACACAGGGGGCTCCTCTAGTCAGCAGCTCCGTCCTCCTCAGACACTGTGGGAAAGAAGAATAAATAAAAACACGTTTCCTATTGCCCACAGTGGAGAAATACAGCAGCATCCTTGGCAAATCAATTCCTTGTAAATATGTTAAATAAAGACTGTGAATTCCAAGGTTGATGTGGTTCCCTATAGAGATTCTCCTTTACTTTTTGAAACAGTAAATAAGATGAGGTTTTGTTCAACAGAGGTCAGAGAAAAGTACACAAAGACTACAGCATTTTTTTTCAGCAATGGTATTAGTTATCTACTGCTGCGTAACAAATTACCCCCACACCTACTGGCTTAAAACAGCATTTGTTATTTCACAGTGGGTCAGGAATTGGGCATCACTTAGCTGAGTCCTGTGGCCCAAGTTTCATCTCTCATGCAGCCAGGGCTGCAACCATCTCAAGGCTCAAACTGGGGAAGGATCCATTTCCTCCTCAGTCTTGTGTTTTTTGGCAGGATCCCATTCCTCACTGGTTGTTGGCCAGAGGCTACCCTCAGTTCTTTGTCATGTGAGCCTCTCAAGAGCAGTAGAGGGCTTCCCTGGTGGCGCAGTGGTTAAGAATCCACCTGCCAATGCAGGGAACATGGGTTCGAGCCCTGGTCCAGGAAGATCCCACATGCTGTGGAGCAACTAAGCCCGTGCACCACAACTACTGAGCCTGCTCTCTAGAGCCCACGTGCCACAACTACTGAAGCCCATGCGCCTAGAGCCCGTGCTCTGCAACAAGAGAAGCCACCACGATGAGAAGCCCGTGCACCACAATGAAGAGTAGCCCCCGCTCGCTGCAGCTAGAGAAAGCCCATGCATAGCAACGAAGACCCAACGCAGCCAAAAATAAAAAACAAATAAAAAATAAATAAATTAAAAAAAAAAAAGAGCAGTAGACATCATCAGAGCAAGTGAGAGAGAGGAAACAAGACAGAAATGACAGTCCTTCATAGCTTAATCTCATCCAATCATTTTTCCATACTTCCTTGATTAGAAGTAAGTCACTAGGTCCAGCATGCTTTCAAAAGGAGGGAATTACACTTAGGTGTGAATATCAGGAGGCGTGGATCATTGGGGACCATCTTAGAAGGCTGCCTGTCACAACAATAAATGAATTAACTGTCACTATTTGTCACTTACACTGAAATAGGGCAGACAGTAGAGTCAAGGAGTACAACTTTGGAAAGAGACCCTTCCCTCAAAGAGCTTCAGTCTAATTGGGAGACAAGATATAAAGAGATTAAAAGAGAAATAGTCATTCTAAACAAACAACAAAAAAAAAACCTTAAGATGGTTACTATCAAAGAAAAAAAGAAACATATTAAATTTCATAAAAATATAAAATCTTATACATCAAAAATCATACACAATAATAAAATAACACAACCTGCTAAGGAAGGTTTTTGCAACATATATGACAAAGAGTCGATATCTTTAATAAAGAATTCTTACAAATCAATATGACAGTTGTAATGCACAATAGAAAAACTAGCCAAGAGCATAAAAACTCAATAAACAAAAGAATTACAAATTACCCTTAAATACATGAAAAACTATTCAGCCTTATTAGTAACCAAAGGAATGCCTATTAAACTGGCAACGATTACAAAGAATGATAACACCCAATGCTGTAATGCATACAAAGAAGGCAACCTTCTCTTATCCTACTGGCAGGAGGGTAGATGTGTACAATTTTTCTGGGAGGGCAACATAAATCAAACCCTGAAATGTGTACAGAGGCAGACTTCCTACTGAAAGTGACAGAAATACCAGGCATGCAAGCACTTGTACCTTCAGGGAAAAAGATGTGCAAACTTGAATGGACACATCTGGGGACTAAAATTGGAAAAGTGTGTTTATGCCAGATTACTGAGAGCCTTGGACCACAGGTGGTGGTGTCTGGGTGGCATTCAGCTGACAGTGGGAAATCACTGGAAGTTTTTAAGTGGGGAGTGATCAGATGAAAGAAGAGTTCTAAGCCCAGTTAGAAACACCAGTGAGATACAAATCCAGGGATAGAATGGGAGAGACTCATCACTCTCTCCATGGGCTCTCTGTTCCTCCCCCCTTGGCTTCACTGTATAGCAGAGCCAAACAGATAGCCCTTCTTACCGAATGGAGATTGTATGGATAGTTTCAGCCTTTGGGTCTCATTTGCAGTGCCCTGAAATAACAACTGCAGATTATGTCTCTCCAGTCTATGAGTCTCTGGACAGTTGTGCTGACTTGGCTGGGCTCTCTCCCGTTTTGGGGGATCAGCTGGCTGTCGGCATGTTCTAAGATGGTTGAGGCTTCCCTCCACTTCTCTCCATCACCCCAGGAAGCCAGCCCAGGCACGTTCTCATGGCGAGGTAGCGTGAGCAAGCCCAGCTATGTAAGAGATTAGGTGCACATGTGCGTGTACTTTTCAAGCCTCCGCTTGCCTCACACTTCAAGTCAAGCCACGTGACTGAGACCAGAGACAGAGTGAGAGAGGGCTGCAAAGCTGCAGGGCAAGGCTGTAAATACGGACTGAATCGTGTCCCCCTAAATTCATATATTGAAACCTTAACCTCCAATGTGACCATATCTGGAGACAGGGCCTTTGGGAAGGTAATTAAGGTTAAATGAGGTTATAAGAGTGGGGTCCTAATCTGATAGGACTGTGGCCTTGTAAGAAGAGGAAGAGAGAAATCCCTCTCTCTCTCTACCACGTGAGGACACAGTGAGAAGGTGACCATCTGCAGCCAGAAAGAGAGCTCTGACCACACCAGGACCCTGATGGAACCTTGATCTTAGACACCCCCCCCCAGCCTCCAGAACTGTGAGAAAGTCAGTTTCTGTTGTTTAAGCCCCCCAGTCTGTGGCGTTTGGTTATGGCAGCCCGAGCTGACTAAGGTATGGACACACGGAGGCCATTTACTACCACGACGAGGGAGGGAAGGAGACAGGAAGCAGGGAGGAAGGGAGGGAAGGAGGGAGGGAGGTTTACTTATTTTTAAATATGTGTAGAGATGAAAAAATGAATACGTTCCGCTCTCTTTCATCTGAAAGTGGGTCACGCGCTCTGTGACTAGCTGCAGTCTCCATCTGTGAGCAGAACGCGGTCAGAAGGTGAGGGGGATCAAGGACCAGACAGAGAGAGAGAGAAGGGCCCTGAGACTGGCTCACTTTATTCCCAAAAGACATAGTAATGGTTTGGGGATTTTCCACGTATGGGACAAAACAAATTGCTGTGTGAAAGGCTCTCATTCTGCCTGGACGACTCTCATCACAGCCTACTCTCTTCCTATTTTCAAAATGTCAAGCAAGCCTGAGGAATCGACTTAAAAAACAAAAGACATCTTCCTATTTAAAAGAGTTGGAGGGACTCCCCTGGTGGTCCAGTGGTTACGAAGCCTTCCAATGAGGGGGTGGCAGGTGAGGGTTCCATCCCTGGTTGGGGAGCTAAGATCCCACATGCCTCAGGGTCAAGGAATCAAAACATGAAACAAAAGCGATACTGTAACAAATTCAACAAAGACTTTTAAAAAGGTCCACATCATAAATAAATAAATAAATAAATAAATAAATAAATAAAAGAGTTTGAGGACACCTATAGGCCTCCCTGCCCTAAAATATAAATAAAAATTGGCCTTAACTAGCAAATCTACCTTACTATACTTTTGTTTTGTTTTGTTTTTTTTTTTGGCCACACCATGAGGCATGCAGATCCCCAATCGGGGATTGACCCCACACCCCCTGCAGTGGAAGGCGAAGTCTTAACCACTGGACCACCAGGGAAGTCCTACCGTAATATACTTTTGGTTGAGTTATTGGAATATCCTAATCAAAGGAAAATATTTATTCCCTCATTTAATGAGATTGATCACAAGACTCTGTCCTAGGAAACGATACCATGTAACTCTAAGAATGCTTTCAACTCAACAATAACATTTATATTCTTGCTACCACAGGAGCTACTAAGATAAGCAAGGCATGGTGCCTGCCTTCCTGGAGTTTGCCATCCAGGAGAGAAACAGAGACCTGGAAAATAACTGAATTGGGGGCTTCAGAGGAGTGGAATTGCAGTGTTCACAGAGTAAAGCCATGTCCTTGTGGGAGAGGCGTGGGGTCTCCACTGACAGCACCCCCAGGAGGGAGGCAGGCCTCAGGCAGCTTGGAGAAGGCTCCAGCTTCTCGCTGGGTCTCTCTGTTTGGAATCTTGGACATCAAGGGGTCCAGTGGTGGTAGGGCTCGAGATAGCAGGGCTGCATGAATACAAGCTCCTGTGTATAACCCACTCCCCTTCCTCCATGTTCAGGCATTAGGAGTGAGGGAAGGGGGGCTGAGGAGCGGGTATTTCTTCTTTCCCACCAGGGGGGCCAACTCACCGTGCACCTCAGTGACACAAGGAAGGTCCTTCCTGGCTTCCTCATCGCTGGACACTGGCAGGGTGGCTTCTAGAAATGCTGACTCTGTAGAGATCCCGCCATACCTGCTAGCCTGCTGGGACCACCCGGTGCTTGGGTGTAGCCTCTCTGAGGACCACGCTGCCTGCACTCACCTGTTTTACCACCTCCAGGCAGAAGAAGGTTGTCTCTGGTGGAAATGCTTTGTAGGATGAAGAGAGGTGTGTAAGGTGGACAAGGCAGCTGCGCCTTTTTTTTTTTTTTAATATTTATTTATTTGGTTGCATGGTGTCTTAGTTGCGGCAGGTGGGCTCCTAAGTTGCAGCACATGGGCTCCTTAGTTGTGGCTCCAGGGCTCCTTAGTTGTGGCATGCGAACTCTTAGTTACAGCATGCATGTGGGATCTAGTTCCCTGACCAGGGATCGAACCCGACCCCCTCACTGGGAGCATGGAGTCTTATCCTGTGCCACCGGGGAAGTCCAAGGCATTTGTGTCTTGATTTGGGCTCCCCAGAAGCAAAGCCTGAGATGGGCAGTCCCATGGCAGTGGTTTCTGAAAGAGTGAGGGGAGCAGGGGAGTGAGGCATGGTGAGGCCGCAGGAGACCGGCTCCAGCCTAGTCCCACCAGGAAACTCTGGCATATAACTGCACCCCTTTGAGGAAGGGGGCAGCCTTTTGTAACCCCGTGTCGGTCAGTCACTGGATGTGTGGGGTTCTCTCTCAGGTTAGGAGGAGGGCAACTCTCTAGAGAGGAGCTGACGCTCCCAGCGCTGGGAGAGGGGAGCACAGGCTGGTAGAGGGGGTCTGGGGCACGCTACCTAACCTCCTATGCCTCAGTTTATTCATCCATAAAATAGGGATGATAGGGATGATAATCGTACTACCTCAAAGGTTACTACGAGGATTAATAAAGTAATACAAATCAAGTATTATGTGTTATAGCAACGCCTGGCATAGAATAAGCCCTATAGAAGTATTTGCTATTATTGTTTTTATTTTTTATTATTAGCTCTCAGCTACCTGTCACCTGCCCTGAAGTTCTGCCTTAAGCCCTGAGTCTCACAAATTCTTCCTTGAAAACAGTTCTGTTATTGCCTAACCTCCATCCCTTTGATTAATATAGGGGTTCAGTGCAAGTCCAAGACCCAGGTACCATGCTAGCTCTTCCGTCATTATTGTCCCCCTTTATTTATTTATTTATCTATTTATTTAAATTTATTTATTTATTTATGGCTGTGTTGGGTCTTCGCTGCTGCGCACAGGCTTTCTCTAGTTGCGGCAAGCGGGGGCTACTCTTCTTTGCGGTGTGCAGGCTTCTCATTGCACTGGCTTCCTTTGTTGCAGAGTACGGGCTCTAGGCACATGGGTTTCAGTAGTTGTGGCACGTGGGCTCAGTAGTTGTAGCTCACGGGCTCCAGAGTGCAGGCTCAGTAGTTGTGGCGCGTGGGCTTAGTTGCTCTGCGGCATGTGGGATTTTCCCGGACCAGGGCTCGAACCCGTGTCCCCTGCATTAGCAGGCAGATTCTTAACCACTGTGCCACCAGGGAAGCCCTGTCCCCTTTTAAGTTAAGGGCATTTTCTCCCAAAGCAATCAAGTTTGTAGAGAGAGATACTACTCAGCATCCAGCAAGGATGACATTTTACTATCTTAAATTCTAAGTTTAGCTCCTGGGAACTAGTCTCAAACATTTACAAGAGGATCTTTGCTTTACATTTGCATTTATAAAATTTCCATTTGAATGTAATTCTAGGTTCAAAATAACTACCTTGACAAGGCAGTTGGTTTTTTTTTAAAGATTTTTTTTATGTGGACCATTTTTAAAGCCTTTATTGAATTTGTTACAATATTGCTTCTGTTTTATATTTTGGTTTTTTGGTCTTGAGGCATGTGGGATCTTAGCTCCCCGACCAGGGATGGAACCTGCACCCCCTGAATTGGAAGGTGAAGTCTAAACCACCGGACCACCAGGGAAGTCCCCTACAAGGCAGCTTTTAAATGACAAAAGCTGTTTGTTTTTTATCCTCTTCGGTATTGTTTCAAAAAATATTAGGATCCAGGTCTCAGCTTGGGCATGCCAGATACGGACATCCACTACCTTCATATTCCAAAGGCTTTAAGGTAATGTTATGGCTGCATCTGGATAGTTTGGCCACTGGAATGTGAAGATGACAAGGGACCGAAGGTATCTGCTACATGGAGGCACCAAAGCATGCTGCAGGGCCCCCCAAGCTAAGGGGAGTGAAATAGATTATTTTACTGGTGTTATTTTACTGTCTTATTTATTTCTCCTCTGTTACTCAGAGCTTTCAATAATCTTTAAAGAATATCTTCTAGCCTGTTCTCAGCTGTGCCAAATGGAATTAAGGGAATAGTTGAGTGTTGTCTGTCCTCACACTTGGGTTGAACCCTCAAAAGTAAAGCAGTGGTCCCTGAAGCTAGCCAATAGGTAGTAGGGAGAAAGCCCCAGGAGAGAAGTGAATCTCAGAGCAAGGATGAGGGCTTTGAGGTCCAGCCAGCACTCCTCACTTGTTGATTCCTCCCCCATGGCCGGCCTTGGACGATCTGGACTAGATTTTATTAGGCTAGCCATTTGGTTCCTTTCAGCATAAAACTAAGTACTATTAATACAAGGAGAAACGTTATATCATGTATCATGCCACAGGGAGTTAGAGGCAAGTGCTATGAGAATTCAAAGGAAAGAGAGACCATTTCTAGCTGTCAAGGGGTCAAGCAAGACTTAGAGGAGGTGACATTTGAAAAAACAGTGGCTTAAACACACAAAGATTTATATTCGTTATAAAAAGGCAATGCAGGACTGATACGGCAGCTCCAGGAAGTAACAAAGGACTCAGTAATCAAAGTAAAAATGTTTTCTATGTTTCTACTCTGCCACCCTCACTGTGTGACTTCCATCCTTAAGATTGCCTTATTGTCCAAGGTGACTGCCAGCACTCCAGCCATCAGGACCATATTCTAGTCAACAAGAAAGGCAAAGGGTCACAATCCTGACTGAACAGCTCCCTTTAAGCAGTTTTCTTCAAGACACAGGCAATACATCTACTTACAGGCCAGAATTCACTTACTTGGCTACACCTAACTGCTATATATTCTTTTGTCTTGGTGCACTGATGCCTCAAATAACACTGGGATTCTGTGCTTGAGGAGGAAGGGGGAAATGGCTATTAAATCTCAACTATAGTCTCTGGCACAGGAATTTTGAAAGTTTCTAAACAAAGTAATGATATCGATCAAAATGCCCCAAAGAAAACCTCCTCTTGGTGGGGTACAGAATGGATTGGATGGGAATTCCACCTCCAGGATGGTAGCATGAGGAGCTAAGCAGACCCAGTCCCCAGCAAAACAAGCAAAGCTGGTGAAAACCATTTTTAAAACAAACATTTGTAATCTCTGGAAATTGTCCTATGGGCATACAACAAATGAAGAAACATTTATTCAAGAAAATATATTAAACTTGATAAGAATAGCAAGTGTCCACGGCATTTGAGCCATAACCTACTCCCTCCCTCGCCCTACCCATCTCAGCTTGATGGAAGCTCCACTCCAAAGAGGTGTGATCAAGAAGACAGGACTCTCTCTCCCCTCATCTCCTAATCAATGGTTATCATATTTCACTAGGAGAGCCAAGCCACCAGCATTTCACATTCCCTCCAACTCCAAAGTAAAGAGGCTAAATTCCTGATGAGAACTTTACTACCATCCAGCCTTAACCCATAGGATGGAGGTTCTATCCCAGGCTTGACAAACCAAGAACACTGGGGCCTCAATCACCCTCATCCCAGTGCTCACTTGTAGGGTAGAGGCAAGCCAAGAAGACTAGAGACTACCATACCAGCCATTGCTCAGATTGGTGGCTGAGAAATTTTGCCCAAGGGAGAGTCAGTCCATAAGAAAAGAGAGCTCCAAGGCTCTCAACAAAAGAACGGACTTTATTTGAAACAGCGTGTGCAGTAGTTCAAGCCTAAGAGTGCTATAGAAAACAATAGATCCTTTTAATTAAGAGCAATAAGCTAAAACATAGGCTAATGCGTTCACCAGAGAGAACTAGGGAAAGACACTGCTAAAAACAGCCCAACTGGCGTCAAAACAAACGTCAAAGACCAGCCTAAAAAAAAGCTAGTCTTGGGAGGGTTCTGAGAAGATGGCAGAGTAAGAAGCTCCAGAAATCTGTCTCCCCACCTAGACAAGAGTTGTCTAGCAGAAACTGTCCAGTAAAGCAATTTTGAAGTTCTGGAGTCTATTGACAACCTAACATTCCACCTTAAGACAGTGGGTAAAAAAAAAAAAAAGAGAGAAATTAAACCCAAATTTAGCAGAAGGAAAAAAACAGTAAGGATTAGAACAGAGATTTTTTTTTAAATAGTGAACAGAAAAGCAGGAGAATCAATGAAATCACCTGATAGTTGATTCTGCAAAAAGATAAACAAAATTGACAAACCTTTACCTGGACTGACCAAGAAAAACAAAGAGAAGACTCAAAATACTAAAATCATAAATGAAAGAGGGGATATTACGACTGGTATTGTCCCATTTTACAGATGAGGAAAACTGAGGCTCAGAGAAGTTAAGGAACATATCCAAGACCACATAGTAGCAACACTGGACTTCAAACCCAGGGCTATTTGATGGAAAGCCTTGGATCTCCCCATTGTATCATGTGATGTGATCTTTTTTCTTGATACACAAAGTGAGTCCAGGGACCAGCAGCATCAGCATCACCTGAGAGTTTGTTCAAAATGCAGACTCTCAGGCCCCACCCAGACCTGCTGAATGCAGAACCCGCATTTTAACAAGATCCACAGGTTAAGTCAAACGTACGTTAGAGCACAAGAAGCACTGTTCTGCTTAGTCTTTAAAAGACCTTGACAAGTGTCTGCTCCAAAGTCCAACTGCCTTGCTTTATGTGAGAGAGGACTAGCAAGGTGCCCAATGTTCCTAACCCGATGTTTCTAACAACAGTGGGGACCATCCTGAGGACCCTGGCCAGTATGCTGCTGTGGCCAGAAAAGGCAGTCACATCATGGGAGTGGTCAATCAAGAATGACGCTAAAATTAAAGAAAAAACACTGTTGCATCTGTCCCAGGAAAGCAACAGAAGGGCAGCTGCAGCGTCCCGGTCCCTGACCCAGCTCTGGTCCAGGCTCCCTTGTAAGAGCTGTAGTGATGCTTCGCCATCCCAGCTGTGAGCCCCTGGCTGTTCTCACTTCTTTCTTTGCATCTTCAGGGCCTGCCTATATGCTGTGCACACAGTAGGTGCTCAATTCACATCTGCTGACGTCACTGACGATAGTGGGTGGGAGAGATTTGCACAAGGAGTGAGGCCTCAACAAGAAGGGATGAGCTGAAGACAAGACCTGCACATTTGCCTGGGGCAGCCCTGCCAGGCTTCCCTCTCCCATTCACCTCCTTTAATATTTATTACAAAGTCTTAAGCTGCTTCAGCAGCTCTTGGGCTTTTCCAAATTCTTTAACCAGCGTGCTAGTGTGCCAGCACTTCACTTTCTTGCACTGACCCCATTTCCCCTTCAATACCATTACTCCTGCTGAAACTGCCAAGGCGTTTTAGCTTTGAGCTCTAATGGACATTGGACATCTGGGCCCTAAAGGATCAGCAAAAACTCTCTCCGGCCGCAGCTGGGCACCTGCGCTCAGTCCTCTCCATCCACCAACCCCCAGGCTCTGCTTCCACCAGCCACTGCTTGCACTTACCCACTGCCTCCTTGCAGACTCTGCCCACCTCTGGACAACAGCGGGACCAGCATCCAGGGAGCTACCCCATGACCAAGGAGATAAAGAAGCCAAGAGGACAAAAAGGCCTGCAGAGCCTCTGGCCCAGTCCTCTCTGCCTGAGTCAGGAACGTCCCCTGGCCACAGGCCCATGCTGACCAGCCTGACCCCACCCCTGCAGTGGAGCGAGCATGATGGGGGGGCCTTGCCTGTGCGCCCAGCCCCATTCCTTTATGCTGCTTGGGTTGGCTGTCCCTGGACAGCTCCTGGATTCTGAATCCAGCTGCCAGCTCCAACGCTTGGTATTTTTCTGTTGCCTCCTTCCTGATCTCAGACTCTGGACTCAGCTCCTTGGACTTACAGAGCCTCTACATCATTCTCTAAGATTTTGGCCTTTCTGGCAGCAACTCCTTATTGTTCAGGCCATAAGTTGTCCCACTTACCAACTACCTGCCGGAGTCCAGGCCCAGTGGATGGTAGAATCCATCCCTGTTCGCCTCCTGGCTGGAACACAGGAGGCTGCCACACATCCTGGGCCCGTGCGGACTCCCATCCCAGCAGCAGTCACACATACGTCAGGGCACAGAAAGGAAAGGACAGATCCGTGGTCATTCAGCTTGAGGAGCTAATAAAAGAGACACACCTTGGAAAACTGAACAAGTCACAGCCATGTGTACACACTGATACCTCAGCCCCCTCATCCGGACCTCTGCCCACGCATTTCTGACCAAACCCAGGAAGCCTGACTTAGCAACAGGGGCAGCCAGCAAGGCTCTTTCCCGTGACTTTAGGGCAGATGCACAGAGATGGTCCATGACCTCTAGGAATTTAGTACCAAAATAGAAAGAAGAATAAAGTACAGCTGGATTAAAACCATTAGACCAAAGCCAAGTGGCCAGTGAAGTTTGATACCACAGGCAGGTCAGCAGGTGTGTGTGGGGACCAGGTGAACCGGCCTCTGGGCCGTCGACAGGGCAGGCCCTGGGAGCTTCGCACGCAGCCTGGCTTGGGTGAGGGCAAGCCAGGAGCTCCTCTTGAGCACAGACCCAGCAAGCCACCCTCCATTCCAAGTCCAGGCACCCCTCACAGCACAGATGGGCGTGTCAGAAACTGCTCACTCAACAGAAGACAGGACTGGCTGAGGTAGAACAGGTGGAAAAGGAGTTTCGGGCCCACGGTCCTGCCACGAGGAGGCGCAGAGGGAGGTGGGAAAGGGAGACACACGAGCCAGCAGGGCCCAGCCACGTAAGAAATGGTGGGTTGGGGCACAGGGCCAGGAGAAAGTGCATCAAGATGAGGATGTTGAATGGAATCCATGAGCGAGACATAGCGTTGCTTTAAGTGCAGTCAAAACAGTGGACAGAGAAGCATAATGGTTAAAAGATGTGAGATGAATTCATGAGAGCCTGAGTGACAATCTAGGCTGTATAACTTACTAGCTGTGTGACCTTGGATGCATTAATTCACCTCTCTCAGCGTCAGTTCCCTCATCGGTAAATTAGAGATAATGCTGAAGTTTGTACAGGCTTTCAGTGCTTGGTGCCAACCCATGGCAGCCTCTGGGTTCAGCCACAGCTGGTGGTTGGGGGGCAGGTTCTGTGAGCCTCACTCTCCCACTCACAGGTTTGCTGTTGAGGAGCCTGCCTGGTGCTTCTCAGCCTGCAGGCGTTTGGGCCTCAGGGCCTTCTCTGAAGCAGCAGAAGCCCTGCTTTGGAAGTGCAGGGAAGTTTGAGCCCCCATTAGGAACCCTCCACCAAAAGCAGATGGGAGCCAGTGGGCCAGTGGCCTAGCTGAGGAACAGTTAACCTCCCCTGCTTGGGACAGAAGATCTGGGGGCATTCCGTGTGCTCCTAGATATCTTAGGGAGTCAGGCCTCTTTTGCCTGTAGCAGCGACCTCCTTACCATTCTCTGGAGTGACTTTCCCTGTCTCCACCTCACTCTCCCTGCTCCTGGGATCACTTTCCCCTAGACAAGCTCAGACACATCCTTGTCTCAGGCTCTGCATTCAGGGAGCCCCCCAAAGACAAATGCCTTCTTTGTGAGGTGATTGTAAGGACTAAAAGAGATAATCCAGGACTTCCCTGGCGGTCCAGTGGTTAAGACTCCACCACACTTCCAATGCCGGGGGCACGGGTTTGATCCCTGGTCGGGGAACTAAGATCCCTCATACCCTGTGGCATGGCCAAAAACATACATACATACATAAATAAATAAACGCTCCCTCAGGGGCTTCCCTGGTGGCGCAGTGGTTGAGAATCTGCCTGCCAATGCAGGGGACACGGGTTCGAGCCCTGGTCTGGGAAGATCCCACATGCCGCGGAGCAACTAGGCCCGTGCGCCACAACTACTGAGCCTGCGCGTCTGGAGCCTGTGCTCCACAACGGGAGAGGCTGCGACGGTGAGAGGCCCGCGCACCGCGATGAAGAGTGGCCTCCACTCGCCGCAACTGGAGAAAGCCCTCGCACAGAAACGAAGACCCAACACAGCCAAAAATAAATAAATAAATAAATTTATTAAAAAAAAAAAAGCCCCCTCAGATGATGCTGATGTACAGTCAAGGTTAAGAACTACTGAACTAGTGCAACGGTTCTTAACAATGAATGTACATCAGCATCACCTGGGGAGATTTAAGAAAATAAATAAAAATAAAGGAGATAACCCATGTAAAGTTCTTGGAAGAAAAAAACAGCCTCTAAGTGACTGAGAAAGAAAAGAGCAGTGCCTGATACCTGTGATCCGGTCTGACGCTTAGGGCTGGCTTCCATGTTCTTAGAAGCTCTTCTGATGCTCACAGCCAGGCCATGGGCTCCCCTGTGGGACAAAAATGATCTCAGAGAAAACCACTGTCAGACCCTGGCATGCTGATGCTGTCAGGAAGTGAGACAAAAACACGCAATCCACAGAGCACCCAAAGCCTCGCTCCCTCCCCAAGCCTTTGTAACTACATCAGGAGTAATGGAATATTTGTTATTTACTTTATCTTGTTAAAAAAAAAAAAAAAAGAAGACACTACATGCTACTAGTAAACATGTTGAAGAATTTCTTCTGGAACTCTATTCTGGACAATTGTATATGATATGAAACTCCTCTGATGGCCGGGTTTAACATCATCAGTGATAAGGCGTGGTGATGGTTTATAGCCCTGATATGTTGGGAAAAGAATGGCACTCCACCTCTGGGATCTGCCTCTCAAAAACCCATCATCCCAGCTTAATCATGAAAAAAGCATCAAACAATCTCAACTTGAGGGACATTTTACAAAATACTTGATCGATACTCCTCAAAACTGTCAAGGTCAACAAAAACAAAACAAGTCTGAGAAATTGTTATAGCCAAGAGGAGTCTGAGGAGACACAAGGACTAAAGGTCATGCAGTATCCTCGGTGGGATCCTGAAATAGAAAAAGGACATTAGGTAAAAACTCAGACAATCTGAATGAAGTATTGACTTCAGTTTATAATAATGTATCAATATTGGTTCCCTAATTGCGAGGAATGTACCATAGTAACGTAAGATGTTAACAATTAGGGACCCAGGAACCCTCTGTACTGCCTTTGCAAGTTTTCTGTAAATCTAAAATTATTATAAAATAAATAGTTTATTATAATGAGATAAACAAACCAATAAGCTTTGAGTACTGCATGTCCTATACATTATTTCTGTAACAGTAAATTCTGATCAGGTTTGTCCTTCCCACCGTTCAAGGTCATCAGAGTGTGGCCTGCTCCACACAATCATCTGGAATGGAGGCAAGCAAGTGGTGCACGGGCCCTGCCCCAGAAAATCGAGTTAGAAACTCAAGGCCAACCAGTCCTATGTACGGCTGAAACTTGTCATCTCCTTTTGATATTTCAATAAAGTTCCCCAAACTAATACATTTATATTACAAATTCAAATAATATCAAGTAAATAAAATAAGATGAAAGTCTGCCTTATTCCCGCTGCTATCCTGCTCCTCTCTTTGGAGTTAAGAGCCTGGGCTTCCGTTTTTCTTGCGTTTACAAACACATAGGGTCTTCTCTACACACATGGAATCACTGCATTGCATGGCATGTGGGATCTTAAGTTCCCCAACCGGTGATCGAACCCGTGTCCCTGCAGTGGAGGCGAGGAGTCCTAACCACTGGACCACCAGGGAATTCCCACTGTGTTATCCCTTTATTTCCCTTTGACTTTTACTGGACTTTCAAGGATCGTATATTTTTCCCTCCCTTAGTTATTCGAAAATTATATATTTTATTTCTATTTAATTGACGTTACATTTACATTTTGACAGATTCTTAAGCATATTTTTTTCTATTGCTGTTGAAAATGAATAAGCATCCATAATATCCACATTCAAACAGGGTAATGCTGTTACCAAAATTTTGCCCCAGTTCCGCTTTTTAAAAGTGTCCATTATGGAGAATTTCAAATACAGGCAAGAGTAGACCAAATAGTATAGTGAATTGCTCTGCTCATCTCAGCAGCTTCCAAATCAGAAGCACGTACCAGTTCAGGGCCTGTCTCGTCTCATCTATATCCCGTCCACTTGCTCCTCCCATATTATTCTGAAGCACATCCCAGATATCGTATTACTTCATCTGTAAATTAAAAAAATGTCTATCTCAAAATAGTATAAGGACTCCTCTTTTATATATAACTATAACAGTATCACACCTAAGAATCAATCAATAATATCATCAAATATCTAGTAAATATCCAGAACTTCAATTGTTTCATAAACTTCATTCTTCATTGTTTCTTTCTTTTTTTTTTTTTTTACAGCTTGTTTGAATTGGAATCCAAATAAAGTCCACACACAGTAATTGGATGAAATGTGTTTATACTTTCTTTAATCTATAGGTTTCCCTTCCATCTTTTTTTTTTTTTTTTCTTACAATTAATTTGTTGGGAAAAAAAAAAACCAGGCTGTTTGTCCCACAGTTTCCCAAGGTGGCATTTTGCTGACTGCATCCATGGGGTCATGTGTTCTCTGCCCTGGCAGGTAGATCTATAGGCTTGGTCAGACTCAGGCAAGAGACTTTGGGAAGAACACCTGCTGGATGGTGGTGTGCACTTCCATCAGGAGGCACACAATGGCTTGTTGCTTTCTTTGTGTGATGTTAACAGTAACACTCCAAGATCCAAAATTATGATATTCAAAATCCACTATTCTTTATTTACTAGCTGGAATACTTCTACTAAAATAAATGTCACCTTGTGTACTATTGCTCTAGCTGGTGGCACAGTTAGTGAAGAGAAGTCAAGATAAATGCTTACTTCTTTCCTTTTATTTACTGTTTTCACAATAATGGCTTGGTTCCTCAGCATCCTCCAGTGGTGACCAATTAGATTTACTACTGTTGTCATTGCTGGTTTAACACTATTATACACTCTTGCATTTACACATATTTGATGTACTTTAATCCACTGTAGTCATCATCCTCAGCGATGCTCACATTGCCCATCTTTGGCCAGTTGGAAGCTCTACAGGTTTGCTCCTGAGTACTGGCTGGGTTAAGACAAGCTATTACAACATCATATTTTGAGGTTAGTCTCTGGTAAATATCCAAGTTGAAAATCCACAAGGAATGGTTTTGCCCTGTCAAAAGATTTTATTTGTACAAGTCTTGGAGAATGGAAATCTTCTCAACTTGACAAGAGGACTACATGAGAGAGAGCAGATCATACTCCTCTGTGGACAGCATACATCCTTGGTTAATATTATATGTAAATATGCTTTACACCTCCTTTTAGGCACAGATACGTCCTCTGATATGGGCAAAAATAGTTGGTGGTGAACTTGGCAGCCATACATTCATCCGTCTTCCAGTTTTCATCCTTTGCACCTAAACGCTTAGAGTCTCCTGTGTGAGATTTTATTATTTATGTTTCCCCAACCTCTTTCTTACTGATGTATAATTTACATAAATACAATGTACAGGTTAAATTGTACAAGCTGATGGGTTTTGACAAATGGAAATTCCATGTCTCTATCACCTCCAACAAGAAATAGAACATTTCCATCCTCAAGGAAGTTTTTCATGCCTCTCTCTAGTCAACCCCATCCAGCCATTCACACATAACTACTGATTTGTTCTCTGTTACCGAAGATTAGATTTGTTTGTTTTGGACTTTACATGAAGGGACTCATACAGAACAAATGCTTCAGTGTTTCACTTCTTTCTCACAACAACATAATGTTTTGAAATTTATCTGTGCGGTTGAACTAGTAGATCATTTTTAATGCTTAGTAGCATGCTGCAGTTTGTCAATCCTTTCACCAATCGATGGACATTTGGGTTGTTTCTAGTATTTGCCTGCAAATGAAGCAACTGTAAACATTCTTGTGTAAGTCTTTCTGTAGACATATGTTTTTGTTTCTCTTGGGCTGGGATTGGAGTTGCATTGTAAATATATGCTTAACTTTATGAGAAACTACTAAACAGACTTGTGACGTGGTCAAACCATTTTACACTTCTATCCACAATGTATGAGCCTTCCAATTGCTCCACATCCTTACCAACACTTGGTATTATCAATCTTTTGAATTCCAACTGTTGCAATGGGTATGAAGTGATCTCTTGCTGCAATTTTAATCTGCATTTCCCTAAAACGACTAATGACATTGAACACATTTTCCTGCACCTATTGGCTAATCGTATATCTTCTTTTGTGAGGGGTCTGTTGAAGTCTTTTGACCCTTTGTTACTGGGTTGTTTATCTTTTTATCACTGCTTTGTAGAGATTCTTTCTATATCCTGGACACTAGTCCTTCATCAGATAAAATTAGGATAAAATGTTCACAATAGTCCATGGCTTGCCATTTCATTTCCTTGGATTTTGTTTTGAATTTTATTTCTCATTCCATTTCCACACTTCAGGATCTTCCCCCGGTTGCTAGCCCTCAATTGCTCAGCTCAAAATAGAAGATACTATTTATTGAGCACTTATTGTGGTCCCTCCACTGTGCCAAGCTCTACATACCCATTCACCTCCCCTGCTACTCACTACAATTCTGGGAGGCAAATCATGTCCACCACATTGAATCACTGGGGAAACTGAAGTTGAACAGCCTTCCGGTGTCACCCAGCCAGTAAGTGGCCTGCAGGCTCGAAAGCAGTGCTGTTCAATGTTGGCTGCACATCCGAGTTACCTGGGTAGGGACAGGGTGAAAATTTTTGATGTCCAGGCTCCAACCTCAGAGATTCTGATTTAATTGGTCTGGGGAGGAGCTTAGGCATGGGTATTTTTTAAAAAGCTCCAAAAGTGGTGCTGATGTTCAGAACCTCTGATTTTCAATGAGCTCTGTGCTCTCCGCTGCTGCTGAGTTTGGCTCTTGAAGATCGCCCTGCCCACCGGTGCAGGAAGAGTTAAGTGACAGGCCTTCCCAGGGGCCATCTCTCTGTGTCATTTACTGGCTGTGCAAAGAGAAAGCGTGCCTGGCTAAGGCAGTTCTCACTGTGCAGACTGGAGATGATTTGGGTTTTAACTTAAGGAGCTCTTTAAAATCTGCTCTCTCTTCCACCACCACCCCTCCCCACCAGAAAAAGCATATCCAGACGTCAGCGTACAATGCCAGGTCCAATTTCGGAGGCTGCGGCAATCTGGGGAAGCATCCAAGGTGTCCTTGCAGAAAGGCAGTCACAACTTGGAAGTGACGATTGCAGAGGGGTTTCAATGTTGCGTGCAAATCTCCTCTCTTGCCAACAATTTTCAACTTGCTGGCATTTAGTGAGGCTTCGTCGCTCGTTCTCCAAGGAAAGCTGGCAGCAAGTCGTGGGGAGAGGGCTTGCTTTTCTTTTCAGTATTCCACCAATGCTGCTGTGGCTTTCAGAAGGTGAGCTGGGGTTCCTGAAAAGCCACCATTTTTATCAAATGGGAAAAGAGCGCGAGCCAGGGAGAGATAGGTTTCTCTAAAATAAGACGCTTCTTGGTTTTTCTCCCTGTGACGTTCACAGCCCATATCAATGAGTCCAGAAAATCCTTATTTGTTCTGGAATCAGAACCCCGATGTCACTCAGTTCAGGGTAAAGGGACTGGAGGAATTCCCTGTAATACTTCTGTGGAGCTTTGAAAATTACCATCATCACTTGGTGTCAAACACACACAGAGTCTGCAAAACTATTAGATATTTGTTCCTGGTGAACAAGCTTTCACAGAGAGGATATGCAAGACTTGCTGAGGGGAAACAAAATGATCCACGTTAGGACAGACTCTCTGCCCAAAAAAGCTCAGGCACCGTGTTCTGCAGAACAAGGACCTCTGAGTTTGAGGAGTGGAGACGAGGGTCATGGCCACTTCAGGTGGCGCTGATACCTGGAGCACTATATCTGGAGCTGTGGTTTTCAAAGTGTGGTCCCAGAGCCAATAGCACCGGCCTCATTTGCATCGTGGTAGGAATGCAGGTTCATGGGTCCCATCCCAGTGTCAGTAACTTTGGGGGTGGGGCCCAGCCCTCTGTGTCTTTTTTTTGTTTGTTTGTTTTTGTTTTTTTAAATTTTTTTTTTTTTATTTTTATTTATTTATTTATTTTTGGCTGTGTTGGGTCTTCATTTCTGTGCGAGGGCTTTCTCTAGTTGTGGCAAGCGGGGGCCACTCTTCATCGCGGTGCGCGGGCCTCTCACTATCGCGGTGCCTCTTGTTGCGGAGCACAGGCTCCAGACGCGCAGGCTCAGTAGTTGTGGCTCACGGGCCCAGCTGCTTCACGGCATGTGGGATCTTCCCAGACCAGGGCTCGAACCCGTGTCCCCTGCATTGGCAGGCAGATTCTCAACCACTGCGCCACCAGGGAAGCCCCTCTCAATGTATCTTTGTATGAGTTTTTTTTTTTTTTTTTTTTTTAATTTATTTATTTATTTTTTCCTTCTTTGCCTCTGAGTCCTTGTTGGATTTTTTTTTTTAATTCACACAGAAAGTCACAAAAATTATACTCATCCTCATCAGTTCACTCAGTCCCATGTAATTAATTTTTTTTTTTCATCTTGATCTTTTGTTAGCACTTTTATGAGTTCACCAGTTTTTCATTAGAGTTCTGAAAATGCTTATTCATTCAGTTCAGCAGTACAGTCAGTTACCAGAAACCTGTACTTGTCAGAGTCTTTTCCATGAATTTCTTAAAGATGAAACCCTTTTATAGGAACATATTTGCAAAAGCATCAGAGTACACACAGAACTGTCTGTAAATGACAAAAGACTTAAAAATGACCACAGTTAAAAATTTGATGAAAGTTCATAACAAGGCAGTTGACAAGAAAATTAGTTATTTCTGAGATATACATTTTAAGGTAATAACTAGGATTATGACTTATAACATTATACCAGAACATATAAGATTTTTAGAAATTTCATGTAATGTCTGAAACATTTATATTAACATATTTCCATACAAATAACCCAATGAAAGTTTAGTATTAGTTGTTTTGTTTGTTTGTTTTTTTATACTGCAGGTTCTTACTAGGCATCAATTTTATACACATCAGTGTATACATGTCAATCCCAATCGCCCAATTCAGCACACCACCATCCCCACCCCACCGCAGTTTTCCCCCCTTGGTGTCCATATGTCCATTCTCTACATCTGTGTCTCAACCTCTGCCCTGCAAACCGGCTCATCTGTACCATTTTTCTAGGTTCCACATACATGCGTTAATATACGATATTTGTTTTTCTCTATCTGACTTACTTCACTCTGTATGACAGTCTCTAGATCCATCCACGTCTCAACAAATGACTCAATTTCGTTCCTTTTTATGGCTGAGTAATATTCCATTGTATATATGTACCACAACTTCTTTATCCATTCGTCTGTTGATGGGCATTTAGGTTGCTTCCATGACCTGGCTATTGTAAATAGTGCTGCAATGAACATTCGGGTGCATGTGTCTTTTGGAATTACGGTTTTCTCTGGGTATATGCCCAGTAGTGGGATTGCTGGGTCATATGGTAATTCTATTTTTAGTTTTTTAAGGAACCTCCATATTGTTCTCCATAGTGGCTGTATCAATTTACATTCCCACCAACAGTGCAAGAGGGTTCCCTTTTCTCCACACCCTCTCCACCATTTGTTGTTTGTAGATTTTCTGATGATGCCCATTCTAACTGGTGTGAGGTGATACCTCATTGTAGTTTTGATTTGCATTTCTCTAACAATTAGTGATGTTGAGCATCTTTTCATGTGCTTCGTGGCCATCTGTATGTCTTCTTTGGAGAAATGTCTATTTAGGTCTTCTGCCCATTTTTGGATTGGGGTGTTTGTTTCTTTAATATTGAGCTGAATGAGCTGTTTATATATTTTGGAGATTAATCCTTTGTCTGTTGATTCGTTTGCAAATATTTTCTCCCATTCTGAGGGTTGTCTTTTCGTCTTGTTTATGGTTTCCTTTGCTGTGCAAAAGCTTTGAAGTTTCATTAGGTCCCATTTGTTTATTTTTGTTTTTATTTCCATTACTCTAGGAGGTGGATCAAAAAAGATATTGCTGTGATTTATGTCAAAGAGTGTTCTTCCTATGTTTTCCTCTAAGAGTTTTATAGTGTCCCATCTTACATTTAGGTCTCGAATCCATTTTGAGTTTATTTTTGTGTATGGTGTGAGGGAGTATTCTAATTTCCTTCTTTTACATGTAGCTGTCCAGTTTTCCCAGCACCACTTATTGAAGAGACTGTCTTTTCTCCATTGTATATCCTTGCCTCCTTTGTTGTAGATTAGTTGACGAAAGGTGTGTGGGTTTATCTCTGGGCTTTCTATCTTGTTCCATTGATCTATGTTTCTGTTTTTGTGCCAGTACCATATTGTCTTGATTACTGTAGGAGTCCTCCAGCGAGTCTGATGCACCTTAAAGTTTGAGATGCACTGATCTAGTCCAGACCCTCAAGGGCCAATCTTGGAAAACTTGAGGCCTACTGAATTACAGGCAGGAGGCAAGGGGTGAGGGCCCTGCCTCAAGCTGTTTTCAGTCATTTCCTCCCTGGTGTAAATGGGGTGGGAGTGGGGTTGGGTGGGTGATGGTGAGAACTCCACCTGAAGCAGACGCAGAACGGCTGAGGAGGCAAAAGAGCATCTTTTCTGCTTTCCACTGAGGCTCCACAGGCAGCTTGGCCACTTTCCTGCAGAATTTTCCTGTGGGAGGAGGATACATTCCAGTGCGATAACAGAGCAGTGACATGAGTAGGATCCCGCCTTCTATTTCAGGAGCACAAGGTCTGCAAATAGCTGGAAGGGCTCCATGATGGGTTGGATTTAGGGAGGTAGGAGGGTGGCAGGGAGGTTCCCAGGAACAGTCTTGCCAGCCCACAGAAAGAGGGATCTCCTAGGGTCGACCCAATACAGGCTGGGTATTAGCCCTAACTGGTTGCTATATACAACCTGCACAACTGTACATGGCGGGCCTGCTCAGGAAATAGGAGCTTAACCAAACAGGAACATAATGCTCAGAGCAAAGAAGAAATAAGAAGGAGCATGCCAGGACCGGGGAGGAGGAGGAGGTGGATGAAAAGGAAGATAAGCCCCAGAACACGGTGGTTTATGGGTACCTGTGATAAGACACACATTCCAACGTGGATACCCCGGGAGGTCACTCCCCGGGCTCTGTCCTGGTGGTGTAGGGGAGCACAGGGCTCTGCCCCATGACGTACAGTCCCTTTCCACAACGTTGGAGATGAAGCCGGGCCTTGAGCCTGCGCCTGCATATTCCTACAGCTTCTCAGAGTCCTGTGAACAATGACTGAGGAGACAAACCATGCAGTGAGACATCTGGTATACCAAAATTTAAAAGTGAAATAAGATTTTTATGTATGAATCTAATTTTTTTTTGTCCTTTTCATTCAGGAGAGAAGAGGAGCCTTGCCTGACTTGTGCAGTTAACAATGCTTTGGGGGCCTTTATTTGGCAGGGAGATTAGTAAAGTGAGTAATACACTATTTTTGGAAGATAAGCCTGGGCAATTTGAAAATGTTAAGTTTCGGCACAATGTTTAACCCTGAACTGCACCTTAAAAACCAGCAGAGTAATAGTGTTCTGTTGCCCAGGTGCCTTTTGAAATTTAGAAGGAATTCCAGAAGACACTTGAGTGTGGCAGGTCTGTGGACAGTACAGTGACCTGGGAGTCCCAAGAGACCCTTTCAGGTTTCCTATGAGGTAGAAACTTGATGTACTGATACTAAGATCTTGGGCATTCCCAAGTAAACTGGATTTTCTTAAAAGTGGAAAGCAGATGCCCATGAGAATCTACATGTCTTAATAAAGAGATCCATGTCAGTTTCTAATGTACCCGTGAATTATAATAAAGATGACTATATACATAAAAAAAAAAAAAAAGACACACAGACACTGAACTGACTGTCATGAAGAAGTTTATTAAACTCACAGTTCCCTAGAAACAGGAGCCATGCTACAGCATGCAGGGAAGCCACATCCAGAAGTGCTGGGGTGGGTCAGGAGGCAGAGACAATGAGGAGAAAACATGGGTGAGAGTCTTTACCGTGGCTTCTCAAGAAGGGATGGGCAAGGCAGGATACGCTTGTTTAGGACTGGCTAGTTTGAGTCATTTCGATGGGCTCTGGGGCCCAGGGCCGTCCCTCGTAGTCTGGTTTCTGGTCTGGGGGTGATTAGGGCAGGGAAGAGCAGAGAGTGAGAGGCCGACAGAGGTGTCTGGGGGGCAGGCTCCGCACTGGTTGGTTTGCGCAGGAAGGCAGATTACAGGTGTGCTGTTTGCTCTCTCTAGGAACCGGAAGGGGCAGTCCTTCCAGGGTCAGAGCACCAGAATACAGAAAATAAAAGACACGGCTACTGCGCTGGGATGATGAAGCAAGGTCCTGAAGGCTGGCCTGCCTAATCGAGCCATCACTTTGTTCCCAGCTGTCTGCACCATATGCTGCCCAGCCCGTAGTCCCTCCTTACCTGGGACTATCAAGCACTTGAAATGTGTCCAGCGTGACTGTGGAGATGAATTTTACACTTTTATTTAATTTTAATTAATATAAATATTTTTAAAAAGTATAACATCATCTTTCATTAAACAGATTTACTAAGAGTGTAAAAAAATTTCATGACTGATTTTTATATTGATTACATGTTGACATTATAATATTTTGGATATATTGGGTTCAATAAAATACTATTAAATTCATTCCACCTGTCTTTTTACATTTTTAATGTAATTTAAAATTACAGATACGGCTTGCATTACATTTTTACTGGACAGTGCTGGCCTATATATTCAATACTTAATAGTGATTAGAAGTAAAATCCTAAAACCAGAGTCAAAAAGCGGGATGCCCTGCGAGGCGGTGCTAACGAAACACGCACGGTGCGTACCTTCCTCTTGCTGGAGGGTGACATTCTTCCTACTGGGGCTCGGCGTATGCTCCAGAGCACCTGGGAGAAAGGGGTGGGGTAGGCAGGAGATGTTAACACGGCTGAAAAAAATTTATGTTCAAGCAATGTCTTGACAGAGAGAGAGAGAGAGATCTACGTTACTTTCTGCAGCCCCAAAACAGCCATGAGGCCCAGAAGCAGCTGGTAATGTTTCTCAGCTGTTGCAGACCATGAGGGCTGCCAAAGCCCACCCAAGACTCCCTGCTCCATCTTCCCTGCCCCAGAGCCCGCTCCCTGGATGGCCTGGTATGGCAGAGGTAAGGGACAGCAAAGAAGGGCACGTGGAGGGACAGACAAGGATTTCTAACGGCCTAGTGCCCACCGTGCTGAGTGCCCGCTCCCAAGCAACCCTCTGGCCCCGTGTTCCTGTGAGGCTGCCAGCCCTGGGAAGTGTGTGTGACTCACAGATATCCTCAGGGTTAGACTTTTGGGCATTGTGGTTATAAATTATTACAAAAAGTTTCTTGGCGCTGGATCCAGGAGCCCTGGCCCTGTGTCAGTTGTGGGAAAGCTTCTCAGCTGATGGGAGTGAGGGGTAAGGGGCCAGGGCTCCTGTGCAAAGGACAGAGGCATAGCTGCCACCAAGCTCACTACTGGGAACACTGAAAGTCTGGGCAGGGCAGGGATGCAGGCCACGTATGTATGGAAGGGTGGCCTGGCAGAGCTCCAGAGGACAAGGTGTCCCAGCTGGCAGCCATCTGCACACACACAATTTGTCAGGGGGGGGTGAGGAGCACCAGCCTCTGTGCAATCATCACCTGAAATCCTGAGTCACATCCTCTGGTGAGCTGTGGGAGGGACCCCTTAGTAGAGGCATCTCGTAAGATGGGAAAGAGAACTTGCTATATGGTCCAGAAGAGGGACTATCTTGAACAAGGGGACAACCTCCTCGTTCCCACTGGTAGAAGAAATCCAATTCGTTCAGTCCAACAGGTCATATGTTTGTGCCTAATATGTGCCAGGCATGGGTGGAGAAGTCACCCGAGGTCCCTCCCTGCCCTTAAGTAGCTTAGAGGCAGATGAGGTCACTCTGTAATGAATTCAAGTGCAAGTGCTATGAAAGGGAAGTAACGGGAAGTCAGCCTCGTTGGAGAAGGCAGCCTCATCAGAAGACAAGGCTTCCTGGACGAGTGCAAATATTAGCAACCCAAGAGGAGGCTGCGGGCAGAGGACAGTGTTTCTAGCTGAGGGACTTGCACAAACAAAGGCCCAGAGGCAAGAAAGTGCCTGGCCTGCCATGGATTCAACACATTCAGCTCTGATGTGTGGATTTATTAGTCACACTAATGCCAAACATATTTTGGGCATGATTCTACTATCCCGACCTGCTCCAGAGGTTAAAAAGGCAATAACCTACACAATAGCTCTCATTCATTTACTCACATAGATTCATGGGACATCTACAATGCATCAAGTGCAGGACTTCATTGTTAGAAGGTAGCAACAGCCCGAGAGCCTAAGGGATGTCAGGATGGCAGATGCAGAACTAGGAATAGTAGGGAGAGCTGTGGGAAGGAAAGGAATTGAGGGAGAGGGTATTCACTTCTGAGTTTGTGTCATCCTTCCTTGAGAGCATGAGTGGATGGCAAAAGGCCCCTGGCACACAACCCTGAGAGCCTGAGGAGGAGGAAGGTCATAGTCCTTCTCTCTTCCTTGCTTCTCGCATTTCACCACTTATCACGTCCTGGAAGTTCTAATTCCATATTGTCTCATGTCTTGACCCCATCTTCTCTCCCGCTGCCAGCTCAGGGTCCCTAGATTAAAACCAGAGCCTCCTAATTAAAAACAGTGGAGCTTATTAAGACATAAGAATTGGAAAAAAGTATAACCTTGGCACTGAGGACAGACTGGTTGGTGTGATCACTGGCCAGCATTGAAGGATGGATGGTCAGTGTGATGGGACGAATGATATCTGTGGCTGTTTAAGTTGTATTGAGGTGCACTGGAGGAGCGGGGGATAGGGAACCACTTGGAGGTAAGTGCAGAGATGATCAAGGAGAGGGAGTAAAGGCCAGGGCACCCCTTGGTGTTAAGGAAAAAACAAGCAATAAATTAATGAAGAAATCATGGTTTTCCAAGTAATTTACAAGAGCAAAAAAACCATGCCTAGGAGTAAGGCTAACAACAAATATGCAAAGATATCTATGGGTATATTCCGTTCAATTTCTCCAAGATTCAGTACAATTCCAAGCAAACTGCCTACATAGATCTTAGAACCTAGGAAACTGATTCTAAAATGCATATGGATGATATCGCGTATATGTGGAATCTTAAAAAAAAATGATACAAATGAACTTATTTACAAAACAGAAACAGACTCACTGCCTGAGAAAACAAACTTATGGTTACCAGGGGGAAGGGTGGGGGAGAGGATACATTAGGAGTTTGGGATTGACATGTACACACTACTATATTTAAAACAGACAACCAACAATCACGTCCTATATAGCACAGAGAACTCTGCTCAATACTCTGTAATAACCTAAACGGGAAAAGAATTTGAAAAAGAATAGATACATGTATACGTATAACTGAATCACTGTGCTTTACTCCTGAAACTAACACAACATTGTTAATCAACTATACTCCAATATAAAATAAAAATTTTAAAAATTCATATGGAAAGTTGCAAGAATAACCAAAGTTACTGAGAAAATAATATCTTTAATTTACTAGATATTATGAAATATTAAAAACTGTAGTAATGAAAACAAAGGTGGGAATAGGCGGTTAATGTCATGTGTTCTAACAATGTGGAAATAATAAAACTAACAAAAATGGGAGATAAAATGGGAAGTAAAATAAGCGCAGTGACAGTCCCTTTTGAAATAGCTGAGAATCAAAGGATATCATTTATAGTAACATAAGCTTAAGTACTTTTAGCATACAAAGGGAAAACAAAGTTATTATTGACTAAAATTTGGTGCTGGAGAAGAGAGGGGCAGCAGGGCAAGGAAGACACAAGCTAATGAAATTGTTACTCGTGGTAGGGAACCACTAGGTGTTGTTTAAAGAAAGAAGGAACTAAGAGTATGAATTATACAATGACCTACATGCAAAGAGAACCACTAAAACAAAAAATAGAAGCCTTCTTAAACACAAAGAGGACTACAACAACAACAAAGGTGAACAAAGAAAGCAGATCACATGATGAAACACATGCACAAATATGCATGCACACACATAAACATTAACACAAGCATTAAACGTAAAATAATATGAAAGAACTGAGACAAAACATCTCTCTCATATAAAAGCATGTAAATGGGCTAAAATGATCTATTAAAAGCAACATGGGACTTCCCTGGTGGTCCAGTGGTTAAGACTCCACATTTCTAATGCAGGGGGTGAGGGTTCAATCCCTGGTCGGGGAACTAGGATCCCACATGCTGCATGGCATAACCAAAAAAAAAAAAAAAAACAGCAATCCACAATTCTATAAAATCTATGCTGTGTCGAGACGCACACAAAACAATGAGAATGATAGAGATTACAAATAAAGAGATGGGCAAAACTATATCTGCCAGATGTCAGTGATAATGGTAGAGCAGTCAGTTCCAAGGACCCATCCCACCACAGAAACATCAAAAAAATCAAGCAAAAAATTTTAGAACCAACTTTGTCAACTCTGGAAAACAAAGGTTTACAGCAGGCAAGGGAACCCTATATCAAGAAAAAGGCAATCTATGGGGCTTCCCTGGTGACGCAGTGGTTAGGAATCTGCCTGCCAATGCAGTGGACACAGGTTCGAGCCCTGGTCCAGGAAGATCCCACATGCCGCAGAGCAACTAAGCCCATGCGCCACAACTACTGAGCCTGCGCTCTAGAGCCCATGAGCCACAACTACTGAGCCCACATGCCACAACTACTGAAGCCTGCGTGCCTAGAGCCCGTGCTCTGCAACAAGAGAAGCCACCGCAATGAGAAGCCCGCGCACCACAATGAAGAGTAGCCCCCACTTGCCACAACTAGAGAAAGCCCACGCACAGCAACAAAGACACAACACAGGCAAAAATAAATAAATAAAATAAATAAATTAAAAAGAAAAAAAAAGAAAAAGGCAACCTAAACATGGTAGAAAAGCTTTGTGGTGTTTTTCTTTGTCCTTGTCCCACTAACCTCTGTGGCATATCAGTGGTCTTGAAGATGGTGGTCCACATTCCCAGGGTAGGACTCTAGTTCCAAAAGGAGCAAAACAAACCTTACTTGCAAAGAATTGTGTTTGTCTATTCTAACCTGTCTAGGAGTTACCTGAAGAACTGATACTGGTGTTCTGTTTTTGTTTTGCCTAACTTGGAACTCACTCAGGGTAGAAAAGTGATGGACATTCCTTGAAAATACTGTAAGGCAAATCAACTGTCCACAGCTACTTGGGGCAAAAAGATTATGACTAAAGCACAAAGTGCCCAAAGGCTCGGTGGAAAAGCTAGGGAGAAAGTTTTGGGAAATCAGGGAATTCGAAGGAGCCCTTCCACACTGGGGAATTTAGACAGCCACATGCATGCCCAGGGCAGAATACATGCACAGAAAATACCTGAGAAGACTCTAAGCTTTCTCCTCCAGCTGATCTCTAGGCTGAGTCCAAGAGGAAGTGAAGGCTAAAGCAGAGTTATAAATAGCCTGGCTAAACACTGAAGGAATGCTCCAATACAAAGCAATTTGCAAAGACTGGGAAATATTTGTGTTTTTATTTATTTATTTATTTTAATTTATTTATTTTTGGCTGAGTTGGGTCTTGCTGCACGAGGGCTTTCTCTAGTTGCAGCGAGCGGGGGGCTGCTCTTTGTTGCAGTGCGCGGGCTTTTTGTTGCAGTGGCTTCTCTTGTTGTGGAGCATGGGCTCTAGGTGTGCGGGCTTCAGTAGTTGTGGCTTGCAGGCTCTAGAGTGCAGTCTCAGTAGTTGTGGCACATGGGCTTAGTTGCTCCGCGGCGTGTGGGATCTTCCCAGACCAGGGCTCGAACCCGTGTCCCCTGCATTGGCAGGTGGGTTCTTAACCACTGGGCCACCAGGGAAGTCCCTATTTGTGTTTTTAAAACTTTTTCTTTCTCTGTCAACTTCCCCCCCACACCGGCCCCACCGCCATCAACCAGGGAAGGGGATGACTGAAGGAAATCTTTATTAAAACGCTAGCTGAACACAGATAAAAAACAGACACCAGAAACCCATACATGACAAAGAATACTGACTTTATAAATATGCTTTAGAAAAGTTGCTAAAAAAACAGCTACAGCCAACAACAAGCAAGAAAAACAAACCCTAAGGAGAGGAAAAAATCTGATTTCCAGAGTTACCATATTATAGTATTCAAAATGTCCAGTTTTCAACAAAAAATGATGAAGCATGTATCGGGACAAGAAAATATGGCCCATTCCTAGAAAGAAATTAATAGAAACTACCCCTGAGGAGGCACAGACATTGGACTTACTCGACAAAGACTTTAATTCAACTAGAAAAACTAGAGAAAGAAAAGCAAACTAAATGTGAAGCTAGTAGAGGAAGGAGATAAAGATCAGAGTGGGGATAAGTGAAATGCAGAATAGAAAAATGATGGAGGGAATCAATGAAACCAAAAGTCGATTCTTTGAAAGCAACTAAATTGACAAACCTTTAGCTAGACTGACAAAGCAAAAAGAGAAAAAAACACAAATAACTCAAATTAGAAATGAAAATGAGACATTGTTACCAACCTTACAGAAATAAAAAGGAATATAAGAAAATACTATGAACAATTAAATGCCAAAAAATTAGATAACCTAGATGAAATGAACAAATTCTTATAAATACACAATTTACCAAAACTGATCCAAGAAGAAATTAGAAATCTGAATAGACCATAACAAGTAAAGAGATTGAACCAGTAGTAGAACCACCCCCCCCACTTCTAGCACTATACAGAGTCATTGGTGATTCAAAACATTTGAAGAAGAATTAATACCAATCTTTCCAAAATTCTTCCAAAAGACAGAAGAGAGAACACATTCTATAAAGCCAGTATTAACCTGTTAACAAAGCTAGACAAAGACACCTCAGGAAAATTATAGACCAATATTCCTTATGAATATAGACACGAAAATTCCCAATAAAATATTGGTTAACCAAATCTAATAGCATATTAAAAGGATTATATACCATGACCAAGTGAATTTGTTCCAGGAATGCAAGGTGATTCAACGTGAGAAAATCAATCAACATAATACAGGTTAATAGAACTACAAAAACAAACAAACAAACAAAACAACACACACATGGTCATCCCAATTGACACAGAAAAAAGCATCTGACAAAACCCAACACCCTTTCATGATAAAACAACAACAACAACAACAAAAAAACCTCAGAAAACTAAGAGTAAAAGGAACTCCCACAATATGATAAAGGCTATTTATGAAAAACCCACAGTTAACACCATACTTAATAGTGAAAGAATGAAAGTTTTTGCTTAAAGATCAGGAACAAGGCTTGGGTACCCACTTTCACCACTGCTATTCAATATTGTACTAGAAGTTCCAGCCAGAGTAATTAGGTAAGGAAAAGAAACAAAAGCCATCTCAACTGGAAAGGGAGAAGTAAAACTTTATCTAGTCACAGATGACATGATCCTATACATAGAAAATCTCAAAGATTCCACAAAAATAACTACTAGAGGTAATAAACAAATTCAGCAAAGTTACAGGATCCAAAATCAACATGCAAAATCAGTTGTATTTCTGTATACCAGAAATGAACACTCTGTTAAAAAATTAAGAAAATCTCACTTAAAACAGTATCCAAAAGAATAAAAGAATAAAATAAATTTAACCAAGGAAGTGAAAGACTTGTATGCTGAAAACTATAAAACATTGCTGAAAGAAATTAAGATCTAAATTAATGGGGGCTTCCCTGGTGGCGCAGTGGTTGAGAATCTGCCTGCTAATGCAGGGGACACGGGTTCGAGCCCTGGTCTGGGAGGATCCCACATGCCATGGAGCAACTAGGCCCGTGAGCCACAACTACTGAGCCTGCGCGTCTGGAGCCTGTGCTCCGCAACAAGAGAGGCTGCGATAGTGAGAGGCCCGCGCACCGCAATGATGAGTGGCCCCCGCTCGCCACAACTAGAGAAAGCCCTCGCACAGAAACGAAGACCCAACACAGCCAAAAATAAATAAATAAATAAATTAAAAAAAAAAAAAAAGATCTAAATTAATGGAAAGACAACTCATGTTCATGGATTGGAAAACTTAATATTGTTAAGACTGCAATACTACCCAAAGAAATATACAAGTTCAACGAAGTCCCTATAAGAAGTCCATCAGTGTTCTTGCAGATTTCTAAAAGTCAATCCTCAAATTCTCATGGAATTGTAAGAGCCCTGAATAATGAAAACAATCTTAAAAAAGATCAAAATTGGACAACTTACACTTCCTGATTTCAAAACTTACTGTAAAGCAATGGTGGTAGTGGTATAAGGGTATATATATGTGTGTGTGTGTGTGTGTGTGTGTGTGTGTGTGTGTATCAATGGAATAGAATTAAGAATCCAGAAATTAACCCATACACCTACGGCCAGACACCTGTATTTTCTACAAGTGTCAAGACCACTTAACAGGGAAAGCAGAGTCTCTTCAAGAAATGCAGCTGGGACCATTGGGTATCACATGCAAAATAATAAAGTTGGTCCCCTAACTCACACCATTTATAAAAATTAACTCAAAATATATCAATGATCTAAATATAAGAGCTCACAATCATTAAAATCTTATCAAAAAACATAGGAGTAAATCTTTATGACTTTCAATTTGGCAATGAATTCTTAGATAATGTACCAGAAGCACAAGTAACAAAGGAAAAAATAGATAAACTGGAATTCATCTAAATTAAAGACTTTTGTGCATCCAAAGACATTATCAAGAAAGTTAAAAGATCAGATACAAAATGGAAGAAATTCTTTGCAAATCATATGAGTTACAAGGGTGTTATATCCAGAATATATAAAGAGGTCTTACAATTCAACATAAAAAGGGAAACAACTCAACTTAAAAATGAGTAAAGGACTTGAATATACATTTCTCCAGAAAAGATAAACAAATAGCCAACAAGCACATGAAAAGATGCTCAATTTCATTAGTCACTGGGGAAATGCAACTCAAAACAATGAGATACCACTTCACAAACACTACGATGGTTATATACATACATATACATATACGTATACATATACATATTTTAAAAGGAAAATAATAAGTGTTAGCAAGGATGTGGAGAAATTGGAACACTTGTACATTGCTGGAGGGAATGTAAAATGGTTTAGCCACTGTGGAAAACAGTTTGTGGCTTCCTCAAAAAGTTAAACATAGAATTACCACATGACCTAGCAATTCCATTTTTAGTTATATACTCAAAAGCATTGAAGATAGGTACTTAAGCAAATAAACGTATACACTTGTTCATAGTAGCATTATTCACAATAGCCTAAAGGTGGGAAAAACCCAAAACGAACACATCAACAGATGAGTGGATAAATAAATTGTGGTATACACTTATGCAATATCATGCAGCCATAAAAAGCACTGGTATATACTACAATGTATATATGCCTTAAAAACATTATGCTAAGTGAAAGAACCCAGACACAAATGTCACATATGGTTCCAATTACATAAAATATCTAGAAAAGGTATATCCATAGAGACAGAAAACAGATTGATGGTTGCCTGGGGCTGGAGGGAGAGGGAACTGTAAGTAGTAAATGCTTAATGGCTATACGGTCTCCTTTTGGGGTGTTGAAATGTTTGGAACTAGATGTGGTAGTGGCACAACACTGAATTGTGTACTAAATACCACTGAACTGTTCACTGTTAAATGGTTAATTTTACGTTGTGAATGTCATCTCAGGAAAAACAAAAACAAAAACAAAAAACGTATATCTGTAAAATTCAAACAAAGGAAGAAGGGGTCCATGACTTACTATCAGGTGGGGTAGAATTTAGACATCTAAAATACTAATTTCAAGCCATGTAGTTTTTAAGGGTCTCTTAACTTATGCAATTTGTATAACAAACCATCTAAATGTTCAGTAGTAACATGGCCATCTGACACTTTTAAAGAGAACTTATAACTAAGAGCTGAAAACCACTTAAACAAGCATTTGTTGGATCAAGGTTATGAATGTTCAGAAAGCACACAGGATTGGCAGCCTTCTGGGGTTAGTCCCAGATTGGGCACCATGTAGTTCTGGGTAAGCTTCTTCAGCTGGCTGGGTCTTCTTCATATGTAAAATGAGAGGGTCGGACAAGATCATCAGTAGGCCTCCTTTTTAGTTACAAAAAGTCTGTGCAATCTATTCCCCAAGACAGAATTCAAAAAGGCAAAGCCTTTGAGAAAAGGGCTATACTTCATTCATAAACACTGAGACAAATTTCACCTGCCAGTGATGGAGGCTGGAGAGAATAGCACTTTCTAAAGCAGCCAGGACAGGATGGATTACAGATGAAAAATCAACCCCAATTCAAGCCACACCTGGAAGAGAATTGGTGTCAAATATCAACAGCTGGGTACAAATGTTATTTGCATTTTTTGGCAAACATCTGATGTGGGTTTGGTGTGAGCAAGAATTCTCTCTCCAAAATATAATAGCTTAAGTGGAAAGCTTTGATAACTCAATGCATTCCTGGTAAGTGTGTTGAAATCTGATGTTTTGACAAAAATACACCTGGAAAGCATAAGTGCCTAAGGAAACAGTGATTAGTCACAAACCCCAGATACGAGACTCAGAGTGATCATTGACGAAGAAATATTTCTAGCTCACAAACACAGTGACAAAACCAACAGCTACCCAATCTGCTCCCTGATTTTCTTATACTTGAGCACAACTGCTAATTTTGTATAAATATAAGCAGAAAAATAGCTTTTGGAAATCTTAAAACAAAGCCTATTTTCTGCCACTATCCACCCACAACCATCTGCCAGGCTTTGGATTAAAGATGACAGCAACCTCCTAAGGAAGCTCCATGGGGAAAACCAGTTTCTGAAGCTATAGGTCAATCATTTTAAGTGTAACTAAACTATTTTAGATTTCAAATCTGTTTGTTTAATAAGTCCAAGAGAAATAAAACTAAGTTTAGTGGTCACCACATTTTGGTTCAAAATAACAATAAAAAGAGTAAAAAATAAAAAAGAAATCTTTTGACTCTGAAGCTCTAATTGTTACTCATTCACTTATTTTTTCAACAAATATTTCAGCAACTACCATGTGCCAGGCTCCGTGCTGAGTGCAGGAAATACAATGGAGAACTAGTCCCTGCCATCACGAGGCTCATGAGGCAGATGAAAGGAATAGTAAGCAGACAAATAATTTAAAATATTTCCTTCATATCACTCACAGATAAAGGGACAGAGAATAACAGAGGAGGATGGCCACAGAGCACCTCTCTGAAGAGGGGACACCCGAGGCCTAAAAGATGAGAAGGAGCTAGCGAATAGGCAGAGAGGAGTATTCTAGGCAGAAGGAATGCCCATGTGCAAAGGCACCGAGGCAGGAAATCATTCATTAAAGTCTGGACCGGATCCATCAGTGGGCTCAAGTGTGGCAAGGCGATAAAGTACTATGCATGAGTTTGGAGAGGAAGGCAGGGCAAGACACGAAAGATCTTACAGTCATGGTAGGATTTTGGATTTTAAATGCAATGGGAAGCAGTGGGAGGGTTTTTAGGAGACAACTGAGAAAATCTGATTTCCAAAGGATAACATTTGCTACCACGTGAGTTGACTGGAAATGGGCAAGAACAGAAGTGGGGAGAAGCGTTGCTGCAGTGCAGAGAAAAACAGGTGAACTCAATATATATTTTGGCGCTCAGGTCAAAAGACTTGTCGAGGGACTGTTCCAGGGGTTGGATTGAGGAAAGGGAGGAATCAAGGTGAGTCTTAGATATCACATCTGAGATGGCGAAGACTGGGGCAAGCAGTGGTGGGATAGAGAGGTGGTGGTAACACATCTGGGAGCATGCAGGCGAAAGATTGCACATGGTAAGTGTGGGCATGTCTGTGAGACTTCCAAGTGTTGGCGTCAACAAAGCATTGGATATAGAAGAATGGAATTCAGCACAGAGTTCTGGGATAAAGATAAAATTTTGAAGTCACCAGATAAAGATAGTATTCAAATTCATGGCAGGGAAGAGTACATACAGAGAGAAAAAAAGCAAAGTCCCAAATGCTGTGTAAATGTTAGGCAAGCAAAATTCGCCTAAGACAGCTTCTTAAGGACAGTAACTTTGTCCCTGTAATCAAATACCACAGTCATATACAATTGGAAAGCATGTACTGACAGCCATGGTCTAAACAACCTGAAAGCGTTTAACAGTGGCGGTGAATGAGCATTTGAAAAGTGGTGATTGGACCATCGCGGCAGGGGTGGGGAGGGACGACAGTTCTCTCTCTGGGCACGCTGATGTTTGGGGGGTGATCTGGGAACTTAGAGTGCTTGAGATGGTAAGGTGTGAGGTACACTTATGAACTGCTGTAGAGAATTTAAGCAGCCATAATTTTCATCCATGATAAACTGCAAGACAGAATTATTTTTTAAAGCATACAGTCTCAAAACTTTAAAGGAAGCATTTGTTATAAGCTTCATAATCAGCACTATTGCTAGTGGCTGTGAAGCTTGCTTAGTGAGAGGCATTCTCTGTGTGCCCTTGGAACTAATGGGACTGGGCAAATAATTTAACCCTCCTTACTTCGCAGCTAAGGAAGCAAATCCTGAGCTTTTCCATAAACTTACGTATCCATGGTCACAACTAATAAACAGAAAGATTAGACTAGTCATTCCCAACCTTAGCTGCAATCAACAAACACCGTCTGGGGGAGCTTACCAAAAACCAGTCAACCAGCAAATCACACAAGCAAACAAAGAACTAAAACAAAAGATAATACACCAACTCACTTTTGGAGATCCTGATTCAGTCAGCCTGGGGTGAGACCCACACATCTGTACTTTAAAAGCTCTCCTGGGTGCTTCTGATGGCTAGAAGTACTGGAACAGCACTTGGGCTCAGGCTTTCTGATCCACGTCCTCGTTAATTTTCACCTCCTCACTGCTAAATCCTCATCACCTGTACTTCCTTACCTACCCAAACCACTCATCCCTACCCCCCCTGCACTCTACCTCTGCACGGTTCTTCTGAAGGAAATTAGAACCCCCTGGATCCAGATCTTCTTACCCGATTGCTACCAGTCTCTTCCTCTGCCTCTTCCTCTCCCCACTTTCCCCTGGCCTCACAGACGCTCAGAGTTTTGCTCTTCATACTTTTCCTCTTTCCATTCTACTCTTTCTCTAGCTGGTCTCAACCACTCCAGCTTCCGCAAGGCTTTTGTGTTGATGCTGGCCAGCAGGCTTAGCTCCAGCCTGGACCTGACCCGCTGCCCAACATCCAGGCCTGTGGGATTTATGACTTACTTACAGAATAGCAAAATGTTCGCATTATAGAGTACCTTAAATCGTTTCCCTATATAAATATGTAGCTCCACTGAGGTTAATCCAAGGTATACTGAGATGGGGAGACTGGGGTTGAGTGGGATGGAGTTAATTCACTTACACAGATGTGGCAGACACACCCTACCGTGGCCCTGTAACTCCTGTCCCCTAGTACCTATGTCTTTGTGTAATTCCCACCCCTTGAGTGTGGGCAAGGCCTGTGACTTGCTTCTAAGGTATAGAATATGGCAAAGGTGATTTTACAGATGTGACTAAGGTCTTCAATCAGCTGACTGAGCTAATCAAAGCATACCAAGCTGCATGGGCCTGATTATAGATGAGCCTTTCACAAAGGCCTAGGTCTTCGCTGAAGCAAGAGACATCACGCAGCAGAAACTCTCTCTTCCATTGCTAGCTTTAAAGAAGCCAATTTTTAGGAACTCTACAGCCGCAAGGAAGTGAATTCTGTCTACAACCTGAGGGATCTTAGAAGTAGATCCTCCCCTATTTGAGCCTCCAGAGAACACAAGAGCAGCTGCCACTTTGATTTCAGCTTTGTGCTGGACTCCTAGCCCACACTGTAATGTATGTGTTGTTTGTAATAGTTTATTACTCAGCAGTAGATAACTAATATAGACGTCTCATGTTAAAAGCTGAAATCCTGCATCTTGGCTATTCCTAATTTGGGCTTACCTGGCCACTGACCAAGATCTACTTGTGAGTGGGAAGAGCACATAAGAGACAGCCATTAGTAAGACAGGAGCTGTGTGTGCCCATGACCCTCAGTGGCCATGGGATTGAGCAGAGGAAGCACACAGTGTTCTTCTATAGGCTAATGGTTAAAGGTCTTCAACAATGGCAAATGGAAAATGTCATTGCTCTAGAATGTGCTATTCATTAAATCAACAGTTTGTATACGGCAGGTGAAATAATTTTTTTTGATTGGAGTAGATTTCTTTTGTTCTGTAAGTGGAAGATAACTGCAGTAATCCTAGGCTTTCCTGAGGATAACAGATGTTCACTCTGAGGGTCAATGTTCAGAGATATTTTATCATCTTCTTGACCTGCAATGTTACTCTAGTCAGCCAGCCAGGGAAGTAGGGGTTTTGTTCAAATATGCATTACAAGAGGGGTTGCATGAGAATAACAAGACATCTTTAAGTATACACAGAACTCTTAATCTTGATACAAGACCCCATTTCGAGGCAGCCCATGCTTAAAATCCTGTGCCAAATAAATTACTGCTAAAGAAATATGTGGCTCAGTGTTACCTTCCTCTTCCCTGTTAAAATGGTAAGCTTTGCAGTAGGTCACAACTAAAAAGCTTAAGCCCATGTGTTTGAAATAAGAAATAGTCCCCCTTCAGACAAATACGAAAAGAAAAAGATGTGGTAGGAAGGCACATAGGGTCTGATTTGGCATTGATCTTTTTGAATGGTGCTGGTAAGTCAATGGATACTGACAATGGCATGGAAGGTGATTTTCCTGGAAAGCAAGGGAGCCACCTGGGGAGGTAAGCGGGGTAGGGGGAGATTTGATTCCTGTGGCATCAGAGATGGCAGAGATGTCAAAGGTTATCTAATTCTACCCATCTGTCCTATGATACAAGTTGGGAAATATGAAGATGATAAAATCACCAGCCAATTAAATGGCAGAGAAGGGATTAAAGCCCAGCTCAACAAATTCTCTGATATTCTACTGCGCTGTGATGTCTTGTTTTCCGCACTGATGCCTCCTCCAAAAAATAAATAATTCTTGTGCCCTTCTGAGACTTGTAGTCACTGAAGTTGGTTAGAATTATTAGTTCTGCACAAGGTAAGTTGCATTACATGATACAATTGTCAATACTTTAGTCATCGATGACAGTAATGACTTTTAAAAAAGCAGCTCTAGACTAACCATATGCTCAGCCTTAGCTCCCACATCATTTACTTCCTTGGTGAGAAACCAATGACACACGGGCCACATGTACATCTGCACCAAGCTTGGCAGGGTGGCCTCCTTTCTAGAGTTTTAGGAAATTGCTCATCTTACAGATGGGGAAACCAAGGTCCAGAAAGGGCTAAACTCAGCCACGTCCTGGCCCAGACCCAGCTTCCAAAGCTTTGTGCTGGTTGAGAGCTTTAGCACTTACCGGCTAGGTCTGGCAGACAGAGGAGGATAAACTGAGATGGCTGGGTTTGATTGATGGATGGCTAGAAGCCACAGGTGGATCTAATGCACTCAGTCTGGGAAGCAAAAAACAAACATTAATTGCCTGATGGTGTAAGAGTGGAGGAGGTTGTTTTCTAGATGAAATTTAAAACTCTGCTACACAGATGCTGTCAATAAGTGGACTGAGAAGTACAATAAGTGCTCCTTTGAAGGGTACTTCTTTCACATTAAAGATGGGAGGCAGTGGTTAAAAGTGTGGTGACTACCCGCATTTAATTCCTGGCTCAGTAACTTATCAGCTGTGTGACATAAGGCCCGTTACCTAACTTCTCTAAACTTCATTTTCCTGACCTGTAAAATGGGAAAAATAATAGTCCTTTACACAATTGTTAGGACTAAATGAAAAACGTCACCGAGAGAGAACTCGACATGCTCCACGATGCTTGCAGTTATCATGTTGTGGTTAAACGAAAAACAACTCTTGTGTTATAGAACATAATATTCAGAATTACTTGAGATACCCTTAACCTTTTGAAATGTAATAGTCTGTCAAGTTAGTTAAGGGACAACAAAACCTTTCAGTCGAAGGTGTATATACGGGTCAATAAAATTTGTTTGAAATACAGCATTATACTCAAATACAGCAGTACACACTACGGAGCGATTTCTGAAATGTTACTACTTCTTACTACTCTCCCCCTGCCTCCCAAAAAAACAACCCTGGCAATAAAAAACAAACAAAAAAACCCCACTAAGCACGGTTGCAAATACCCTATTCAACATTTTTTTAAAAGATAGAATGTGTGTGTGTACTGTATATATTTTTTAAATGTGCCCTCCAGATATTTTAATTTTTCCCTTGGTCTTCTGCAAAAGGAAGATATGTAACACATCTTCAAATATACTTACAGCTGTATCTTAATATTAATCATAATGATGATCTTGAATTACCAGGAGAAAAAAAGGGTACTCTCTTTAGAAAGGCAGAAAAATACAATTTGTAACTATTTTTACCTGTACTCAATTACAAGATATCCAAGCACATGAAAGTTACCCCCTTGTTTAAAACAAACAAACAAACCTACTATCCACCCCATCAAAAAACACACTCCAAGGACTCTAGAAGCTTACTGAACTACAAGTACCAATATTAGTTTCATCAGAAAAACCAAGAAATGGTGGTATTGTCCAGTGGAGGACCTGGGCAAAAATAAACTATTCTTCAATTTAATAATGTAAAAACAAATATGTCACTTAAGTCCTTGAAAAGCACTGGAAAAATGTGTGTGCAAGTAACTGAAATCTGTGAAACAGTTATAATCACCAAAATAAGGAAGGCTTAATTTTTCTATTTTACTTAAAAAACAAAAACAAAAAAACAAACTGGTGATCAGTTTTTGATAAATTCTGGATTTGCCACATCTCCAGAAACTGTACAAATACAGTTCTTTGTTTTACTTATATTATTTATAACATGTGTATCACAAGGCAAATTTGCTTCATGCTTTACTTCAGTAAAATGGAAATAAAAACCTTTCTCCGAAATCGGCACTAAAGTTGTTTTGAGTTCTTAATAGCAAGGAGATACATCCAACTAAAAGCAGAATGAACACAGTCATACTACACATCAAATCAAAATCATTTTCTTTATATCATCAGCAATGAGTAACTCCAGAGGTAGTATGGAAGAAACGAGCATGGATCCTATCAGGTCACAACCAATGAAGAAATTAAATTTATTTTTTCCTATGGTTTTGACCATAAATTGCTTTACATATTCAGGACCTGAATAAAAACCACTCTCAGCAGAAACCCTGGTCCATTAAATCAACTGACATATCAATTTACAACTTTCAGGACTGCAGATATAAAAAATGTAAAGTATAAAATTATGAAGTTTGAAATGGTTTTAATCATATTCATTAAAAATATTTACATTTCTCAGTACTTACTTGACAAAACCCCTTGCAATATAATTCTACTCTAAACTTTTATTTATAAAATGAGGCTCATTTATGAGATTTCAATGAATGTTATACTGCAAATTACTTACATTCTGTAAAATATTTTAAGAACTTTTCATATCAAAGGTAGTTTATATTGGATTATCTGAAACCCAATAGTGCCCACAGATGAGCTTCTTATAATTCTTTTCATTAATGCTTGGAAAGCACTGTGAAAATGAAAAGTGCTGTTAAGTGCTATCATCTCCCTTAAATTTTCACTTATACTGTGTGCACATTGTGAAATAAACACATATGCAGCATGTCCATGTTTTGATATGTATTTTTATTTCCCTGCAGTTTTCACTTATCAAGAACAAGTAACAGGGAAAGTTGTCTGAACTAGTGCATAAACAAACATTCTGAAACACCACTACACGTATCTAATATACAAGAACCGTATAAAAAAAGTCACTAAAACACTACACTGTGAAGGTGTCCAACGCTTACAGTCAGACGTTTTCCAACCCGTTACTTGCCTTGTAGCCACAGGAAAACTCTCCAAAACTGAAAAGACAAAATCTTGCCACGACCCCCCCCTCCCAGCACCCGGGATGGCTCGATATCTAGACCTCCAATGGTTACTGCAATCACACAATGCAGTACATACCTGGCAAAATATCCTTTATGTGGTGTGGTACAGGTAAAGCCAGTTAAAATATGCAGTCTTCAGATAAAATGTAATCCTTGAAAAATGTTCATACCTGCACAGTTTAAATGTGCTAGATGCATAATTTTTCCTAGTCCTCTTTTCTGTGTAATCATTTTTTATAAACTGGTATTATAAATAGAAATATACATTCAAAATATATGGAAAAGTGAGTTACTACATTAAATTTGCATGTATCGATCCATCCCTTTCCCCTGCACAGTAATAGAAAATACTATTTTGCCTTGAACTTCATATTTGACAGTGAAATGCCACTAAAGTATTTACCAAAAAGTCCATCTAGTCAAATTGTGAAACAAAATGAACCAAGTGAAAACTTTACAGTTCCTTTAGAAAAAAATTACAAGAATTTCATTTCCTAGCTATGAATCTTTAACTTTTTAGACACAAAGTTGGATTTATTTTTTACAAGATACAAAATGTAAACATGGCAAAATAAATAGTTAAAACAAGTGATGCAGGATCCCATTTCATGCTCATGATCCCATTAAAGAATTATTTTTTAAAATCCATTCAGTTGCAAATTCAAGTGCAAAAGCATGATGATGAATATCTACTATTCAAGTAACAGAAATAATATTGATGATACAAATAAACTATATTACAAGGTAGTGATTTTCCCAATTTTACAAAATATACATCATATATCGATTTAACATCCGATATACTCTTGTCCATTTAGGTCCATTGTTACGCTCTGTGATCCACAGAGTGTCGCCTTTTGCATTCAGCTGGAATATGAATGACTGCACACCATCAGCACAGGTCAAAGCCACATGTTTTAGGTTATGTCACTTCCATAGCTACTGTTGTCTCTGCTATTCCATTTAAACCCAATCTTTCTGGTTCATGGTTCTCTCTATAATAAGGCAAAGAATAAAATAAACATTAATACTCTCTAGAATATGATGTGTATCACTTAGTATTTATAGATACATTTTTATGTAATTACAACGAAACGTATACTGCAGAAGAACATCTCCCATTTTTACAATTTCTATACAGGAATGAGGAAAAGTTTTCTTCAGCTAAAAAATCCTAGTAATTCCTAAGAACTTGATTATAACTATTTACTTAGGAAAGACAGTAATTTAACACAATATTTCAGTAGAAGCCAATGATAAATTACTTATGAAATATATAACATATGACAATCCAAGTGTTTTTACAATAGATGGAGCATATGATGCTCAAAAAGAATAATCATTTGGAGCACAATATTACTTAAATTATTTTCCACTATAGTTTAATTTTACAGGTTTAAGGTCATGTAGTTATTAATCCATGCAAATCAATTTTTTTGATTCTCATGCATTAGTGTTATAGAAAGAAAAAATCTGAAATACATTATCATGGATTTAGTTAATTCCAGAATATTCTCAATTTTAAAATATATAGAGAATAATTTACTTTCCCTTTGTGTATAATACTGAAGAAAATACAAATTTTGATTTGAAAACTAAAGCTCTGGAAGCTAATAACAACTCTAGCCTTCTGGACTGTCTACACTACAAAGATATTTAGAAGAATAAATGAAGCTTCTAAAATAGATTGATGTATTTTTTCAGTTTGATGGTTCCCAAGTTGATGTGGGTTTTTTTCCTTTTTATTTTTACAGTTCTGATTGGCATTTAAACATCCTACCAGTGACCTCAAACAAATGATCTAAGTCACAGAGCTTTAGACTAGGCAGATATTCAGTATCTGTTGAAAAGCAAGTCAATCAATTGACAAGACATCTATTGCTTGAGCGGTTAAAAAAAAAAAAAAAAGTTGTTTTCCTCCCACAGGATAGCCAGCAGAAAGGGACAGAATGATACTTGAAACACACACACACACACACACACACACACACACACACACACACACATACACACACCTTGCTATGTTGCTGATGGCACTGCTAGGAGTAACCTTTGGCACTCTGTCCATACTGGCAGCAACTGTGGCAAGTTTTAAGGCTGTTGGCGATGGTGCTGAAGTCCGTGTATTGATATGCACATTGACTGGAGAAACAACACTGACGTTATTGAGGTGCACTGCATTTGTCAGGCAGGAATTGTTCATGGGAAGTGTTTGAGGACTGCTTGTGCACAATGCTGGGATTAAGTGGTTTGTAGTGGTGTGGCCAACTGTCCTTACAAGTTGTACAGCTGAAATCCCTGGGCTGGATGATAAAGCCATGTTGGTGGAGTATAATGTTTTAGAGGTTCCTGAAGGAGAAGGAAAAAAAAAATCGTTCCATTCAAGTCATGAGACATTAAACTTTTTAAAAAATTAAGAGCTTAAAAATAAAAAGAAATGCAAACATTTGTAATCTAGTTAAATACCAAATTGACCTTCCACATAACGGCCTCTCCAAAGAGACCTTCTGATTGGTAACATATTCACCTGTTACAACCCCAAAGACACCCTCTTTCTACTAGCCTACACAAAAGGGTTTGCAAAGTATTTTGCTGCCTCCATATTTGGAAACTGTATAATAGGACAGAGAGGTCCTCTCTGGAGATTGAGGGCAGGTGGAGATGAAGGTTGGACTTCCACTAGAATTTACACATGCAAGAACATCAGTAAGGAAGGGCAATCACAATCACGGGTATATGTAAAAGCAAGAGGAAAACCCTAGGGTCTGAGCAGTAGTTGAGGACTGACAGGAACAGCAAATCTTTGAGGACTCGGTAGTAAGCAGCAGAAATACGTTCACAGCAATGCTGTATTTCATGAGAAGGAGTCAGAGAAAGCAGGTCTGTGAGTATGTAAGCCTGGGAAGGTAAACCCAATTTCCAATTTACTGATAAACTGTATTTTGCCTTTTTATAAATGTATAAATGATTCAACGATGTTGGTTAGCAATTAGCTCGATGTGTTTCCTAAGATGTGAGGCAACTGACAGTATGTGGATAAAACGAGGCAGGGTGAAGTGTTACATAGGTAGGAATCCAGTGGGTGTGGGAGGAAACAGGGAGCAGGCTCTATGTGAATTCTAGAAAACATCCAGCTATTCCACCATACATATCCATAGATATTATGAAGAGTCCAGATTGATTTCTTGTATGATGTTTTCCCTTGGATTTGAAAACCAAAAACCATACCTCAAATCACTGAGTTGCAACTTTGAGCTAGTAAGTATCACATGAAACAACAGGCTTACCTGAAGGCTGGACTACACCGTTTATGTTGTTGTGGCCGGTGTTCTGTTCCTTGGTTACCTCACTGCGACTTGGAACAGGTGCACTGACCACCGCAGATGCAGCAAAATGGGCGCTGGCTGAGTCAAGTGTTTTAGACATACAGTCAGAGGTGCTTGAGCCCTATAAAATAAACAAAATTAAACTCTCAACTTTTTAGACATGAGTTCACGAACATGTTAAGAAATGAGCAAACTCAAGAGGCTGCTGCCTTTTTCATCCTGAACAGTTACAGGTGTTTAGGTTAAGAGATCTCCATAGACTATTTTCATCATATGAAACAGGAAAGTGACTAAAAACTGGGAAGCAATTATTTATGAGAAAGAGCTAGGGTAGTAAACAACCCAAATCTTTAATGCCCTATTCATTTTTCCAATAAGTGTTAATGAATGCCTTTAAAAATACTTGACAGTCTACATACTATGGGCAAAATGAAATAACAGAGATGACTAACAGCCATTTTTGTCCCAATGTAAAACTGTGTCTTAGCCTAACGTTTCAGTAGGTTGGAAATACCTGAGATTCAGAAAAGGCAAACAAAGGCAAATTTAATGGTCATATTCCTTTCGATTCTGTATTAAACTGCTTAGCTGTTACTAACAGCTTTTTAGTGGCTTAAACAACATAAGTTTATTCTCATACAGTTCTGGAGGCCAGAAGTCCAAAATCAGTCTTATAGGCTCATATCAAGGTGTTGGCAGGGCTTTTTTCTTCTGGCAATACAGTTTTATAAGGTATTTTTACTCTTATCCCGACTGTCAGTCATTTAATGGTGCCTAGGAAAACCTCACCTAGTGGCAATTTTTTTTTCTTCAGGGAAATGTGATTCAAGTAGGCAAAGGGGTATGTTGTCTGGATTTATGGCACAAGTCGAGACAATTACCTCTCAGCTCATGGGGCACGTTCACATGGCACTTAAATGCACAGGTTAGGAAGGAGTTAGGATAGTCATATCCTTGATAAAAATATTTCTGGGGGAGTAGGGGTGGGGGATGATGGTTCTAAGAGAATCTAATTACTTCTAAGAATTCTTAATAACCCTTCCAAAAATATGTACTTATTTCTTCCCTAAATTAAAAATACTATATTTGGCTCTAGTGCTCCTCTCATAAAATATAAACTAGTCACTTAAAATTATGTAAATTAACTGAAAAGACACTTAGGTTTGATCTCCAGAATCAAGAGTGGCAATGACAAGGTTATCTTCTGTGACCTGACTAAAATTTTTTGAAAAAAGACATAATTATGAAAGAAAGGAATAGATATAACCATGATTAAAAGACAGGTTTACCTGTGCTTTTGGATGTGTCTGTTGCGAGGAATGCTGAGATTGCTGTTTCTGCTGAAGCTGAGCAAGTTGCTGCCTTTGCATTTGAACTAATTGCTGTTGATGAGTCTGAAATTGCTCTTCCGTGATACCCCCTGTCACTGGAAAAGGACATTAATTTTAGAAATACGTATGTTTTACAGTACCTTTAACAACACAAGTAGAATACAATATGAAGTTATTCCACGATTAAGATGAAAAGCAATTTCAAATCACACTATACATCAGCAGCAAAGAACCGAATAAAAACGACCAATCTTTCAGCCAAAGTGGCTTATGCTAATATCTATGACCTTCTAATGTCACATGCTAAAAAAGTTCCTATATGTAGATTTTACTGTATAACGTAGTTCAAATATAAGGATTCTCCCTTTTATTCAGACTTAAACCATAGTTTAAGCCAATAGATTTGATGTCTAAAATAAGTCCTATCTATAAAAACACAGGCTGGAAATCAGAGAAGTGTTCAGCATCCTCAGATGTAATCAACTATGCTGTTACCAACTGTTAAAAGTTACTAAATGTCAAATAAAAAGAAGACATTTAAAACTTTTATTTAAGAAATTACTTAAGAAAAAGTTACAATAAGAAACACTTTTTTCAAAGAAATGTAAACAAACTTTCATTCACCGATATTTAAGGAGATCACTGATAAACTGATTTAGAGGTCACAAAGCTATCTCCACAGAAGTCAGTATGTTATTAGAGTCACAAAACATTAAATCACATCAGAATACATGTACTACTAGAGTAATTTTACTCTATTTTTCTTTATTGCTTTCTTTCCTCTCTCCCAACTATTTCACTTAATCAACAAGTATTTACTATCTATGATGAAAAGTGCTGCATTAAGAGTTAAGAATGAATACAGGGAAAAAATAAATTAAAAAGAGGGTCCCTGCTATAAACTCCTACAGTGTAGTTGGGAAGAAAGGATACATATAAAGAAATACCAACTAATATGAGTCAACCTTTAAATGTAATCTAGCTATCTAATCAATACGACCTGAAGGAGTTTAGATAGGAGACTATACCTTCAACCTATGTTACTTAACTAGCCCCCGTCCCCAAGTTTTCCATTTAGTAGGATCATAAATGAGAAATTAAAAAAAAAATTTTGATGGTAAATTAGACATATAACAAGTTATGCAAAGTACAGCTTATTTTCTATGAAAAAGGAATTAGGCCCCAGAGATGGACAAAGCTTTAGATATACCTTCATTTCTGTTCTACAATGTTATCATTAAAATTAGTATTGGACTATCAGGAAAAAACAGTTCTGAGATAGCAATTTTATTTTTAGAAGATTAAAAAACCTGGGCCTATGATAGTGCTCACTCTAAAATTTTACTATTACCTGTATTTTTGAAGTACACATTAGTTATCTTACTGAATTACCAACAAAATCAAATGTCTTTCTTTGCACATGTTAAGTTCACTGCAAGTGTTCTATTTTTAAATGAAAAAAAAAATTTAATCCTAAATTTAAAATCTTCAAAATGAAATGAAAATGTGAAGTATTCATGAATTTCCAGCTGTTTGAAAACCTTGGGAAAGAGATGAAAAATAGTTTATTAGATACAAAGACAGGAAGGAAAAACTTAAGTTAAACCCAAATAAATCTGTTTAAGTCCTATGTGTATAAACAGTGTACCAATTCAAAAGAAATGGACTTGGAATCTGGTGTATGGTCTACTCCCTCAAATTCAGCGTTATGTGTGTCCAGAGCTAAGGTTTATGTTGTGATGAAAAGGTGAGAAGTCACAGTGGTGAATTTTAAGTGAGGAATAAACCAAATAAAGAGAATACACTTTTAGTAGCTATTTAAAAATTGAGAGAGAAATGAGAATCTTTTCTTTTTCCAAAAGCTTTTAAGTCAGACAATTATAAAATCTTACTAATCAGAATAAAGTATACATATAAATTACTCAAAAGAACAAATTGTATTCTTTTAATAAAAAAATTACTTTTGGTTAGTAGTCATTAGCTAACAAAGTGTTGCCTACTAGAGGTATTCTACTTGCTTTTATAAAAAGAGGATCACTTTATGTAGCTATTAAAAAGGGATGCTAATAAAATTTCCTATTTTCTGGGGGGATATGTCTACTTACTGCCCTGACTTGTTGAAATCATTAATTTGCTCAGGAACCCCATCCTTTTCCCCATAGAAAACTCATAAAATCCCAGCCAAGACGCAATTGAAATTACTCAAATTAATGTTCAAGTGTTGCCTAACTTTTTAAAACTCAGGCTGACTTTGATACCAAAATTCTCATCCCTGATTCTGTTATTAGTTGAAAACCACTGATATAAAACTTAATTCCAAAATATGGATATGCTTAAAATATTACATTCATTTTTTCCCTCTTCCCCCTCACCTCAAGCTCAGCATGTTGGATTCACTCTTGACATCTAGTTCTTTTTTTACTAAAAGGTGTTTTGTGCTTGAAAAATGCTTATGTTCCCCATTCAGAATTTTCTAGACCATTAAACACTTTTAGACAAAAATAGCAATTAGTAATCATGACACAGAATTGGAACACATACAAAACATCCTCCCTAACTGACCTCTTTCATTTTGTTAGGGTGAATGGAAAGTGGTAAGAAATGTATGGTTTTAATGACACAGACACAGTATTGAATTATCATCTTCAGGGTTGACTTACTAGTAGGTGGAGGATGGTAATTTAATTGAAAGCACCTTCTCCACTAATTATTTTTCCTTTCATAAATTACTGAAATATTTCCATAAGAAATTTATTTCTTACATTGGCTTTGAGTTACCAAGAGGCAAGCATTAAAATAACACCAGGAAAAGGGCATACTTAACAGTGTGAACAAATCTCTTTAGGAATGAGATACAGAATAGGGGTCCAGCTATGGAAGGGTGGTAGTGGCATAAAGGGGAAGTGGGAATGTATGAAAAGAGAAACGATATCTGCTTCTCTTGCTTGGGGCCAAGCCAAGTTCTTTCTACTAGTTGCTCTCATGAGTTGCTAGCTTAAAAGTAAAATTCATGCTGGTCATCAATCTCCCCCACACCTCCAAGTCCTGTCAGTTTAAAAGTAACCACACTCTGATTGTTTTGTGAAGGCAATATTTCACTGTTCCAGACAGACAGGAAGTGTTCCTTTCCCTAAATAATGAGTTTTGCAAATCTCCCTGGGTAACACATTCTAATAGGTCACATATTACAGAATTTCCCCTTTTACGTATGCAAATATGTCATTCTGTACATTAGTAACACACCCGCGTTTCTAAATATTTTGTGTCTATAACTGACAGTCTGTTTTTCACTAAAGCCTCTAACCTTTCTGGCTATCTTCGTACCTGGCTCTTTACCTATCTTGGGTTTATCGGTCTGATTTACTCCTCAGATGAATCCATGCACTTTTTCTTAGAACACCTGTCACCATCCTTAGAATGTTGATTCTGTTTTCAAAGATCCTAGGTATCCCTCATTTCTTTCTTCACCTTTCAGGCATGTGGTTCCTATAAGGTGTTCTGCTAGGTTGGTCCCTCATCACCTTTCCCCCTCATAATCTGACAGTGATCCATCAAAAACATACTCTAGGTATCTCCACTAGATTTTACACTGGTGTATTGATTCTAAAGCCCTAGATCACTGTTCCTTAAACTTGGGCCCACGGAGAATATATTCTTGAGTATGTGTGAAATCTTTACAAGTATTTGTCAACTTTGTATTGATGTTTCATTGATAAACTAATAAAAAGAAAAATCTAATCAAAACACGTTCTGTATTTTCTGGATGACCACCCCACAACAGAATATAAACATATGATTTTTGTGCTTGTACCTGCTGCCTTTTTAAAATAATCTTTTAACTTTTAATGCAGTGTTTCTCAAAGTGGGCTAAGATGATGTATTCTTGGGAAGCCATGAATTTTAAAAAATACTAGTTTAGACCAAGTTTTTGTAGCTTAATGAAGAACATCTAATGTGGTAGTAAAGATTATCTAAAAATCGAAATGAATATATTATTCAGCACTTCTTCATCTACCAGGCAGGTCTTTGTTATAAAAGTTTTAATACATGCTTTGTTGAAGCAATGCTGACTATATGCAATTTTTGTTTGTTTTAAAAGCTAGATCTGGGTCTATGTGGAGGGGGAGAGAGATCCTATTTTAAACCTTCTAGGTCATAGCAAGGAATCAGATAAAAGTTCACATAAAACCACTGGAGCTACTCTGAGGACAAATCTTCCAATCCATGAAAGACGACATTACCTGTCCAGGACTACACATCCTATAATGTAACTAATGAATAAACTGCAAAACTGTGGGGATAATAATGAGGGTGAAGATGGGAGGTGAGAGAGTGAAGGGGGTGGGGAATGAGGAACAAAGGAGATGTGAAGATAAAGAAAACAGACTAAAGATCCATTTAAACTTCAGACATCCAAGCTAAATAGTTATAATTGAAATTTCAATATTATTTCCTTTAGCAGTCAAACTAAAATCTTTTAAACTCCTGAAGTGTGAATCCATTTCCCACCTTTAGAAGTGACTCTAACTAAAAAAATAAATCCTTGTGAGTACCTTAGCTAGTTGTTAAAAACATAGTTTTACCTTTCTTAAAACTTTTATGCTTGCAAACATTTTATAGCAATTTAAAAAAGAATGGGAAAAGACACTGGAAAAATTAAAAACCAGAAATTTCTCTTGGAAAACTGCCCAAAATGTTGCTGATTTTACAAACTGGTAATATTAAGATATTTGAAGCTGGTCAAAAGCTTCAAGAAGAGTTGCTCATATCTATCTGTTCAGTATACAAGACAAATGAGAAAAGAAAAAACATGTTAACTTGCAACCATACATTAGTCTAAACCAAGATTAAATGTAAATTAATCCTTAAAGATGCTAAAAAAAAAAAAAAGCAAATTAATCCGGCCCTTCAAGTCTGAACAAGCAATGTTATTTTTAGATGTGAAATATATTTTCTTAAGGTTAGGATTTAAGAATAGTATCTCAAAAGAATAGTTAAATACTGCAGTTTCAAATGACTGAAAACTTTACCACCTATTTATATAAAGAATATAATATCTGTCATGTATAATCCATGTATAAGCTCCTTGAAGGTAAGGATTCTTGTCTTCTTCTTAACTTTGCAACTTTTAAACACTTAACATAGTGCTTTGCATATATTAGATCCTACATAATTATGTATAAACTTAATTTTCCTTGGTTATCCACTTGCTATGTTCAGCACATCTATCTTTCCTTTCTGTCCTGCTTCTATTCTTTGAGAAGAGATTTTCAATTAAGAAAACATACTTTTATTTAAGTTAACTAAATGAAGTCTTTAGTTTTAGTTCTTACTAATAACTACGACACACAGTTCTATTTGTTTCCCTTTAAGTCCATTCAGTACCGTATCGAAAATAATAATTAGAATACATTCAGGACACAGGGATTATGACTTGAAAAACATTAACTGGGTTATGAACAACATAAAAGTAAGAAAATACTTTGCCATTGGCCCTCAAGTTCAAGGTTTTTTTTTTTAAAGAACTAAGTAACTTGTGATACAAATAAATATTATTGTCAAGTATATCAGGTTTCTATTTTTTTCCCCATTATTTATTTATTTTAAAAATTTTTATTGGAGTATAGTCGCTTTACAATGTTGCGTTAGTTTCTACTGTACAGCAAAGTGAATCAGCTATACGTATACGTATATACATATACGTATCCCCTCTTTTTTGGATTTCCTTCCCATTTAGGTCATCACAGAGCACTGAGTAGAGTTCCCTGTGGTATACAGTAAGTTCTCATTAGTTATCTATTTTATACATAGTATCAATAGTGTATATATGTATATATGTCAGGTTTCTATTTCTGATTAAACCCTTTATTTGCTGGGATTTCCCAGCTGTGAAACAGAAAATTCTTGACTCTCTGTCAGGTAACTGATGAATATCAGTCCTGTTCCTCTTAAAGACAGTACTTGACTCTCTGTCAGGTAACTGATGAATATCAGTCCTGTTCCTCTTAAAGACATGCATGCTCTCCTGATCAAGTCCACGAAGAGTAAGCAGAAGGCAAAAGTGTTAGACACACAGTTTAAAAGAAACCAAATGTATGAAGCTTCAATTCTTTTGTACATGTCCATCAAATATAAAAATATAACTTAAAAAAATTCCTATAACCTTCTCTTTAGGTAGAAAAGGAATTTCTATTAATATTTACTGAATTATAACTGAATCCACTTAAAATGATCTATCCAGAACTGAGAAACTATGTAATGAATATAACTGGTACAGGTGGGTACTTAAAACTGCCACGGGCGAACTCCCTGGCAATCCAGTGGTTAGGACTCCACACTGTCACTGCCGTGGGCCCAGGTTTGATCCCTGGTAGGGGAACTAAGATCCCGCATGCGGCATGGCACGCCCCATACAAACAAAAATACTGCCATAGCTTTTCAGTTGTTTACAAAACTGCTGTTAAAAAGTCTTGTTTCATTATGAATTTATACACCGTGCCTAATATTTTGAAACAAAAGAAATTTGTTAAAAACAAAACACCTTGTGGCCTCAATGACTAGAGGGTCATAGTTAGCAGAGAAGAAAACTTGAACAAAATCCTTTACTCTAGTAATAAATAATTAAATACATATTTGAAAGACCTGACTCTAAAACATTGGTTCTAATGTAGCTTAGCTGTTGCTTAAACCTTGAAATTTTTTAAGGGAAGAAAGAAATGGTACTAAGTTGAGACATAGTACCATTACATAACATACATAAGCATAAGGCAGGAAAAATTACACAGACCAAAACTACTACTTTTTTTCTGATGGTAGGGGAAAGGCAAAAATAAAAAAAGTCTTATTATCTACGATGTTAGCATTGCATATTTGTGATTTAAGTTCCCTGAGAAGTGCATGCATGCCTAAAATAATACTTTAAATGCTTATTTTATGCTGATATATGGTAGTGTCATAAAATTCTAGAACTGATTGTATGGAATTATTTATGTTACATTCTGAATCCATACATACACAGTACTGATGATACAATAACATGTGCAACAAATATTTTCTGGAAAACAGTCGAGTCACATAGATCTGGAGTGTATCAGGAATGTACAGTAGAAAGCTGCAAATATTTGGCCATATTCAACTTAAGAAGGAACATATTAACATCACTTTTTTGTTATGGTATTCATTGGTAGAGAAAAAATTCAATCTATGGTCAAATCTAATTATAAATGCCTACATATGATGGTTTTAAACTCACTTTTTGGCACAAACTATTGTGAGTAATTTTTGGTACAGGAATTCCAGTTAAGTTAAATAATTTGAACAATGTCTTAGAGTTGGCTCAAAAAAAGATTTGACCTAATATTCGTCAACTTCCTACTATTTTTAGATATCTAAGAATCCTGCAACCTGAAGTCATAATAGGTATTTATCCATTTGAGCTTCAAAAGGTCATTAAACTTCACAGACTCATGAACTTTATATAACGGGATGCCATTTTCCTTACCTAAATTCGTTTGGGAGAAAATTAACCAACTAATTTGGAGAAATGATATGCCACCTTCCAATCATTCAAACAAATCCAATTTTCCATAACAACCTTTAAATAGATAAATGTCTAAGTCAAGTTTGAAAATAAACAGTTCAGTAATTAAAAAAGACGGAACACTATTGAGACCAAATGTCAACCTAAAATGATTTAAAATCACTTTGGAGAAGTTTAACATAACAATTTTGCATACTAAAATGCACCATCTAGGAAATAATATAGAAATATATACATTTTAGAGAAAGAAAGAATATCAACAGTATAAGTCAAACCACATCTAGCTTTGCCTCTGTATACCACGCATTTTTTTGCAATGTATACATTACAAAGACATTTATAAATTCTACATACTTGTATACATGTGATAAAGAGAAGACTATCCACAGAAGAAAACAAATCAAAATTACATTTTAGATTCTCTAGATGTTATACATTATTTTACAAGGCCTATGTATATTTATTTGAATACAATGTCTCTTAAGGGGAAAAAAACTTTCCAATCTCAATTAGAGAGGTAAGTTATCAGACCAAAATTACAACTATTCATAGGGAACCTCTTTAGAAATCATTTTTCAGAAAGAAAGCTTTTAATGGTACTCCCGAGGAGCAATGCTTACATTTAAGCAAAGTTAATACAAGAAAATGAAAATTTTCTTTAACAAAAGCAGACAGTATTGTGCTATGATGATCTGACAGCAGCTTAGAACCACTTTGTCCATAGGGAATTCCCTATGCATTGTGCCTACACATTCACCATACCAGGCACACACATTCAAAATACAAGCCAGTGGTTTTACAGGTATCAGTTAGGACATTTTGGTTAAAATGTGAACCACAATAACAGAGTTTAGTTTCTTAGGTTGGAAAAAAAATGTAATAGGTTAAGATAAAGTTCCTTTCCTCGGTAGGATCATGGAAATAAACCTTCAAAATTCACCCTGAGAGTCTATTTAGTGGATAATGAAAAATGAAGGAGAAGAGGATATACTTTGAACAAAGTGACAACTTACCTGATATGCCATTCTTGCTGGTGTTCAATAAAGCTACAGATGCTGCAGAAACTCTTTTATTGTTCACAGTCTGCCCTGGTTTTCTTGAGGTACATTCTTCACTATCACTGTCCTGTAAATTTAGTAGCCTTGGCTGGAAACACTGTAGTCGACATGATCTGATATTGCTTAATATTTCAGAAAGGGACAGTCTATTCTCACAATGTTTATTGGAAGCATTGGTCCGAGAGAAATTAGAAGAAAAGTCTATAGTTTGGGAAGAGCTTGAAAAACCATTCAGCATTTCGGGGTCTATCTGTTTCAGGACTGGGTCATGTTCTGTGGATATCCGGTCCATTATGACCCTGAAAAGCAATATGAAGCCAAATATTACCTAGAAGAACTTAATAACATTTTCTTTACACCTTCCCTTCCAGCTTGTAAACAAAAACCAGGTCAAAACAAATAGTTTACCTTCCACCTCTGCCAATTCGCCTCCTTGCAAATCCTATGCATCTTCTCGGGACTGTGAGCATGGTAAGGCAGTGCCTGTATCTCAGCTTATCCAAATCTACCAGTTCTGAATTTTCAATTGAATGGTTAGTTTGGTCCAAACGGGGCTGCAAAAAAAATAAATAAATAAAAATTAAAAACAAAAACCCAAAAACTCATGGAATGATTCTGAAATGAAGAAAAGTTAAATCATGATAAAAATAAAGTAAATACAGCATTAGCAGAGCAATTAAAATTTAGATATAAAACTTTAAAATTAGGGTTTAGATATTAACCAGGTAAAATTCTATAAAATTGACTCAAAAGTTCACTCACCAAAATAACTCAAACTAAATTTAGTTCATGACTACAAATACATTTAAGATAATATTATATTTTAAAAGAAATATATCTTTAAAGAATAATGTGGCTTTTAACATTTATGTAGAAAAGAAGAGATAATGAATTTAGTAATGAAGTTAGTAATTTATAGACTTCCCACAGAGATAAACTAGAAGGAAATTTTTTGGAATAAAAATTGCACTTCAAGAAGGTACGCATGGGTCAAATTCATACTTCCTCTTTACTTGTAAGAACATACAGTCCATTTCTTTGCCTTCCTATTTCTTCTAGCATTCTATTTTTCTATGTTACCACTTTCTGTCTCCTTTTTCTCAAACACATAACTTATAAACAATTCTCTACACCTCTCCTACATTAAATACACACACACACACCTGAAAAAGCTATAAGTGATATGTTTACCATAATGCAACAAGACAAAAGGTCTCCAAAAGCCATATATGAGAGCCATCCTCACTACTCCATCGTTACACCTTACTTGAAACCTTAGCATCTGGGAGTGAGGGTCATTCCTTGACATAATCTGCACCAAAACTTGACTTAACAGCACAAAGCATTTTCTAAGTGGGACAAAAAGTTATGAATATAATTATTTGACAATATATTGCCATGGGGTAGGTTTAAAAATGATTCCTTTATGTTTGATACTTACTGGGTTTGTATGGAAAACATGGGCTTGCCCAAAAGTAAATTTCAATAAACACTCATCAGCCATCTAGGGTTCCATTAGAGATTCTGGGCTCACCTAACTCCAGCAATGACATAGTGAGTAGCTGTCATAACTGCTGAAGTTATAGTTAAAGCCCAAAGTGAGCTAGATTCCTAAAATATGAGCAGTTATCATTTCCAAATAAAGGGTTCTGATCTCCTTTGAAAGGACTCAGTACCTTCGAGCATCTTTTACTGGTATCTGCATAGGGGATATTAAATAAAAAGTGCTGATTGACTTCCCGTTTTTAGATCAAGACTAAGTCACCTTGACATGAGTTACCTGTTAATTCCAGTTCACAAAAACACCACAAAAAATAAAGTTCTTACAGCATAATACTGGCATCCTGCCCGCCTCCTGAAAGCACAGGGACCATCAGGATCATTTTCTTCTTCGGGTTCTGATATTGGGGACGGTACCTAGAAAAAGAGGCATGAAGCATTCCATTTAGGAGTTAGCAAAAGTCAACAATCTTTGTAATGGTCTAAAATTAGAATCTGATCACAAACAGTGAATCACTCCTATATTACATACAGTAGGCAGTGAATTCCCCAAAACATTTAAAGATTAGCAAAATTTTTCTATGGTTAAAAATCATTATTCTTCATGGACTGGTTCTTGCAAGTAAGTTCACATGGTATTGCTTAACTATTTCTAAACATGCAAGGGCTATAGGCTTAAAAAGAATTAGTATGGTTTTTATATATCCCATTTACATTTTGTAAATATTGTATGTGGCCATAAATACTTTGTAATAATAGTTATGCTTCACCTATAAGTAGAGATGTTTTTACACAATAACTTTATTTCTCTATAATAAAGCCCAAAACTAGGAAGATAAAAAAAGGTTTATGAATAGCCTCCCATCCCCAAAAGCCAAAAATGTCATACATTTCACTCAAAGGGGAGTCCCTTATTTCCCCACTCTTTTTTATAAATCACTTTTTAAATTTAGCAGATCAGAAGCAGAGAATCAGAAGAGGAAAGAGGACCCGCTAAAAGCTAAGCAGACTGGTTGCAGAGAGAAGTACTAAGCCCACCACCTGACAGCAAAAGAATAAAGACTTTCAAAAAGCTGTCACATATTAAAAAGCATAGGACCAAGTGATACTAGGTCAAATATCCCTATATAATCTGAGTGGACCTCTAGGGCAGCACTGATATATTATACAACAGCAAACTTTATAAATGTCATCAAAAACACATTAAGTGAAATACAAATATACTCTGATATGGCAGGGAAATAATATGGTTTAGATAAATTTTTACCCATAATGTTTAAAATTAAAAAAAAATAAAAGTTTTAGTACTTAAGTTTCAGTTGTCTCGCAATTTCACTTAGGAGTACATCTCTTTTTCTGACAACGCTGACTCAACCATATTTACTTGCAAATTACCTCACGAATCCCTCTCTTCCTATTTTGAGAGGAAAAATGCTTTCTCCACATTATTTCCAAACTGTGGTAATTACCACTGAGCAGGGTCATCCAGGGGAGAAAGGCATTTGTTTGAGGTTCCAATATACCTCCACCAACACTATGGGGGAGACACAGAAATAGTAAGCTGGGGCTAATTCTTCTTCCTGGGGAACCAAACCCAAACCTGCAATTTGAAAGGAAATCCCAAATGTGAATTTTACACTTTGGTTCCTTTACAAATCATCTACCTCTTCTAAAATATATACAGGAAGTGTCACAAAGCCTCAGAAATCTTTTGCATCCCTTCCTCCTGACTACCCCAGGAGGGGATTCCAGGATTTGGTCTGAGACATAGGAAGAGAGAGCTGATGTTAGGAGAATCAGAAGCATGATCGAGAAGAGACTGGGTTTTTATTCTGCTCTGCTGCAAATCAGTTGGAGAAGTCTGGTTAAAATGCTTGTTCTCTTAAGGCTCCCTATTCCTTTGTTCTTGTTTATTGGACAAAGAAGAAGCATATATTATTTTAATTATCTTTTTAGCAATAAAATCCTGATTTTGTAAGAGCTACATTCTAAATAGCTGCCTCACTGAATAATGTCCAACTTTAGGTACATGCCTACCTACAGTTTAGCAACAGGGGGATACCATTATAAAAATTAATGTTGTCAAAGACCTAAGGACTCAGAGGAACCTAAAAGTTTCAAAATGCAATTTCATGTGGGAATGGGGACTATATGAATAAACATATGAAATTAGAACAGAAATGAAGATCCCTTAATAGATGAGGAATATATGACTAGTATGCTGAGTGTGTCTAACTATCAGGACGGATGGATTGATTCTAGCAATAAGGGAAAAGTTTCTACTGGACATAGGATCCCCTGGCATCACTCTTAAAGGGCTGGGAGTGTATAGCAAAACTTTACTGGCTTTTATAAATGCATTTATCTAACTATGTCATTTCTTACTTAAAATTCTTTAAGAACTTCCCAGTATATATAATGTAGATAGAGGCCATTTGCCATCTGACTACTACTCCAGGCATCATTCCGTTCACCTCTCTTCCCTTTTGTGTTTTATGTGCCAGCAATGCCAGACTGCTAGCAGTTCCCTCTAATATGCTGTTTTCTCTGCCTTGAGCCCTTCCCTACATCTTCTACCTGGGAAAGACCTACTATTTGTTCTCTCATTCCTTCAAAATGTCATCTAATTAATGTCCCATGACTATTCAAAGCCCGGCCTGAGTCTAACTACATGATCCTCTGACAATTTTAATAAATGATTTCATTTAAGTGCTTTTTAAGGGCATACGAAATTAAACACATTTTTGTGCATTTGTTACAAACGTGTATGAATGCTAAAATATTTTCTGGGGTAGAAAAACTAAATCATCTACAAAAGAATAAAACTAATATAATCTAGCCAAAGGGGACAAGTTTTATGTAAACTCTAGATTTTAAATAGTTACAACAACAAGGTGTTTTATAAATTGTCTTGCTTCCAAACATATCTGTCATGTTGGTTAAAAAAAAATGTTTTTTCAATCAAGTTAAGTCAGAATGTTAAAATATGATACAGCTTGTTATAGTACTCTCTTTAGGTTGTCTACAACATATGGAAAAGAAAAAAGGAGGGCATTGCTAGATCAGGTGCTAAACAATATATGTTTTAAATTGATCCTTTAATATATAAAATAAAGGCCTTGTTTTAAAGATAGCACATATGAAACAAAAATTAAGATTTTTAAACTGCAAACACTTTGCTATAAAACTGTTGTAATATAACCAAATAATTATTTTCACAAGTTAAAACTTGAACCAGTTCTAAATTTTCTTTAGAATCAAATAGTTATTGCCAAACAAATTAGCAAAGTTTACATTAAAAGTTGTAAAATACAATGCTGGTGGAATTATTGTTGGTGAATATTTACAATGATGTATTAAATGTCTTAAAATATTTATAATCTTTAGTTCAAGAATTCCATTTCTAATAATCTATTTTAAATACAGAGGGAAGAGGTAGAGATGCTAATTTTTATAAAAGGGAAAGCTGAAAACCACCTAAATGCTACATAACAGAATAAACTTTATTCAACTGATAGAAAATAACAGAAGCACATACCATTTCAGTAACTAACATAAATAACGTGGAAAATGTTTATGTCATAACATTAGGTGAAGAAAGCAAGAATCAAAACTCTAAGATGTCAATTATGTTTTAAAATATAGCAATATAAAAGACTAGAAGAAAATGTCTTTAAAATAGTTTTAAAACAAGCACCTGTGGAAATTCATCTTCATCTGAGCTGTGAAAGTCATATTGCTTAATGTCACTCTTATTGATCACAGGCAATGTCTCAGGAGTGGGTTGCTGAGATGTTATCAAAGCCTCTGCTTTAGGCTTCTTTGGGTACTTCTTCTTTTGACGAACCACATCAGAAGCCTCTTCTTTCAAAGACAAATGATGCGGGTGCTGTTTACATGACGATTTTTCCCCCAAAAGGAAGAAATGAAAATCATTTTAGAAATCACAAAAAACTATACTGCTCTTTGAAAAACATACATTTTTACCCCAGAGGTGATTTTATTTTCTGGTTTTAATATGCAAAAATTATTATGTGACCATAAATTGAAAAATGTTTTGCTTTCACAAATTACAGTGAAAAATAATTATGACACTTAAATTTACTTTTTACATTGTTATCAATACTTAAACTAAGATGTTAAGGATTTTTAAAAATTGTTCTATTATGCAATCCAGCATTTAAAAAGTATTTAAATTCTATTTTAATTTTATTTAAATCTACTAATTAATGATGAAAATTAACAACTATTTTTATTTTTAAAATGACTTGAATTAGATTATAAATTCATAAATTCATTTCTATGCTCATTTCCAATTTTTAAAAATGTCTACATGTGGGGTAACTTTTTTGAGACAGATAAGCTTATTAATTAGGAAAAAAACTTCACTTTTTCAAATGAATAATTACTGCCTCAACTGAACAATAATCAAACTGTTCTCAGGTACCCCAGTGTTCAGTGGTGGTATGTGAGAGGCCATCTGGCAAAGAGACTGACTGATGGGGTGGGTTCTAGCACCCACCTCTCCTCAACAGAGCAGCTCTGTTTCTGTTTTAACATATTGGCATTCTTTTAATAAATAGGGATCTACTACTTTAAAAAGTTTGAAAATGACTGTTCTAAGCATCAAAGTACAAGCACTATGAAAGTGTAAAAATATTGAGGAAGTTATACCTTTCCCCATGTAGCTCAGATTTTTGTAAAAACTACTTTAGGGTCAAAAATGTTACACATGATGAAAATGTCGCTTAAATGCCAAGTTACTGAGATATAAATGGTTTCATACAATGGATATAGCTATGACATCAAAAAGAAACCCCCAACTTCTCAGAAACTACTTATATTTTAAGGTGGGATGTGTGACAAAGGAAATATAGTTAACTATGTGAAATAGGGTAGAGCAACAATGGATGCAACCATATTTCTAAAATTAATATTTAAATAGGGTGGGTGTTTAATCTTAGAGATGATCTAAAATAAGAATCAATATATAACAAAGGCTGATTCTGTCAGTAATTTGGGGTTGAGATTTTCATATTCTATGCCTACCAATAATATGCCTTGGAAAAGCATTGATTTATATAAAAAGGATTTTTAAAAATAATGTACAAAATGACATTTATTGTATTGTTTATGGCGAAGCAAGTGTGATTTAAAGGGTAGGTGGGCTAGATGCCTGTGATTAATAAGAAAGAACTTTGCTGTTTGAATTGACATGAGTGGAATAATGGAGGAGTCTTCCTGCTCCACATTCTTCCTTGACCTTTAGGAATGAACCCATGAAAACTGAGGATTGTGCACATTTTTAAAAGATGAATTTTCCACAAACACCCTAAGTCACTTTTAAAATCTTGCTACACAGTACAGCTCTACTGTCTAAATGCTCAGCCAATAACCTGTTTCTTTTTAAAATCTAAGCTAAGCTCCTTAAAGGTTTTATTAATTTTTGTATTTCTCAACTGAATACTTTAATATTCACTTGGAACAGTGAATAATGAATAAATATAATTCTTCAGTCTAAGAAACTAAAGTAATTACTAGTGCTCTTTATTAGGAAGAAACTGTGATCTAGAAGTTATAGGACTTTTTCAAGTCAAGATAGATAGCAACTGATAAATGCTGGTTATGGCAATGGTGATGACAATAAGAATAACTTCCAATAGTCTCAATGAAGAAAGCTTTAATTTTAGATTTTGATGCCTGCCACTATGATGCAGGATTTGCTAAGGCTCGTGATAATAACTAAGTTTTAACTACCCATATTCTATAAAGAAGCAGATAGCATAGTTCAAAGCACACGGTCTTTGATGTTAGACCTAGACTCAAATTTTGAATCTGCCACTTAACAACTGTATGATCTGGAAGTCACACAGAGGTAAAAATCTATCTCAAAGGGAAGTTATAAGGATTAATGAATCAATGTGTGTATAAAAAATCCTAGCAAAGTGCTTGGCAAAAAGTAGGAACTCAAGCATGTTAATAACTTTCTTCCTTAACCAAACTATTATAAGACAACTTCAGAAACCAACTGTCTGATCAATACTACCATACATGCTTCTCCCCAGAAGATTTTCACCTTAGTTTTACATTCTTGGACTTTGTGATGATTTCCATTATGAAGAGTTGCTGGAGTGGCATATAACTCTTTTTCTGATCTATTGATCTTCACTTCATTAAGGATTTCACCACCATAGTCTCCCAAATGATATCTTGAAAAAGAAATAATATGTAAGAAAATGTTACAGTTTAAAAATAAAAAAGAAATAAAAAAAACAATGATACTTCATTTACTTGGAACACAACTAATCAAACAGAGCTAACAATTAATCAGATTATTCTTAAGAGAGAAAACTTACGGGAATAAAGAAGCCCATATTTGGGATTTAGTAAAAACAAAACCACCCTCCCAACCCCACCCACCTAATCTCTAAGGGACACAGAAGACGGAATCCTCATATATTTTATATTTTCAAGCACTAGGAAGTGATGTTTAGAATGCTTACCTCAGCAAACACACAAAATTTTGTTAGGTTTAGCATAGTCTACTTAATTATGTAAGAAAAGGATGATTACATCAGAGAATACATTTTCAAAATGCAATGAAACAAGTATTTCCTAACTAATCAGAAAATAAAATCAAATAAACATTTATTTCTCTCAAATTTTGTCTAATAGAAACTTTAATACAGAGAATTGGACAAAATGATCTCCAAGTTCTTTTCTAAATACAACTCAATGATTCTGCAACAACAACAAAAAATTACGAATAACAGAGGATCTACACTACGAACAAAAATATCCCCCAAATTTGCAACCCGAACTGGTAACTTAACTGATTAAAAAAAAAAAAAAAAGTAGCAATCACAATTTTCAAAAAATGTAGATTCTGTTAGATAATCAATTTCAGTTGTTATAAAGCTTAAATTTGGTTACATTTTGCCTATTATTTGACTAAAGCTGTTACTGGTTTGTAATAGTAGCAATGTTACCTTTTTTCCACAACTTCTAAGGTTAAGTGCAATAATTCTCGTTTTGTTTTCTCTCTTCTCTTAATCATTTCCAAAATTGTTATGGCTCTACTAAACTCTCGTCTCAGTTTCAACATCTTTTCATAAGAGGCTTCATCATTCTTACGATTCTATTGAAAATAACAAGTTTAGAAGAATAAATCCAATTGTCCACATTTCCAGCTTCATTCAACAAAATCTTATCAGACCCAAATTCATTCTATAAAAGCAAAATGTTAAAAAATCATCTAAAAAGCAACTACATTAAGAGAACCTATTTAACTCTGAAAATAAAAGTATAAGCAGGGCTTCCCTGGTGGCGCAATGGTTGAGAATCTGCCTGCTAATGCAGGGGACATGGGTTCGAGCTCTGGTCTGGGAGGATCCCATATGCCGTGGAGCGGCTGGGTCCATGAGCCACAACTACTGAGCCTGCGCGTCTGGAGCCTGTGCTCCGCAACAAGAGAGGCTGCGATAGTGAGAGGCCCGCGCACCGCGATGAAGAGTGGCCCCCGCTTGCCGCAACTAGAGAAAGCCCTCGCACAGAAACGAAGACCCAACACAGCCAAAAGAAAGAAAGAAAGAAAAAAAGAGAAAATTGTAGTCTTAAAAAAAAAAAAAGTATAAGCAAATATCTCAATAAATATTAAAAAAAAATGTTGCCAGCTGCTGAAAAGATGGAATGACATAGAAGGGATAATTCCAATGTAAACAAAATTTTTAAAGTCTGTCTGAAACAAAACCTACTATATCAGAAAATGTAGTCTTTTCATATTGTTACAAGGTATTTTGCAATGACAGAGGGAAACAGTTGTCAAATCAAGGTTACCTAAAAATAGCTAAAATGAGTGGCTTATTCATCCATCCAGCTCTGTAATTGGGGACTGGACAGTTCAATACACTACAGTGTAAACATTCATAATGATAAGCAAAGCTTCACTTCAGAAACTCAGATATAAACCTGATTATGGGATATAAAGGATCTCAAGGAATGGAATGATCATGCTTCAGTGTAGTAACACCTCATTGCAGAGTAGAAAAGATCTAGTGAAAAGTCTGAATTTCATTACAAGTTCTTACTTTGAACTGTAAGAAGTAACTTGAACTAACTCACAGGTGAAAGTCCTATCTAATAACTAGAGAAGGCGCAACTGTAATTAGCAGCATCATTTGCATATAAAAGTAACTGTTGGGCTTCCCTGGTGGCGCAGTGGTTGAGAGTCTGCCTGCCAATGCAGGGGACACGGGTTCGAGCCCTGGTCTGGGAGGATCCCACATGCCGCGGAGCAACTGGGCCCGTGAGCCACGAATACTGAGCCTGCGCGTCTGGAGCCTGTGCTCCACAAGAGAGGCCGCGATAGTGAGAGGCCTGCGCACCGCGATGAAGAGTAGCCCCCGCTTGCCACAACTGGAGAAAGCCCTCGCACAGAAACGAAGACCCAACACAGCTATAAATTAAAAAATAAATAAATAAATAAATTACTTAAAAAAAAAAAAAGTAACTGTTAATAAAAATATTTTGTTCAATTAAATATCCACAGAACACTTACTTTATATTAGGCATAGAACTATTTGTTTAAAAAGAGACCACTATCACCCCTCATTCTATATGTCTAGACAGACTGCATTTAAGCAAGCTTTCCATACCTGACTTAATAAAGCAATATGACATTAGAAAGAACCCAAAGAAAGCCAGGTTTCATACTGGAGGATTATAAAAGAGAAAATAAAACTTGAGAAAGATTCAAAGTTTTACTTTTTTTTGTGTGTGTATAGTTTCTTATATTTGAAAATTAATCATCACCTATAAAACATTACCTAAACTAAGTCCCATTAAGGTAGTGCATACCGAATATTAAAAAATACTATGTTAATAAATCATCCTTTTATCTTATCCAAAGGAAATCAATCTTTTTTCCCCCTTCAGTAGTACTATGTGACAAAAGGCAAAAATCTAAAGTATGGTATTAAGCAAATATTTTTTTGTAACCAGGCAGCAATAATACCTTCCGATTGAAAAAAAATTAACATTACCAAGAGCAAATATTAAAAGTGCTCACTCTGTACAAAGTATTGCACATGCCCCCTATCCTCAAAAAGCTTAAAGTCTAATAAGAATGAGAGATATACAGATTCAAAAGATGAATAATAATAGCAGCTGAACCAAAAGTGCACCAGAACCTTTTAAAATTGTCCTCCTTTTCACTAAGCGTTCCTCTTGGACTGTGTGCTTCTCCCCTTTCTTACTCATTCATTTCCCGCTCTCTTTAGGCCCAAATAACTAGTGTTCCTAATTTTTCTTTGCCCCAGTCCTGCCCTTTCTGCTCTACTTTTTAACCTTTTATTGTGAAATAATTTCAGATTACAAAAAAGTTACAAAAAAAGTATAAAGAATTCCCATATATCTTCATTCAGATTCTCCAAAGGTTAATATTTTACACTTGCTTTATGTATCTCTCTTTATGTATGTATCTATGTATGTATGTACATACACATTGTTATGGACCGAATGTTTGCATCTCCTGATAACTCATATGTTGAAATCCTAACTCTCCAATGTGATTTTTATTTGGAGGTAAGGCCTTTGGGAGTCCTGTAGAATGGATTAGTAGCCTAAGAGACCCCAGAGAGATCTCTTGCCCTATCTGCCATGTGAGGACACAGCAAGAGGACCATCTATGAAACAGAAAGTGGTCCCTCAATAGACACCAAATCTGATAGTACCTGGATCTTGGACTTCCCAACCTCCAGAACTGAGAAATAAATGTTTGCTGTTTAAGCCACCCAGTCTAATGCATTCTTGTTACAACAGCTCAAATGAACTAAGACACATATACATGTATATATATAAACACATACACACATACATAAACTATTAGCAATGGTGTTTTAAATATTTTTTGAGAAAAGTTGAAGATATAATGTTCCTTTATCCCCTAAACACTTTAATATATATTTTCTAAAAACAATGATAATCTCTTATACAATCACAGTACCATTATCGAAATCAGGAAATTAACATTGATATAAAAACTATTACTGGGGCTTCCCTGGTGGTGCAGTGGTTGAGAGTCTGCCTGCCAATGCAGGGGACACGGGTTCGAGCCCTGGTCTGGGAAGATCCCACATGCCGCGGAGCAACTAGGCCCATGAGCCACAATTACTGAGCCTGCGCGTCTGGAGCCTGTGCTCTGCAACAAGAGAGGCCACGATAGTGAGAGGCCCGCGCACCGCGATGAAGAGTGGCCCCCGCTTGCCGCAACTGGAGAAAGCCCTCGCACAGAAACGAAGACCCAACACAGCCAAAAATAAATAAATAAATAATAATTAAAATCAAAAACAAAAACAAAAAAACTATTACTTAATTTACAGACTTTATTCATATTTTGCCAATTGTCCCATTAATGTCCTTCACAGCAAGAAATAGTTATGTACATATTTTATATATTTATATAATGTTGCTATAAAGGACATTAATGGGACAATAATAACTTTTATTATTAAAATTCATTAATAATAATAAATTCTTTTTCCTGGTCTAGGACCCGATTCAGGATTAAAATTGCATTTAGCTGTCATGTCTCTTTACTCTCCTATAATTTGGAACAGTTTCTCTGTCTTTCTATGGTGATCATGACCTTGATAGTTTTAAAGAGTAGAAGCCACTTATTTTTGTAGAATGTTCCTCAATTTGGGTTTCTTTGATGTTTTTCCACAATTAAATTCATGTTGTAAACTTTTGGTAGGACCATCACAGAAGAGACACTGTGTCTCTCACTCAGCATATCAGGAGTTAAATGATACCTATTTGTCCCATTACTGCTGATGCTTTGATCACTTGATTAAGATGGTGTTTGCCAGGTTTCTCTAGTCAAATTAGTATTTTTCCTTTTTTAATTAAAAAGTATGCTGTGGGACTTATATAAGCCTCTTGTTTCTCATCAAATTTCCCCCATCAGTTTAGCTTCCATTAATTCTAACTTTTGCCAGAAACAATTGCTACTATGGTGGTTGCCAAATGGTGATTTTTGAACTCCATCATTCTACTGACATTTATAAGTTGGAAATCTATGGTAAGGAAAAGTGTTCTCTTTCATCTATCTATCTATCAATCATATACTCATCCATCTATCCATCCATCCATTTATATCAGTATAGACTCATGGGTTACTTTATGGGTTATAATCCATTACTCTCCTTATTTTGACACACAAACTTGCCCAGATCTGATCAGCAGGGTCACCCTTTAAGCTGGCTCCTGAGACCTTCTGACATGGCTCCAACATTCTTCAATCACTTTCTTATATTCTGGCAAAGCAGAATGTTCCAAGCTTATCTTTATGCTTTCCTAGCACCAGACCTAAAATCAACCATTTTTCTAAGGAGCCCTGGTTCCCTTTAATGGAAAATGGTATTTAAAATCAAGATTTACATGCTACTGTAATTGCTTCTATACCCTCTCAGCAAACAGAGCTAGGAAATAAGCCTGTAATATATTTATGTACATACCCATGCATAGATCTATATCTATTTCTAGCTATATCAATATTAAAAACTGTAAGTTCATACTGACATCTTTTCTGTGCTTTTAAGATGGCCCTACTCCCTATATTCAAATCTACTCAATTCCCTTTACCCTTCTTCACAACTGTCTCTGCTTGGAGCAAATTCCTGTCTTGTTGTTCCAGTTACATATTACAGTTCTGACCAACTGCCAAATCTATAGGGAAGTGGTTTTCAAACTGCTGTAATTTAGAGTTAACTATAGATCTTTTTAAACCAAGGCTAATTCACGAGTGATTGTTATGTGCAGCCAGACTGAGAACCACTACCCTGGAAGTTTCCTCTCCTCTCTTGCCACACAGAGGGAGGAGAGAAGGCACAAACGTTAACAGTTTTACCTATGGGGTTAAACATATAAATGTACATGCTGATTCAAGACTTCCCAGTCAGTGCACTCAGACATGCTGGTACCTTAACACCATGTCATTTGAGAATGTCCTAAAGCACTTAAGCACTCCCAAACTAAACATTAGTTTAATGATTAAAATTAAATTATAGACTTCCAAGCAAATATTTCAGAAGTCCTTTGCTCTAGCCTTTGCATCAGCTATATAAATGTTTTTAAGTTTGTGGGAATAGAAAAGGAAGCAGAGGACCTCTGTTAGCTGGTATTCATTTTTGCATATCCCAATGCCTGACCACCTCCTGAACACCTAGGGTGTTCACTCTTGATTGCTTTCCTAACTTTCTCATTTTAAAACTCATAGACATTTCTAAGCAGCAAGAGTGTACATGAAGGGGAGTAGTCTTTGGTCCCATAACTGAAACAGAGAGGAATAAAAAGACCATTGGAAAAGAAAATATACCACCTTGGAGAGGAAGATGAAAATAACAGGTAAGAGAAAGGGTAGGAATCAGAGTGTCAGGAAATTGCTGGCCCAGTTATTACACAATGGAGAAATGCCTAAACACAGGAACCTATTTCTAGCAATTCTCAAAACACGCTGGTTAGAAAATAGTGATTTAACCTATTTAAGAATAAAACATATTTAAACATTTGGAATATTGTTTGTATGTCAATAAACACTGATAATTTTAAGTACTTCATATCCGTTCACTAAAAGAAGCCCAACAGTACTTTTCCTTCAAAAGACATTGCTCTAAGTCTATGTTTTGCAATACATCTGAATCAATTACATTTCTTTTAAAAAGTAACTGGAAGTTCAGATTTTTTCAATAATTCAGATAAACCTCTCCTTCCTCATGTCCATATTTATAATGCTTTACTGTATTTACAAACTTATCTCATTATAGTCTTTTCTAAACAAGGCACTAAATCTTCAAGAAATATCTAATATTTCCTTAGCTAAGAACCAAAACACCAAATTGAAAACTCAGTCGGGGTTAGGGAATGTCATATACATTTGGGAAATCCAAGAAAGAGTTATAAAAACTCTGGTTGTTAACCAGTAGGGAAGTTTCCCCTAAAATGTACTATCCCTGGCAGCTGTTATGCTTCACAGCTGTTATATTAACAGCTGACAAGGACAAGCATTCAATGTTAGGAGAAACAGGAATCCACAGAAAATGCTTTGCCTCCAATTTTAATTCCTCATGGTTTTTACATTTATATGTTCCTAACATTCTGCAGTGTTAGAGAATGTGTTACCGTGTCTGATGTTTACCGTTAATTATGAGAAATGGAAGGCAGTGACTACCAGTCTGAAATAATGCTTTCTTCTATACCGTATCATTTCACAGCCTGAGACCCCATTTCTCTTAAAATTCTGGCTCATCTTGCTTCTGAAAGCCAGATTAGGACAAGTTTGGCAATTCGAAATCTGACACAACCGACAACTCAGAAAAGGAGAAAAAGGTTCCATTGTGTTACTTGAGACTGTTAGCAGAACAGGCTTGAAAATGAACCTTTCCCAACTTCCCATGACCCCACAGTAGTTTGAGGGAGTAAAGTCCATTTTCACATGCATGATTTAGAATATGGTTTCAAAGGAACTCTTAAGCTTCCCAGAGGATATGTATAGAATGTACAGTTTACTTAAGAATTCAAAACTTCAGTTTTCCTCCTAACACAAATTTCCTCACATCACTTCAACTGCAAGCCTAAAATGGTATAACCAATAGATTAATAAAGCCCATAGGTATTAAATAAACATTGCAAACAACTGGGGGATAGAAGCTACTGAATAGCAGGCTTTCTAATATAAAGTTCAACAATGTCATTAGCTTCTCTTTATATTTGAATTACTCAAAATTACTCAAGCTATCAGCAAAAAAAAAAATATTGGTCTTAAATACTATCAAGGTACATTCAGTTAAATCTAATTTCCATATTACCTTTCGAGTTTGCATTTTCTCTGTTCTCCTCCGAAAGGCAACATAAGGGTCATTGTTGGTAGAGCCATCTCTTTTCTCTTGTTTTATCTGAGGAATGAGGGATGGTCCCCTGCAGTTTTTACGTTTTCTCACCCAGTAGTCATATACAGCTTTAATAAGGTAATCATCTTCGTTTAGCAGCAGTTTTGCTTCTTGAAGTGTTACAAGCTAAATAAAAAATAAAAAATGTCATCAACTACAATGCTTGAAAAAAAATTAAAATTAAACTATACCTACAGGAAAAAATGTGATCAGTCTAACAATTATGATCAGATATCATGATGGCAGAAAACACAATTCAATTTAATCTAACAAAGACTTTATTAATAAGATTTACCAAAATTAGAAATTTGCCCCAAGAGGTAGCGAGTTCCACCACTTAAAATATTTAAGAAGCCTGGATTAATGATAAGACTACAACAGATTTATGACTCAGGAAAATCTTGAACTGGAAGACATCCAGGGTCCTTCAAAATTCTGATATTCTGGGATTCCACACATTGGAGGATCTACTAGTTTTCAATAGTCTACTAGCTTCTTTCAGTGTTTTTGTTTTTCAACAGAAACTAGAATTTACAGGTGGTTTCTTTTTACCTCCCTCCAAAATAAACTATGAATATTTTCTAACGTATTGCAACTAAATATACACACGCCTCCTTTGAAATTGAAAAGGACAAACTTAGCATGTTTCCAGAAGTTTCAACACTATGCAATCTTGAATTTCTTGTACCAATTACATATATAAACAATTCCTCTAACAAAGCTGATTAAATACTAGAGAATCCTTGTTCTAAACACTCATTTTGTTAATGACATTGTCATGTCTGGGACAGTGGCATCTCAGGGATCTGAGAGGAGTGGCATCTCCTTTATCAGTGCAGCCAATATATGCTGACATTATCTCAAAGTAAAGTTTGTAGAAATTTGCTTGGTCACATCTGTTTCCTTGCTCCTTGTGAAGATCAGAGAGGCTAATCAGCTTTAGTAAGATGGATTAGGGGTTACACATATCCATTTATAGTGAAGCTTAGAAAAAGATTATGGAGTTTTAGGGCTGTGAACCCTTACTGAAGTGATGCTATCCCAATCTTCTTACTTTTTAAAAAAAATTTATTTATTTATGGCTGTGTTGGGTCTTCGTTTCTGTGCGAGGGCTTTCTTCTAGTTGTGGCAAGCGGGGACCACTCTTCATCGCGGTGCGCGGGCCTTTCATTATTGCGGCCTCTCTTGTTGCGGAGCACAGGCTCCAGACGCACAGGCTCAGTAACTGTGGCTCACGGGCCCAGTTGCTCCGTGGCATGTGGGATCTTCCCAGACCAGGGCTCGAACCCGTGTCCCCTGCATTGGCAGGCAGATTCTCAACCACTGCGCCACCAGGGAAGCCCTCTTTTTACTTTTATCATTCTAGAGATGAAGATTCATTTTCAAAACAAATTGAGATATCTCCTAAAAACTTGGAAATGAGGGGAAAATTTTTATCACTGAAATTTTAAGATCAACATACTAATCAATTTGCAGGTTGTATGAATTCATTTGAAGAAAGCATGACTTAGCAAATAAACTTTTGCTATGATCTGACTTCTCATATTGGTATAACCTCATGGAATAAATGTAATAATCATTTGGACTTCCAGTCCTATGATGGTGCTTACTAAAGCTAATTAGTTGGTTTCTTATTATAATTTGGCTGCCAAGATGGTTTGACCACAGGAAGAGAATACAGATGGTATCAACTCAAGTATTCTAGTCCACATGACAATAAAATTATAAGTGGCCATTCTTTGGTTTATTCAAAGTCTCAGTGGAGTCAGCTTAACTGCATCTGAGACGCTGAGTAACTTGACCTTTAAAGTGGAGAGCCGCAGCCTGAAACATGAGATCAAACCAAAAGAACCAATATTTCCAAACATCAACTTTAAGTGGACACTCTCCCACTGTTAGCTGAAGTTCTCTGGAATGGTGATGTATACCTCCAAAGTCTACAAGGACGGTGGCAGAATAAAAATAGAGCTTTCTGGATCTAACAAAATTCCACCAAATGCTTAGAGCATAGCATAACTGGTAGCTCTCATGTGCTCTGGGGACCAAAGGGAAACAATGCTGTGATATGCTATATGTGCTTCAGCTGTTTGGTCATTCTGCTTCCGGTAAAATTTTATAACCTTCACTAATTAAATCAAGAACTTAATCTAACCTTTGAGTGGGGAGGAAGATAATCTCTTTCCTTCAACCAGCAGAGCAGTGGTGAGTTTCTTATATAACAACATTATCAAAATAACACTACTTCCTATCTTCCTGCAGGAGGTGTCAGGAGATTAAAACACTGCCTCAGATTTTCTTCTCTGGTGCTTGCCCCTGCTTTCAGAAATGTCCTGCCTGGTGCTTAAGTACCCTCTTTATATCTGAGGTAATAAGAATTCAATACACAGTTTAAACATCCTGACATTACTTTCCTATGTTAGCTGTAAGTCAACAACTGCTGGTTTTATATTGTCATACGGCCAATTTTTATTTTATTGGATAATTTTGGTTTTAGTCATTCTGTAAAAATTATCTTTAGCTATTCTAGGGCAACTAGTATCAGTGCCTCTCTACTATCATGGTGACAGCATCAATTTGAGTGGACAAGAACTATTTACAGATAAAATAGTCACAAATTATGTGACATGATTAAAAATCCACAAAAATCAGAATCCTACTACTTTTATACCTAAGGAAAAAGTTCTGCCATTTAGCATTTCATCTACTAGAAACTAGTATTCAAGTGGCAAAGGGGTCTGTGATAAATTTACTATTTCCAAGACAGCTCTGACTTACTTGATTTACTTATTTTGGGGGCTTAGGGATGGGAGATAAAAATTCTTCTTCTAGACTGCAACAAGCTCCATGAGGACAAAGATCATTTAGTTTGCTTATATACAAAACTCACGGTCTAGCAATTTCAATAAATGCACAAATTTAATACACAAATGAATAAATTACATGTAAAAATTAATGCTTTTACATATAAAATAGCCAATTAAGCAGTAAGTAGTTAATAACTACTATCAGCCTATCATTTGTGCTATAGGTTGTGGGGAAGATAACAAAAAAAAACTTTAAGACAAATCCAGTACCTAAAGAAACTTACAGTATGGGAATTAAGGTTAGACAAATACAAATTAAACAATAAGAGAACAACGTAAGAATTTCACAACTGAGTATTACTGCAGTAAGATAGAGGACACAGTCACAAAAAACTCCATCCGAGAGTGCCTGTGTTGGCAGCTTACGGTACAAGAATAAATTCTGAGGATAGATACCAAAGGAAAAGAACAAGAGGTAGAGGAGAAAAGGAAGAGGAGATGAAGAAACAAGAAGAATCAGGAAAGATGGAAGTCAACAAATCCAATACTACAGGGATATTAAGTAGGACGCAGACTAAAATGAGGCTCCTGGATGATAAGTAGGAGGCCATCAGTGACCTTAAACAGTGCAATATCAGTAAACTAAAATGGAGTAAAAGGTAAACAATATGGCTTATCTTTTGAAAATTTAACTGTGACTTAAAAAAAAGGAGAGACGTAGGGTAGTAGTTTATTGAAAATTTAGGGACTAAAGGAAAGGGATTTTAAAAACCCATAAAATCCTGAGTTTTGGGAGTCACTGGAGAGAGAATGAATACAGTATGGGATCATCTGGAGTTAAGAGAGTAAGTTAAGTTTTGAAAAGGTTAAACTTGAGAGGTCTGTGGACGATCTAGATGGAGATGCCAACACGCAGCACAAAAAGAGAAAAAAGAAAATCCTGGGGCTTAAGAAAGTGGTCAAGGCTAAAGGCATAGGTATTACTATAACCACAAAAATGCTCAATGAGGTGATATTGCCCCCCAAAATAATCAGGACAAGAATACCAAGAACAGAATTTCAAGAAACCCTGATGTTTGCAGGAGTTGAATGAAACAGAGTCAGTAAAAGAAAATTAAAAGGAATGGTCATAAAGAAATCATAAGAAAACCAAAAGGGAATGAATTGTATTCAAAAGAACAAAGGTGAGGACAGTTTGAAGAAATAAGGAGAACTCAGATAAGACAAAGGATGGGGACTGAAAATAATCACAGACTTTGGCAACAAGAGTTTTCAATAATGACTTCACTGCAATAGTCTCCACAGAATAATGCCAGCAGAAGCTTTTGCCCCAGTCCATCTTTTATGTCTTTCTCTACCAACTTAATAAATATTGGTTTAACCACACACTTGATTCCTTGCCCTGGGATCTGGTACTATCCTAGCCCCCAAAAAGAGAAAATAAAGAATTCCATGAATCTCCCAGATCAGACACTTGGAATGAGGGGAGCCTTTTGCTATCTTTAATCCTTGGTTCTATTAATAAGATAATTTTCTTGTTCCTATAACAAAGCCTTCACCTTAATCTCCTCTGCAGAAAGCAGATGCTGTCAAGCTCTGAGAACCTAGCCAGTTGTTTTAGAGTCTGGAAGCTTGCCACTGAGCAAAGAGAACTAAAATAGGATGGTGCTGATTATAGTGCATAGTTATTTTACTGTTTACATGCTTTTTGTTTATCCTGTACCCACTTAGATGATAAGCTCCACAAGGGAAGAACTTCTGTCACTTGTCTTGCTCACCTGAGCACTAAATAAATATTACTAACTGAATGAAAAAAAAGCAAATTACAAAACACACAGCCGAAGGCTTCTGATGATATAATTTCAACCACCATGAGAATTTCGGAGCAATCATGGAAAAGAGAAGAAATGCCAAAAGTCTGATCAAACCTAGGATTGCTAGGAAAATTTACACATAAAGAAGAAAAACTGAAATTATATCTGATGCCAGTGATCAAAATCCTAGGAAAACTGTGAGCACTAATTATAATGAGTATCAACTTGATAATTAAACAAATTTCCAATAAAAAAAGACAATCCCTCAAAAAACAAATTAAGTTGAATTTTACAAACTTCAGTTTTAATGTACTTTTTTGGACAGTACACTAGATATTACTTTCCATCAAAATGGGGGATGGGTCCCATCCAAAAAAATGAGATGACAAAAAAAATATGTAACGGATGAAGGAGCAAGGTAAAAACCTACGAGACCAAAAAAATGAAGAGGAAATAGGAAACCTACCTGAAAAAGAATTCAGAGTAATGATAGCAAAGATGATCCAAAATCTCGGAAATAGAATGGAGGCATGGATTGAGAAAATACAAGAAATCTTTAACAAAGTCCTAGAAGAACTATAAACAACAAACAAAAGGGGATGAACAACACAATAATTGAAATGAAAAATACACTAGAAGGAATCAATAGCAGAATAACTGAGACAGAAGAGCGAATAAGTGAGCTAGAAGATAGAATGGTAGAAATAACTTAAGAAGAGCAGAATAAAGAAAAAAGAATGAAAAGAGAATTGAGGACAGCTTCAGAGACCTCTGGGACAACATTAAATGCACCAACATTTGAATTATAGGGGTCTCAGAAGAAGAAGAGAAAGAGAAAGGGTCTGAGAAAATATTTGAAGAGATTATAGTCGAAAACTGCCCTAACATGGGAAAAGAAAGAGCCACCCATGTCCAGGAAGCACAGAGTGTCCCACACAGGATAAACCCTAGCAGAACACAGCGAGACACATATTAATCAAAATAACAAAAATTAAATTCAAAGAAAAAATATTAGAAGTGGCAAGGGAAAACAACAAATAACATACAAAGGAATCCCCCTAAGGTTATCAGCTGATTTTTCAGCAGAAATTCTGCAGGCCACAAAGGAGTGGCAGGATATATTTAAAGTGATGAAAGGGAAAAACCTACAACCAAGATTACTCTACCCAGCAAGGATCTCATTCAGATTCGAAGGAGAAATTAAAAGCTTTACAGACAAGCAAAAGCTAAGAGAATTCAGCACCCCAAACCAGCTTTACAGCAAATGCTAAAGGAATTTCTCTAGGTGGGAAACACAAGAGAAGAAAAAGACCCACAAAAGCAAACCCAAATCAATTAAGAAAATGGTAATAGGAACATACATATCGATAATCACCTTGAATGTAAATGGATTAAATGCTGCAACCAAAGGACACAGACTGGATGAATGGATACAAAAACAAGACCTGCATACATGCTGTCTAGAAGAGATCCACTTCAGACCTAGGGACACATACAGACTGAAAGTGAGGGGATGGAAAAAGATATTCCATGCAAATGGAAATCACAAGAAAGCTGGAGTAGCAATACTCATATCAAATAGACTTTAAAATAAAGAATGTTACAAGAGACAAGTAAGGACACTACATAATGATTAAGGGATCAATCCAAGAAGAAGATATAACAATTATAAATAGATATGCACCCAACATAGGAGCACCTCAATACATAAGGCAACTGCTAACAGCTATAAAAGAGGAAATCGACAGTAACACAATAATAGTGGGGGACGTTAACACCTCGCTTACACCAATGGACAGATCATCCAAACAGAAAATTAATAAAGAAACACAAGCTTTAAATGACACAACAGACCAGATAGATTTAATTGATATTTTTAGGACATTCCATCCAAAAACAGCAGATTACACTTTCTTCTCAAGTGCACACGGAACATTCTCCAGGACAGATAACATCTTGGGTCACAAATCAAGCCTCAGTAAATTTAAGAAAATTGAAATTGTATCAAGCATCTTTTCCAACCACAATGTTATGAGATTAGAAATCAATTACAAGAAAAAAGCTGTAAAAAAACATAAACACATGGATGCTACACAGTGCACCACTGAATAACCAAGAGATCACTGAAGAAATCAAAGAAGAAATGAAAATATTTCTAGAAACAAATGACAATGAAAACATGATGGCCCAAAACCTACGGGATGCAACAAAAGCAGTTCTAAGAGGGAAGTTTGCAGCAATTCAATCTCACCTCAAGAAACAAGAGAAGTATCAAATAAACAATCTAACTTTACACCTAAAGCAACTAGAAAAAGAAGAACAAAGAAAACCAAAGTTAGTAGAAGGAAAGAAATCATAAAGATCAGAGCAGAAATAAATGAAATAGAAATGAAGAAAACAATAGCAAAGATCAATAAAACTAAAATTTGATTTTGAGAAGATCAACAAAATTGATAAACCTTTAGCCAGACTCATCAAGAAAAAAATGGAGAGGAACTCAAATCAATAAAATTAGAAATGAAAAAGGAGAAATTACAACTGACACCACAGAAATACAACGCATCCTAAGAGACTACTACAAGCAACTATATGCCAATAAAATGGACAACCTGGAAGAAATGGACAAATTATTGGAAAGGTACAACTTTCCAAGATGGAACCAGGAAGAATTAGAAAATATAAATAGGCCAATCACAAGTAATGAAATTGAAACTGTAATTAAAAATCTTCCAGCAAAAAAAAATCCAGGACAAGATGGCTTCACAGGTGAATTCTATCAAACAGTTAGAGAAGAGTTAACACCTATCCTTCTCAAACTCTTCCAAAAAACTGCAGACGGAGGAACACTCCCAAACCCGTTCTACAAGGCCACCATCACCCAAACCAGACAAAGATATCACAAAAAAAGAAAATTACAGACCAATATATCTATCACTGATGAACACAGACGCAAAAATCCTCAACAAAATACTAGCAAACAGAATCCAACAACACATTAAAAAGAGCATACACCGTGATAAAGTGGGATTTATCCCAGAGATGCAAGGATTCTTCAATATATGCAAATCAATCAATGCAATACACCATATTAACAAATTAAAGAATAAAAACCATATGATCATCTCAATAGATGCAGAAGAAGCTTTTGACAAAATTCAACACCCACTTATGATAAAAACTCTCCAGAAAGTGGGCATAGAGGGAACCTACCTCAACATAATAAAGGCCATATACGACAAACCCACAGCAAACATCATTCTCAATGTTGAAAAACTGAAAGCATTTTCTCTAAACTCAGGAACAAGACAAGGTGTCCACTCTCACTACTATTATTCAACATAGTTTAGGAAGCCCTAGCCATGGCAATCAGAGAAGAAAAAGAAATAAAAGGAATACAAATTGTAAAAGATGAAGTAAAACTGTCACTGTTTGCTGATGACATGATACTATACATAGAAAATCCTAAAGATGCCACCAGAAAACTACTAGAACTAATCAATGAATTTGGGAAGGTTGCAGGCAGGATATAAAATTAAGGCACAGAAATCTCTGGCATTCCTATACACTAACAATGAAAGACCAGAAAGAGAAATTAAGGAAACAATCCCATTTACCACTGCAACAAAAAGAATAAAATATCTAGGAATAAACCTACCTAAGGAGGCAAAAGACCTGTATGCAGAAAACTATAAGACACTGATGAAAGAAATCAAAAACAATGCAAACAGGTGGAGAAATATAACATGCTCCTGGATTGGAAGAATCAATATTGTAAAAATGACTAGCCTACCCAAAGCAATCTACAGGTTCAATGCAATCCCTACCAAATTACCAATGATATTTTTCACAGAATTAGAACAAAAAATTTTACAATTTGTATGGAAACACAAAAGATCCCAAATAGCCAAAGCAATCTTGAGAAAGAAAAACAGAGCTGGAGGAATCAGGCTCCCTGACTTCAAACTATACTACAAAGCTACAGTAATCAAGACAGTATGGTACTGGCACAAAAAAAGAAATATAGATCAATGGAACAGGATAGAAAGTCCAGAGATAAACCCACGCACCTACCATCAACTAATCTATGACAAAGGAGGCAAGAATATACAATGGAGAAAAGACAGCCTCTTCAATAAATGGTGCTGGGTAAACTGGACAACTACATGAAAAAGAATGAAATTAGAACACTACCTAACACCATACACAAAAATAAACTCTAAATGGATTAAAGACCTAAATGTAAGGCCAGACACTATAAAACTCTTAGAGGAAAACATAGGAAAAACACTCTTTCTCATAAATCACAGCAAGATCTTTTATGATCACCTCCTAGAGTAATGAAAATAAAAATAAAAATAAGCAAATGGGACCTAATTAAACTTAAAAGCTTTTGCACAAAAAAAAAAAAAAAAAAAAGCTTTTGCACAGCAAAGGAAACCATAAATAAGATGAAAAGACAATCACGGAATGGGAGAAAATATTTGCAAACGAAGCAACGGACAACGGATTAATCTCCAAAATATACAAACAGCTCATGCAGCTCAATATCAAAAAAACAAACCACCGAATCAAAAAATGGGCGAAAGACCTAAACAGACATTTGCAGATAACATGACACTACACATAGAAAAGAAGAAAACATACACATGGCCAAGAGGCACATGAAAAGATGCTCAACATCACTAATTATTAGAGAAATGCAAATCAAAAGTACAATGAGGTTATCACCTCACAGTGGTGAGAATGGCCATCATCAAAAAACTGACAAACAATAAATGCTGGAGAGGGTGCAGAGAAAAGGAAACCTTCTTGCACTGTTGGTGGGAATGTAAATTGATACAGCCACTGTGGAAAACAGTATGGAGGTTCCTTAAAAAACTAAAAATAGAACTACCATATGGACCCAGGAATCCCACTCCTGGGCATACCATGAGAAAACCATAATTCAAAGAGACACATGTACCCCAATGTTCATTGCAGCACTATTTACAATAGCCAGGACATGAAAACAACCTAAATGCCCATCAACAGATGAATGGATAAAGAAGATGTGGTACATATATATATAATGGAATATTACTCAGCCATAAAAAGAAATGAAATTGGGTCATTGTAGAGATGTGGATAAACCTAGACTCTGTCATACAGAGTGAAGTAAGTCAGAAAGAGAAAAACAAGTATCGTCTATTAACGCATATATGTGGAATCTAGAAAAATGGTACAGATGAACCTATTTGCAGGGCAGGAATAGAAACGCAAACGTAGAGAACGGACGAGTGGACACAGTGGAGGAAGAGGAGGGTGGGATGAATTGTGAGATTAGGTTTGACATAAATACACTACCATGTGTAAAATAGATAGCTGGTGGGAACCTGTTGTATGGCACAAGTAGCTCAGCTCGGTGTATAACTGAATCACTTTGCTGTACAGCAGAAATTAACACAACATTGTAAATCAACCATACTTCAATAAAAAATTTATTTTAATTAAAAAAATTGGGGTCAGGGGAGACTGGTAGAAAGGCTAAATATGCAACAAAGTCACTTTACAATGGAAAAGTTTGGGAAATGTTCTGAAGAGTTGGTAATGCCTCAGGGATTTAAAGGACTTACTTGGAAGTTGGGGGGAAAATAATGAATTTGTATAGGTAAACAAGTGAAAACTTTTAACAGTCTAGTGTAAAAGCTTATTTATTTATATTGGTAACTTCTTACTACATTAATAAAAATTAGCATATTAATATATCACACAGGTATACCAACAATTATTTTTAAAAATAGTTTTAGTTTTTAAATCTAATTGTAATATCAACACATGCTCATTATAGTAAATTTGGAAAATATAGAAAAATAGAATAAGAACATAAAAATCACCCATAATTCCAGCACCTAAATATAACCATTGTTGGCATTTTGTTGTACATTCTTGTTCTTCTATGTACATGTAGAAATGCTTTAAACAAACCTTCAATAATTCTGCATCCTATTTTTGAAATCTCACATTATATAAAGATCAACTTCCTGTGCCACTAGATACTCTTCAAAATAACAATTTTTAATGGTTGTATGATATTCCATCCTACAGACAACTTATAAGTTATTCTTAACAACCCTGTTCAGAAATCTTTGACATCTTCAATAATTATTTTTCTTGGGAATGATTCCTAGAGGTAGGACCACGAAATCAAAAGGTATAAACATTTTACGGTTCCTGACATATGCTGCCTAATTGCTTTCCAGAAGGAACACACCACTTTAAATTCTCTATACCATATATAGAATGTCCCATTAAAGAAAATTCTTTATTACTTTGTGAATAATTTTTCCTTCACTTAAAATTTTAAATAATATATAAATAAGTAAAACTAAAATACATTTTAAATGATAAGAGTACCTTAATACAAATCTGAGCAACTGAATTGGTATGAGGTGTCTACCTAAGACACCCAGCCAAGCAAAGTTAGTTACTGAAGCACCAGAAAGACAGCTCCATGAAAAGGATCAAGAAGATATTACAAGAATGTAACTAGTATTAGTTTTATATCCAAATAAGAAAAAAGTTGGAATTGTACTCTTCATGCTCCTATTCAAAGAAAGTACACTTAAGTATTCCTTAAGGAATATTGAACTGTCAAGGAATATTGTAAATAGAAATTCTAGGATCTCAGGAAAAGAAATTCAAGACAGTAAAATGTAATATACTCAGGTCTAAAGAAAATGCAGAATAAAGCTGCTAATTAGATTAACTGTTAATACAAGAGACAGTTTTACAAGGTACAGTACCTGATTAGAACTGGCTTTTTCAAGTCTGTCAATCATAATTTCAAATTGCAAAGGCTTAATTTCCATCTTTCTGTTAAGTCTATTTAATAAGGTCTCATCTTCTGAATCCATATCATAATCTGGTTGTTCGTTGTCTAGATTAAAGGCTAGAAAAGAAAAAAAAAAATTCTTCAAACTCAGGAGAAATCATGGAGTTATATAGTGTTTATATTCAACCACAGAATACTCCCAAAGTATAAAGCATTGACCAAAGAGGAGTTCATGAGCAGACATCAAAAATTTGGTTTTAGAGACTCAGTTGAAGAAAAAATAAATTTTAATTCATATATGATTTAAAGTTTCACAGAACAGTAAAAACAGCAACTAGAATTTTTATTTTAAAAATAAAGGGTCACAAATATATATATTAAAATATAAAGTAGCAATTATAAAAAAAGATATTTATTCACATGGTAGTTGGTAGCATAAAGAGAAGCTATGGAACAGAATTAACAGTCCAGAAATAAACTCAAGTATAAAATATATAATGGGAATGGCATTTCAAATCACTGGAGATAAAACAGATTAAAAAAAAAAAAAAAGAGGTGCTGGCCTGACAGACTAGTTTTCTTTAAAAATAAATAAATAAATAAAATTAACATTTGCAACATTATAGATGGACCTGAGGGCATTATGCTAAATGAAATAAGTCAGAGAGAGACAAATAATGTATGATCTCACTTCTATGTGGAACCTAAAAAACAACCCAAACTCATAGAAAGAGATCAGACTTGTGGTTACCAGAGGCAGAGGGTGGGAGGAAGGGGAAATAGAGGAAGGTGGAGGAGGAGGAGGAGTATGAAAGATAAGCAAAAATTGATAGGAAAGTATAATTTTCAAAATTTCACTTTTTTGGGATACAGTTTCTTCTCTTGGCTCTCAGCCTTTATCATCCATTAACAAAGAGAACAACCAATATGGCACGTTATCAAGAGATACTGCTTGGAATATTCTTAGGGATGTGAACTAATAGCAAGAAATCTGCTGTTTAAAATGAAATCTTCTTTAAGGATTGTCCAGCTCTGAGAAGTTGAATTCTGAATCTGCCCAGAAATTTATTTCTGGGCCCCTGAAGTCAACTGCTTCTTTTTATGAACTGACAAAAATCAGCATGAGGTACTCACTAATATTTAGAATGGACCACTAAAATTTGATTTACATTAATACTATAGAAAGTATAGACATTCCTGCTATAACATGATATATGAGTTCCTCAAAAAAAAAAATCCTCTATATGCAAAATTGTACACCAAAAATAACAGGCTTATGTAAAATCTATGTAACTTTGTGTTATGAGTCCAAGCAAACCATAAACGTTACAGTAGATGGCCACGTAAGTCACTCAGAATAGCTGGCTACTACCTCAAGGGATACTAAAAATGCACAAAAATAACAGAATGGAATTGCTGGCTTGCGGATACTGAGAGAACACAGACTGTAAGGGAACTTGGCACGTTGGGGCTCCAGCAGGAAATGCAACCTGCCGCTATATGAGAGCTGTGCAAGGCTGGGGGGTATACTTTTCTGGGAAAGGAATCTTAGGTGCAGGCACTCATTTTTAATTTTTTTAATATTGAGTTGAAAGGACTCTTTCCATGTCAAGCAGCCAAGGACAAGCCTTTGCTCCTCCCTACTGAAGATTTTAATCCTGTTGCTATTCCAGCCCCCTTTGGCAAAGAAAAATCATAAAAGAACCAGGACAACTTCCATGTAGTATTGACCTCATTCCCCCCTTTTATTGATTGTTGTTGAGCTAACTGGTATCATAAACACTTGTGCAGAATAGTCTGTACAGCAAATCTGTATTACTAAGGACAAAAGTAATAATTTAATCTAGATTACCTGTCCTGATATTATTTTTCTTATAAAATCCTAAATGATACAGATTCCCCATGTCATAGCTCTTTTTTTTTTAAAATATAATTATTTATTTATTTTTGGCTTTGTTGGGTCTTCGTTTCTGTGCGAGGGATTTCTCCACTTGCAGCGAGCGGGGGCCACTCTTCATCGCGGTGTGCGGGCCTCTCACTGTCGCGGCCTCTCCCGTTGCGGAGCACAAGCTCCAGACGCGCAGGCTCAGTAGCTGTGGCTCACGGGCCTAGTTGCTCCACGGCATGTGGGATCTTCCCAGACCAGGGCTCGAACCCATGTCCCCTGCATTGGCAGGCAGATTCCCAACCACTGCACTACCAGGGAAGCCCCATAGCTCTTTTTGTAATGAATGAGATATTGTTTATAAATCTACCAATTGATAAATAAATGAGAGAAATGTATATAAAAATATTTCACAGGCAATCAACTACATAATTATATAAGCATCTATGTTACTACTCACATTCAATTTGCATTCAAAGGGCTCTTTTTTGGATGGGGTTGTCAAGAGAAAGTGTTTTATTTTTTTAATGTGGTAAAATACAAGTAACAAAATTTATTATCTTAACCATTTTTAAGTGTACAGCTTAGTGATATTAGGTACACTCACAATGCTGTGCAATCATCACCACCATCCATCTCTAGAAAGCACAAGAAGGATTTTATAATTTCCTACTACCATTTCTTGCTTATGCTACCAAAAATATGGATATACTTAGTACTGTCTAGAAATAATACCTATCTCCTACATGTGTCACAGAAACAGTTTACAGAGTAAATCAAAAGATGTTTGTAAAACATACAAAATCCTGGTTTAGTACTAAGTCAATTTATTAAGTGCTTACTTAATACGTCAGGTAGAAAGCTAGGTATAGTAGATGAAGAGATGAATCCCTGTCTGTAGTTCCTCATTTGGAGTATGACAGTATTGACTTACACTTGTAAACACTGCTGTACAGGAAAAAAACTTTCTGTCTCTCAAGATTTTCCTCCCAAACACACATACCTGATGGTCACTGGGCTTAGAACATTGTTTGTGTGTGTGTGTGTGTGTGTGTGTTTAAAAATCATTACTTATTTCTCCCGCAGTGCATCCCAAGTCTCTCCTACATCTGGTTAGTTCCAAAACTATTCAACTCCAGAGCCGGTCCAGCAATGCAGCTGCCTGCAGCCAAGCCTGGGAAGTGTCAGATACCTGCCAAGGTGTTGTAAGGCATGGGCTGTGTCCAGAGATGGAAGTGTGGAAAGCAGTCCTCCCAGTACCACTCAGCTCCACGTCTGTCAAGCACCTGGCTCAGGTGGGGCTTAGAATATTGTTTGTTTGTCTTAACAAAGTATTACAGTATATCCTTTGAATTACATGACCATATCCCAGTTTACATCTTTTCTGTCCTCTGATTTAGAGGAGCAGTATGGCTATATATCATGCTTCTTTTGGATACTTGCAGTAAAGAGGTTAACTTGGGTACATATTTCTGAATTCTAGTTCTTTGGAAGGGAATTGCACCCCTGATGGATACTGTGTGCTACTGATGAGAACGATTCAATTTCCATTCCAAATGAGTAAACCCTTTTAAAACAAGCCTGGCAATATCTCTCATGTTCTTCCTTTCCTACCAGGTCCCAGGCAATATGGCTCTAGGGAATAAAGAGAAAAAAGGCCATTCTGCCATCATAAAGAGAGTGACCAGAGAATACACTACCAATATCCACAAACACATCCATGGAACATGCACCTCATATATCGAGAAATCTGAAAACTCACCATGAAGGAGATGGAAACACCTCATGTGTATACTGCTAACAAGCTCAACAAAGCTGTCTGGACTAAAAGATTAGGAATGCACCCAACCATATTTGGGCTTGTTTATTCAGAAAACATCATTAACATGAAGATTTGCTGAAGAAGCTCTATACACTGGTCACCTATGTACATATCCTCACTTTCAACTTGCAGAGGGACAGGAGAGCAGTTTACAAATCTGAAGACCAGAAGGCTTTGCATTTCTTCCTTCCACACAGCATAGAGTAATAGGCATCTTGTAAAACAATGGGCAAACTAGGGTAATCTGTGTGGTCTACAGTGCATCTAATAATAAGCTGGTCTGCACCAAGACCCTAACGAGAAACTGAACTGTGCTCATCAATAGCACACAATACCTAGCAAAGGTACAAGTTCCGCTATGCACCGTCCCTGAGTCACAAGGGGCAAAGCTGACTCCTAAGAAGAAAATTTAAACAAGAGCACTCAAAAAATTTAAAACAAATATGATTAAGAAGGAAAATTTCTGAAGGACTTCCTCCTCCACAGCAGACAAAGCTTCCTGAGAGCTTCGCTTCAAGGTCTGGCCAATGTGATCAAGTTGCTAAGCAGATCGCTTTATGTGCTCAAGAGCGAGAAACTGGCGTTCCATCTAAGGAAGATCAGGGCCCATAGAGGCAGACCCTTCTCCTTCCCATCTTAGTTCAAAAAACAAACAAACAAACAAAACCCTAACAGACAGTTATTATGATAAAAAGTAATTGTTTAAAGTCACAATAAAGTTACTAACAAGGAGAAAGAAAAGGGCTGTCCAATCCAACTTGAATACTTCCAGTGAAGGGGCAGACAGATGTATTGTTTGACAGCTGCTTCTTACACTGAGTAAGAAGACAGTATCTGTCTTGTGTATTTCTTCTTCCACACCTCTAAAAATTGTTTACTTTCACATTAAAGAAAAAATTTTCACCTAAAAATTCACTCATCCACACATTTTTTTCTTCAATTTGAAACAGGAACAAACCATAAACAATACTCTTGAGATTTAAAACAGTTTCACATGTGGATAAAGTGATATAAACAAGAGAACAGCAATTCCTGATTTTAATTTTTTTTAATCATCAAAATTACTCCATTTTTATTAGGGAACATTTTTTACTTAAAGTTGCTTGTCTTCTGAACAGGAATCAAAGAAAAGGCTGCAGACACTAAAGGCCATGAGAATGGAGACAATATTTATTACTATGCTTTCAGATTCCTTTCCTTATGAGTTTATTTTCTCTGAAGATCAACATATATCATTAAGGGTCTATAATGTGCTAGGTTCTAACAACAGAAAGGAAGAATGGGAATACTTCAGATTGTAAAAAATTTTTTTAAATCTATGTGCAACCTGTCAAGAGGAAAACTAGAATAAACAAAATATGCTGGGAGATCTAGACTCCAATTACCTTTACCCGAATTGTATAGTAGTTACTCTTCTCTAGTAAACAGAGGGTAAAAATCTTAAAAAGTAGTAGTTCTGGGACTTCCCTGGTGGTGCAATGGTTAAGAATCCGCCTGCCAACGCAGGGGACACGGGTTCGATCCCTGGTCCGGGAAGATCCCATGTGCCATGGAGCAACTAACCCCGTGTGCCACAACTACTGAGCCTGTGCTCTAGATCCTGCAAGCCACAACTACTGAGCCCATGCGCGACAACTACTGAAGCCTGTGTGCTCTAGGGCCCATGTACTGCAACTACTGAGCCCACGTGCTGCAACTACTGAAGCCCACGTGCCCAGAGCCTGTACTCCACAACAAGAGAAGCCACTGTAATGAGAAGTCCGTGCACCGCAACGAAGAGTAGCCCTCGCTCGCCACAACTAGAGAAAGACTGCGTGCAGCAACAAAGACCCACCGCAGCCAAAGAAAAAAAAAAAAAAAAGTAATAGTTCCTAAGGGTAGTTGCAGACCAGAACCCAGATGTTCAATTAATCATGTAACTCCCTTTCCTTGTGTTGGTGGAAAAACAACAGGTGTGGAGGAAAATTACATAACTAAAATATGGTTACTCAACAATATTTAATACAGTAAAAATCTCACTGTCATAAAGTAAACTTTGGATAATTTTCATTTTTAAAAAGTTTTTTTTCTTATTCCTGGAATCCATTTTGAATTTTCTCTTTCAAATCTCCTTGTTACCTTTTCTTTTTCTAGTACACCAGGGTCATGTTAAAAAGCAAGACAAAACAAAAAAGTTTACAAATAATAAAAAGTTACATGACCTAGAGTTGGAAACATCTTATCTTACAGATCAGAAAACTGAGGTTAAGAACTTTGGTGAATTGAGCACAGGTTTCAGGGTCTCGACTCAGAGCTCAGTGCTTCTCCCACTATACCACACAGATGCTAAATTAAACCCTTCTAATCATAAGAGTTATAATAAAAAGTTCTTTGTCAACGGGAAATAAATTAAAAGACTGTTTTTGTTCAGCCATGGACTTAAATGATTAAGATAATAAATTACATACATTTAATAACCAAAGATAAAAAGATTAATTTACAAATAAAGCAAATGCCAGTTGACTACAATGCATGTAAAAGAAGATACTGAGAACCCAGTGCACCAGGCACTCAAGGATTTGTTAAAAACAAACAATAAAAATTAAAATGAGAACAAACTCTAATAAGACTTTCCCACTTAAAGTTATTTTACATCTAGAAAATGTCCAACATTTACCTATGAATCATCAATGATAATTTTTTTAACGTAAAAAGAAGCAACATTATACAAAGCTCCTACTTTTATGCATCTTCAAATTTCCTAAATGCTTACTTCTGGACACTATTTGCCAATATCCAATCCCTTTTTTTCTTTCTTTCTTTTTTCCCCCAATCCCTTTGATGCAAGCAACAAAATAAGACAGAGGCACTACAGCACCTTGTTTTGTAAAGGTTCTTCTTTGAAAGTATTAACAATAACACTTATAAGAGTGTCATTCACTTAAAAACTCTCTAGTCTACCTCTTCTTCCAGCTCTGCACTTCCTTTCTTATACAACTTTCCAAAATTATGTTTATTAATCCTTTGAACCCAGTAACAACAAACACTGACTATACAACATGTACAACATGTGTTAACAGGCTCCCTGCTAAATTAAGACAGATAGCAACACCATAAAGCATAGAGAAAGTGGTGAAAGGTAATTCCAGACAGAGAGGGTAGCAGGAAAAAACACAGAGAATATGCTTAACTACAAAAGGCATAAATGATCAATAATGAGTTTGGATAGGAGGCTATATGATTCCAATGTACCTTCAAATAGTAGGACAAAAATTCAAAACCATATGCCCACAGAAGCTGTATGCACATATATAAAATGTATATATATTTTTTAAAAGTAGAGTTGAAGAGTTTTACAAGTCTAGCATCAGCAATGCTATTGCATATCTAAATCTCAGTTAAATGGAACCCAGTGTACATTAAAGTGGGCTCTGACCAGGTAGACCTATGAACTAGGAAGCAGTTGGAATAAAACATCTTCCTAAGATCCCATATACTTAAGTCTAAGGAAGTCCAGGGATCTGACAAAGGCTCATAAGTCTCTCCTTGACCTAAGTATCATCAAAGCCTTTAAAACAGTGTTTCTCAAACTTAAGCATTCACCAGAATCATCTGATTGAATCAAACAGATTGCTGAGCTTGACGACCAGTTTCTGACCCAGTAGATCTGGAGTGTGGCTTGTGAATTTGTATTTCTAACAAGTTCCCAAGTGATGCTGGACAACATTTTGAAGACCTCTAACCTAAACCCAAGTCTTCACTCTTAAAAGATTATAAACTTTACTTACTCCTCATGTGAAATACAATGAATTTTAAAAATTCTTGTATTGTTAAGATCCTCAGGCTTCAAATAACTTTCAAAGATACTTAATGACGAACTAGTATATCTCAAAGTTCAGAAGCAACCCAAGCACCATCTCCTCCTCTGCTTGGAGCTCTCCAAGGTTCTGATAACCTCCAAATCTAGCTGTTCTAAATGTTGTACCAAGAGATCATATGAATCTTGATAAAGTCAGAATTCTTGACTTTGATTCTCCAAGATTTCCTACTGTTATAAGACTTGACTAGAGACCTTACTTACACTTTATTCCCAATGTACAGAAAAAGAAAGTGAAGTGCAGAAGAGTTCAAGGCCACTTTTTACAAGATTATATAGTGATCCAAGGCTGTCTACCAACTAATTTATTCTAAAAGGAGTTCCAGGTTTATACTATAATCAGGATTATTCTCGTAGTCTTTCTGCTGACTAGCCAACAAACTACATTCCTCTCCCACTTTGAAGAATTCACTTTTTATATAAACAAAAAGTATTACTGGTCAAAATCAGTAGCAATGACTACAACTATGGGAACCACAGACCATGAGAATGGGTAAGTGGATACTCTGAATTTTCGGGTAGAGATTTTCATAGAGAGGGGAAAGAGCCTAATGATATCAGATAGGACCCAGGGGGTGTGATAGTGATTTAAAAAAAAAAAGGTGTATAAAGATAATGATCCCTTTATTCTCCCTCAAATTATGTTTTTTCTTATTAGTCTTCTCTTTTCTCCTCCTTCAGATTCTTCCTCCCGTGTTTTCTAACAACTCAATAGACAACTGGGCAAGTAACAGTTCAGGACATAAAAATGCTAATGGATTCTAAACACATGAAAAGACCCTCAACCTCATTCATAATAAGAAATCCAAATTAAAACTATACTGAGAAATCGGGGCTTCCCTGGTGGCACAGTGGTTGAGAATCTGCCTGCCAATGCAGGGGACACGGGTTCGAGCCCTGGTCTGGGAAGATCCCACATGCCGCAGAGCAGCTGGGCCCGTGAGCCACAACTACTGAGCCTGCGCGTCTGGAGCCTGTGCTCCGCAACAAGAGAGGCCACGATAGTGAGAGGCCCGCGCACCGCGATGAAGAGTGGCCCCCACTTGCCGCAACTAGAGAAGGCCCTAGCACAGAAACGAAGACCCAACATAACAATCAATCAATCAATCAATAAATAAATCTTTAAAAAAAAAAAAATTCCTTTCAAAACTATACTGAGAAATCAGAGTAAAGTCTGGGTTTTAGGTAATAATAATAACGTACCAATATGGTTTCTTAGATTCAACACATGTGCCACAGTAATGCATGATGATAATATTAGAAGAAACTGAAACTGGATGAGAGGTATACAGGAACACTCTGTACTACCTTCACAACTTTCCTGTAAATCTAAAATTTTTCCAAAATCAAAAGTTTATTTAAAAAAAAAAATACTACTGATACACTGAGGTGTATCATCTCTTACCTACCAAACTGGCAAAAATCAAAAAATTCAAAAGCAGTCTTTTGACCAGGATATGGGGAAATAAGCTCTCTCATACTTTGCTAGTGGACATACAAACTGGTATAACCCTTACAGAGGGCAATTTGATAACTTCTGTAAGAAAAAATATAATCGTACCTTTATGAAATTCTTTATATTCAAAATTATTCACTGAAGCACTATTTGTAATAACAAAACACTGGAAACAATCCAAGTTTCCTTCCATAGGAAACTGGATAATAAACTGGCACATCCCAAACACAAAGGACTACTTATGCAGTAGTAAAAAGGCATGAGGACACACTCTACATGCTGATATAGGATAATTTCTAGACTATATTCTTACACATACACACACACACAAAATATGCTAAAAAGTACATACAGTGTGCTAATTTTTGTGTAAGAAGGGGTATAAGAATATAATTTCCTATGTACTTCAGTTTGTGTAACAAAACCCTAAAAGAATAGATAGACTAATAAAAGTGGTTACTTATAAGGGGAGGGTGACTGGAGTAGAGGGTAGACAGGGATGAAGTTGTTTTTGCATATTTTTATTTTGGAATCTTCTAAATGCATTATCTATTTAAAGATAAAGTAAAATCATGTTACTTTGCGACTCTAAAAACAATTGTGTGTTTTAAGAAAATATTCTGGGTCTGTGATCCCTATGTACTGTGATCCCCAGATTCTTCTGTTCAAACCTCTTATCCTTCTCATTCACTCTCAACCAATCTTTCAACAAGTACAGTAGGAGGGCAAAAAGCCTCACTCAGACATCTGCGTTCACGCAGTACCTTGGCTTAATTAGTATAAACTAATTCTACAATTATATATTTTATATCAGTAAGAACACACATTCTATTAATATCTATAGTGTAAAATAATTAATAAATAAGTCACAGAAAGAGCACATATCTCTCTAGCCCACTAAATGGTCAGGAACTTGAGAAATTAAACAGCAGTATTCTTATAAAGAGACTTGTTTTAATGTTAGCAAAGTATTAAATGGACAAGGAAGTAAACTCAGTATACAGAAGATATCAGAAAGATTTAAAATAGAAATCTTAATAGATCTGAAAAAATCCAAACGTATAAAACATGAATTAGAGAGCAATGAATAATTTCTTTTACAAAAAGAGACTCTTTAACTAAAGAAGATTTCACCAAATATTCTTTCCAAAAATCAGCCCTACGGTAGATATATCTCATTTTAAAATACACATTTTAGACTTCAAAACATATTGCAATGATACAATAATCAAATCTGTGTGGCTGCCATAAAGACAGACATACAGACCAATGGAACAGACAGCAAAGAAATAAACCATTATGTATATGACCAAATGATCAAAAAGGGTACCAAGGCTAAACAATGGAGAAAGGATAGTCTCTTCAACAAATGGTGTTGGGAAAACTGGAAATCCATGTGCAAAATATGAAGATAGCAAAAAAAAAAAAAAAAAATGAAGATGGACACTTATCTTACATCATATACAAATATCAACTTGAAACTCCTAGAAGAAAACAAAGGCAGAAAACTTCATGAGACTGGATTTGCCTATGATTACTTGAATATGACATCAATAGCACAGGCTACAAAAGCAAAAATAGACAAATGGGACTGCATCAAACGGAACAATCTAAAGAGTGAAAATATGGAGTGGGAGAAAATATTTGCAAAACATATATCTGATAAGGGTATAACATATACCTTTATGTAAGAATATATAAAGAACTCCTACAACTCAAGAACAAAAAACCAAATAACCGATTTAAAGGATATGAATAGACAATTTGCCAAAGAAGATATACAAATATCCAACAAGCATATGAAAAGATGCTCAACATCACTAAACATTAGGGAAACACAAGGCTACAATGAGATGTCATCTCACCTTCATTAGGATGGCCACTTCTAAAATAAAACACAACACAAAAAATTACACTTGGGGTGAAAGTGGAGAAATTGGAACCCTGTGCACTGTTGGTAGGATGATAATATAGGTGCTGCCACCGTGGAAAAAATATGAAGTTTCCTCAAATACTAAAAGTAGAATTACCATGTGATCCAGCAATCACAGTTCTGTGCATATATCCAAAAGAACTGAAAATAGGATCTCAAAGAGATATGTGAACACCCATGTTCACTGCAATGTTGTTTACAACTGCCAAGATATGGAAGCAACCAAAATGCCCATCAACAGATGAATGGATAAACTAAATGTGGTATATACATACAATGGAATATTATTCAGCCTTAAAAAAGAAGGAAATCTTGTCATATGCTACAACATGGATGAACTTCAAGGACATTATGCTAAGTGAAATAAGCCAGTCACAAAAAGACAAATACCACAGGATTCCACTTAAAGTAGACAAATTCACAGATACAAAAAGTAGAACGGTGCTTGTCAGGTACTGCAGGGAGGGTGTTAACAGGGAATTGTTTAGTTTCAGTTATACAAAATAAAAAATTCTAGAACTTCCCTCGTGGCGCAGCGGTTAGGAATCCGCCTGCCAATGCAGGGGTCATGGGTTCGATTCCTGGTTTGGGAAGATCCCACATGCCATGGAGCAACTAAGCCCATGTGCCACAACTACTGAGCCTGCACTCTGGAGCCCGTGAGCCACAACTACTGAGCCTGCATGCCACAAATGCTGAAGCCCGTGTGCCTAGAGCCAGTGCTCCGCAACAAGAGAAGCCACCGCAATGAGAAGCCTGCGCACTGCAACGAAGAGTAGCCCCCGCTCGCCGCAACTAGAGAAAGCCCGTGCACAGCAACAAAGACCCAACACAGCCAAAAATGAGTAAATAAAATAAATAAATTTTAAAAAAAATTCTAGAGATCTTTTGTACAATGATGTGCATATAGTTAACAATACTGTAATGTATACTTAAAAAGTGTTAATAGAGAAAATTTGTTATGTGTTTTTTACCACAACAAAACAACAACAAAAACCCCATTTTAGGGACTTCCTTGGTGGTCCAGCAGTTAAGACTCTGAGCTCCCTATGCAGGGGGCCTGGGTTCGATTCCTGGTCAGGGATCCCGCATGCTGCAACTAAGAGCCCACATGCCGCAACTAAAGATCCCGCACACTGCAATGAAGATACCGCACACTGCAACAAAGATCCCAGAGCAGCCAAATAAATAAATAAATATTTAAAAAACAAAACAAAAACACCCATTTTAACCTGAATCAAATCCCAGGAAACAGGCAAACCCAAATTGTGGAACACTGTACAAAATTAATTGGCCTGTACTCAAAAATGTCAGTGGCATGATGCACAAAAAGATTTAGGAATAGCCCAAAGCCGTCATGTGATGGCTGGATGCAACATATCATCTGAAGTTTTCCTTCACTATAAAGAATATTACTGGGGCAATTATTAAAATATAAATGAGGTGAACAGATTAGGTAATTGCAGTGGCAATTACTGATTTTGATAACTGTGCTTTGGTTATGTAAGAGAATGTGTTTTTAAGAAACACACACTTAAGTATTCATAGATAAAGAGCATGACCTCTGTAACTTACTCTAAAAGGGTTCAAAACAAAAATAACGTGGAAGTAAGGACATGGCTGAACTCAACACCACTATCAATCATATTATGGATATAATGGACATCCATGGACCACATCATCCAACAACACAGATTACACATTCTTTTCAAGCTCACACGGAACACTGACCAAGATACCACATCCTGGGACATAAAAAAACACCTTAATAAAATTAAAAGAATAAAAATCATATAACATCTGCTCTCACATCACAATGGAATTAAACTAGCAATCAATAAGAGAAGCATAGCTGGAAAATCCCAAAATACTTAGAGTTTAAACAATACACTTATAAATATGGTCAAAGATGAAATATCAAGAGAAATTTTAAAATATTTTGAACTAAATGAAAATGTAACTCATCAAAATTTGTGGGATGTAAAAAAGCAGTGCTTATAAGAAAATTTAAGCATTGAATGCATATATTAGAAAAGAAGAAAGATCTAAAATCAATAATCTAATCTTCCACCTGTGGGAACTGGAAAAGGAAGAGCAAATTAAATCCAAAGTAAGCAGAATAAAAGAAATAGAGTAAGAAATAGAGCAGAAATCAGTGAAAGTGAAAACAGGAAATCAATAGAGAAAAATATCAACAAAACCAAAAGCTGGTTTTTGGAAAACATCAATAAAATCAATAAGGCTCTAGCCAAGCTAACTAAGGAAAAAGGAGACAGAACATAATTACTAATATCAGAAATTTAAAAGTAGGGAGCATCACTACCGAATCCATGGACATTAAAAGGATGGTCAAAGAATACTGTGAACAATTCTATGCCCACAAATTTGATAACCTTTATGAAACGGACTAATTCCTTGAAAGACACAATCTGCCAAAACTCACACAAGAAAAAATATACAATCTGAATAGGCCTGTCTCTATTAAAGAAATTGAATCAATAATTAATAATCTTCCAAAACTGAAAGCACCAGGCACAGATGGGCTCACTGGTGAATTTTACCTAACATTTAAGGAAGAAATCATATCAATTCTCTACAATGTCTTTCAGAGGATAGAAACAGAGGGAATTCTTCATAACTCATTCTATGAGGCCAGCATTACCCTAATACCAAAATCAGATAAAGACATTACAAGAAAACTACAGACCAATATCTCACGAACATAGAAGCAAAAATCCTCAATAAAATCGAATCTAAAAATGTATAAAAAGAATTATACTCCATGACCAAGTGAGATTTATCACAGGTATGCAAAGCTGGGAAAAAAATCAAATGTAACCCACCACATTAACAAAGAAAAAAGTCAAAATTATTTCAATAGATATAATTATTTCTGCTCTATTTTGGTTTCTGGTCAAACCAAAAACCAAAACTCTATTGGTATCAGTAGATTTCTGCTCTATCTCTTATCCTATTTCTTTTCTTCTGTTTACTTTGGATTTAATTTGCTCTTCCTTTTACAGTTCCCACAGGTGGAAGATTAGATTATTGATGCAGAAATAAAGCAGAAAAAGCATTTAACAAAAAAATGTTTTTTTGTTAAAAAGCATTTAACAAAATCCAACCATGATAAAAACTGACAGCAAACTAGGAATAGAGAGAAACTTCCTCAACTTGATAAAGAACATCCACAAAAAACTTACAGCAAACATCATACTTAGTGGCGTGAAACTAAGAGTTTTCCTACCAATATCAGAAACAATGCAAGGATGTCCCCTCTCACCACTGCTTTTCAACGTTGTACCAGAAGTCCCAGCTAATGCAGTAAGACAAAAAAAAAAAAGAAAAAAGGAAACAAAAGCTATAAAGACTGGGAAGGGAGAAATTAAACTGTCTTTGTTCACAGATGATAAGCTTGTCTATGTACATATGTATATACATTCTATGAAAGAACTGACCAAAAACTCCTGGAACTAAGTGATTATAGCAAGGTTGCAGAATACAAGGTTAATAGACAAAAGTCAAACACTTTCCTATATACTGCAATGAGAAAGTGGAATTTGAAACTAAAAACACAAAACCATTTACATTAGCATCCAAAAAAATGAAACATTAAGGTACAAATCTAAAAAAAAATATGAAAAAGTTCTATATGAGGAAAACAACAAAACTCTGGTGAAACATATCAAAGAATTAAATAAATGGAAAGACAGTCATGTTCATGGGTAGGAAGACTCAATTTGGTTAACACATCAGCTTTTCCCAACTTGATCTAAAGATTCAATGCAATCTCAATCGAAATCCCAGCAAGTCATTTTGTGTATCAATCAGTACTGACAAAGTGATTCTCAAGTTTATATGAAGAAGCAAAAAAATCCAGAATAGTCAACAGAATACTGAAGAAGAATAAAGTCAGAGGACTGACTTCAAGACTTACTATGAAACTACAGTAATTCAGACAGTGTGCTATTGACCAAAAAATAGACAAAAAGATGAGTGGAAGAGAATAAGAGGGTCCAGAAATAGACCCATACAAATACACTCAACTGGTCTTTGAAAAGGAGCAAAGACAATTCAATGGAAAAAGAATAGTCTTTTCAACAAACAGTGCTGGGACAACTGGACATCCATATTAAAAAAGATGAATCTAGGCACAAACCTTACACCTTTCACAAAAATTAACTCAAAATGAATCACAGACCTAAATGTAAAACAGACCTATAAATGTACTAGAAAGTAACATAGGAAAAAATCTAGATGCTCTTATGTTTGGTGATGAGATTTTACAAATACCACCAAAAGCAAGATCCATGAAAGAAAAAAATTAAGTTGGACCTCTTTAAAATTAAGAACTTCTTCTCTATGAAGGACACTATGAAAAGAATGAAAAGATAGCCACAGACTGGGAGAAAATATTAAAAAAACTCATATCTGATAAAGGACTCCAAAATATATACAGAACACTTAAAATTCAACAGTAAGGGACTTCCCTGATGGCACAGTGGCTAAGAATCCACCTGGCAAGGCAGGGGACACAGGTTCAAGCGCTGGTCTGGGAAGATCCCACATGCCGCGGAGCAACTAAGCCCGTGTGCCACAACTACTGAGCCTGCGCTCTAGTGCCCGCATGTTGCAACTACTGAAGCCCGCGCGCCTCGAGCCCGTGCCCCGCAACAAGAGAAGCCACTGCAATGAGAAGACTGCGCACCTCAACGAAGAGTAGCCCTTGCTTGCCGCAACTAGAGAAAGCCTGCGCACAGCAACAAAGACCCAATGCAGACAAACATACATACATACATACGTACATACACAAATAAATAAAATTTAAAAAAAAAATCTACAGTTTTTTTCAACAGTAAGAAAACAAAGATCCCAATTAAAAAATGGGTAAAAGATCCAACAGACACCTCACCAAGGAAGATATACAAACTGCAATTAATGATATGAAAAGGTACTCAACATCCTAGGTTATTAGGGAATTACAAGTTAAAATAATGAGATACCATTACATACCTATTAGAATGGCTAAAATTCTAAATTGACAATACCAAAAGCTGATGAGGATACAGAGCAACATGAGCTCTCATTCACTGCTGGTAGAAATGCAAAATGGAATAGCCACTTTGGAAGTCAGTTTGGCAGTTTTTTACAAAGCTAAACACTGCCTTACTGTACAAACCAACAATTGCACTTCTAGGTATTTACCCAAAAGACATAAAAACTTATGTCCACACAAAATCATGCTACTACTTAGAGTACATTTTTCATAATTGCCCAAAATTGGAAGCAACCAGGGTGTCCTTCAATAGGTAAATGACTAAACAAACTCTGAATTATCCATACAATGGAATATTATTCAATGATTAAAAAAAAACAACAACTATCAAGCCAAAAAAAAATTAGAAGAATCTTAAATGCATACTGATAAGTTAAGGAAGCCAGTCTGAAAAGCCTATGTACTGTATAATTTCACCTACATTACATTTTGGAAAAGGCAAAACTACAGAGAGAGCAAAAAGATCAGTGGTTGCCAGGGATTTGAAGGAATGAATAGGTGAAAATACAGGGAGTTTTTATCGTAATTCAACTATAGGATAATGTAATGGTGGATCTATGACATGGATTTTTAAAAATCCATAAAACTGTACAACACAAACACCAAAGAGTATGGACTTTAGTTAATAAGGTACTGACTACATTAACTGTAACAAATGTACCACACTAATGCAAGATAATAATAGTGGAAATTGTGTGTGTGTGTGTGTGTGTGTGTGTGTAGGAGGTAGTATATGGGAATTCACTGTACTATCTGCTCAATTTTTTGTAAATCTAAAAATGTTTAAAAAAAACCTATTAATCAACTTAAAAATATGTAAAGGACCTGAACATTTGTCCAACGAAGATACATGAATGGCTAACACGTACATGGAAAGATGCTCGGCCTCACTAATTATTAGGGAAATGCAAATCACAATCACAAGATATCACCTCATGCCTGTTAGAATGACTAGCACCAGAAAGACAAGAGATAACAAATGCTGGTAAGTATGTGGAGAAAAGGGAACCCTTGTGCGCTGTCGGTAGGAATGCAAATTGATACAACCACTATGGAAAACAGTATGGAGGTCCCTCAAAAAGTTAAAAATAGAACTACAATATGATTCAGCAACCCCACTTCTGGGAATAAGCCAAAGGAAATGAAAACACTGTGTTGAAGAGATATATGCACCCCCATGTTCACAGCAGCCTTATTTATAATAGCCAAGACATAGAAACAACCTAAGTGCCCATCGACAAACGAAAGTTGTGGTACAATGGAATATTATTCAGCCATTAAAAAGCAGGAAATCCTGCCCATTTACGGGCATTATGGATTGACCTTGAGGGCATTATGCTAAGTGAATTGAGTCAGAGAAAGGTAGCAAATACTGTATGATCTCACTTAGAAGTAGATATAAAAAAAAAATTTCCAACCCCCCACCCCAAACTCATAGAAAGAGAGATCAGATTTGTGATTACCAGAGGTGGGAGGTTGGGGGAGGGAGAACTGGATGAAGGTGGTCAAAAGGTACAAACTTCCAGTTATAAGATAAGTAAATTCTGGGGATGTAATGTACAACATGATGACTACAGTTAACATGGCTCTATGTTACATATGAAAGCTGTTAAGAGAGTAAATCCTAAGAGTTCACATCACAGGGGGAAAAATATTTTTTTAAAAAAAATTTATTTATTTATTTATTTTTGGCTGTGTTGGGTCTTCGTTTCTGTGCAAGGGCTTTCTCTAGTTGCGGCAAGTGGGGGCCACTCTTCATCACGGTGTGCGGGCCTCTCACTATCGCGGCCTCTCTTGTTGCAGAGCACAGGCTCCAGACGCACAGGCTCAGTAGTTGTGGCTCACGGGCCTAGTTGCTCCGTGGCATGTGGGATCTTCCCAGACCAGGGCTCGAACCCGTGTCCCCTGCATTGGCAGGCAGATTCTCAACCACTGCGCCACCAGGGAAGCCCAGAGAAAAATATTTTTATTCTTCTTTCTTTTTCTGTATATGAAGTGATGGATGTTAACTAAATTTATTCTGGTAATCATTTCAAAATACGTGTAAGGCAAATCATCATGCTGTACACCTTAAACTTACACAGTCCTGTATGTCAGTTATATCTCAATAAAACTAGAAGAAAAAAAAAGCATGGATTCTGGAATCTGACTGCCTGGTTTAAATTCTGCCTCCCTTAATTACAAGGTCTTGGGAGCATGCTCCTAAAACTTTTTTTATGGCTCAGCAGTATTTCATTGTGTATATATACCACATCTTCTTTATCCATTCATCTGTTATGGACACTTGGGTTGCTTCCATATCTTGGCAACTGTAAATAATGCTGCTATGAACACTGAGGTGCATGTACCTTTTCGAATTAGTGTTTTTGTTTTTTTCAGATATACACCCAGGATTGGTACTGCTGGGTCATATGGTAGTTCTATTTTTAGCTTTTTAAGAAACCTCCATACTGTTCTCCACAGTGGCTGCACCAATTTACATTCCCACCAACAGTGTATGAGGGTTCCCTTTTCTCCACATCCTCACCAACGTTTGTTATTTGTTTTCTTTTTGATGACAGCCATTCTGACAGGTGTGAGGTGATACCTCATTGTGGTTTTGATTCGCATTTCCATGATGATTAGTGATGTTGATCATCTTTTCATGTGCCTGTTGCCCATCTGCATGTCCTCTTTGGAAAAATGCCTATTCAGTTCTTCTGCCCGCCCCCCCTCCTTTTTTTGGCCACGCCAGTTGGCATGTGGGATCTTAGTTCCCCTGCCAGGGATTGAACCCACGCCCCCTGCGTTGGAGCGCTGAGTCTTAACCACTGGACCACCAGGGAAGTCCCCTTCTACCCATTTATAAATCAGGTTGTTTTCTTGATGTTGAGTTATATGAGCTGTTTATATATTTGGATATTAATCCCTTATTGGTCATATCATTTGCAAATATTTTCTCCCATTCAGTAGGTTGTCTTTTCATCTTGTCAGTAGTTTCCTTTCTTGTGCAAAAGCTTTTAAGTCTAATTAGGTCCCATTTGTTTATTTTTGCTTTTATTTCCTTTACTTTAGGAAACGCATCCAAAAAAATATGGCTGCAATTTATGTCACAGCGTTCTGCCTATTTTTTCCTCTAGGAGTTTTATAGTATCCAGACTTACATTTAATCCATTCTTAGTTTATTTTTGTATATGGTGTTAGAGAATGTTCTAATTTCCTTCTTTTACAAGTAGCTGTCCAGTTTCCCAAACACCACTTATTGAAGAGACTGTCTTTTCTCCATTGTATATTCTTGCCTCTTTTGTTGTAGATTAATTGACCATAAGCAAGTGGGTTTATTTCTGGGCTCTCTATCTTGTTTCATTGATCTACGTGTCTGTTTTTGTGCCAGTACCATACTGTTTTGATTACTGTAGCTTTGTAGTATAGTCAGAAGTCAGGGAGCATGATTCCTCCGGCTCTGTTCTTCTTTCTCAAGATTGTTTTGGCTATTCAGGGTCTTTTCTGTTTCCACACACATTTTAAAAGTATTTGTTCTAGTTCTGTGAAAAATGCCCTTGGTAATTTTTTTAAAATAGTGGACATAAGTAAATGCATATAGGCCCGAGGGGCATGCTCCTTGTACTCAGACTTCTCTTTCACCTCTCTATCCCAGACTGTCAAATGATTATTTTGTTTTCCCAAATACCTGGAATTACTTAATATGTAATTTTCTAAGTTTTAGGGCTCCTCATCCTTTCCTGGATTAGTAGTTACCCAGATACTACTCTACCATTTTAGCACTACTGCCCACACTCACAGGTTTATCCAAGGATAGGAGGCTTAGCACAATCTTGAGAAGAGAGGAAGACCCTTAAAGCCAGCTAATCTGAATGTAGGTTGCCCTCAGGGCCTGACCTTGCTCACTGCCCCTCATATCACTCCTCTAACCACCTCAACCTGGAATCTAGCTTCACCTGGAATGTGTTGTCCACAAATCTGATACAATCCACTCCTATACTTGTGGCATGGCTTTTCTGGTATTTATTTAAATGTGTGATGTCATTTCTGTTCAATTTGATTTCTTAACAGATATCCAGTGACATTTTTACAAGAAATAATGTTCCTAGAATGCATCCTTTCCACCAAAAAGTTTTACTGTATAAACAAAACAATGCTCTTCATTTGGTATCTTCTCCAACTCTTGCCAATCAAAACATATTTGTCCTGCCAAAGCAAAAGGTCAGTTATCATCATTTTTGTTTAATAGGGAGAACAGCAAAAAACATTCCAAGGATAATGAAATTAAAGTTGGATGTTAGATCAGCATCTGTCTCACTCCTGCTGAAAACCTAGTAGAATACATATGTCCACCTTACACTAAATAAGCAGAATTTTTCTTCTTTTCCAATTGTAGACTTGACAATGGCCAGCTTCACTGAACTGAGGAGTCAGTTTCAAGTGTACTGAGGTGTACGGCAGTGTACACACATGGACAGGCACCTTCCCAGGGCTTAAGATGTTGGCTGCAGACACAAACAGCAGAATTCAGTTTCCTTTGAGTGGGTTCCTCTCCCTCCCTGACAGATAACAAGGGGTGCTACCCCACCAATTCTTTCTCCTGAACTCTTTCTTTCAGCCAAGAAACAGGTGAGACATTCTACTGATCTGTGTTTGTAGGAGTAATGCACTGAGAAGGGGAAGTGAACCTTCATTTCAAAACAAGCAAAGGAGTCCTGTTTCAAAGAAGCATTTAATTGAGTTTGAAACTGGACATAAATTAACTACAGAATACTTATGAAACAATATCTTAAGTTCCTTCACTTTCTAAAATTCTGAGATACTGTAAAATATGATATTAAGTAAAAGGGGTAATAGGAGGTCAAAATAAAGAATTTACTGCAATGTAAACAAAGTCATTTCCTTAAAAAAAAAAAGTTTGGATCTTGAATTTAATGAAGTTCTTAAACTCCAAAAGGAATGAAAGAATTTTAACATCTGGGTTGAGGTACCCAAAGTAAATTTGTTATAACAGTAAGTAAAACAGAAGTAGCATTTTCTGTATGTCACACAACTGACCAATGTGTAGAATTAGCTTAAGTGAGGAACAGTTTGAGTATCTAGGGTCATCAACGACTATAGGTCACCAAGATGCTTTCGACCTGGTCAGAACACCACAATGTGTTGTGATTAAATAAGTTCCCCAGAATACCAATATGGGTTACTATGGTGAACTGGTACCGAAAGGGACAGGAAAGAATAGGCAGGTTTATCTCACATCCACACCAAGACTGGAGTCATTCCACTCCTAACTCCTTCTTGGCAGACACTTTTTGTCCTAAAATGACACTGTTGGTGAATAAGTGAGCTCAATTTTTAACCTGATCCACAGAGCAGGTCTCTCAATTTCACTGTACACACCAATTATTTCATTTTTGTATTTAATTCTGTATACAATTTTGAGTCCTACGAGATCGATGTCTCAAAAAAGTCATGATGTGTATGCTTATATCTTCACCATTCATTCACTGATTTATTTATTTGGCAAATATTTAACTGCATACCTAATCATATGCTAGGTACTACAGTAAGCAGTAAAATTAAAAGGGAAAAAAGAAGTCCCTCCTCTCAATGAGCCTTATGACCTAGTGAAGCAACAGAGGGCAAACAATCACAACTGCAGGTGGTCGATGCACACAACACAGGAGGGCTTGAGGTAAACAGTGCCAAGAACTCTGCTTAGAGGGGTCAGGAAAAGGCTCCTAAAGGTAGTCCTGGAGACGAGCCTTGAAGAACAAGTTGTATTTTAAAAAGAGGAGAAGAGAAGTAAAGGGCTATGTAAAGGCCTGGAGGCATGAAAAAATAAGAGATAAGTCAGAGATCTAAAAGGAGCTCATTATTATTGTAGCTGGAAGTGTGAAGGGTTAGAGGAATGGGGGGTGGGGCGCGGTGTTCTGAGACTGTAGTGTAGGACTGTACGGAGAATGAGATGCAGCTTCTGTTCCTGAGGAACTTACAGTCTAGTGGAGGAAACAGACCTCCAACAGTTCATTTCAATTAGGCTGATGTCATGGTGGAAGAACACACAGCAAATTGTGACTGGACAGGCACAAAGGAGGGCCTTAAACACCACACAAATATGTTAAAATTTTATCCCACAGGCAACAGTGAGTCTTTGAAAAATTCTAAATGGGTACCAATCACAACAGTGGCAGTGTGGATGACTGGAAGGTACAAAGACTAGAGCAGAGCAATACAATACAATACTTTGGCAGACCAATACAAAGGTGTCTGCCAAAGCCCAGGCAAGCAATGTGATGGGCCTGAGCTAAGCCGCCCTACTGTGGCAACTGTGTTTTTCTAGCCAGGGAAATGGGAGGCGATTCTTTCAAATCTATCATTAAAAGAAGAAAAAGAAAAATCCAGAGCAATATTTTCTGAAATTCCTTGTATTCAAGGACTTAGAAAGAAGTTATATCAAGCCTTCCTTGAAAAAAGAGTCAACAATAACGAGGTTAAATTTTAGTACAGATAAACTTAAGGTCAATAATAGGCAAGCAGGTAAGCAAATAATGGAATATAAATATGATAGAAAATTATATATACATTGAAAATGACAATAGGAGACTGTATAGAAACCTGAGGAACTTAAAATATATGTAGAAAAGGCAGGAAAAAAATTGTATGTGTAGTACAATTTAGTATAGTATATAAAATATATATGCTGACAGACTAAAAGAGAAAAAATGAAAGTTAAAATAATTTTCTATTATTTTTATTCCATTTATTACAACAATAGAATAAAATGAAATGAAAAAAACAACACAAGATTAATGTTTATTGTATCTAATGGGCCCCACCCAGATGGGTTACATCCGATTTCTGGTTCCAGTTTCCTACAATGGCTTTTACAAATGGTCCTATTGTCCAGCTACATTGTTATTAAAATACAAAAAAAGGGGGGAGGGGATACGTTGGCTTGAAAACTCCTTAAAATTCATATTAAGGACAGCTATCTCGTTCCTGATACAAAGCCAAGGAAAATTCAACACTCTAAAGGGACTCAAAGTCAAAGACATAGTGGAAACAAATCACACAAATAATTTTTGCAAGTGTATTTCTCTTGAATGCTTAGGGGAAAAGTCTCTGGAAAATGGTTCTGACACCTAAGGGCTTTTAAGCCATTTAAAAACAATTGAACCAGTCAACAAACATGCCATTTATTGAGCATCTATAAGCCATGCATTTAACACTAAAGATACAAAGGGAAAATAAAACATAGTCCCTGCCCTCAAGGAGCTCACAGTCTAAAAGGAGAGAAAGAATGGCTACAAACAAATGCAATAAAGTATGCTGAGTCCTCTGATAGAGGTATGTACAAGGTGCTAAGATAAGCAAAGAAGAGAGGTAGAATGAGAAATCAGGGTAAGCTTCAAAAGGGAGTTAGGTCTTAAATGAGCTACAGAAAGGGAAAGAAGACTTGAATAGCATATGCAAGGAAATGTGAAACAACAGGCAAATGTGGATAATTTTAAGTTATTCCCTATGGTGCAAAGAGTGAGACAAAGAGCAACAGGAAATGAGGTTAAAGGGGTAGCAGGTAATAAATCACAAAGGGCCTTGTACTCGAATTAGAGAATTTGGCTATTACTGAATTCTGTCAAATCTATATAAGATGCACCATTACTTTATGTACTGCAAGAAAGAAAAAAAAAAAGCTTTACATTGGGGTCTATCAATAAATTTAATAGAATACTCCTGCATAAAGCTATACTACCAAAGGGCAACAGCCTCAGTGTAAGATAAAGAAATAAACTAGCCATGTAGAAAGGAACAGCATGAAACTATATTTCTCAACTTGCCCTTAGGTGGAAGGAGAGGGGAAAAATCTCTCGCTGAGAACTGAATTCCAAGCAGGTCTACAGCCTACTTGTGTGGTCTAAAAAAACAAATAAATAAAACTAAAGCTACCAGTGTGGTCCAAAAACAAACAAATAAAACAAAACAAAAAAGTAAAGACTTTAAGGTGGTCTCAGGTTGGTCCCCAGATGACTGGCAAAAACAAGTAGAAATTCTCTTTAGACAAACCAGACTTTAATCCAAAAGCAATTTAAGATGTAATCTCATTTCAAATGTGACAAAGGCACATCTTAGAATTGATGAAAAATAGTAGATCTTACAGTCAGCCTTGAATCTGGAGATGTTTCAGAATCACCTGGAGAACTTCTTAAAAATACTTATTACCAGGCTGCATACCAGAGATTCTCATACAGGCAGGCCTGAAGCACAGCCCTAGAATCTCTATGTTAACAAACTATTCAAGGTTATTTTTTTTTTAAACACAGCCAGACAAGATACCAAGACACCAGCATTCTGTCTGCAAAATTAGCTGAAAATTCCTATTGTAGAATAAAGAACAACAGTAGGATTTTAAGCCAGATCATGATTTGATCAGACGGACACTTTAGGAAGACCACTCTGGTGCCAGTGGACCTTGTGGAGAAGATAGGTTAGAAGAGGGTAAGGATAGGAGATGGTGGATAGTAAATAGAACAGTCAGGAGATCGGTGAAACAGTTTTAAGGCAAGAGACGGTGATCATTTAAATAGTAACAATGGGGAGAAAAATAAGAGGATCAAAGGAGGCAGAATTAGAATTCCATAAAAACTACATGAAGGTAGAGGTGTAGGATCTAATTCTAAAAATTTTAGAAGACTTGCCCCTAATCAGCATAATTGCCACTAGGCCTTGAAAAATAAATTTTTATTTGGGTATGGTAATCTACCACCTTTTAGCTATATAATAAAGTGTAAGTGCTACAGAAAATCCTACACTACATAACTATCAAACGTTCCAAATGCAACTCACACTCAAAATGATCTTGAAGTTGAGATGTAAGCATAGAGGGATTTTATTCTTTCATGTTTAACATTTCTATAAATCAGTGCGTATGAACTGAAAAATTAAAATCTCTTTGGGCGAAAAGAAAGGATTTTTCACTGGTTGATAAATTTAAATTACAAACAGAAAACAATGAATTAACAAACTTACGCTGAATATGAATGAACTGCTTTGGCTGTTTAAACTCTCCTTTGTACAAGCGATTGTAATAGTTGACATTGCTCTCTGCCTCAGGAACTGGAATGACCATGCTCTCTTTTTTTTCTCTGAACACTTGCTGTGCTGAAATAGCTCGCTGTAAATGATGTTCCTGGAAAATGTAAAGTAGGCAACATGAGTTGTTTTAATAATGTCAATTCAATGCAAAATTCTATTTACAATTTACTTTGTTTAATAATTGCACAGTGCTTTAAGAATCAATTCTAAACAGTTCCTTTGCCACAGACCTTCAGAAAACATTGCTATCATTCTCCCTTAATACTTGTACTCATACTGATACCACGTTAGATGATTACAATTTTAATAAGTAGGATTTTTTAAAAAAAGATTAAATATTCACAAACTAGAATTTAACATCTCAAGAATTTAACATTACAAGAAAATCGATCCCATTTGCTAAATTAATTGAGGTGTTTATCACCAATAACCAGATTACAGAAGAACATGCAAATAACAGGAAAAGAATTTGTATCACAGATTTTAAGTATCTTCTGCATTTATATATCTCAAACTTCAACAGTACAAAATTCTGAATAACTCAAAGAAAAGATAAAATTATATTCAACAGACTATATTATTATCACGGCAGGAAATATTCTTTAACAAAGGTGAAACAAAAAGTTCTTATAAAATACACCCAGATTCTAGTAACTTTTCATTACCTCCACCACTTAATGGACACTTTCTCCCTTGACCCCCTATGGACCATTCCCAACAAAGCACCTTTACCTTGTGGAAGGTAGTAAATTAGGTCATGTCATTCCCCAAAGGATCCCCTTCATATTTAGATTAAAGGTTAAAATCACTCAACGACTTACAAGGCTTTATACCTCTCTGACCTTATTTCTTACTTTTCTCCTCCCAAACTTTATTCTAGCCACACTCCTCCTCTCCTTTAAGGTTCCTAAATATCCAAATGGATTGTTTCTGAAATTCCTTCAAGTCTCATCTCATCAGAGAGGCCTTCTGTTATTTCCTTACCTAAAAGAGTACTGGCATGTACCCAGAGAAAACCATAACTCAAAAAGACACATGCACCCCAATGTTCACTGCAGCACTATTTACAATAGCCAGGTCATGGAAGCAAACTAAATGCCCATCAACAGATAAATGGATAAAGAAGATGTGGTACATATATACAACGGAATATTACTCAGCCATAAAAAGGGACAAAATTGGGTCATTTGTAGAGACGTGGATGGACCTAGGGACTGTCAAACAGAGTGAAGTTAGTCAGAGAGAGAAAAACAAATATCATATATTAATGCATATATGTGGAATCTAGAAAAACGGTACAGATGAACCTGTCTGCAAGGCAGAAATAGAGGCACAGGTGCAGAGAACAAATGTATGGACACCAAGCGGGGAGGGGGAGGTGGGATGAACTGGGAGATTGTGACTGACATATATACACTAACTAATATGTATAAAATAGATAACTAATGAGAACCTGCTATATAGCACAGGGAATGCTACTTCACTTCGTTGTGCAGTAGAAACTAACACAACATTGTAAAACAACTATACCCCAATTAAAAAAAGAAAGAAAGAGTACTGGCTATGCTGCAATGCATAAATTAAGATTTACTTATCAGTAGCCATCCTTTCAACACATTTCAGAGTACCTGGAAGACACCAGATACTACTCCTGTCCCTGAGAATTATGAGTGAATGAGAGACAGACTTTGCCATTAAGGAACTTAGGTAGTGGTACCTGAGTATGCGATCTGAGCTTGACAAGCATATCTCTTTTCAATTAGTCAAACCACTCGTTTTGGGAGGATAGATAAAGATGTCCAAAGGAAGTAAAATGTAAACTAAGAGTTTTAGGATCAACAGGGATTTTTAGCAAGGCAAAAGAGGAAAAGAAGAAAACAACTCAGGCAGAGAAAACAGAATATCCAAAATGGACAAAAGCCCAGAGACATTCAATAAAAGGCAAATATTGAACAAAGGGACATGAGGGTGGGTGCTGGCTTAGATCTGTTTCTTCACCTTCAGTGCAAGGAAGAAATACATTTTTCTTCATAGGGTAGAATCCCAAGTTGGAGCACTAAGTACATTTCCCCATATAAAAACTACTATCGTCTAAGAAGCTGTGATGGGATCAAACACGCAAACAAACAGCATCAAGAAACTAGGAAGCCAGGCCTTGACTGAGATTGGCAATTTCTAGCATTATTTAAGCCTATACTTTCCTATTTCCTTCATGATATTTCACCTCTCCCAGTTAAAGAAAGTGATGCAATATGCAATGCCACCCTGCATTTATGTAATGTTTTATAGCTCTCGAAGTACATCCACAATCACATGTCTACTAGCTCCTTACAATCTTGGGACACAGGCGTAGATATTATCCCATTTTGTAAATGAGACTCAAGAAACAAGTGACTTTCTCTTAGCAAATAGGAATGATATATAAGAGAGCCAAATTTCAGGACTCCGATTCCAGTGTTCCTTGACTATTCCATCCTTATTAGAAAAGTCTGGAAGATAAAAAACCATGTTCTTGTAATGCTAATAATCTACAGACACAGGTGAAAAAAGGAAACTGAGCACATTTTTTATTTGAAGAGATTCTTCTGATATATATTTGACTTTGCCCTAAATACAAAACATTTTTAGGTATTATCCAATTTTTGAAATATATCTTTAATAGATTAAGATTTAACATTAATTTTACAAATGAAAAAACTTAAAAACAGATCATGGATGACTTCCTTCTTAATGCGGACTACAGATGACAGATGCAGCCAGAAATTAAGGAGCCAGATCATGACACCTCCCCCATTTTAATCTACAGACCAAATTTAGCTCAAAGAATAAATTCTCAGCTATCATTACCTTCCCCAGATTATCAGTCTCTCAATCCAAAAAAATCAGAAAAAAAACAATGATATGGCTTCTTGAGGACCATGTTTCATATAATAGCGATAATCAGTGGCAAACATACAAAAGGCTCAAAGTAGGTACCAGTTTTCATTTGTCATTTTATTGGGGGAAGATGTTGACAGGAGTAATGCTGATTCCTTGTTACATGCTGCATCATACACTGGTGAGGTTACCTAATTTTTAAAAATAACTAAAAACGAAGCACTACCTAATTTCCTTTCCTTTAAAAAAGCATGCCTTTGACCCACTAACTCCACTAATGGAATTCATCAAAAGGCAACAAACAAATGGGTAACACTGACTAAATGAAAATGCTCATCATGGTACTGTTTATAGCACCAAAAAAAAAAAGTCTAAATAGCAGTAAATACAGACTTAGCATATCCATAAAATGGAACTCTTAGGTAGTAGTAAAAAACAACATAATTTAGACCTCTATTGACACGAAAAAAGCCTGGAAGAATACAGAATAGAACATTCCACAAAATGCTATAATTATTTCTTCTGTATCCCCTTTTGCAGTTTCAGAAATTTTCTATAGTAAATAGTAAATCTACACTTCTTTCATAAACTAAAAAAAAAAAGAAAAAAAAAAGAAAAATGCTATAAAAGTTTAACATCTTTTTTTTTAAACATCTTTATTGAAGTATAATTGCTTCACAATGGTGTGTTAGTTTCTGCTTTATAACAAAGTGAATCAGCTATACATATACATATATCCACATATCTCCTCCCTCCCGCATCTCCCTCCCTCCCACCCTCCCCATCCCACCCCCCCAGGCGGTCACAAAGCACCGAGCTGATCTCCCTGTGCTATGTGGCTGCTTCCCACTAGCTATCTATTTTACGTTTGGTAGTGTATATATGTCCATGACACTCTCTCACCCTGTCACATCTCAACTCTCCCCCTCCCCATATCCTCAAGTCCATTCTTTAGTAGGTCTGTGTCTTTATTCCCATCTTGCCACTAGGTTCTTCATGACCTTTTTTTTCCCCTTAGATTCCATATATATGTGTTAGCATACTGTATTTGTTTTTCTCTTTCTGACTTACTTCACTCTGTATGACAGACTCTAACTCCATCCACCTCATTACAAATAACTCCATTTCATTTCTTTTTATGGCTGAGTAATATTCCATTGTATATATGTGCCACATCTTCTTTATCCATTCATCCGATGATGGACACTTAGGTTGCTTCCATGTCCTGGCTATTGTAAATAGAGCTGCAATGAACATTTTGGTACATGACTCTTTTTGAATTATGGTTTTCTCAGGGTATATGCCCAGTAGTGGGATTGCTGGGTCGTATGGTAGTTCTATTTTTAGTTTTTTAAGGAACCTCCATACTGTTCTCCATAGTGGCTGTATCAATTTACATTCCCACCAACAGTGCAAGAGTGTTCCCTTTTCTCCACACCCTCAAAGTTTAACATCTTAAATGAAAGAACTCTCCACCAAAATACACAAAAATCACTTCTCATGGTTACTTTGACATTCTGAAATATCCTTTTGAAACCTACCATATTATACCTAAACACTTTTTGTGTTTCCCTAGAAATATTATACTTTCTCTGTACTTTATACTTTTCCTAGTAACACATGAAATTACATGAAAAGCCGTTAAATGCAAACTAAAAGACACTAAATAATTAATGACTTCTAGTCATGTATAATAAGTATCAGGCACAACCCTACAGGGACAGAGTAGAAATATTTTTTCTTTTGGAGATGAGTAAACTAAGACTCTATGATTTCTATGACGGAAATCAGCAGGACTGAAATTTGAATCATTATTTGTATGTCTCTTTTCCATCTTGCCAAGCTCATGCCCCAACTTGTAGGGTTTCAGAATCTATTGGGTTAGGCTGCATACAAAGTCAAACATTATTCGTTGATGTTTTAAAAATTTACATCCAAAATTCCCAATTAAAGATACCTGACTGAATAACTACATTTACCTACTCTACCTCACTATAATAGTAAACTTACTAGTAAAGAACTAAGAAACTTAAAAAGCCACTATAACAAATTGAATTAGAGATGAGCCATCAGCACAAAACAGAATACCGCAAAATTCTGGGAGATCAAAATCAAAAGAGGAAGTTTCAGATCCTTGCAAAGAAGAAAAAGATAAAAACTGAGACCACCTCACCTATCCTGCAGAAAACCAAATGACGGAGATTTTGAAATACTAGCTAGAAAGAGCCAGAACGAGACAAGCTATTCTCTGCCTACTCCTCAAAAGCAGATTATGCTACACAGTCTACACAGACAGAAGATGGCACCATTGAACTAGGAATGTTGTGAACCACCCTGAATCTATAAAAAACGAACAGAAAAAAACCCAGTAAGTCTATTACTATTATTAAAACCCCAAAAACGAGATTCAACTATACATCTAATAATGAACTCTCTCTACTCCAAAGTGGAGGTGGAGAAGAAAACTAAGAATGTCCCAAACTTAAATATCCCTGAAAGAAACACTTAGGGATATGAAAAAAAAAAAAAAAAAAATCACCTGAATAAGAAACTTAAAAACTAAAATCAGATAAAGGGGCAAAAAACTCAGGGAAAAAAAAATGGCAAGAGTTGACTGAACTCAGAAAAGAAAGAAAAAGAATTACCTCAGAGATGAAAACTAAAATTACTAGAAACCCAATGCAAAATGTACTCAAAGACATAAGTATGTTGTATAAAGGCTGTCAAATAATCAAGAGAATAAAAATAAGGTGAAAAAAGAACTAAAATGAGTAAGAAAGAAAATGATAGGATATAAAAACAGGCAAAGAACAAATGACATTCATATAATCGGAGCCCTTGAAGAAAGAACAAAATGAAAAAGAGAAAATGCAACAGAACTAGTATTTAAGATAAAAGATATGAATCTACTTATCCAAAAAAGCCCAACAGGGAGCAAAATGGCACACGAGAACTTGCATAACCAGACAAGATTTGATACTGCTTGGAGCAATCAGGAGAAAACATTCTGCTCACAGCTTCTCCCTTGGGAGGGAAAGAGAAGAGTGGAACGTGTGTCTAACATTCCAGCTTTTTGGGGAGTTGCCCAAGGGACTATCTTCTGTCTCACTTAACTCAGAAGGCTGACTGAACCAGCATTCTTTGGATGCCTGGGGGTTGTGGAGAACAAAAAAGAACTTAGAGTCTTGTTGCAACACCAGAAAACTTAAAGTACCACTGACAAACACCAGAGGGAGCAAAAGATTACAACAAGATCCTGATAAAGAAACCAGTAAACCTCTCTAACTGGGAAATTATGTGCAGATGCCCAGAGAAGATGTATCTCCAAAAAGGGTTTGAGGGGTTTCCAGACTCCCTACCTGAGTTGATTGGTAAAGGCTGTACGAAGCCAATTCATAAAGACTGGGAGTGGTGGCTACTTTTTCAAATGCACAAATTACAACAAAAATTGAAGGCACATGAAAAAAACAGGAAAAAAAATGGGTCAATCAAAAGAACAAAATAAATCTCCAGAAACTGACCCTAAAGAAATGGAGATCTGTGAATTTTCTGACAATACAAGTTTAAAATAATCGTCTTAATAAAGTTCAATGTACTAAAAGAGAACACAAATAGACAACTAAACAAAATCAAGGAAAATGATGCATGAACAAAATGCAAATATCAAGAAAGACATAGAAAACATAAAAAAGACCAAATGGAAAATCTGGACCTGATAATTACAGTAACTGAATTGGGGAAAAAAAAAAAAAAAGTCCACCCAGAGGGGTTCAACAGCAGAATGGATCAAGCAGAAGAAAGAATTAGTGGACTCAAGGAGAGGTCATTTGAAATTATTGAGTCAGGGGGATTTCAATACTCCACTTTCAATAATGAATACATTAACCAGAAAGAATATCAATAAGGAAACAGAGGGCTTGAACAACACAAAGACCACCTGAACCTAACAGACATAAACAGAACACTTCATACAGCAGCAGAGTACACATTCTTCTCAAGCTCACACAGAACATTCTCCAGGACAGACCACATGTTAGGCCACAAAACAAGTTTTATCAAATTTAAGAAGGCTGAAATTACATCAAGTATCTTTTCCAACCACAATGGAATTAAAGTAGAAATCAAGAACAAAGGGAAAACTGGAAAATTCACAAATATGTAGAAACTGAACAACATACTTTTGAACAATGGGTCAAGAAAGAAATTACAAAGGAATTTAGAAAACAGACAAATGAAGATGAAAACACAACATAACAAAACTTAAGGGATGCAGCAAAAGCAATACTAAGAGGGAAGTTTATAGCAATAAATTTCTACCTACATTAAAAGAGATCTCAAATCAACAACCCAACTTTACACCTCAAGGAACTAGAAACAGAACAAACAAAACCCAAAGTTAGTAGAAGGAAATAATAAAGATTAGACCAGAAATAAATGAAATTAAGAATAGAGAAATTTAAAAAACACCAACAAAACTAAAAGTTGTTTTGAAAAGATCGGCAAAATTGACAAACCCTTACCTACACGAACTAAGAAACACTCAAATACCAAAAATCAGAACTGAAGGAGAGACATTAAAACTGATGCCACGAGGGTGGCGGGGGTGGGGGATGGGGGGGTGCGGTGGGGATCATAAGAGATTACTACAATTATACAACAACAAATTGGATAATTCAGAAGAAACACATAAATTTCTAGAAATATACAGCTTACCAAGACTAAATCATGAAAAAATTAAAACCGTGAACTACAGTAAAGATATTGAATCTATTCAATCAGTAATCAAACACCTCTCAACAAAGGAAAGCTCTTCAACAGATGGCTTCACTAGAGAATTCCACCAACATTTAAAGACTCATCTACAATCCTTCTCAAAATCTTAAAAAAAAAAAACAAAAAACTGAAGAGAAGGGAAAACTTCCAAACTCATTTTATGAGGCCAGTATTAACTTGATACTAAAATCAGACAAAGATACTACAAGGAGGGTGGGGAATAGGGAAATGGGTAAAGGTGGTCAAAAGGTACAAAATTCCAGTTATAAGATTAATAAGTCCTGGGGGTTTAATATACAGCACGGTGACTACAGTTAACAATACAGTATTGTATATTTGAAAGTTGCTAGGAGAGTACACCTTAAAAGTCCTCCTGGGGCTTCCCTGGTGGCGCAGTGGTTAAGAATCTGCCTGCCAATGCAGGGGACACGGGTTCGAGCCCTGGTCCGGGAAGATCCCACATGCCGCGGAGCAACTAAGCCCATGTGCCACAACTTCTGAGCCTGTGCTCTAGAGCCCACGAGACACAACTACTGAAGCCCACACACCTAGAGCCCGTGCGCCACAACAAGAGAAGACTCTGCAACGAGAAGCCCGTGCACTGCAACGAAGAGTAGCCCCTGCTCGCCGCAACTAGAGAAAGCCCGCGCACAGCAACAAAGACCCAACTCAGCCAAAAATAAATAAATAAATTTATTAAAAAAAAAAAAAAGTCCTCCTCACAAGAAAAAAAGAAAAGTAACTACATGAGGTGATAGATGTTAACTAATCTTATTGTGGTAATCATTTCACAACATATACATATATCAAGTCATCATGTTGTACACTTTAAACTAATACAATGTTTTGTATCAATTATATCTCAATAAAACTGGAAGGGGGGAGGCAGAAGGATACTACAAGTAAAAGAAAAAAATACAAAAAAACAAATTACAGACCAATATTGCTGATAAATATCAATGCAAAAGTCCTCAACAAAATACTAGTAAACCAAATTTAACACATGAAGATGATTACACATCATGACCAAGTGGGATTTATTTCTGCAATGCAAGAATGCTCAACATATGAAAATTGGTTAATGTAATACACCATAATAAGAGAATGAAGGACAAAAACCACATGATTATTTCAATTGACATGCTAAAAAAAATTCAACACTCTTTCATGATAAAAACACTCAACAAACTAGGAACAGAACAAAATCATCTCAATACAATAAAGGCCATATATGAAAAGCCCACAGCTAACAATATACTCAATGGTGGAAAATTGAAAGCTGTTCCTTTAAGATCAGGAACAAAGCAAGAATGCCTGATTTTGCCACTTCTATTCGACACAATACTGGAACTCCTAGGGAGAGCAATTACCAAGAAAAAGAAACACCAAATTGGAAAGGAAGAAGTAAAAATGTCTCTGCCCACAAATGACATGACCTTTTATGTAGAAAACCTTAAAGATTTCACACATTAAAAAAAAAAAGTTAGACCTAGTAAACGCATCCAACAAAGTTATAAGACAGAAGATCACCACACAAAAATCAGTTGCATTTCTATACAGTGAACAATCTGCAATGGAAATTAAGAAAACAATCCCATCTTAATAGCATCAAAAAGAACAAAATACTTAGGAATAAACGTAACCAAGGAGGTGAAAGGCTTGTACATTGAAAAACACAGAACACTGCCAAAGGAAATTAAGAAAGACATAAGTAAATGAATGATGTCCTGTGTTCATGTACTAGAAGGCTTAATATTAGAAAACAGAACTACCGTATTATCCAGTAATCACATTTCTGGGAATATATCCAAAAGAATTGAAAATAGGATCTCGTAGAGATATTTGCACACCCATGTTTATTGCAGTGTTATTTATAATACAATAGCCAAGTGGTAGAAGACACCCAAGTGTTTATTGACAGATAAATGAATAAACAAAATGTGGTATGTACATATGATGGAATATTAGCCTTAAAAAGGAAGAACATTCTGACACATGCTACAACATGCATGAACCTTGAGAATATTATGCTAAGTGAAATAAGCTAGTCACAAAAGGACAAATACTGCATTGTTTATATGAGGTTTAAAGTAGTCAAATTCTTAGAAAGAGTGGTGGTTGCCAGGGGCTGGGGGAGGAGAAGAAGGGAAGTTGTTGTTCAATGGGTATAGAGCTTCAGTTTTCCAAGATGAGAGAAGTGCTAGATATCTGTTGTATAACACTGTGCATACAGTTAATACTACTGTATACCTAAATATGATTAAGATACTAAATTTTAGGCTCTGCATTTTTTACCACAATAAAAAAAGCTCATCAAGTACCTGGCAAAAGTAACCCAAAACAACAGACTGTGACATATATTTGAATAAAACTTATTTCAAAAATAATGAAAAAATCCTCAAAGCCTCCAAGCAAACAATAGTAACAATAATATATAATAATAACTTAAAAGGCCAAAAGAATCAGATGAACATCAGACTTTAAAAATAACATAAAGCAAAGCATCAATGAGCAGCATTTTCAGGAACCTCAATGAACATAAAGTATGAATCAAGGATTTTACATCCAGCTAAGTTATCCTTTAAGTATCAAGGGTACACAAAGTACTTAGGGGATTCTGTAGGGGACTTTTGAGGAATCTACTAGAATAGTACTGTTCAGAAGAAATGTAATGGAAGCCACAAATGTGACCCACACATTTAAATTTTCTAGTAGCCACACCAAAAAAAGTAAAAAGAAAAAGGATGAAATTAATTTTAATAATATATCTTATTTAAGCCAATATAAATATCCAAACATTATCATTTCAACATGTAATCAATATAAAAAGGTATGGAGGTATTTTACATTTTTTTCTTCCACACCAAGTCTATAAAACCTGTATGTAACACATGTGCTTTACATGTACAGAACATCTCAATTCACACTAGCCATATTTCAAATGCTCAACAGCCACAAATGACTAGTGTAGCCCATCTTCATCTTGGATTCATCCAACCAAGATATGAATGGAAAATTTCAACAAAACTATACACACACACATACACACATATATACATATATGTCAAAGATAGGGAAAAGGCTGGAGCACTAATGTACAAACATCTGCACAGTAAAGTAGAAATAATGCAACTAAAAATGGGAGAAGGAAAACAAGATGAGAGCAAAATAAGAAAAAGAAACTAGCCAATATAACATAATACAAAAAAATTAAATATTATGAGAGTTGAGATCAAACATATTCAGTCATATCAATAAATGTGAGTGGACTTATCTCACCTATGAAAACAAAAAGATTTTCAACTTGTCTCATAACCAAAGACTCAATTATATGCTTTATGCAAGAAATACCCCACCACCACCATCACCACAAAGAGTGAGTGAAAAAGAGTAAAAGGAACAGAAAAGTTTATCAGGTAATGGAATACAGTAAGAAAGACATGCAGATCCTAATATCAGACAAGTAGAATTCGAGCCAAAGAGCATTAAGCATGACCCAAAACCCACAATTCATTACAAAGATTTTGAATTTCTACACACATTTATGAATATCTATATATCGATAATAATTTATGATCAAATAATCATTTCATGAAGAAAAACCTTCAGATATGCAAAGACAGACAAAGATACACTAAAAATAATTTTAAAAGACCACTGTCAGGGGGCTTCCCTGGTGGCGCAGTGGTTAAGAATCCACCTGCCAATGCATGGGACACGGGTTTGAGCCCTGGTCCGGGAAGATCCCACATGCCGCGGAGCAACTAAGCCCGTGTGCCACAACTACTGATCCTGCACTCTAGAGCCCGCCAGCCACAACTACTGAAGCCCATGTGCCACAACTACTGAAGCTTATGCGCCTGTAGCCTGTGCTCTGCAACAAGAGAAGCCACCGCAATGAGAAGCCCTCGGCAGCTAGAGAAAGCCCGCGCACAGCCACGGAAGACCCAACTCAGCCAAAAACTAACTAACTAACTAACTAACTAACTAAATAAATAAAATCTATATATATAAAAAAGACCACTCTCAGCACAAGACAAATCAAGTGGACAAATAACAAGCAAGGACCTAATAAGCAACTTAATAAGGTAGATCTTATAGTTATTTATCAAACTTTACACACAATCCCCCTTCTTCTCAAGTACTCATGGAACTTTCACAAAATTGATCATAAATTGGTTAAGAATTACAAAGAATAGGATATTACGAATGGAGTAAAAGGGATAAGGAGGGAGTGACAATTCTCTGAGCATATACCCTTTAACAGTTCTTAATTTTAGAACCCTGTTTATGTTTCACATGCTCTAAAAATAATCAAAATTAATGACAGTGTGAAGAGAACCCAAATTAGAACACAAAGAGAAAAAACAAACCTCATTTATTAGAAATGAGTATTCATATGTCTACAATGAAGGGGATTGGGAAAGAAATTTACATTCTTTTCAAAAATAATGATTTGAAGCTTATCCGTAAAACTTAGACCATATACACGTCAAAGGATTGTTGTGATGATTATATAAGTTAATAAGGTGTTCAGAATAGTCCACAGCACATTGTCAAGGATAAAAGTTTCTCGTTTTTATTAAAACATATCGTTAAAGTGCAATATTAATAGTAGCGAAATTTTTGAGAACAAAAGCAAAAAAAAATTAGAAAATTTGACAATTCAAAATCTTTTTTAAACACCCATTCATAAGAAAAAATTCACTGAAAGCAAGAAAAAGATGTCCTCAATCTGATAAAGGGCAGGCAGCACAAAGGAAAACCTACAGACCATCATAGTTAATGGTCAAGGACTGAATTCCTTCCCCATAAGAGCAAAAACAAGCCTAAAAGGTCTATTCTCACCACTTCTAGACCACATTTTCCCTGAGTTTCTAGCCACTGCAGTGAGGAAAGAAAAAGAAATAAGGGCAGGCAGACTGGAAAAAAAGAAGTAAAACTGCACATAATATGATCATGTAGGGAGAAAATCCTAGGGAATCTCAACAGAGCTACTAGAACTAAAAAGTGAACTTAACAAGACTGCAACTCAATATTAATAACTCAATTGTATCTCTATATACTACCAACTAAAAAATAAAAATAAAAAGCAATTACCATTTACAACAGCGTTAAACCACTAAATATTTACAGACAAGTTTAACAAAATATGTGTAAAACTTGCACATCAACATAAATGGAGAGATGTAGTATGCTCATGAATTGGAAGGTTCAATACTGTTCAAAAAATTTACTTGTGTAAAATTTCCCCCAAAATTCATCTAGAGACTCAACACAATCCCAATCAAAACCCCAACAGGCTTTTTTTTTTTTTTTTTACAGAAATGGACAAGCTGATTCTAAAATTCATATGGAAAGGCAAAAGAAATAGCCAAAATAATCTTGAAAGAAAAGAAGTTTGAAGAACATACACAATCTGATTACAAGCTACATTACAAAATATAAAGCTAAATTATTCAAAACAGTGTGTTACCAGCCTAAGAATGTACATATAAAGCAATGGAAAAGAAGTCTAAACATAGACCCACATACATACATACACATAATGAATTTTAGACAAAGGTGCCAATTAATGAGGGAACTGAATGGGGGTAGGGATAGTCTTGTCAACAAACTGTCTGGACGTCAGTTTGGAAAAAAATAAGCCTATACTCCTACCTCAAACTATACACAAAAATTAACTCAAAAATAGGTCACAGAGACTTCTCTGGTAGCACAGTGGTTAAGACTCTGAGCTCCCATTGCAGGGGGCCCGGGTTCAATCCCTGGTCAGGGAAGTAGATCCCACATGCATGCCGCAACTAAGAGTTCGCATGCCACAACTAAGGAGCCCGCCGGATGCAACTAAGGAGCATACGTGCTGCAACTAAGGAGCATACGTGCTGCAACTAAGGAGCCTGCAAGCCACAACTAAGGAACTCACCTGCCACAACCAAATAAATTTTAAAAAACAAAACAAAAAACTAGATTCTTTGACTCCACCCCAGACCTATTAAACCAGGATCTCTGGGAGAAGATTCTAGGAATCTGTGTTTACAAAAAAAAAGGTCACAGACCTAAACACAAAGCCTAAACTTGTAAAACATCTACAAGAAAACATAGGAGAAAAATCTTAGTGACCCTGGGTTTGGGTAAGATTTCTTAGAACATAAAACAAAACACATTATAAATGAAAGAATTGATAAGCTGGACTTGCTCAAAATTCAAATATTGTGCTATTCAAAATACATTCTTAAGGAAATAAAAAGACAAGCCAGACTGGGGGAAAAAATATTCACAGTAAGTATGTGAGAGGCCTTGTATGCAGAATATATAAATAACTCTTATAACTCAACAATAACAAAACAACCCAATTTGTTTTTTTTTTTTTTGGCCGCAGATTGCAGCACGCGGGATCTTAGTTTTCGAACCAGGGATCGAACCTGTGCCCCCTGCACTGGGAGCACAGAGTCTTAACCACTGAACTGCCAGAGAAGTCCCCAAAACAACCCAATTTTAAAAGAAAATGAGCCAATGATTTAAACAGATATTTCACAAAAGAAGATGCAGGAATGACCAATAAACACTTGAAAAAATGTTCAACATCTTTGTATCAGGAAAACGCAAAATAAAATCACAGACAGTTTTGACTACACACCCACAAAATGACTAAAATTAAGAAACTGACAACATCAACTGCTGGTGGAAGGGTCAAAAGGTATCACCACTTTGTAAACTGTTGGGTAGGTTCTTATAAATATACACTTACCACATGACCCAGCAATCCTACTGCTAAGTGTGTACCTGAGAAGTGAAATGCATGTCCACAAACAACCTGCACATGAACGTTAACTGCAATTTTACTCAAAAGAGCCAAAAACTGGAAACAATAAAAACGCACATTAACAGGTGAGTAAAGTAAATACGTTCATTCAAAAGAATGCTACTCAGTTAAAAGAAAAAAAGAGGGAGGTGGGGGAGACAAACTAATCATATATACTACATAGATGAATCTCAACAGTACAACAAGCAACAGTGAGATACAAGCAGCTACATTCTGTATGGTTCCCTTCATATGAAGTTTGAGAACAGGCAAAACTAATCTATAGTGACTGAAATCAGATCAGTAGCTGCCTGAAAAGGGGGTGGAAGATATGACTGCAAATAGGTTAAATGGAACTTCTGTGGGGAATGAAAACATTCTATTCCTTGTTTGGGATGGTGGTTACACAGGTATATTTGTTTATTAAAACACAAAACCATAAACAAAATAAATTCTTCACGGTAATTCCCTGGCGGTCCAGTGGTTAGGATTCCGTACTTCCATGGTGGGGGACACAGGTTCGATCCCTGGTTGGGGAACTAAGATCCTGCATGCCACATGGCACGGTCAAATAAAATAAAATTAAAAAATAAATAAATGCTTGGGCTTCCCTGGTGGCGCGGTGGTTAAGAATCTGCCTGCCAATGCAGAGGACAAGGGTTTGAGCCCTGGTCTGGGAAGATCCCACATGACGCGGAGCAACTAAGCCCAGGTGCCACAACTACTGAGCCCACGTACCACAACTACTGAAGCCCGCATGCCTAGAGCCCGTGCTCCGCAACAAGAGAAGCCACTGCAGTGAGAAGCACGTGCACCGCAAGGAAGAGTAGCCCCCACTCGCCGCAACTAGAGAAAGCCCACGCGCAGCAACGGAAGCCCAACGCAGCCAAAAAAATAACATAAATTATAAAAAAATAAATAAATGGGGGACTTCCCTGGTGGCGCAGCGGTTAAGAATCTGCCTGCCATTGAAGGGAACACGGGTTCGATCCCTGGTCCAGGAAGATCCCACATGCCACGAAGCAACTAAGCCCATGCGCCACAATGGCTGAGCCTGCACTCTAGAGCCCGGGAGCCACAACTACTGAGCCCACATGCCACAACTACTGAAGCCCGCGTGCCTAGAGCCCGTGCTCCGCAACAAAGAGAAGCCACCGCAATGAGAAGCCCATGCACCACAACAAAGTAGCCCACGCTTGCCACAACTAGAGAAAGTCCACGCAGCAACAAAGACCCAATGCAACCAAAAATAAATAAATTTATAATTTAAATAAATAAATAAATAAATGCTTTACACTGTATGTAAATTATACTTCAATGAAATTGATTTTTAAAATCTAGAAAAAATAACCTTTGATGTAAACAAAAATTTAATGTAAACAAAACATGCTGGTAACGCAATTATTATTCACAACGCTGGTGAAATTGTGGTGAGTAAAACAGACACTTTCAAGAATGAGTGCTAGTGAATGTGTTAAAGTGTAAGTTGGTATGGTCTGGAGAACAGTTTGGTAATATGTTTCTAAGCCTTCAAAAACTTTCTAACAGTTAATCTATTACTTACACAATAATTATAAGTAAAACTGGAAAAAACCTTATTATCTCCAATACTGGCATAATTATAGTTTAGTATATCCATGATAAACTTACACACTGCCATTTAAAACTTTTTGCAAAACAGTTTAATGACCTGAAAATGCTTACACATTAAGTAGAAAAAGCATGCAACAAAATCACATATTGAAGATAATCTCAAATATAGTGAAGTAAATAGAATAACAGGTGACAGCATGCATAAATGCAGAATTAAAAAGCAAAAAAGCTGGAAAGAAATGTGTCAAAGTATTAGGTAGTGAAACTGTAGTTGGTCTCTATTTTCTTCTCTACATTTTCCACAATTTACTCAAAGAATACTACTACAAAAAAGCAACCAGTGCTAATCTTTAAAACCACTTAAACTGATCCCTTTCATGATCAAAAAAAAAGATGGAGGAAGACAAAGAAAAAAGGACTCTAGATAAGTCCTTATCCTATTCTAATTAAACCTGCTTCTCTTCTAGAACTAACTTTCTGATTCTCAGTCCTGACAGCATATTAAAATCACCTGCCGAGGTCAAATATGGACTCTGGGAGATAAAAGCAGCAGCAGAAACCAGTTAAAAGGCTTCAGCAGCTAACTTCCACTCTAACAGAGATGAAATACATACAGTGGATATCATTCAGCTATAAGAAGAAGTGAAATACTGACGTATGCCACAACATGGATGAACCTTTAAAACATTATACTATGTGAAAGAAGTCAGATACAAAAGACCACATATTGTATGATTCCATTTATAGGAAATGTTCAGAAATAGGCAAATGCATAAAGAAAGTATATTAGCGGTTATTAAGGAGGGGGCTGGTGAACAAGTACGATGGAGAGTGATTAATGGGTATAGGGTTTCTTTTTAGGGTGATGGAAGTGTTCTGGAATAAGACAGCTGTGACATTGCACAACATTGTGAATGTACTAAAAACCACTGAACTGTACACTTTAATATGGTGAATTAAATATTATGTGAATGTTACGTGAATTTTTATCACAATAAAAAATTGCAAAAAAAAAAAAGGGGAGAGGGAATGAATTTACCCTTACACCTGAAGCAACAACAACAAAAATCTGGCAAAAGAGTTGAAACAATTGGTTCCAACAATATGACATTCTGGAAAATGCAAAACAATGGAGACAGTAAAAAGATCAGTGGTTGAAGGGGGATGGAGGGAAGCAATAAAAACACAGAGGATTTTTAGGGCAGTGAAAAACACTCTTACGATACCATAATGATGGATACACGTCATACACTTGTTCAAATCCACAGAATTCACCAAGAATGAACTGTAATGTAAACTGTGGACTTTGGACATTTATGATTTGTCAATGTAGGCTCATTAATAGTAAAAAGTGTAACATTGTAACAAATTGTACTATTCTGGTGGGAGATGTTGATAATGGGGGAGGCTATGCGCTTGTGGGGACAGGGACTATATGGGAAATCTCTGTATCTTTCCCTCAATTTTTCTGTGAACATAAAACTGCTCTAAAAATGACCACCTAGAAGGGTGGGATAGGGAGACACAAGAGGGAGGGGATGTGAGGATATATGTATACATATAGCTGATTCATTTTGTTATACAGCAAAAACTAACACAACATTGTACAGCAATTATATTCCAATAAAGATGTAAAAAAAAGAAAAAAATAATAAAGCCTTAATTAAAAAAAAAAAAATCATATTAAACGTAAATGGTCTCAACACGATAATTAAGAAACAGAAATTGCCAGACTGGATTAAAAAAATTAAGACTCAATTTATAGGCTGCCTACAAGAAATGTACTTTAAACATAAACACATAAACAAGTTAAAAATTTTTTAATGGAAAAAGATACACCATACTAACACTAATCAAAGAGACTTATTATGACCGTATTAACATCCAACATAAATTTAAGAGCAAAGACTGTCACCAGGGATTAAGAAGTTTATTTCATAATGCTTAAATGGATCAATTAGTCAAGAGGACATTACAACCCAACCCATCTATGCACCTAATAACAGAGCTTCAAGATACATGAAATTAAAACGAATACAGGGCTTCCCTGGTGGCACAGTGGTTAAGAATGCGCCTGCCAATGCAGGGGACACGGATTCAAGCCCTGGTCCGGGAAGATCCCACATGCCACCTAGCAACTAAGCCTGTGCGCCAGAACTACTGAGCCTGCGCTCTAGTCTACAGCCTGCAAGCCACAACTACTGAAGCCCGTGCACCTAGAGTCCATGCTCCGCAACAAGAGAAGCCACCGCAATGAGAAGCCTGCGCACCGCAACGAAGAGTAGCCCCCACTCACCGCAACTAGAGAAAGCCAGTGCGCAGCAACAAAGACCCAACGCAGCCAAAAATAAATAAATAAAAGAAATAAAATTTTTTTAAAATGTTAAAAAGTAAAATAAAGCAAAACGAATAAAGCTTCAAGGATAAATAGATAAATCCACGTTAGAGATTTCAATACCACACTCTCAATAATAAATAAAACAACAAAAGAACAACACTACCAGCTAACTTGACCTGACTTTTTACAGAATGCTCCATCCATCAAAGGCAGCATACATCTTCTTTTCACAATTACAGGGAACGTTTACCAAGACAGGATATATTCTAAACTACATTACAAAAAATTTACAAGAATTCAAATCACACAAACTATGTTCTCACAGTGGAATTAAGTTAGAAATTGCTAACAGAATGATCTCTGTGAAACCACTAAGTATTTGGAAACTAAATAACAGAGTTCTAAATAACTCAAGAATCAAAGAAGAGGGCTTCCCTGGCAGAGCAGTGGTTAAGAATCCGCCTGCCAATGCAGGGGACACAGGTTCGAGCCCTGGTCCGGGAAGATCCCACATGCTGCAGAGCAACTAAGTCCGTGCGCCACAACTACTGAGACTGCGTGCGCTCTAGAGCCCGTGAGCCACAACTACTGAGCCCACGTGCCACAATTACTGAAGCCCGCGCACCTAGAGCCCATGCTCCGCAACAAGAGGAGCCACCGCAATGAGAAGCCCACGCACTGCAACAAAGAGTAGCCCCCGCTCGCCACAACTAGAGAAAGCCCGCGTGCAGCAACAAAGACCCAATGCAGCCAAAAATAAATAATAAACAAATAAATAATTTAAAAAAAAAGAATCAAAGAAGAAATCAAATGGCAATTAGAAAGTATCTTAAACTGAATAATAGTAAAAAAAAAAACAGGTTGTGAGATGCTGCTGCAGAAGCACTCTGGAAAAAATTTATAGCTCCTAAACATTGTAAAAGAAATGTCTCGTAACAATGACATTAGCTTCCACCTTAAAAAACTAGAAAAAAAAAGCAAATTAAGCCCAAAGTAAACTCTGAAGAAAGGAAATAATCAAGATCAAAATGAAAATCAATGAAATACAAAGACGATCAACAGAGAAAAATCAATGAAACCAAAAGTTGATTCTTTAACAAAATCAATAAAATTGATAAACTTCTAGTCAGATCAATGAGGGAAAAAGTGAGAAGACACAATTTACCAATGTCAGAAACAAGAGAGACATCATCCTAGAGAATATTATGAACAGATCTATGCCAATAAACTTGTCAATTAGATGAAAAGGACAAACTGCTTGAAAGAAACAAATTGCCAAAGCTCATTCAGGAAGAAATAGGTAACCTGAATAATCTTACGTCTATTAAAGAAATCCAACTGTAGTTAAAAACCTTCATACACAGAAAAACCTAGAGACAGATGGCTTCACTGGTGAATTCTATCAGATATTTGAAGAGGAAATAATACCAACTCTACAAAAAAATTTTCCGAGATACCGAAGTGGAAGGAATACTTCCGAACTCATTCTATGAAGCCAGTATTACTCTGATACCAAAAATCAGAAAAAGACATTACAAGAAAAGAAAACTACAAATATCCCTTATGAACATACAAGTAATCATTCTAAACAAAAATTTAGCAAATTGGGACTTCCCTGGTGGTGCAGTGGATGGGACTCTGTGCTCCCAATGCAGGGGGCCGGAGTTCAATCCCTGGTCGGGGAGCTAGATCCCACATGCATGCCGCGGCTGGGAGTTCGCATGCCACAACTAAAGAGTCCTGGAGACGCAACTAGGGAGCCCACCTGCCACAACTAAGACCCAGTGCAACCAAATAAATAAATAATAAAAAAATTTTAAAAAAAGAAAATTTAGCAAATTAAATCCAATGATTTATTAAAAGGACAACACATGACCAAATGGGGTTTATCCCAGGAATGCAGCACTGGTTTACACTGAAAATCAATGTAATCACCATAATAATAAATCAAAGAAAAGCTGTATGATCATCTATGTACATAGAAAAAGCATTTACAAAATCCAACATCCACTCCAAAAATTCTCAGAAAACTAAAAATAAAAGGGAATTTCTTCAACCTGATCAAAGGCATCTACAAAAAAACTACATCATCATAATTAATTGAAATACTGAATACTTCTTCCCTAAAAGTAGGAGTAAGACAGGGATATCTGCTCTCAACACTTCTATTCAATATTGTTCTGGAGGTTCTAGTCAGTGTAATCACCAGACAGGAGGCAGGCAGGCAGGCAGGCAGGCAGAAAGATGGAGTGAGCAAGCACCCAGACTGGGAAAAGAAGATGTAAAACTGCCTTTATTCACAGACCCATTTGATCTTCTAAGTAGGAAACCCAAAGGAATCTACAAACAAACCTTCTAAAATTAGTGAGTTTAGCAATATTGCAGGATACAAAATCAATATACAAAAATCAACTGTATTTCTATCTCCTAGTTACAAACAACGGGACAATGAAGATAAAATAGATTAATCAAGACAAAGACCCCATTTCAAACACTGAAATATAACAATGTTCTAGTTCCTATGAATATATACTGAAACACATCCAACTTACAGCTGTTTGAATCAGTTGCTATGCAACCCTGAGGTCTTAACAACCATGAAGAGTTTTGATCAACAAAGTCTTCATCTAGGTGAGACCACTGTCAAGCTTTTCAACTCTATCAAAATAATTTTAATTATGTGATCCATAATCCTGGTATCAAAACACCAGAATCTTCTCTTTATTCATTTAGCACATCAAACATTTCAATCTTTACTTTAATTACATGTGTTATTTTGTAAGAATCCGCGACAGATTTAATTTTGTAACCAACCCTATATTTCATTCTTTTACTTAATAGTTGGCACTCAAGAATTTAAACACTATCCAGTTCCACCTAAAAAAGCCCAGTTAATCAGCATTTTAGGAAAAAGGCCAAGGCAGTGGCTCTCAAACTTCAGTGTGTTTCAGAATCATCTGTTGGTCTTGTTTCAAAACAGATTGCTTAGCAAAACTACCAGAATTTTCTGATTCAGTAGGTCTGGGATAGAACCAGACAACTTACATTTCTAACAAGTTCCAATGTGATAATAAATCTGTGGGAACCACCAGTCTAAAGCAGTGGTACTCAGATTGTGGTACAGAAATTTAGAATAAGCATTTAGAAAGTTCTGAAGCATTTTGACAGTAATTTTATGCCTTAAAATTAATTTAAAAAAGGAGTCGTATTTTCCACATTTTTCGTTTAACTTTTCTAGTAACTCATTTTCCTTACACTTGAGAAAAGTATTAGCAAGCAATGAATTAAAATTTAGAAAAAACAACTGGTCTTTCACCACAGAAATTTTGAAAAACACGAGCCTAAAGCACATAACTAGCCATCCACTCCTCTAGTATTCTAAATACTGCCTTTGTAAGTAAACTTGCAGGTACTTCATTAACTTTGCCTCCCAAAGAAATAATCAGCTTTAGCTAAAAATCAATAAAATAAACAGTCACATTATTAATGTTTCTGTTCTTTTTTTCCTGTAAAACTGTATTTAAAGGCATTTATCGGGACTTCCCTGGTGGCGCAGTGGTTGCCTGCCAATGCAGAGGACATGGGTCCGACCCCTGGTCCAGGAAGATCCCACATGAAGCGGAGCAACTAAGCCCATGAGCCACAACTACTGAGCTCGTGAGCCGCAACTACTGAGTCTGCGTGCTGCAACTACTGAAGCCCGCGTGCCTAGAGTCCGTGCTCTGCGACAAGAGGAGCCACCGCAATGAAGAGTAGCACCCGCTCGCTGCAACTGGAGAAAGCCCGCGCGCAGCAAGGAAGACCCCCACCCCACCCCTCCGCAGCCAAAAATAAATTTATAAAAAAATAAAAAATAAAGGCATTTATCAATGAAACAGATAAGTGCCCATTTGCAATAAATTCCTTTTAGAATTTAATAACAGGGTAAAGATTTGTCTCTTCTGAAAAACAGCTGTGTTAAATTTTAAATGATTAAGAACGGAATCACTCATTGCTTCTCTTTCTCCCTTAACTGCTTGTGGGGATGTAAAGAAGAAATGGGGCAAGGGGCTTTACTGGCCTGAGTAACTCATACCTTAAACAGAAGTGAAAAAGTGAAAGCAATCTTATTGTGTAGAAATATTTTATCACAAGCATTATAATTCTAGAATGTCTAACAAATCAACTTTTGGAAAACAATTTAAAGTTATACATCACTAACTTGTTCTACTTGATAAAGTAAATGTTTACTCTCTTGTTATCTAATTGTGGGTTTTGAAACCTCATTTTATGTATTTATTTTTAGAATTTTTATTTTTTGGCCCTGTGGTGCAGCACGTGGGATCTTAGTTCCCCGACCAGGGATCGAACCCGTGCCCCCTGCACTGGAAGCGTGGAGTCTTACCAGTGGACCACCAGGGAAGTCCGGAAACCTTGTTTTAAATTGAGAATTTTCTAATGCTTATTAAGACCATGACCTTCAACATCAACACTAATTTAGGAAGGTGACACTAACATCAATGTGGCTTGGTCTTAAATATTCACACAATAAATGAGGATGAGTAGTAGTAGAAAAAAATTCAAAACAGCAGGCAAAACAAATGATGGATATTCGGCTTTAAAAGGCATTATTTGATATTGAGTTAATTTATCGATTAACAGTCAACTTCTGATATTATTTTGCATCCCTTGAATACTAAGAGTAGATAGATAACCCATACTGAAAATTTCAAGATACCTATATATGAAAATAACCAAAAATTAGACCACTGGTTATGAAAAAGAAAAATAAGAACATTAGGGGGAAAAAATGCTAGCAAATCGACCATTCACCAGATAAATTACACAGAAAGAAAATGAGTATCTCTTACCCACAAGAAATTGTGCCAAACTAGAGAGCTCTACACTAGAAAAATGCCTGGGAAGCAATTCCTCCTGAAACTACCAAATCTGAAATGGGCAACAGGCAAAAACACTTTATTGCCATAAGCAAATCACCAGAAAGCAATCATCTGAGAGGGACAGAACATTTCAAATTTATCAATATTATCTGTCAAGACTTTTAAAAACCTTCCTCCATCTCCCAGCCACATTTGAGAATTTCACAGAAGTGTCAAAGCCCTCAAGTGGTTATAGCAAAAAAAAAAAAAAGGAGGGGTGGAGAGTGGAGCAGGTTGAGAACTACAGCTCTAAACCAGAGCTCTCAAATTCTAATGTGCATCTGAACCACCTAAGGATCTACATAAAATGCACATTCTGATTCAACAGGCTGTAGGATGGAGTATGAAATTCTGCAATTTTAAGGAGCTCCCAGGTAACACCAAATCCACAGACCAAACTTTGAGTAGCAAGGTTCTAAACTATGTAAACATCTCACAAAAGGTACCGCTATGGTATAACCACTCTGGAAAACAGTTTGACAGCTTTTTTTTTTTTTTTTAATGAAACGTTTTAAACTTACCGACCATACATTCAAGCCATTTCACCCGCTAGGTATTATTTACCCAAAACAAATGAAAGCAGATGTACATACACAAATGTTCATAGCAGCCTTATCTGTCATAGCCAAAATTCAATGAACAGGTGAATGGATAAACTGTGGTATGTCCATAAACTGGAACACTATTCAGCAATAAAAATGAATATTGATACATGCTAAAATATGTATGAATCTCAAAACAACTATGCTGAGTAAAAGAAGCCAGACCAAAAAAGAAAACACACTGTATGATCTCATTCACATAAAAGTCTAGAAAACGCAGCCACTAATCTACAGTGATAGAAATCAGATCAGTGTTTGCCTGAAGTGGGAGGGGGCTTATAAAGGGACATGAGGAAACAATTATTGGAGGTGATGAATATGTTTATTCTCTTGACAGTAGTAATAGCTTCACAGGTGTATACAGATGTAAACACTTTCCAAACTGTACACGTTAAGTATGTGCAGTTTATGTGTCAATCATACCTCAATAAAACTATTTTACAAAAATATCTGCCAAATACAAAATTCTGGCTAAGATAATGTCACTATATATAACATAGATAAATTCTAATTCTTTGAAAATTACATGTAATACTGTAATATTGAGATTTAAGACAAGAAATATATATCTGGTCTTTGTCCCATTCGTGGCACAGAGCTCCTAAAACCCTTGGAATTTCCTTAGTGATAAGACTAATAAAAGTGTCTTGATATTCCTAGCAAATCCCTTTTAAACACCACTGAGTTTATGTTAATGAAGTGACATTTGGAAAGCACCTAAGGATGAGAGCTGGTTGCCAGGAGGACCAATCACATGATTAGAGGGTTGGAACTTTCAGACCCACTCCCCTGACCTCTGGGCAAGGGAGAGGAGTGGCAGAATGTAGATCAATTACCAATGGCCAATGATTTAATCAATCGTGTCTATGTAATGAAGCCTCCATAAAAAAACCCAAAAGGACTGGGTTCAGAGATCTTCCAGGTTGGTGAACACATGGAGGTGCTGGGAGAGCGGCACTCTCAGGGAAGACATGGACATTCCCTGTCCCTCCCCCCACACCCTGCCCTATGCATCTCCTTCTATCTGGCAATTAGAGGTACACTATTTGGAAAAGCAGAGATAAACTACCTCTATAAGCAAGTGATATGATATCTATATTTCAATAACCCAAGAGAAGCAATTCAAAAACAAGTACCAACAATTAAATAATAAAGTCACAGGATATAAAATTAACACATAGAAGTTAACAGCTTTTTAAAACACAAGCAATAACAAGTTACAAGGTATAATGGAAAAGGAGATTAGATTTACAACAGCAACCAAAGAGATAAAATTCCTAGGAATAAGCTAAACCAAAAAAGCACAAAACCAATATAAGAAAAATGCTCCTGAATGATAGTCAAGTAGACTTCAACAAATGAAGCGACCAACCATGTTCCTGGATAGGAAGTCAACATCACAAAGATGTCAGTTCCCTACAAGCTAATTTATAAATGTATGGCGAATTCCAATAAAAACACCAACATTTTTTTCTGGAGTTAGACAAAATAATTATAAATTCATATGGAAAAATAAATAAGCAACAATGATAAGAAAAACTCTGCAAAAGGAGAGCAATAAGAATGGGAGAAGTGACTAGCCCTATCAGATTATTTTTTAAATGATAAAAATGTAAAGATAATGAAATGATTAACGATTAAGACAATAAACTTTGTGCACAATGAAACAAAATAGAAAGTTAAGAAATAAACCCAAATGCCTAAGAAAATTCAAATATGAGGAAAGTTGCATCTCAAACCAGGGAGAAATAATTTCTTAAAAAATGGTGTTTGGACAATTAGATATCCATTTGGATGAAAAAATTGGATCTACAGAATGAGTACCTTACTGTGCTATATTAATGCCCTAACAGTAAAAAGTGAACAAGTTAGGCAACTCTTAATTATGCCATTGTTTCTAAACACAATTCCACTGCAATACAGGCAAACAATACATTTTACTTTAGTGCTTAAAACAAAGATTCTTCCTTTGTAATCAATACATTTATATTCTTCAATGACGGGTTTCCATGTAAAAACTCCAAGAATCCGTGAATAAAATTCTGCATTTCACAACAGTATAAACTCAATATAGGGCTTTTTAAATACCTCCTTAGACATCTCAGAATATTTAGAACTTTGTGATTCACATAAAATGAGGCTTAACAATGAAAAAAATCTGTATTATCTACTAAAAAGAGACTCTTAACTTCCTCTGAGTCATTTAGTCCATTATAACCTGGTGACTGGAGAGAAGGAGAAGACATACATATAAAACTGTGGTTAAAAAAAAAATTCAATAAGTTCTCAGACCCCATTAAGTCTGTCTAGGTACCAGAGACATTAGTTAAGAAACCCTGATATAAAATTAAGACTTACCTGAAATCTCTTAATTCACGAGCCATCGAAATTGTTTTTACTCTATCACAAATCTGCTGAAAACACACAGCTAGAAATCCCATTTCCAGTGCACTGGCCTCATATAGTTAGCTTTGTCTCTAGTCTTCTGCCACTGCCGCCGCCACCCCCACTGCTGCTACCACCCATGTGCCGCCCTCCACGATCCATCTGATAATACTGACCTTTTACAAAGACAAACCTGATGATGTACCTCCAAAAGCCTAGCTCCCTATTATCAAGATTAAACCCTATGGTCTCTAAATGAAAGAAGAGAGTGTGTGTGTACACATGGAGAGAGAGTTTAATATCACTTACTATTTTATCATTACATAAGGAGTAAATGATACATAATCTCTGTTGCTGAGTTAGAGCAGTGCTTTTCAAACTGTGGGTTGAACCACTAGTGAATCATGAAATGAAATCAACAGAGTAGCTCATTTAACAAAACAGTAATGAAAAGGGAAAAAATATGTACAGCCAATCCTCACTGGCTCACAAATTCCATGCTTGCAAATTCACCTACTAGTTAAAGTTTATCTGTGACCCCAAAATCAATACTTTGATTTCACAGTCATTCACAGAATGTGCAGAGTGGCAAAGAATTTGAGTCGCCCCACTGGTCCATAGGTTCCCAGCTGAGGTCAAACAAGGCAATGCTCTGACTTCCTGCTTCAGCTCTCATACTGTAAACACGTGTCCTTTTAACGTTCTATTTAGTGCCATGCTTTTCACATTTTTGAGGGGTTTTTTGATGATATCATTGTTTACGTGCCTCTCCCCCAAATACAGTGAGGTGCTGTCTAATGTTTCTAAGCAGGAGAGGTGGTAATGTGCCTTACAGAGAAAATATGTGTTAGACAAGCTTCATTCAGGCATGAGCTATAGGGCTGCTGGCTCTGAGTCCAATGTCAATAAATCAACAACACATAAAAGTATCTTTAACAGAAACATATATAATGCAAGGTTATGCATTGATTGCTTGATGAAATATTGTGACCAGAGGCTAAAAGGAGCCAAGAAGCAATGGTTCAATATTCGCTACTTCATTGTACGTGGCAACTTTATAGAACATAACTACTACAAAAAATAAAAAATGACTGTATATTAGTATGTGTGTGTCAAGCTGTACTTTATCTGGGGTACGCACACACACACACACACACACACACACAGTTACAGTCAAAAAAGTCTGAAAGCCAATGAATGAGAGCACAAGAGAACAAACCCTGAAAGGAGTGGTAAAATGGCAAGGCAGACAGGCAGGGATCATAGGCACAGATACTAATCCTTTTTTCCTATCTAGAATCAGAAACACCCATAAATTGTGATTTGATTGGTAAATCTAGGGGAAAGCCTACACCTGTACTTTACAAAAGCATCCCAGATAATGTGATGTGTGGCCAAGATGAGAACAACTATTCTCCCTCTTAAAGTGGTGCTTCTCAAAGTGGGGTCACTGGACAAGCAGCGTTAGGATCACCTGGGAATTGTTAATAATGCGAATTCCCTGGGCCCCATTCTGCACCTACTGAATCCTACACTCTGGGAATGGAGCCCAGTTGATCAGTGTCACAGGTGATTCTGAGGCATGCCGAAATTTGAAAATCACTGACCTAAACCTTTTGTATTTTTTTTTCTTGAGGTATTTTGAAAGCCCTGATGAATTCTGCTAAGATGGTTGAGCTATTTCAAATAAAGCTAAGGGTAACTACTACTTATCAAAGCACCTATAATGTATAGACAATCTTCTTCCTAGTATAGTACTTTCTTTATGGAAAGTGGCCTCTGTGCTTTAAACCAAAATAAGTAAATCTGTACACTGTCTGTGTAATAATCAAGCAACACTGTTTCTTTAGGCCATCCTCCATAACACAAAGTTTCCTTTTCCCCAGAACTCTTTAAACAGGCACTATTCTTAACACGAGTTTGCCTGTCCTAAGGGGTGAACTTACATGAGACCACAAAAATTCTTTCAACCCTCTAACAACTCTCCTGGGCATCACACACTCCTCAACATGAAAAGTAATGACATGAATCTTTAAAAACTCATGGCATTCTGGCATATGGAAATAATTTCAACACTAATTTGTAAAAATTACTTAAATAGTGTATTATACTCAATTAGCTATTACTTAAATTCATATATACTACTCCAATTCAAATCATGTCCCTTGTGACACAAATTTCTACAATATCATTTTTATCTTCCACATAACACTAAACCTCACATGGAATTATCTGTGTACTCTTTTCGGTGGAAATACAAGCTGAAGACAGGTAGCACATCTTATCCCTTTCTGTATCTCAAGTACAAAGCAGACGTTGTTCATTCTGTCGGCAAATATTTAGTGAGCAACTGCCATATGTCATTCACTGTACTGGATGATCGATACAAAGGTAACACAGACACAGTTCCTGTGTTCATGGAGCTATTTACTAAATCAATAAACATCACAGACAACTACAGTGAAAGTTTGACAGGGTGCAATCTGTACAAAAGATCCACCTTACCGAAGTGATACCTGAAGTAAGACAGCTTTCTTCAAAAGGGTATCCTATTGTTGTTGCTCTTCTGACCTAGGATGCTATTCAAAACTGTAAATAATTGTTAGAGAAAACACACACTGACAAGTTACTTAATCAACAGTTAATCTGACTTTAATGTACTTTATATATAGGAAAATAAATAAAAGCCTTACTATGTACAATGCAAGGTTTACTAACAACCAAATTCCCACATGGGAATAACAAGTTAAGGTTTGATAACCAAACTCCAAACAATCCAACAGAAAACTACAATATGCCAATTCTCAATTCCTGAGAGATTTTAAAGAAAAGAAATTTAAAATCAAAATTACCTGACTTTATGACTCTATATTAAGAAATTAACTCTAAGGTCACATATTACTCACTTATAAAATGAATACAACAAGAGAAAAATTTGTCCACTTTACCAAGTAAAAAGCATTTGTTTAGAAATTTTCTAACACATGCACGTGCACACAATGCTACCAATAGCTGCCTCTGTAGAATGTCTGGGGACGTAGGGAAGGACACTTACTTTTTATGTATGTTAGTTTCTGCTATAAGGTTTTTATCTTTAAATCACGTGGGCCTATAATTTTTCAAATTTAAAAAGCTAGAAAATGTCTTAAACATGAAAAAAAAATTCTGTTTATAGTAGCATCTCCTTTATAATGATTGGGATAAAATCCGTAGCCTGACTATATTTTTGGGACAAGGATGACACAGAAATAGAACTGCCATTTAGGCGACAGAAACTCTTGAGGGGTTCTGAACCTCAGGTCATATTCCCCAAAACATCCACAGAAAGCATTGAGGGGCCCATGAACTTGGGTGAGAAAATAATCATTTCTCTAATTTCACTAACTTCTAACAAATTTACCATTTCCTTCAATTATTAACATAGGCAACAGACCACAGTAGTATTAGCAATACTTGTGACTAGCAATGCAACAGAAATCACAGACCTTTTCACTGTCATGTTACAGTGGTTGCACTTGTCAAAATATTTATACTTACCATTACTTCAAAAAGATAATCAGACCCAACTCTAGATCCTATTATTAATGTGTTAATAAATCACATAAATTAAAAATTTTCTTAATACTTTGATAACTTATTTCAATATAACTGGTTTAGTTGATTTTATGCATTTAAAACATCATTCTGAGGAGTTTCAACAGACTGCCAAAGGAGTCCAAGTCACAAAAAAAATTTAAGAAGCCTTGGATAATGGTTCTCAAATCAACTGCAATAGTCCGCATTGGGAAAACTTGAGGGAGGGAACATTTGGAGGTTATTCCAATTGGAATGCTACCAGGAATTAGTGGGCAGAAGACTGATGTAACAAACATCCTGGTATGCCTGTGACAGTCCATTCAACCAGCTACGAACTGAATGTCAAAAACGTCCCAGTTTAGAAACAACTCAAGGATCAAATAAATGGCAAGATTACCCTCTTCAGTAGCCTGCTTTCCAAAGTTCCCAAACTTAGGTGTTCATCCCAGGGTTCATTGGTACATTAGAATATCTCTTATCATTCATTCTCTAGTGTACACCTCCCATTGAACAGATTTTCATCACTAAAATCTCCATGAGTTTCCTCCATGACTAATCTGTCTAAAAAAAAATAGTAACTTCTAAAAGCAAATACAATATTTAACTAGCAATTATTCAGGACTCAATTATTACTCTGAGAATTAGCTGAAGATTTAGTCCTCTTGGCTGCTAATTTTTAAAGACTTTCATTTTTTTAATCAATTTGATTGTTAACTGCTCTGCCAGGAAACAAAGATGGAAGGAGCAAAATATACATACTGATTTGCTAACATTTGAAAGCTGTAAAAATATATTTAACTGGCAGGAGAAAAAACGTGAAACCACACCACAGAGTAATGTATGAAGATACTCTGTATATTTTACTCTTCTATATTCCTTCACACTTATTATCCTGTATAACTGAAAATTGTCTTTAATAATTAAAAAATAGCAGTCATCTGTATAAGGCACTGACTTAAGTCTTTACAAAAAAGTTAATCTTTAAAGTTACCTTTTGAGATACTTATTAAACGTATGAAGAAATGTGACTTAAAGAGATAAAGTAATTTATCTTGCCCAGAGGGAAAGTGATAGAAGCCAAAATTGAAACCTATGTCACAATTTCAAAGTTCCAACAACTTCATCAAATTAGCTGTACAATTTAGGGCTGCTTGTCAACTCCCCAACCAACAATCTCATGCTCTTCTGCCAACAACGACAAAAAAGGAGGTAAGAAAGCTAAAAGCAAAGATACGGATGTGAGTTAGAGAGCTAACAGACAGGCAGACTCTTCCACTCTGCGTTCCTCTGCACAGTGAAACTAGCTGACAACAAAAAAGAAACCTAAAAGCAGATATAAGGAAATGGTGGTAGGGAGAATCTGGAAGTGACTGCCCTCTTCCTCCAGTATTAATCCCACAAAGAACAGTACTGCATAATGAAGTAGGCAAATCTGAAGTTCTGTTCCACTTAAGTGTAGACAAGGCAAAAAATCAGTTTTAAGATAAAAATCAAATAATTATAATGGACCTTCTGCTATCTACATGGGTCTGCTTCATGGCTTATTCCTACCTATCACCCTTTCCTCCACATGCTGTCCCCTATGCTTCCATTACTGTTTCTCTACTTCACCTCTACTTGAAATAAGATGCCCAGCTGTATATTTAGTAATACTATCAAACTCAATCCCAGGGGCCAGGATCATGGTCAATGTCTGTATTACAAACTTTCTATCACATAAGTGCCTGGGTAGGTATCCAGCCTGTGCTGAATAAAACAAAGACATGAACGCATCCTTAAGGCATGTGGTCTACTTGAGAAAATAAATGTCTATTCTCTCACATTACTTACTCTGTCACGCTATATCCGTACCCATACACACACACCCCTCAAGTGAAAAACATGAGATATTAGAAAATTAAAATAAACTCATGTTATGAGCTGTAAGTATACCAAAATTCAGAACATTTATAGCAATGAGTAATAGTAGTAAAGATAGTGAAAGAAAATTTCATGAAAGCAAGGGAACTGATCATACCCGAAACACACAGAGTGGATTGCTCTGTTGATCTCTAGGAAAAAATAGTACAAGATAGTGGATAAATGTAACTGATCCTCATAAAAAAAGAACTCTAAACCAAATCGACAGCATTCCAATAGTGTTAAAGAGTTAAATTTTACCTATTAATATCCTCCTAATATTCAGTTTCTCATTTATCAGTTCTTTTCATCTGATTTACATTCTGTACAATATGCCCAGTAAGTAGACATGTGAATTCAAAGAAGCAAGTAATTTTTACAGCCAAAGGTACTTTAAAGATCACTCAGTCCAATTCTCAGTCCAATTCTATTTCACAAATGAGGAAACTAAGGGCCAGGAAGGTTAAGTAATTTATTTGAAGTCACAGAAAATTTCATCCCTTACTGCTCTGAATATTAGTAAGTGTGGAACATTTGCTTTCTTTAAAAGGATTTTGGAGACTTCTTCTATAGTCCTTAATTCAAGTTTCATTAAAAAACATAATACAAAATATTCTAATCTCCTTAAAACTCCTTACAAATTTGAAGTTTGCAAAAACACAACTAAGTATACACATTCACCTTGGGTCAAACCACGGATTAAACCAATCTAACTTCCGTAACTTCTAATAATGATGCTATATATCCACCAGTAGTAGGTCTCTCAGGGCAGCTCCCTAGCTAAGCCCCATTCTCAGGAGGGTAGCCCTTAACAGCACTTGTATACTAACTTCCCCTGTTCCTTGACTTAGAAGTAGATAGATACCTGATACAAGCTAAATCAGTAATGTCCTCTATCTCAGGAATCTGGAGGGCTTTGTTTTTGTTTCTTTGTTGGTTTGTTTTGCATGATATAGTGTGAAACTTTAATACAATGTGGTTAAACACAACATTCAAGCACATGAAAGTCATCTTCTGACAGATGAACTGGCCATTATTTCAATAGATTCCTTCGTGTAACTTTATAAAATTCTTGCCTTCAGAAGTGTCTGACATTGATCTTGATACTTGTTAAAAACTCTGATATAAGATAACCACATCTCAACAGACAGAGATTTAGGAGATTATCCTAATGCCCATCTTCAGAATGCGTCATCAGAGAACTGATCACTGTCTCCATCCCTTACTTCTTGGTATTTCCCCCAAAGTCTGCCCTCTGGATTACAGCTATGCAAGGAATCTGGAGTTTAAAGCTAAAAAAAATACAACAGTGATGATAATAATAGCTAATATTTATTGAATGTTTGCTGCATGTCATAAACTATTCCAAGCACACTACAATTCATCTTCCCAACAATCCCCATGAAATTTTACAGATGAAATTAATCCGCCCGAGGACTCAAACCCATAGAGTCTGGCTCCAGAATACATGCACTTAAGCACTACCCTATACTACTTCTCAAAAGTCGAGAATTACTAGAATTGAGTGATATTAATGTCAGTTGCTGCTGAAGGGCCCACAGCTGCCCTGGTTCTCGACTAGCCAAGCCTTGACTGTTCAACCCTTCCTTGGTGTCTGTGATACAACCCCCAGGAACCTTAAAGAAATCAAATTTGGTTTCTGTTACTTGAAACCAACCTAATGGTCCCACATGTCAAATATCTTTAGGCCTCATTTTTAAAGAACTGATGCATAAGAAATCTAAACTTAAGACCACAGATAAACCATTCCTTTAAATTTTTTTAAAAAGGAACATGTTTACAAAAGGCATTCTCCACAAAGTTTCTTTCATAACATCATTCCCTGAGACAAAATGACTCCTCTGTGCCCATGGGCTAATAAATGATTGGACAGAAGAGATGTAATGAACTTTAGATATCATCTAGTTCTCAACCCACTCATTTTACAGATGAAGCAATGGTGAAGATGAGAGCACTGGAGTCAATCACCCACAGGGCATGAGTTAAAATACTGGCTCTCCCATGTTCTGGTATAGGTAGGGGTGACCTTGGGCAAGTTGCTTAATTTCTAAAGCTTCAGTTTCTTCTTCTGGAAAAGAGATAATAGCATCTACACATCCTACCATTATAATGAGCTCTAAATCATCCTACCATTATAATGAGCTCTAAATCACCTACTGAGTTTAATAAAGTGCCTGGCACATGCTCAACACACTCACTAACATACACTCAATAAATGGTACCTGTGATGGTAGTGATGATCGACGTGAGGCTCAGAGAAGGTAGGCAAGCTTTCCCAGATCGTATGGCCACTCAAGGACAGAAAACCAAAACTAGAAACAGACTTCATACTTACACCTCAATACTTTGTTCTACACCTTCCTACAAAGTCCTGGACCTAACATTTAAAACTGTCTAAAATCTGGTATAATTCTCCTCTTTCAAAAATCTAATCTCCATCCCAACTTTTATTCATTCATTCACCAAATATTTACATAGTGCTGTCTATGTTCTAAACAGTTTCTAGTGCTGAAGATATAGCAGGGAACAAAGGAAGGGGAAGAAAAGAAGTGAAAGCCATCTGCATGTCCAAATAAAGGAGAAAGAGCTAAGAGAATAATGTGCTCAGAAATAACAGTGTTACCATCCTGAAGTTTCTATCAGCAGGGGAAAAAGAATAAACAAGGATAGATTAAAAATATAACACGTTAGAACCTTCCTTTAGTCTACTTAACATCCATAGAACCTGCATTAAATATTCCTGTACTCAAGTATTTGCTTCAACATACACTATAAAATCAAACCTGAAAGCCCAAATTACTAACTTTCTTTCCAAGAAGACTTCTCTATACATTCCGGCAACAGTTTACTCTTATTCCTATCAACTATGTTGACATCTAACTTTTTCTAATGCTCTTTTAAATGTCTGTCAGGTTGACTTAACCTGGTAGTTTTTTGCTAACTTTCAAGATATGTTTTTGACCCCAATGACTCATTTAAGTCCCTAATGACTCATTTAAGTTCCCTGAAGTCAAGATCTGTACTGTATGCTTTTAATCCTAACAACACTTCAACACACAGCTTTACAATACTTTTGATATTCAAACCCCTTTAAAGAGTTTTCCAATATCTTATTTAGATAAAGCCTGGCCCTTATACGATACCTGGCCAGTATTTGCTTTTGATGAAATAATAAATGGGTAATGTTTTTACAATATCAATCTACAAAATTGTATTTTATATCCTAGAACCCTTCTATTATGAAACATGAAATATATTAGTACCAAAGATAACTCTGAAATGGTAGAAAGACTGAATATATTCTGACCCTATCACTTAAAATATTAAGATAATGACAAAAATCAGGCAACTAACATGAGCAGAGAAATGGCAATCCAAATCAATCATGGTCTTTTACTTTAAAAACAAGCGGAATCACATACTTCATGTAGATTTTGGCTCACTCTAATGTGAGGAGGTATTTTACACAAAGCTACATACACCTATGAGAGGAATAATTAATGCAAGATAAAGACCAATACTGCAGCCATACTCTGCGTAAGAAATTCTGCATTTAAAGAGGCCTCTGACTCAAGGGGAAATAAAAAGATTTAGTATTTAGGTATACATAGTTCCAAAGTAAGAAACCAAAAAGAGTATCTGGAAGAATAATTTACCAAATTCTGCTAATGAATTATACACATACACACATACACAGAGCTAGAGTTTCACAAAAACATAGCTCTTGGTATAGAAGCAGAAGCTCATCCAACACTCAACAAACATTTATCAAGCATATGTTACGTGTTAAGGCACAGTTCTGGGCAACTGGAGTATATTAATGAACAAAACATGCAAAGATCCTTGCCCTTACAGAGATTACATTCTATTAGGAGAAAATCTAAAAAATAAAATAGGATAGTTTGCCACAAATTTCTTACATACTTAAGATACCATAAACACTCAAACATAATGATGCCAATATACGGAGAAGCAAAGTTAATAGACTTCTAAGAAAAAAAAAAGACAAAAAATCTGAAAGGCCTAGAGCAAAAGTCAGACACAGTTAAGTGATAAAAACTACACTTCTTAATAATTTAATATTCCAATAAAATCAATATCGCTTTTTAAAGTTTCCATAATTATAAAAAGTAAAAATTACTCACAAAAACTAAAATGAACTTAATTAACAGTTCAGAAGATAATTCGGGGTTCTGTAAGAAGTCAATACGAAGCACCGTGGTTATGAGAATGGGTTTTTGTTACATTAAAGGACAAGAGTTTGAATTCTAGCCCTGCCAGTTACCAGCAGTGAGAACTTTAGGGCTGTTACAAAGATTAAATGAAAACCAAAAACTAGAAATAACTCAAACATCCAACAACAGACGGATGGATGAATATATTATAGTATATCAATTCACTGAAATGTTATTCAGCATTCAGTATATAGACTAATATACCCAACAGGAATGAATCTTTAATGCATCACACTAAGCAAAACAAGCCAGACATAAAAAAGTGTGTATGATTCCATTTATATGAAATTCTAAAAAAGACAAAACTAATCTGTAGTGAAAGGAGGCTTAGAACTACTGGAGGGACAGACTTGCAAAGAAGCAAAAGGGAACTTTTAGGGTATTTGATATGTTCCTATATCTTGACTGTGATGATGTTTCCATGGGTGTACACATTTGTCAGAACTCATTAAACCCTATGCTTTAAATCGGTCTGTTTTATTTTATACAGATTATACCTCAAAAAGTTGATTTGAAAGAGGATTAAATGGAATAACATATGTAAAGTTCTTAGCACACTACCTGCAGCTCAACAAGTGTTCAAAAAATGGTAGATATTATTAAAATCATCAGCTATCACTATACAACACTCCTGGGGAGGTAGCAGAATACCAATCACCTGATCTTTCTGGTTGTTTAGATTCTAGGTAACTCTTAAGTATCTGACCTAGACCAAGTGCCATGAGGAGCACCAGAGAAACTGAGTTATAAGAGGATGCCAACTGGCAGACCTTAGGCAAATACAATGAAAATAAGGAAAGGAAAGAAAAGAAGTATGCCTTCATGTCCAAAAGAGAAGAACTAAGAGAATGATATGGCCAGCAATGACAGAGTGCTCCAGTGCCAAAGGACACCTAGACCACCTCACCTAGGTATTATAAAAATGTAACTCAAAACTGAGTTAATGACTACATAAACAAAGCCTAATAATAGTCCAATAGCTACACAGAGACAGTCCTTCATTTTATGGCCGGGGTGTGGGGATAGGGAGATGGGGGCGGTGGATCCATGAGGCCCATAAAGTGAAGTCAAATTATTCTGCCAACCAAGCAGGACGAGGACATATTGTGGATGATTTAGAAATGCCAAGCAACAACTATAAACCCATAAGCCAAGGTTTTTGTCGTTGTTTTTTTAACAAGTTATGTGATTAAAAAGAATATACTTACAAAGGAAACTAATTAGAATATTTTGATAATGGAAGTTAAATTGAAACACAACTCAAATGACACATTCATGAAATTTATATTTTACTGCTGCTTAGTTAGAACTGTTTATCAAGGCAGAATATATAGAGAACAAATAATTGTGTTTAATAAGTCCTATAAATAAGACCAGAACAACTGAATTGGCTGTTACTCATTAAAGCACAAGTCCTCTGACCTATATGTTACTTTAAAAAAGAAAAAGAATGGGACAAGGTGGCCGAGTGGTTAAGGCAATGCACTACTAAAAAAGAAAAAAAAAAAAGACCCCAACTGGACATTATGGAAAGCAAAAGACTCTAGACTATAAGTCTTAACTGTCAGAGTTTGTTTAGTTTTGGTTTTAAGAACCTTCACTTGTAACATTAAAGAGGCAGAAAAGACAGGACAAAGAGTCAGAAGTCCTGAGTTTCAACTCCAGTTCTATCAGAATTTGGATTTCTTCTTACCTAAAATTGAGCAGTTGAAGCAGGCTACTGAAAATAATAAAAATTAGCACCCATGCTCTAGATTGAAAATCACAAGTTTTACGGAAAAGGTTAGTATTATAGTACAAAATTGTAAGGGGGTTAAGCATTTATTTATTTATTTTTGAAACATCTTTATTGGAGTATAATTGCTTTACAATGGTGTGTTAGTTTCTGCTTTATAACAAAGTGAATCAGTTATACATATGTTCCCATATCTCTTCCCTTTTGCATCTCCCTCCCTCCCACCCTCCCTATCCCACCCCTCTAGGTGGTCACAAAGCACCGAGCTGATCTCCCTGTGTTATGCGTAAGCATTTATTTTTAACGCATCATTAAAACAGGAACTAAATTGCAAGTTTTCTTCTAAATTAAGATAAAATACCAAGACCTATGTGACCAAGGACCTAAAGCAATAAATAAGTACATTGCTGATCACTGTTTGCAAAAAGTAATATATCTTCCAGGGGCTAACTATTCATTCTAGAACAAGTTTCTTGATTCAAGTTCTTCCCAAACCAAAATAATAGGGTCCAAGTAATTACATACAATATTGATACTTTAAGACTCATGAGCTTCCCTGGTGGCGAAGTGGATAAGAATATGCCTGCCAATGCAGGGGACACGGGTTTGATCCCTGGTCCAGGAAGATCCCACATGCCGCGGAGCAACTACGCCCGTGCGCCACAACTACTGAGCCTGCGCTCTAGAGCCCGCGAGCCACAACTACTGAGCCTGTGTGCCAAAACTACTGAAGCCCACACGCCTAGAGCCCGTGCTCCGCAACAAGAGAAGCCATTGCAATGAGAAGCCCGCGCACGGCAACTAGAGAAAGCCGGCGTGCAGCAACGAAGACCCAACAAATAAATAAATTAATTAAATTAAATAAGCCAAAAATAAATAAATAAAATAATTTTTTTAAAAAGACTCATTAGCCACCTTTCTTTTTGGGAAATAACATTAATAGAAATGTAACTTTGTGGAATCCCAAGTTGTGTTTTTTAAGGCTCAATTAAATTAATTCTCGTACATACTATTCCTTATTTTAATTATCTTTCCCATGGAAAATTGAGCTAAGCTAGAAATAAATTTTATTTAAAAACAAAGAATTTTCACATTTGACTTAGCTCTAAAACTTCAGCATAAATGTTGGGTTTTCATCTTGCTTACTTTTTAAAAAGTTGAATGTTATCTGATATTGAGCACATACTTTTTCTACGGCAAGTGCAAGGCTTTCAAAAACAAACACCGAGAAACGTGATTCAATCACAGCGGAAAGTAGTATTAACAGGGTAATATAATGAGGTCACAACTCGAGCAGCCAATCAAAAGCATAGAAGCATTTCCTGCAATATTAATAGTCAAAAGAGAAAACCAATCACAGAAACCTCAGGCCTTCTTTTGACAGTCTCAGAAGCAAGAGAACCAATCCACGCACACCCGGGGTTGACAATAAGGCGGGACCACAGGTTCATTGAAGAAATTCTTGAGGTTGCAGTTACTATGAACTTCGCACGCAAGTAACACCACTCCAGAGTCATAAACATTGTCAAGCCAGGTGAAATTCAACCGTATCCAAAATTTAACTCATCAGGGGGAAAAAGCATTTTTGCCCTAAACCGCTGTTGTTATAAAAAATGCAGCTGTCAATTTCGATGCAGTAGATCCTCAACTTCTAAAAGACACCCCCCCCACACACACACATGACAATTCTCCGGAACGCGGCGCGAGGACAGCGCAGCGCCGGCGGCTCGCAGCTGAACATCCCCGGTCCCTTTCTAACGCCGCGCACTGAGCGGGCGCCGTCCCGGCTAGGCAGGCCGAACGGACTCGCTCCGCTCCGCGGAGCTAGCCGATCAGCGGCTTTCTAGCGCTACATCCTGCTGGTAGTGGCGGCCCCCGCCCTCCCCCGCCGCAGTGCTGCACCACCTCCATCCCACTGCACCAACGCGGGCCGGGGAGCGAGGATCACCTTGCTAGAAGGAAGATGATGTCTGTTTTGAAAGCGCTTTACTTTCCGTTAAGTCATTTCAAAGAGAACCCAATGCAAAACTAAATCTAAAAGTGGGGGGGGGGAAATCTTCCCTAGCTAAAGGATCCCTCGCATCCCGCGCCGGGGGAAGAAAAAAAAAGGTAAACAGAGGCCGTACGCCAAGTGCGGCCAGAACATCCCCTGCGCCATTCCGGGCCGCCGCTTACGGCAAGGCCCCCTTACGGCAGCGTAAGCGGCGCTGCGAGCTAATCACAACACTGGGACGCAACAACATGGCGGCCGCGGGCGGGCGCTGCGCCGGCCGAGAGGGTTTACGCTACTCCGCCGGCGTAGGGTCCCATGCGTTAGAGCGGCTGCGGCGCCCTCCAGCGAGCGTAAAGCGCTCTGTGAATGGCGAAGCCCGACTGACAAAGGGGAGGGGGGAGGAGGGAAGGGGGGGTAATAAACACTCGAGTCCCTACCGATTCCTCCTCCTTCTCCATCCCGGTGGGCATCTGGGGCACGGCCCGGTTGATGGAGACGCAGTCGTTGAGATCAGGCATGTCCTTGCCGCGGTAGATAGGCAGCGGTTTGGCGGCGTCCAGCGCCCGCGCTCGGAAGGAGAGTTTACTCATTGTCTCCCCGCCTTACAGGAACAGCCCGGGCGGCGGCGGCGGGGCGGGAGGGGAGGGGGGGAGGACTCCCGCCGCCTCCTCCACCTCCTTCCTCAGTGCAGCGCGGCCGGCCCGCTCCTCCTCCTCCTCCTCACTGCCCCCGGCCACAGCATGGGCGCCCACCCCGCCCGAAAACAGCCCCCCGCCGCCCGCGGCCGCTTCCACACACTAGATCCGCCGCTCGCCCGCCCGATCCGCTCCCTGCGCCATGGCCAACATGGCGGACATTACCACAGCGGCGGCGAGCGATCCCGGCAGCCCGCGCGAGAGCGCGCCCCCGCCGCGGGGACGCGCTTCGCCCTCTCCCTCCCTCCCTCCCTCCTTCCTCTCCCTTCCCCTCCCTCGCCTGCCCACCCACTCTCTCCGCGGCGCGGCCGGCCCGCGGGAGCGTGCTCAGCCTCGGGCCGCTCCGGGTGAGGGGGCGGTGGCGGCGCTCCGCTCGGCAGCCCGCGCTCTCGCCGTGTGGCAGGTGCCAGGTGCGCAAGTTAACCCGCGCCCCCGAGCGTGCGCCTCTGCCTCCGCGGCCCCGACACCCTGCTCGCTGGGTGTCCCGGAGGACGGAGCCGGGCAAAACACAGCCGCGCTGAGCAGCGCGAACGTGCAGAAGTCTGTGAGCGCGAAAGGAAAATGTCAACCGGAGCCACAACTGCCCCACCGAGCCTCTAGTTATAAAGAGCTTATCTCCAAGGCGCCCCGAGCGCCGGCTAATTCGCATCCTCCAATTCGCACATCCCTGAGAGGTGCGAAAGGTCCGTTCCTTCTGCCCACTCCGAGGCGCGCAGACCTGCCGGGTCTCTCCCGCCGGGAAAACGCTTACGCAGTCCCAGCCCTCTTCCCCGCATCCTCTCTTTAGTACCTGACCGAAAGAGCTCTCCAAGGTAAGGCATCCTCGCTTTCGCCGGGAGGTTGCTAATGGCAATGAGGAAAAACGTTTGAGGCTGCCAGATGCAACAAGTGCACTTGAACCTGTCACCCAAACTTCATAGAATTCTTTAGTGGATGATAGATACTCCTGATTTCAAAAATATTAGAGTTCTTAAAAATTAAGCTTATAACATTTAACCAAGGCAGCACACATTTCCAACGTGGCCGATCTGTGTAAAATATTGGTGCTGTGGAAGACACAAAGAAGTGTGAGATACATAGTTCCTTCCCTGTGCAGCTTTCACATTGATGGGATGACAGAAAGGTTGGACAGATGATTAACAGCAAGAGATTTAAATAGTTGAAGAACAGGGCAGCCGTAAAGATAAATGACGGCAAAAAAAGAAAAAAAGTTTATCACTTGGAGAAAACTATATAGGCGATAACACAAGGCAGTAGAACATGATTGATTACCAAATGAGTCGTTCAGGCCATAACTGCCGCGAGAGTTCAGAGAAAGGAGACTTCTTTAGCCTGAACCGGTTAGAGAAAGTTCTAAAGAGGAGAGAAAATCCAGTTAACTCAAATAAGTACCACCTATTGTTGACATCAACCTCGTTTAGCTGAGTTCCTTGGTTAGACTTTAAGCATTACAGTTTTCCTACAGAATCCCTAGGAAGAGTGTAACACATTTTGCCGTTTTCTAATAATTGATAAGTATTTTGCCTAGCTCAGGGAAAAGTAGATGGTTTGCTGACATCCAGAATAGAAAAAAACCTACTCCTACTGTCATTTCTATGGGACATCAAAACTCCATCTCTTCCTCCACTTCCTCATCTACTTCTTCCCTTCTATCTTTTCCCTCCCTGTCCTCCTCCCTTTTCTCTCCACCTCCCCCTTTGAGGGCAAAATGGTGGGTATAGACTTCATGGCATAGTCTAACCCCTTTGGCCCAGCAAGAAATTCAGGCACTGTTTAGTGGGGCTTGAGTGTTTTCCATCTAAAGAATGGAGGTGCAGTGACTCACTTCTTGTAAGCAATACCTTCCTCAAGCGTATGGGCATGTCCTGATCCGAGTGCTACCCTCTGGAACAGTTCCAGTTCTCTGCAAGGAAGAACAAGATGTTGTTGGGAGGGGGTCAGCCCTGGATTCAAGCCTGAGAGGGGTGGGGGGAAGCAATGGTTGAAGAAATGAGTCATCCAGGGCTTTTATCTGGCACTTCTCAGGTTCAGAAATAATAGCTTTCTTCTGTTCCCTATATTTATTGCTACTCTCTCTCAAGAAAGAAAATACTGAGTGTCTATAATATACCAGCCACTCTAGGGGTACTATGTATCTATTATCTCAATTAATTGTATTTTAATAGAATCCCACTTAATTCTCATTATAGCCCTGTGAAGAAATTATAATTACAATTTTACTAATAAGGAAACTGAGGCTCAGACAGTTTGCCAAGTTTCAACAATAATAAACTTGAAGAAGTAGGTTCAAATCCAGGTCTAGCCTGACTCCAAAACTCTTGTTTTCTCAGCAATGCCACCCTGTTATCCAAGCTCTTCAGTTTATTGAGCATTCAACATTCTAAACTTGCTGATCCAAATTACTGAGACCGTCCACCAATGGCTAATAGAGTGCATAACCCAGAGCCTAAGGATGCAATAGCCTCAAGGAGGGTAGGACCAACATCTGCTCTGTTAGTCACTGTATCCCCAGTTCTATGCCTCACGCATAGCCGGCACCTACTATATAGTTGTTGACTGATATTCCCTGAAAAAATTCAGTGATACTGACCCCATTCCACTCCCACTTGGAATTCACATATCTTATTAGCCTGTCACCTGACCTAGCCATTGCTGCCTATATCTGCTCTTATGGCCTAACTGGCTCTTCAGCTTCCTCCTTTTGGACCTAGGAATTTTAGAACCAATTAAAGCCATTCAAAGAAACTTTTGTGAAACCTGAAATTCTATTACAGGAATGGGTTTTTGCTGTAGTAGTTGTTGTTTTGTTCTTTTTCTTTGACCATGTAGCAGATGTTTTCCCCCAAATCTCCATTTTCCTCTTGCCCTGTAGGCAATGATTATAGAGCTGGGAATAAAACAGTTTGAGGCAAATAACACAATACACTTTTCAAGTGAGACACAGCCTGTGTTTTCTTGGCTTCAAATTCAGTGCCCAAACCAGAATGCCTCTGTTTCACATTTGGAAAGTAGCTTTTATTTGTATACAAATATTATTTTTCATAAAGTTTATTTCTAATCTGTTTGTTGAATACCCATACACTTGTTAGTGCTAAAAACAGAAAATATTCTTCAACTTTTGAAGTACAGCCTGTTATAAAATGTCTTTATCAAAACCTGTTTCAAATGATTGTGCAGCCTAATAGTCTATTTTAGTTTCCACGTACAGTGCACTGAATATAGTCATTCTAAAATCAGTCCACTTCAAATATTCTCTGGACCAATTCCAAAGGACATGCATTTGGCCAAGCAAGTGTAATATATAAACACCCAAGAATCAGAAATAGTTTTAAAGCTATATCGAAATAAAACTACTTCTAAATGTACTCTAAATTAGAAAGAAGGTCAAGTAACTGTAAGAACTGAACTTATATTCCAGTTTCCACTTCCCGGTACTACGATCAGGGCAGGCAGCTTCGAAATAATGAACAAATTACTTTTTGAAAGGAACCTTAAAACTAGTAAACACAGTTGCTATTCAACTACTCCAGAGTTTTGTAAATGTCACGTTCTTTCTAATTGGCTCCTTATTTCAGCAAACCCAATTGAAAGTTAATTGGGTTGGTATGTGAACTGCATCCCCACCCCTCCCCCTTATGTTCCCAGGAATGAGCCCAGTACCAATAAAGCTTCCTTGTTTTCCATATGTAATCTGAATGTGGGGTCTGCATTCATTACCATCAACTGGAATCAGCTCCCTGGTTCCAGTGCCCTTTTACTGAGGCAACTCTGAATCTTTGAGACATGGGGACAGAGGCTGCGCTCAGAGGTGATATGCCAAACATCTACTTCCACCTTTATATTCCCCACAGTGGGAAAACCAGATGCTAAATAAAAATTGGCGGCTGCGCTTCTGTCTCTTAGCAGCAACGCTCCTCTCAGACCTGGCTGGAATCACAGGGTGCCACCTTGTGTATAAGCTGACGATTTACTTCCCCAGTTCCACAAAGGGTCCAGACAGACTCAAAAATAATCAGCCCATAAGCTTTGTATTTTATTAACCAAGGAAAAATGAGACAGATGTAATTGGAGGAAACAGATTTGGAAACACATAGCTCCAGAGGGTGCACAACACTCAATTTTGAATCACGCCGACAGCCTGTCTCATTTGTTGCCCCATCCTGACCGGAAAACACACCCAATACCCCACACATGGAATAGATTGATGCTGCTCACTCAAGCTTCTGGATGGAGATACCAGAAATCAGTAAAGCTCTTGTGACAGAGCTAATGAATCTGACGAGGACAGTTATCTGTGTCCAAACAGCAAGTAAGCTATGTAGATTTAACTTCAGGACTCTGGATTTCTGAGAGGCACTAGGTTCTATGGAGGTGATGATTATGATCCTACTTATTTTAATAAAGTGCTGAGTTTGAAACAGAGAAATAATTGTTGGAGCAAGTCCACAGGAGGTAAAATAGGCTCCTTCTCAATCCACCTACCTTGCCCTTGGGAAATTCCACACTTTAAATTCAGCACAACTGCCGTTCAGCTGAAGCCATGTTACATTCATGGAACAGGCTGGACCTTTCATGTTATTTTCAGTAGAGAGTTGGAGCGGAGAATCTGGGGCTTTGGGGCTGCAGGTGCACATCTCCTGTTGGTTTAGGTCTCCTGTAACATCCATTCTTCTCAGTTGCCTTCCCTGGCCTCCTCCACCAGCGCATCCTTTTCTCCTCATGCATCTCTGAAAAGTAACTTGGAAGGTGGTTTCTCTCTCCCTGTGAGGGCAGTTCAGTTTCACTGATGTGCTGGCACATCTCAGACAAGTAAACCAGGCTCAGAGCACCAAGCTCTCTGGGGTCCAAAGTGTTAGATGAGAGGCGTCCATTGTTAGGAACCTTGGGTTGCTATTCTAAATGTGGCTTCCCTTACCTATTTTTTTCTCTCTCCCACCACCAAAAGACTGATGTTTATAAACACAGATTTGTGAATGGAATATGCAGTTGGAATCCTGAATTAAAGATAATTGGTAATTGATTTAGTAATAGCCGCACCTTGTTGACCTTATCTTTGTGTTCCCAAGAACAAAGTGGCCTGTTTCCTAAGAAAAGGGCCTGGTATCAGCATATTGAGAGACCTCTGAACTCCAGAGTGACTTGTTAGGAGGCAGAAAGGAAAACAACTTTGTCTCCAAATTAGAAAACAGGTCTGCTTGTCTTTCATCAGCTACTAATGGTGACTTTGGCAGAGAAAGAAACAGAAACCATTGAAATAAAATACACTAGTTACCTAGATATTTACTGGCTCACCTACACCCCTCACCTTGTTTCAGAAGGGATTTCAGGTGGGTTTTGAGAGTAGCTAAAATGCTAGGATAACATTTGGGCTGTAAGTTTGCTAGTAATGTGGCGTTTCATAGCTGTGTGAAAATAGGAAACCTTGTCAGCTTCACAGATCACAATGTCCATTAGATAAAATGATTGCTCAGAAGATTTACAATTATTCCTGATCCTAATCAGAATATCCAAGAGTAAATAGAGCAACTAGGTGCTATGAAAGACACCTTAACAGTATCCTTATAATAGACACAAAAGGGAGCATCCTCTGGCTATTTCCATATAAACTGATGGCATTATATGCAATCCAGCATAAACAATCCTGCGAGGGTTAAAATGGACCTGGATGTCTGAGGCCAAGAGCCACACCCCATGCAGATTCTGGAGCATGAATGGACTCTTCAAGCAATTCTCCCTGAATAGTGTTTTTCTCTCAGCTGTGTCCTGATAAACTCTGACTGAGAGCTCAAAATTGTGGCTCTATTGCAACCGCCTGAAGTGTGGCTCTTCTAAGTGCCCAATTAAAGGCAGCCTTAAATGACTGTGCTGTGGAGGACAGCGTTAACGTCCTTTTCTGAAAAGAAAGGAGCTTAACAAGGACCAGTGCCAGAAAGGGACAGAAAGCTGTCCCTCCTTCTCTTGCAGTGAGCTAAGGGTGCATCCACTAGCTGGGCCTAGAAGTAATTTTGCCTTTGCATAAACAAGATGTGCATTGCTCTCTCAGGTTAGATGGCATGGGAAGGTGGGGTGGAGAAAGGGTGCTCCTGCACGCTGCATCCACATGAAGGTTGTCCTCTAGTTGGTGGCAATAGCTGTTGTTTGCCAGCTTTGTTTTCTAGCTTTGTGTGTAGATGCTTTTGTACCAAGTTCCCCATCTTCCACACTTACCCGCTCCCGCAGTCCTTTGCAGCAGTGGTCATTCCCGTCTAGGGCTGGGACACAGGCCCGTGCCTACAGATGACCCTGGCACTTTAGGATAACTTAACGGGACTCCATGGACAAAGGGACTGTGGAAATGGACATCAGTTTGAAGGCCGATTTCCCCCACCACGTGGATGCCCTCCACTAAGTTTGGGGGCAGCTATAGCTTGGTCCAGAGTTTGCTGCTTGAACACTCTACTGACCTTCTTGGTCCTTTCTCCTACTACTTCTCTATTTCATGGGGATGAAATGGCCTGAATAGTTTTTCAACCCATATATACAATAGCTCCAGCTGTTTAAAATGTGCCTGAGTGCTTAACCAAAGAAAACAACATTTGAAACCTATTTTAGGCAGAGACAAGCCTGGACTATTCTACCGAAATATTCCCCCTAGTGAGGGAAATGAGATTGCAGGGAAAGGGGTGGTGGTAGAGAAAAATTCTTACTTCTCACTTCATAAACCCCTCTGTACTGAGTAAATAATAATAATAGTAATTCTAGATAGATGAATTTAAAAACTCCTTCTAAAAAATTAAAGTCAGATAAGGGAGCACTTGGGCTTGGGAGAGAGACCAAGCTTGTCTCCATGTATTCTACAACTCTTGTTATATTGCTTAACCTCTGTGAGTTTACTTGTGAAATGGATCTAATGTGCCTATCTCATAGGCTCCTCATGAGAACTAAATGAGACAACGTGGTACAAATTGGCTAACACAATGCCTGGCAAATAGTAGAGGCCCAATCAACATTAAAACTACTATTTCTTTTCTCTGCCCTCTGCCTTTTTATTTCCATGGCTTGAGGTGGTTAAAATTAGATACAATTAGAACTGTAACACATATAAGATGAAACCCTGCATTTCTACTCTGGCTTATGTTTTACTTTAAACTCTTTAACTTAAAACTAAACTAAACAGAACATTCCTCCCACCCCCCAAAACACCTCATTCCCTGGCCCTGTTTGGGTCCCAGGCATGCAGAACTATTATTCAAATCATCACAGCCATAGGGCCCTGCCAAAGACATAACATTAGATCCTTCAAAGTGAGAAGATCTTATGTTTACTAAGGATGGAGATATTTATAGCTACATACTTAACCAAACCCTCTGAAAATTTCAGTTTATTTTTCATTTTCCAAAAGTTCTCTTCAATAACTATTTATCATGTGGCCTTAAGACCCAGATTTGAGGGGAAGGATCTGCCTTTCCTTCCTTCTTTTTTCTTACCCTCCTTCCCTCCTTCTCTTCCCTGCTTCCATTTGCTTCCTATTTTAGGAAATTCTGAAGCTAATTTTTAAAAGTTCAAGTGTCTGTCTAAACAGCAACACAGTTATTTCCTGCTCAAAATCAGACAGAGATAGGCTACTTACCCATGAAAAATCTCATATCATAATCATGAGCTCTCTTGTGGCTGAGTTTATGTTCCCCTGGAAAATAAATGCTACCACCTTCACGAGTGAGATTTTAAAGGATATCAGCAGGGGTTCTAACGTCCCGGGAGGACTTCTAAAAGAATTTGCAAATGATGTTTGAAAATAAAGTTTGTCTGATTGTTTTCAACAAATCTGTTGGAACACATCCACCCTGATGTATGCCCTGCCTTGGCTTTGTAAAGAGCCAGACGTTCCTCAGAGTCAAACCTGGTGACTAAAAGTGAGCAAGCCATTAGAGTAGTTTGTTTTTGTTTTTGTTTTGGTCACAGAGGAAGGAGGTAATGATACTGGTCTGCTTGCATGATTTGTAAACTATCTCTGAAGGCCTTTTTCCAAAAGAAGAGTTCCATAAATGCAGTAAACTTATCCAAGTCTCCACTTTGAAGGATCACACTGATTTGGGGGTATGTATACTGCTTACTACGTGCTTTTAAGCCAGTCCCATCGCTTACTCACCTTCTCTCCTCTTTATGATCCATTGATATAACTTAATTAAGAAGAAAATATTGGAACATAAGACAGGTAACCTTAATTTTACCCACCTTTCCTGACTCCTGAGCGATGAGAAAATTCTTCAGATGAGAGTTTAGCCAAAAAGAACAATAACATCCTTCTCTGCACTGTGTTCTCTGACAAGATATTTCTTCTTCATTATTTTTACAAATTTATGAGCAGCTCTGAAGGCATTTTATTTGAATAAGATGGAGAATATTCAAGCTTGACTTTGTTACTTTTAATATAGCCTGCAGTCTGTACAGAATTCATCACTTTTAGAGTCACCTTATTCTAATTAGAAATAATTTGCCATTATATGAAATAGTAAGAAGAGCGGGAATAGCCCCCAAAATACTTAGAATAGAGAATGTCAACTTTGTTTCCATCGGAAAACCGAAGATTCCTTTCCCACCCTAGAAGTTGTGCTTGCTCTCAATAGTACAGTTAACAGCCCAGAGCAGGCAAAATTATTGACTTCCCCTCTGTCCTGTTGCTTGATCTATAGCAATAAATTCCCAGGGCGGCTGTGCAATTATACACAACGTGATCACTATCACAGCAGGCCCAGCTAGATACGGATACACAACGTGATCACTTACCCAGTAGGCACCGTTCGATATGATTACACAACATGATCACGACACAGCAGGTCCTTTAAATATGTATTCCTAACATGGCCGTGACTAATATACCAGGCAACTTGCATGCTTCTGGACTTCAGCTACCATCCCTGCAGGAACACCTTGATGGGGACGTGTCATAAAATAACCAAATCCACACGTGCACTCAGGTGTAGACACCCTGCACAGGGTCGTTTAGCACAGCAGGTTCTGCCATACAAAAATTTGACCATGGACACAGTGGAAACAGATTTGATCCTGCAGACAACATGTGATGGGACCTTTCAATGGACTGCTAACATGGCAGGCAATATTCTGACTTTAGCCAAGTGCAAATAAGCAAAAGCCTAATGATGAACAAAAGATCTATAATTTAGAAAACGCTGCAACAAATGGCCCCAAAAGAAAAGACAAGGAGCTCACTACCTTCCGTGGAGT